>NC_080839.1:53699939-54324939 GCF_030435755.1 Ochotona princeps | reverse complement strand
TATGCCTTTAACTACCGTCAAAATTCTCAATCAGGATTTTGTGTGCTAAGTTCACAGCAAGGAAAGATCAAATGCTAAACTCCTAAAAATAGGGGTGTCAGGAGCTAGAGAGAGAGAGACACACACACACACACACACAACCCCGAGCTGCCAACGCAAATGCGCCTTCGAGGGGGCAGGGGCGCTGCTTGGACGCATACAGTAGGAGCTCAGATTCAGCAGAAACGGGGAGCGAGGGGTCAGGTGACTTCCCACTGGACACCTGCAGTCGGAGCAACGAGTAACCGCTCCCGGATCCCATGGCCCAGTGCGACACCTTAGTCCTGAACCTGCCACCGTGGCCACGCGCGACTCGGGGCTACAGGCTCCGGTGGGGGTTGGAGGGGATGCCGAGGAGCCCCGGCCTGTGGACTGCAGTCCTCGCCCCCCCCAGGAGCGGGTCGGGGAGCTGGCCAAACCTGGCCGCGAGGTGACCGCTCTGCCCGCGTCCTCCTGCTCCTCCTCCGCGGGGTCCATCACGCCCCGCCAACCCTTCCGCTCCTTGTCCCCGCGAGGGACGGAGCGGGCAGCGAGTGCCCACCCGGGCGGAGGACGAGGTCGCCCCCCACCCCCAGCTCAAGGCCGCCCCCTCAGGTCGGGGCGGACACGGCGGCGGCCACGCGGGCGGCCGGGCGGGCGGGCAGGGGGCCGGGCCCGGCGCAGACGCGCGCGCCGCCCGCTCCCCCGACAGCTGCCAGGGTCCAGGCCCACACGAGCCGCCCTTTCCCAGGCGGGGAGCGCGGGGCGCGGCTGCGGCTAGGCCCGGCGGCCGGCGGGAGGGGAGCCGAGCCAGCCGAGCCAGCCGAGCCAGCCGAGGACTCCGACCCTGCCGCCGGCGCCCGGTGCCCCGCCAGCCCGCGCGTCCTCCTCCTCCTCCTCCTCCCGCCCAGGCCCTGCGGCCTCGGCCCGCCGCCCGTACCTAAGGAGGTCGTGGACGAGACGTGGTTAACCTCGGCGCTGGAGTCGCTGATCCGCCGCCGGCGCCGCAGCCCCTGGCGCGGCTGCTGCCTTCGCGCTGCCTCGTCCCCCTCCGCCATCTTGTACCGATTTAAAATTAACTCCCCACTGACGTCAAACGCCGCCGCCGCTTTATCAACCTCCCGGGAGCCGGCGGGCTGGCCGCCGGGTCCTAGCGCCGCCCTCCGCCGCCCGGGCCTGGCGCCGCCTCGGCCTCCCCTTCCGGCCCCCCGGGCCCGCCCGGCGGCTCCCCTCGCTCCGCCTTGTCACAGCTCGCACCGGCTGCTCGCTGGCCAGCGCCGGACGCCTCTGTGAGCAGCCTGCCACCGCCACCGCCGCCTCCCGCCTCCGCCTCGCGGAGCTGAGCACCACACCCCCTGGGCGCTGGGCGGGCCTGCGGAGCCCGAGAGCCGGCTCCCTCCTTCAGCAGCCCGCTCACCCTGCTCCCTCGGCCGCTCCTCCCTGAGGCTGATGCGTGCCCACACGTGCGGTGGCTCTCGCAACCCCCTGGTTCGCAGCTCCACGGGCACTCCCATCCTGGCTGCCCGGCTTCTTCGCCGCCCCTGGCTCCTAGCTCTGGCAGCCGCCAGCCCTGCACGCAGAGGAGGAACAAGCTGGTGGTCGCTGCTTTCCGGATTCTGTCGAGCCTTCTTGTGGACATCAGTGACGTCGTGTAGCAAGTTCGAGTCGCCTGTTCAGAAATCAGTGTCTGTAAAATCCGGTCCCTGTTTTCTTAGCTTTTCATGACTACATCTCCAGCTCCATCAGATCCCTTTAGGTCTCCGAATGCTTGCATTACCCAGGTCTCATAAATTCTCAAATTCACAGCCTTGCACCCTGCATGAGCCCACCAGGGACCCTCGAGGGCTAAGGGGTTTCCCGAACCTGCACCGCTAGCCCGCTGAGCTCTTCCCATCTCACAGGCCCGCACCTGCATGGCCCTGGCTTCCTGACTCCAAAAGAGCGAGAGTACGGGTCGCACACTCACCTCGGATCCATTGGCAAAGCCCTCCTCCATTTCCTGTTTCAAGTTCTTAGCTCAGTGATAGCTCAGCGATACTCCTGACTCTCCCCCACCCCTTCTTCTCCCCTACCTGCTACACCCAGCGATCCCACGTGGAGTTACCTCCTTCTTTGGGATCTCTCTCCGTGCCCACCTCCAGCCCATCAGCTCTTGACTCAAGCCCTCTTGGTCTGCCACCATGCAGGTGGCCTTAGCTTTGCCAACATCTCGCTTCTCCCATGCTGCCTCGGCTTGAGTTTTCCTAAAGGCAAATGGGATCCTGTAATTTATGAAACCCAAACTCTGGAACAGTTGACACGAGCATTTGTGATTTGGGCTGCACAGGAAGCCTCCTCTTTTTCCACACATGCGTTCCTGCCTTCACTCTTGCTTGACAAATGAAGCTGGAATCTGCAGGTAAAAGTCAGGTACAGAACAAGACGGAAGAGTGGCCTCCCGGAGCCCAGAGATCCGCCTCATGCATGGCACACAGGACAGTCTCCATACCTATTGGATTGGTTAATCGCTACAATTCTGCCTCTACCGCTGACTCACTTTGTGCTTCGAAACCATCAGGTCAATTTTTAAACATTTATTTTTATTTGAAAGGCAGATTTACAGACAGATCTGCCATAATGGCTGGAACTAAACTGATCCAAAGCCAGAGGCAGGAGCCTCTTCCAGGTCTCCCACACGGGTGCAGGGTCCCAAGGCTTTGGGCCGTCCTCTGCCAATTTCCCAGGCCACAAGCAGGGAGCTGGACGGGAAGTGGAGCATCTGGGATTAGAACTGGCGCCCATTTGTGTGAAGGTGAAGGATTAGCCTGTGAACTACAGTGCTGGCTCCCCAGTTCAAGTTTCCTCTGCTAACGTTCTAACAGGATTCTAACAGGATCAAATCATTACTTCCCTGAGATGTGTTTGTGACCTTCATCAGCCTACATGTATGTTTACTCTGCCAGGTGCTGTTCAAAGTGCTCTACATTGGCTACATCGTGGAAATCTCACAGCGACCATAGGGTGCAAGTGCCTCTGCAGTTCTTTGGCTTGGAGAACTGAAGGCACCAGCAGGTGTACTGCCCTGCCCCTGAGGCCCAGAGGCAGAGCAGATGCTTGGATCCCCACCGTGATGGTGCTGAGGCTACAGAGAAGCAGAACCCACAGCTGTTCGCGGCATGCCTTCCGGAGTTCCGGCTCCAGGTGTCAGCACAAGCTATCACAACCAAACAAGCCATCTTGGGAAGTTTTTCATTATAGAGGGGAAAATGGATAGAACATGTCCACAAATAATTCACCAAAGAAGAAAGAGTTATAAAAGTGAACCTTAGGCATATGAAAAATGTTCTGTTTCACCCATTAAGGGACTCACAGATTCAGGTAACACTAGGGCTCCATTTCTCCAGTTGGAGGAAACCCAAAGGCCTGATGTGGCGGATTAAGCCACTGCTTGGGACACCCAGCCTCCCACATCAGAGTGCCTGGTTCAAGTCCCAGCTACTTCATTCTTCCAGTCTAGCATCCCGGGAAGCGGCAGAAGATAGCTCAAGTACTTGAATCCCTGTCACCCACATGGGATACCAAGATGAGATTCTGGCCTGCTTTTCAATTAACTTTTTCAAATGTTTACTGTTACACTTTGCTGATATGGATCAGAAATACAGGTTCTCTCAAATCTTGTAGATGAGAATACAAAATGAGAAAGTTCCAATTAGAAGACTCTGACAACAGCCAGCAAACCTACTTTGTTTTGACACTTCACCTGCCAATCTCATTTCTGGGCATTTACGCTACATGCATAACTCCAACTATGCAAAGCTGTCCATTACAGGATTATTTGCAACTACAAAATATTGAGAAAGGAAAGCAAGATGGACTTGAGAATTAATTAAATGGGAAGTATTAATACAGACTTGAGACTTCTAAAACATGATAAAACATGAATATGTATATGCCTACAAGGGTAAATACTCATTTAAACATAGATATACACATAGATGTATGTAAGAAGTATCTTCAAAAATACTTAGAAAAATGAAGCTAAAAGATCATTTTTTAGTGCAAATAAATTTGGAAATCCATACATACAAGGGATGTTCAAAGAATTCATGAAAAAAAACCTATTATTCCATTTTTCCAAGACTTTTTAAAGTACCCTCAGTTGTATATGTAGATGAGTACATAAATATCCATGCAGAATGGATCTTTAAATGAAAATCCCCAAGTTGCAACAATCACATCTGGTTCCTAGTCTTGACCTCTGATGCAATTCCCTACCAACAGGAAGCAGAAGTAATCAGAGAAAAGACTGATTTCAGAGGTGTAGCAGAACGGATACAAGATGAGCATCACTTCATTGGCAGAACTTAATAAAGTATTCAAAAATGTAATAGAGCATGGCACAAAGACACCAGGTTAACTTGACAGGGCTCTCCCCAGCCAAATCTGGAACAATGATCTTTGATGAACGCAGCTTCCCTTGACCATTCCAGGAAAATACTCTGTACCGTGAAAGAGACAGGGGAGAGAGAAGAAATCAGAAGATAAGGCTAGTGGGGCAAAATGCTAATGCGTGAATCAAGACAAGGAACGTGCCTGTGGTGTCCATCTTGGTCTTGAAATTCTGTCAGTTTCAAATGATATCCAGACAGGCAGGCTTAGGCCTGTTTGTATTTCAAGCATATCAAAATAAGATTGAAAAGGAACTGTTTCTTTTAAAAGGAAAAACATCAGATCCCTTTGATGGGTTAAAGCTGCCTCAAAACTGACACTCCAAGGGACAGTTGTTGGCAGGTTAAGTCACCCCTTGCAACTCCCACATCCCGTATCAGAGTGCATGGTATGGAGTCCTGCCTCTACTTCCAGTCCTGCTTCCTGTTACTGCGTCTGGGAGGCAGCAGACGATGACCCAGACACTTGGCTTCTGCCACCCAGATGGGAGACCCAGACTGAATTTATGGCTTAGTCCTGGCCCAAGCCCAGCGTTTGCAAGCATTCGAGGAGTGAATTAGCAGATGAAAGATCTTTATGTCTCTTCCTGTCTGTGTTTTCTGCCTTTCAATAAACAAAGCAGCATTTTGCAAAATCAAGAGACTTTTTAAAAAATTATGTTTTATATATTATCACACCGCTGTTAAGAATCATTAACAAGTTAGCAATAAAGGAAATTGTTTATAATGTTCAGTAGGGAAAGGAAACAGATTACAATTGTGTAAAAACACTTGTGGATACGGAAAACACTGACATTAAATATGTTTAAGGTAAAGGAAGCTAATAGAATAATACAGAGCTCATATTTTTCTCCTAGTTTACAAATTTTGTGTGATGTTGCCACATTGCCTATGGTTTTTGCTTTTGTTTTTTTAATGACAAATGGCTCATTTGGAGTTTTAGCAGTTTTTAAGATAAGAGGCTTGGATTCCAGGGAGAAGGATTTAAGTTAGACATTAGAAATTACTTTCTGCCTGGGAATGTGAGGGAAAGTCTAAGAAAGCACTGATGCGTGTAAACAATTCTAGTTAGGATGTCCTCCTGGGAGATGTTAGGGTGACAGGGTAACGAAGGATCCACAGTGTCTCCAAACCCATCTCAATGTGTAGTGTCTACCTTCTCTTCCTGCTAAAAATAGCTTGGGATACTCTCCACAGCCTATTCTAGAGCTCAAAAGCAGAGTGAAACCTCAGCACAATTTTCTAACCGGGTTGTCCAAATGTCCCAGAGCACCATGGCATTTCACACACGCCGGCGCTGTGTGTGCAAGCATGCCTCTCAAGGTTTGGTTATGAAAAGGTCATCAGAGGCTTTAGGTCTATCTGCCAGAGGCGAGAGACCCTGCTGCTCTTACCCCTCCTAGAATTCACTTACCCTCTCTTCTTCCCCCACCCCTCAGGAGCTCTGGGCAATGCTGGATGGCCCCAAAAAGTCAAAACAGCAGAACTAAGCTGGTCTGGAAAAGGTATCGATTCCATGTGAACAGATCACTACAGAATCTGGAGTGTGTCTCAGTTGTGTTCACCTAAGAAGCATCCAAGGGCCCACCCGGCACTATAGCCTAGCGGCTAAAGTCCTCGCCTTGAACGCACCAGGATCCCATATAGGCGCCAGTTCGTGTCCCAGCAGCCCTGCTTCCCATCCAGCTCACTGTTTGTGGCCTGAAAAGCAGTCAAGGACAACCCAAAGCCCTGGGACCCTGCATCCACATGGAAGACCTGGAAGAGGCTCCTGGCTCCTGGCTTCAGATTGACTCAGCTCAGGCCATTATGACTGCATGAGGAGTGAACCATCAGACAGAAGATCTTCCTCTCTCTCTTCTCTGTATATCTGCTTTTCCAATAAAAATAAGTGAAATAAAAAAAAAGAAGCATCCATGTTATTGGTAATGTTCTTTAGTGAACTGAGGTTCTAGCTCTGGGACCTGAACCCCTCATCACAATCCAAAATCCATCACCTCCCTGTCCTGCACCAGAGGGGCGGGCCATTCATCCCTTGGGAAGTGACCCCATCTTCTGTCTTTATGATGTGTACTTTGAAAGGTTGGCTTTGTCAGGACACCTTCTTTTTATTATTGGCCTGGAGAATACGATGTTTTTCTTAAAAGACTAAGAGATTAACAAGTAAAAGAGCTTTAAAAGGATTGTTCTACAAACATTTACACTCTGCCATTTACTCACAGAAATATTTGCTAAAATGCTCATAAGAAAAAAAGAAACTGCTCGCAAATGAAACATGTAGAGGTGATCATCAACAACTACAACCAAAACTCCTTAGGCCTCCCCACCTGCCATGCTCACCCGAGCCGCTCACCCGCTGCTGTGTGATGCAGGTATTTGCTCTGATGCAGAGTAACTTGGATGTGTTGGAAGCTCTTGTGCTTTACCTCCCTCTGCTTTCAATTTCAAGGACTCCAATTTTATCTATTAATCTAGTGTACAACATCTTGAACTTTTCTCCTTGTTCTCTTTTCTTCCCATGCCTTTCCCTTTGTTGGTATTCTGTCCAAAACTCCACTCCTTCCATAGCCAAGTGTTCCTACATTTGAGCCAAGATCATTTGAGCATCCATTTTTCACAAAAACAAAATGCTCAGAAAAATGAGTGACTAGGAGCAGTCTGTGTAGTGAGTCTTCGATAACAGAAAGAAGTTCAGAGTACTGAAAGTAGAACAGACCAAAATTTGTCCTAGGTCCTTTTTAACGGCCATGAGGATGATAAGCAGTGTTTCTCCCTCTGAGAAAGGTGGATATCCATTCAGGAGAACAGTTCTCTCGCTTTCCTGCACCTCCAGTGGGAGACCGGTGAACAGGTGAGCAAATGTCAAGCAGAGAGCACAACAGAAAAGGTGTTGGAGATCGCTGTGGGTAAAACAACATAAATTGGTTGCTGAGAAATGGAAACGTTGTCTCTGCTGGGGGCAAACCGCATCTCTGCACATCTTGCTGGGTTTCTTTCAATGACAGGTTTTGTGGAAGCATTGCTTAAGTTACCCCATGCTTGCAAATCGTTGCTTCTGAAAGCGTGTGTCTTCACGTGCAGGAATGCACAACAGAAGGTGAATGACGGGCCTGGTGTGCCACGGCATAGCTCATAAAAATCACTGCCTGTGGCACCATCATCCCGTGTGGGTACCAGTTCAAGTCCCGGCTACTCCACTTCTGATCCAGCTCTCTGCTAATGAGCTGGGAAAGTGCTTGGGCCCCTGTACCCATGTAAGTGAACCAGAGGAAGCTCCTGGCTCTTGGCCTAGGGAAGCTCCAGCTATTGTGACCATTTAGGAAGTGAACCAGCAGAGGGAGGATCTGCCTCCCCTCTCTAACTCTTTCAAATAGATAAAATCTTCACAGACATTGTTCTTCAGGGTCTAAGTGATGAAAAGAACAACACTAGAATTGGACTCAGGAACTAAAGTGTTGGGGTATTAGGAAACTGTGAGCTTGACCTAATCACTGCTATTCTTTCGTTGGACTCTGCAGATTCTTTTCATTAATCTCAGAAGTAACGGCCACTAATTAGTCCCAGAAGTCGCATGGTGACTATCACTAATATGTTAATTTGACACACTAGAGGCATCCTTTGAGATTAAACACTGATGGAGGGCCAATTGAGGAACTAGATAGAAATTTTTCACAGGGAAGAAGGAAAATGAGAATTCCAGCTGGAAATGGTGTGGACAAGAATACAAATTCTGGGGACTGGCGCAGTAGCCTTACGGCTAAAGTTCTCGCCTTGCCCATGCAGGCGTCCCATATGAGAACCGGTTCTAATCCCAGTGACCCTGCTTCTCATCCAGCTCCCTGCTTGTGGCCTGGGAAAGCAGTTGAGGATGGCCCAACGCCCTGGGACCCTGTACCCATATGTAGGAGACCTAGAAGAGGCTCCTGGCTACTGGCTTTGGATCAGCTCAGCTCTGGCCATTGCGGCTACTTGGGGAGTGAATCAGCAGATGGAAGTTCCTCCTCTCTGTATCTCCTCCTCTCTGTGTATATCTGACTATCCAATAAAAATAAACATCTTTAAAGAAAAAAAGAATACAAACTTCGGTTTCTTCATTGACAGATTTTATTTATATGCAAAACTGGTGAGCCAGTGTCATTCAGTGATACACTTTGAGAGAGAGTAAATCAAAAACATCAAGGCTTTGTTGGGGGATAAGAATTGTTGTAGAAATCTAGACACAGGTGCCTGCCCCTCCTGGGACAGCTGCATCTCTTGGGGAGCACTGTGGGCAGCTTGAAAGGCAGTCGCTCTCTATGGAACTCTGTGGGTGGATGGGTTCCCCCCAGGCTTCCTGCCTAACATTGGGCATCTATTTTTTTATACAACAAGGACCAGCTGTCCTCTAATGAATGAAAAGGGAAAAACCATAATCCTCTGACCTATATTTCTCTTCAAGGGCGATGGCTTAACCTGGTATACATGAGCATCAGTTTAGTGAAAAGAACACCAGTTTTGAAACTCACACCTCAACTCTGTCACTTGTTTTGATGATATTGGGAAAGATAATTAACCCCCTGACTCTCGCTTTCCTCTGGTCCTGTAACAAAGTGAAGTCTTTAACCCGACAGCTGGCGCACGACTGCACATCATAGCCACCAGGATTACTGCACCAAATGAAGCAACTCTTTCATTCTAAGAAAAGATCTGGAAGCAATAGTCATTAAATCTATGCATCATTTCATTTAGTCTAGCAAACATCTCCACAGGACAAAGATTGTTGACATTATCCTCATTATCAGCCTGTTACAGGTGCACAAACTAAGATCTTAAAAGACTGTATGTTGGGCCTGGCGCGATAGCCTTATGGCTAAAGTCCTTGCTTTGGCAGCCCAGCTTCCCATCCAGCTCCCTGCTTGTGGCCTGGGAAAGCAGTCAAGGATGGTCCAAAGCATTGGGACCCTGTGCCCATGTGGGAGACCCAGAAGAGGTTCCTGGCTTCAGATTGGCTCAGCCAGGGGAGTGCGGCTGCTTGGGGAGTGAATCATAGGACAGAGAATCCTCCTCTCTGTATATATGACTGTTCAATAAAAATAAATCTAAAAAAAAAAAAAAGGCTGCATGCTATGCTCAAGGCCACATGACTTGCAGTTTGAAGAGCCGAAATGTCAACCTAGCTCTGCTTCAAGAGCCCATATTCTTACCACTGTGTCGCCAGATAACACACTGACCTTGTAGCTGGGCACTGAGAACTCTATCAGCATAACAGCCATTTCTCTAGCCCACTAAGAAGTTACAAGCACATCTTCTGGGTACCCAGGAGATGGTTGGGGATGCCTGGGTGAACAATGTCCATGAAAAGGATCCCCACTGGTACCATGACAAGACTTCCCCTAGTTGTAATGACAAGCGTCTCCTGGGATGACTGACATCTAAAGGAATTCACAGATGTCTTACGGTCACTAACATAGTTTAGTAGAGAGAAGCCACAAAAATCCAAAACTGTGAACTCCATTGACTTCCGTGTGATTGGAAAAGGAGATAGAGACTGTTTTTAGATTACAATCATCATACAAAAAAAGGCTGGCAGAAACTCTCTAGAAACTGTCTACATTATGTTCTATAGTAATTTCACGAAAATAACAATGAGAGAGGGAATGTAATTACCATAATACAGAAAATGTGCTTGTAGCCTGAAGCCAACCCTGCCTTGTATTTTAGACTCCAATGAGAGTGTGGTATGAATAGCATTTAGCTCAGTCAGCAGACTCCCTATAACTTGCCTACCCTCAGGAATGCCTTTGAAGTCTGTGAGAAACCCAAACTTCACAGAATAAACTGCATATCTTGGCCTCTTTTAAGGTTAAGACAATATCTACATTGGCCTCCTTACCATCAAAGTAGTTTATTTGTACCTGGAGAAGAGCCAAATCTTTCTTTCCATCTCATAGTCAAGCTTAATTTTAAGCTCGAAAAGAACTGGCTGGCTGGTTGGCAGGCAAAAACATTTCACCTTGATGAAGCTTCGGGAATCCATTTTCCTTGCTGTAGCCCATTTAGGTCTTAGATTCATGCCCATTGCAGTGGCTGTCTTGCACTTTGCCTCCAACACTTGCCCTCGGTCTCAATCCCTTCTTCCCTGCTCCATTGTTACGGGCATCCGTTAACTGTGAATACCCACAATGCGAGTTCCTTTTCTCCCTTTCCTGTTACTCAAGCTGAAACAATCACACGTAAATCATGACCTGTGCACTGCTTCACAAACACTTTTTTTCCAAGTTGACTCTGATCTCAGCAGGTGAGCTAGAATATGAAATAATGAAATGGTTCTTGTTCTAAGACATTATGTTTCGGAGTACTTGATTATACATAAATAAATAACCAGAATACGTGTACATGCTTATAATACCAATGGATCAATGACTATCTACGTATGTGTATTTATATGTGTATGTGACAAACATACAAATACGTAACAACAATAAGCACTGAATTCAAACAAGGATAAATTTGCTAAATTCCCTGCTTCTGCTGTCTAAAGCAGTGGTTCTTGTTTTTTGTTTTGTTTTGCTTGTCTAGATAAATGAAAATGAGAAACGGCTTTCACTTGCAGGACATGTTTCGTAGATGTACCCAAACACCTGCTAATGACCACTGTAATTAGACCATCAACCATGCAGCTCCCATTAGGAACAGGTCCACTATTGGTGGGGTGTTAGCATCTACAAACTTGAGTAACTTCTTCCAAGAAACAAATTACAAGGGGCCAGCGTTGTGGCATAGTAGGTTAAGCCACAGTCTACAATACTGGTATCCTATATAGGTGCCAATTTAAGCCCTGGCTGTTCCACTTCCAATCCAGCTCTCTGCTAATGTGGAAAAACAATGGAAGGTGACCCAATTGCTTTAGACTTTTCACCCAAGCAGGAGACCAGGAATAGACTACTGGTTCCTAGATTAGCCAGGCCTGGCCCAACCCTGGACATCGCAACAATTCGAGGTGTGAATCTGGACAGAAGACCTTTCTGTGTCACTTCCTCTCTCTCACTCATAAGACTGCCTTTCAAATACATAAATCTAATAACAAAGAAAAAAAGAAATGAAAAAAGCTATGAATAAAAAAGTATAAAAGTAAATATATTTTTACAAAAGTCCCACCAATCACAACTCTTAAACATGTAAGAAACACTCAAAACACGTGGAAAAAAATTATTTTTAAGACATTTATTCTTATTTATTTGAAAACCAGAGTTAAAGAGCAAGAAGGAAAGATAGAGATCCTTCATTCACTGGTTCACACCCCGCCCTCCCTTAAAGGCCACAACAGCCAGGGCTGGGCTCAGCCAGAGCCAGCTGGGATTGTCATCTGGGTCTCCCGCATGGCTCCAAGGGTCCAAAGATTTGGGCCATCCTCCACTGTTTCCCAGGCCATTAGTAGAGAATTAGATGGGAAATGGGGCAGCCAGAACTCCAACTGGTGTTCAAATGGGATGCTGGCACTGTAGGCCACGGCTTAATCCATTATGCTACAATGTCCCCAGAACAATTATTTTTAATTGATTTCTTTCATGGCATACCTTCCTAAAACACTTTTTTTTTTTCTGAATTGTGGCTGTATGGTCTTTGAGGATATTAGGGTGGTTTTCTTTTTCTTTTTCTTCTCTTTTTTTTTTAAGATGTATTTTTATTTGAAATGCAGGTTTACAGAGAGAGAAGCAGATACAGAGGAAGAGGTCTTTTAGTCACTCACTCACTGCCCAAAAGGTCACAGTAGCCAGAGCTGGGCCAGTCTGAAGCCAGGAACCTGGAGCTTCTCCTGGGATTCCCATGGGATGTAGAGATTCTGGGACTTGGGCCACCTTCTACTTCTTTCCCAGGCCACAAGTAGGGAGCTGGATGGGAAGTGGAGCAGCTGGGACACGAATCAGCGCCCATATGAGCTGCCCAGCACTGCGGGTGGAGCAGTAACCTTTCATGCCACGGCACTAACCCTCTGGGGATATCAGTTTTTGAATTGAGAATAGAAAGACAACTTAGTTTTCCCTGTAGTAAAAAATTGTCATTTACTTATTGTTCAGAAAAAGTCCTTTTCAGCATTATCACATTTTATTTTTAGTACATAAACCTTTAGGATTATCTTCAGAGTCGAGAAAATCTGTATAAGGTCTCTTTTATGTAGGAGTTTCCAGGGCCTATCAAGTTTCCCATGACAACCTCAAATACTGTTTGGATTGAAAATGTAAGGAATATTTATTAACTATGCATGCTGCATTTTACAGTGAATTCTTGACAGGAGAGAAATTCTAATTTTACTCATCATTGATGAGTGTAAAAACAAATTCTCTTTTTACGATTTGACCTGTCTTTTATTTGGAATAATTTTCCATAGACTAATTTCTGGCTTGATGCTATTCATACATTTTCCTCCAATCCCCACACACATACTGCTGGAACTCACATTACAGAGCACTTATTTTTTTTTAAGATTTATTTATTTTTTTTTACTGGAAAGTCAGATTTATAGAGAGGAGAGACAGAAAGATCTTCCATCTGCTGATTCACTCCCCAATTGGCTACAACAGTGCTCTAAAGCCAGGAGCCAGGAGCTTCGGCAAGGTCCCCCAGGTACGTGCAGGGTCCCAAGGCTTTGGGCCATCCTCGACTGCTTTCCTGGGCCACAAGCTGGGAGTTGAATGGGAAGTGGAGGAGCCAGGACACAAACTGGCACCCACGTGGGATCCTGGTGCATGGAAGGTGAGGACTTTAGCCACTAGGCTACCGTTGCGGGGCATGTACAGCACTTTGAACCACTGACCTCATACATGTTTCCATTAGCTTTGGATCCAAGTACATAGGAACAGAGAGAAAAAGATTTTGGAGCCTACATCCTGAAAGTTAACATCCTACATGTTAAATAGATGAGGAGAAACAGAAAGCAGAGGTTGTTGTGGCCCTTGTCCTCTTGTAGAACCCAGGGAGACGTTATCCCACAAAGTGACCTTATTGACAGAACAACTCCATTGGGGCTGGCACCATCACATATTAAGCTAACTAACCTTCCATCTGTGGTGCAGCATCCCGTGTGGGGCCCAGTTCAAGTCCCAGCTGGTTCACTTCCAATTTTGGAAAAGCATTGAAGGTTGGTCTAAAGCCTTTGGACACTGCACCCGTGTTGGAGACCTGGAAGAAGTTTAAGGCTCCCAGCTTCAGATCAGCTTAGCCCTAGCCATTATGGCCATTTGGGGAATGAAACCAGTAGATGAAATATCACCTTTTCTCACTCCTCTCTGTAACTCCACCTCTCAAATAAAAATAAATCTTAAAAAAAAAAGAAGAAGAAAAAAGATTCAGCCAATTTAAGATGGTTGCCTGATGCATGGTGGCTGGCATGTGACAACAATGGCACATCTCAGCAGACGCAGTAGCAGCTGCTCTGGTGCATTCAGCACAAAAGGCCTCACAGATCAGTTTGGCCCACCCCTGGCAGTTACAGGCATCTGGGGAGCAAACTATCAGACAAAAGAGATCTCTCCTCTCCTTGGTCTTTCTTTGTCTTTTAAAATCAAATTAACCAATAAGTAAACTCAAATGTAAAACATACTTCAATCAATAGAGCTCATAGGTTTTAACAAGCTCTGTGTGAGCACAGTCTAATCTTGAGGGGATAGCTAGATTTATTTACTACTTGAAGTGGAATAATAGCTGATAATGCATGCGTTATTTAGGATGCTTTTGGCACAAAACAACGGAGAATGACAACATCATCAACCAAAGGGGAAACATAGTGTTTCACAGAACAGTTCCGAGGCAGAATGGGGTTTCCTAACTGCTTAGCTTATTGTTCAATGACATCATTAAGTCACTTAGGATCTTTCCAACTTTTGCTTTGCTTGGTAGGTTGACTTTTGTTCACATATTCTTCTTCCATCATTGTGAAATGGCTACCAATGTTTCAAATGCTCCCTAAAGATGCAACAGCGTAAACAGTAGCATCTTGAATCTACCTTGAATTTGATCTCATCAAATAAAATCTCCCCTGACTTGTCCCATGTGTCATTAGTCAAGATTGCTAGATGCCTACTCTTAAACTGATTTCTGAATGGAAAGTGGGCTTGTCATGACTGGTTTGGTGTAATCATGTAACCATTTAGCTCTGGTCTGGAACCAGCCTCCCCTGAAGTATATAAGCTCTTATAGCTGAACAAAATTGGAATGGTGTTAGCAAAGAAGGAACAGCCAATAGAGAGGCAGTACTAATGGGAACATCGAACATGATTTCTGAACACACCGTGATCAACCAACTGCCCTTCTTCTGCCAATAATCCCCAAATTTGGACAAAAAATGAGTACCTTTCTACAACAAGAAGCCTTGAAAAAGTTAAGAATCAAAAAAATTAACTTAAGTCATGGTAGCTTCTATTGAAACGTGCCATGAAGTGAGAAACATTTGTTGCATCGTGGATAAAGATGCAACAAATAATAAAGAACCTTGCAAATAATCTATGAACTGACCATGTGCTTTTGCTGTTGTTTCCTTGGCTTGGGATGTTTATAAGGTTTCTGGGTTTTTATGTAGCCTTCCTGAATGGCTGAGAGTCTTGCTTTATCTTACTGCCACGTGCATAGTTATGTTATAGCCTCCCATAACTTGAAGTGTTTGGAAGAAATGTAGGATTATTCCCTCCAGAAAAATCAATGTAACTAAGAGACCTGGGGCTGACAAGCTAAATGAGACCTACAGATTTGTCTTGTTTGGTATTCAAATAGGGAGCCTACAAAGTGATTTTTAAATTTTCAAAATTAATTACAAACATTTAAAAATCAAGATTTATGCACATTTTAAAAAATCTAGATTTTCGGGTCTTGCTTTTACATTTGGATTTTGTTTGCTTGTTTGAGGAAAGGCAATATACCTGAGCCAAACTTCCTCCACAGTGAACGTTGTCTGAAACTGACTACCAAATCCCCCTTTGATCTGGAAATAAATGCTCTGGGTTGCCAAAGACCCTGCTCCATAGGTCCATTTCTTAACCCAGCTCAAGTGTTTGGGCTCATAATCCCTGGTTACCTAGTCAAAAAGATCCGCTGCCTAATAGACCTGAATTCAATAAAGTCCAAGTTGAATCTGAGATTCAAAAGCAAATACATAGCTAAAGGGAATGAACTATCAGGTGATCTGAGACATGAGACCTTCCCCAAAGGAAACATGGTCTGAAACTCCCAGTCCTCCTCTATCTTCCCACAAATCTTGGGAAACTGGCCAACCTTGATAAGAAAGAAACAGGAGAGAATACAACATCCCATTGTTCCCTGATCTAGTCTACAACACTGCCTGTGTCATGGAGGCCCCCAAGGTCCAGATCCGATTTCAGCTTGCAGAACAAACCTGTTCCCATAAGTGGCGGTATACAGTTACTACTGGATATGCTTTCGGGACTTCAAGGCAATATTCTTTTCAGGAATTTCTTCCTTTTCCTACAATGCCCTGCACACAGACACACAGACACACAGACATTGTGGCTCTGTACTGCTGACAGTAAGCAGCCCAAATGGATCCTGAAACCTGGCCCAGATGGATTCTGTGTTATTAGCTCTGCATATGTTTTCTTAATCCCCACTTCATGATTATAACCATTCAAATCCGTCTTTCTTGCTCAAAGTAAGAGTTCAAACTTGATAGAAATGGCAGGAGGAATGTCTCTGAATTATTTTTAGTCAGTGCCTAATTCCAAACCCACTCAAAACTAGCAAATGCACTTAACATCTCTGATCCTCAGTCTGGAAATAGCCAATATTCAACATGAACAAAAATGTGCATACCATGACACAATGCTGCATGCTGAAATAGAGGACTGAGTGCTCATCCTTTAGCTAATGAGACAATAGAAATAGCTCTTAAAAATTAGGATGGATGTTTTAAAAATCAGCAAAAAGGGGAACTAAGTGTCCTAATGATTGACCTTTGGGGAAGTTTCTGTCAGACTTGATTCAGCCACAGGCAGATGAGGCTGCTGTAATAATAGCAGACATTTCGAGTGCAAAGCACTCCTTCAAGCATGCAAGGACACACACAGTGCTCTCTCCAACTGTCCACAGTAAGAGAGGATTCTAACTTCTCCATTTTCTGCTGGCCTAAGGTACATCCCTCAAGAAAATCTAATTTGAAACTGAAAAAGCTCATTCAACCTGAAGATCTTCAGCCTTTGAAATGTATGCTCTGCAGGAACACAAAGAAGTTGGATATTTTCTAGAATTCTTATCCCCTGGTTCAAGCAGGACAAGTGCTTGAAAATGGAGTGATTGGCAGAGAGTGGTGGGCCTTGCCTGCATTATCTGATCCGAACACAAGCCAATCAGAATGTAATGGACTCACACCTGCCCTGCACACTCCGCTAAATGGGTTGAATCTACCCCTAATGAAGAAATAAAAGAACAGCACAAGAGGAAAGAATTGGGCATCAAAATTGGTCAAGAGTATATCTAATATATTTCCTTATGCACTATTCCACAAGTACATTTGCCAAACTATACAAAAATTAGATATTAAAATCCATCTTTGCGTTACATTTGATCATAGAGTAAGAGGATAAATCGTGCCAGTGTTGACAAGGATATAGAACAGCAATCAAACCTCTCCTACATCAATGATGGGTGGGAAAATTAGCAAAATCCATTTTGGAAATATCTGTGAATGTGTGTGTATCCTACCATCCAGCAATACCACTCCTGGATTTATATCCAACTGAAGTCCACATATATTTTCACTAAGACATATGCAAGAACGTTTGGTCATTCCAGACCCAAAGCAGAAATAGTCAAAATGTCCATCAGCAGCAGCGTGGGATTCGGACAATATGACAGAGGAATGTAGGTGAGAATAAAGAACTACAGCAATCCAGAAGAAGCCACACAAGAGAAAGCTGTACCTGAGCACCTTTATATAAAGGTCAAAAGGTCAAAGTGACCCAATGTGGTAGAACTCAGGAAGGCGGGTTTTCTTCACCTGGGATGAGCATTATAGGGATGAGACAAGAGAACCACCATGCTAGGGATAATGTTCATGTCTTTTTCTTAAGATCTGCTTATTTAGGACCTTTCACAATGGCTCAATTTGCTAATCCTCGGCCTCTGAGTGCCAGAATCCCATATGGGCACTGGTTCGTGTCCTGACAGCTCCACTTCTGATCCAGCTCCCTGCATGTGCCCTGGGAAAGTAGTCAAGGATGGGTCAAAGCCTTGGGATCCTGCAGCCATGTGGGAGACCCGGAAGAAGCCCCTGGCTTCAGATTGGCTCAGCTTCGACCATTGTAGTCATTTGGAGTGAAGCTGCAGGTGTAAGATCTTTCTCCCTGTCTCTCCTCCTCCAGTAAATGTAATATCTTTCCAATAATAATAGATAAATCTTTAAAACAATGTGGAGCAGCTGGGGCACTGCAGATACTACTTAACTGGTTGTACCATAGCACCGACCCCTCAAGATTAGAGAATAGAGACCTGAAACCCAGAAGAGTCCTAGAAATTGATTTCCAATAATCTCTAATTAGAATCAGTAATTTTATGATCCTTAACTTCCTGTTTTGTCCCTGATGCTCTAGGCAGTTTTAGGAAATCATTATTTCTATTTCCTCTATTAAAAAAAAAAAGAAGTTGCCTCTCATTCTTCATTACCATCAAATAGATTTGTCTCTAAGGTGAAATATGTGAAATTGTATGGCAGTCAGTGCTTGTGACAGTAAATCAAAATGAAACTTTGAGTCCCGCACTATGTGCACGATAGGTAATAGACTTGTACTGCACTAAGAGAATGTGTTGCTATTACTCACACTTAATTGTTATTGCCATGTAGTAATTGGCCTGGTGATGCTCTGTGAGCTCATGGTGAAGACTGAGCTGTCGAAGACGTTCTAGTGCAAGCCACACTCTCTTTTTCTTTCCTCCTCAAGAATGGGAAAACACAATTTTTCATTGCATACATGGATGGATTTTTATTGTTGTTGTTCTGAGGAGTCAGAAAAAAATAACGCGATTTAGGGATACAAATGAGAAAATAGGTCCAAGTGGCAGAAGATCTGGTGCTGGCACAATCAGTTGTAAAATTTTAGACCACAGCCCCTCTTGGAATTTCAACTTACCCATCTTTAAAATGGGTCTTGGGGCAGGCTTTGTGGCATAGGAGGTTATTAAAGTGCTGTTTTGGACTGCCACATCTCCATGTCAGAGTGCTGGTTAGGGTCCTGGCTCCTCCACATCTGATCCAGTTTCCTGCTGATGCATGCTGGGAGGCAGCAGGTGATGGCCTAAGTTGCTGTGTGTGCTTACCACTCACATGGGAGGTTTGGATAGAGTTCGGGGATCCTAGCTTTGGTCTGGCTCAACCCTGATGTTATAGGTGGCTGCAGAATGAACCAGCAAATGAAATCATCCCACATGGGATACTAGTATTGCAGGTGGCAGTTCTACCAGATACACCATCATGCCAGCCCCAGGAGTTAGACTATCTCAGGACCAGACAGATGCTGCAGTGGCTGAAGCAAGGGAAAGGCCAGAGAGGTGGTCAGAAAAGCAAGCAGGAAACAGGATTAAGACAGGTGCATAATGCTGAGACAACTCGCTTTTTCCTCAGAGAAATCTCCGTGAGTTCATAACCTCAGGCTTAGAACATTTTGCACAAGCACTGAGCATTGGGTCACTGAAGCAAACAGACTAGGTGTGTCACAGTGCCTTACTCAGAGAGATACAGACAGACAAGCTTCTCCCATCCACTAGTTCGTTCCTCAAACACTCCCAACAGCTGAGGCTGCGCCAAACTGAAGCCAGGAGCAGGAACTCAATCTACCACGTGGGTGACAGAGACTGAGAGATTGAGCCATCACTGCTGCCTCCAAGGGAGCACATTAACAGGAAGCTGGAATTGGGAACAGAGCCCGCAATGAACCCCAAGCACTCTGATGCTGGATGGGGGCATCCCAAGTAGCAACGCATCCACACCATCAAAGGCTTCCTTCCAAGTGCCTCACCAGACCAAGCCCCTCCAGTGTCAAAGGAGATGCTCAGAATCCTGGCTATCAGACTACGTAATTTTCCCTAAAAAAAAATAATTTATTTATTTGAAAAGCAAAGTTACACAGAGAGACGGCAAGAGAAGGCAAGAAAGAACTTTCAGCTGTTGGCTCACTCCCCAAATGGCCTCAATGGCCAGAGCTGGGCTAATCCAAAACCAGGAGCCAGAGCCTTTTCTGGTTTCCCATGTGGGGTGCAGAGGCCAAGCACTTAGGTCATCCTCTGCTGCTTTCCCAAGCACTTTAGAAGACAGCTGCAGGGTCAGGCACAGTAGCCTAGCAGCTAAAGTTCTTGCCTTGCATGAGCCAGGATCCCATATGGGCGCCAGTTCTAATCCCAGCTACCCCACTTCCCATTCAGCTCCCTGCCTGTGGCCTGGGAAAGCAGTCAAGGACAGCCCAAAGCCTTGGGACCCTGCACCCACACAGGAGACAAGGAAGAAGCTCCTGGCTCCCAGCACCTGGTTTCGGATCTGCTCAGCTCTGACCATCATGGCCACTTGGAGTGTAAATCAATGGATAGAAGATCTTAATCTCTGTCTCTCCTCCTCTCTGTATTCTGCCTTTCCAATAAAAATAAATGAATCTTAAAAAAAAAAAAAAGAAGAAGAAGAGAGCTGCATAGGAAGCGGTGCAACCCACTACATCATAGTGTCAGCCCCTGCAGCTTTTCGTTAAGAAAACTCCCCCCCAAAACCTCTCCCTACTGCAACATGCACCCAAATGCCTTGCAAATTTCTAGTATCAAAGCTCCAGTCTTAGGCCAGGACCCAGAAGTCTGTGAAAATGCTTCCCTCTCTGAGTCCCCGCACCCTGTCCAGGAGATCTGACACTTGCTCCTGTTTTGCTTACTAGGCCCTGAGCCCAGGCATTGCACAATCCACCCCAGCAAAACTTTCCAGCTTCATTCTTCACCTGCACCTGCCTCGCCTTCACTGCTGCTCTGCACCTGTGTGCAGCTCCCCCACCCTGGTCCTGTTCCGACAGCACACAAATCTTGGACTCCAGATTTTGGCACATGCAACTCATTATGCCTTGAATGCTCTCCCCTCCAACTCCCACCCCTTTCCTCCTGTCAATGTCTTATTGAGTCCTCACGGCTCCAGAAAGCCGAAGCCTTCCTGCTTTCTCTGCTGCTCCCCTGACACTGCGCATATCACCCTATTAGAGCACTGATCTTATTATGTCTTCACGTATCTGCCTTCCCCCTTTGGCCTACCTCAAGTGAGACAGGTGAATTGCTGGAAAGCATGTCTTGCTCATATTCTGTGTTCTCTTTCTCCATCCCAGTTGAACCATGCCTAGTGTTAAATCAATGAATGGATTGTGACTCTCAAATACTTAGTAGGGAAGAACATGAGGTTCTGAGGAGACTTCTAATTTTGCCATAACACCTCAAAATGGCCAGCTCATTTGTTTCTCAACTGTCTCCCACCCTGCAGGTCCAATGCTCAGCCTAGCCACCCTTGGTGCTCAGTAAATGGTTGCTGATTGCCTCACTGCATGCCAACCCCATGCAAGGCAAAGGCCATGTTTCTAGGCATTATTATGCCATGCCTCTCCTGTCAGGTGTGCTTCCATACCAATGCAAAGTTTGGCATTAAATAGTTATTTTAAGCAAACACAATTAAGACAAATACAGAGCGCAGTGAGTACTGGGCTGGGCATTTGGCCCCGCAGTTCAGACACCTCTGTCCTGCATCAGAGTACCTAGGTTGGAATCCCGTCTCTAGCTTTTGACTCTAGCTTCCTGTGAACACAGACCCTGAAAGGCAGGTCAGGAGGACTCAAGTGGTTAAGTTCCTGCTACACATGTGGGATACCTGAATTGAGTTCTTGGCTGCCAGCTTCTGTCTGCTGGCCATTGCAGGCATTTGGAGAACAAATCAACAAATTTTAGCACCCTTTCTCTCAAAATAATGATAGTAATAATAATAATTGCAAACATCCCATTGTTACCTGGAATCTGTTGCTTAGCATTCATGTGCAGGGAAAGATGCAGATGTGAGACACAGAGCAGCAGTCAGCATGCTAGCATCATTCCATGAAGAAGAGTAATGAGGAGAGTACACCTGACAGCCCAGGGGGTGGGGGGCAGCTGGGACAAGACCCGAGGGCCCCATCTGCTTCCAGTCTGGAGTGTTCGTGGCTATTGCCTGTGGACCTTCTTTCTGCTCCCCCTTATGCCCTTTCTGCAACATTGTGGGACAGAGGGTTTTCTGCACATGGATTCCCTCCCAGAATTTCAGGATAGTTCCCTTCTGAAGGGCAAGTGAGATTTCTCCTAGGTGACCCCAGGGCAGAAGCTGGGACCCATCCAACCAGGCTATTGCACAATGGCAAGCAAGATTTTCAGCTGGTCTGCTTCCAAGGCTTTGCTTCCTTGTTCCATTACACAGAAACTCCCGTTTGTCTTCAGCCCCTGAGGCACAGACATAGGCTCATGTCTGCGTAGGTACCTTAACACTGGGAAGACAATTTTTAAAGGACAGTGGCTGAGGTAGAGAGAGCTGCTTTGAAGAGGACGTGACATTGATGAGTGAATCATGCCCTGGGGGCTGCTCAACAAACACGAATGAAATTCTCTGCCGTTCTAAGGTTTGATTGGGTTTGTGGCCTTGAACCCTCTTCCCACAGTCCTGATCAGAAGCGAAGATTTCCTGGAGCAAGCCTAGGCCATTTATTAGGTCCAGGGAATTGAAACTGGGCTCACTGTTTACTAAACAAATCAATGTGACTACCCCCTCCAGATCTGAAAGAGAAAGACAAAAAAAATTAGCATAAATACAAGGCCACCCACTTAATTAAAGCCCCAAACCAGGGCAGCTAAAAAGCTGAATATAAAGCAGTCAGGGAGAGTGTTACTAAAAGTGAGTTACGTAACTCTGGACACGCTTGAGACTCAAACAAAAGCCTTCTTATCTCAAGGTTTAAGAGAGGAATTTATTCCCTATAAACCCTGCACTGCCTATTCTTTATCCCCTATAAACTCTATGTTGCCTATTCCGAATAAACTCTCCATAGACAATGAGACCTAGCAGTGGGATCTAGTAGTGGCAGTGGCCTCCCCAGCAGAGTTTTCTTCTGGTTGAATAGATGTCTGGCGAGTAAGGTGTGGGTTCATGCAGGTGCTAGAGTCACAGGGCTTTCAGAATCATCACCGTTTCACAACATCAGGAATGTTCCATGTAGAAGTAACCTTTGAGACCAGCTGACCAACCAGCTCGTGTTAGGAAGAGACTCCAGAGGTCGTTCAGCCACAGGACAAGGACTACAGTTTAGGCCATCAGGCCAGTGTCACTTCCCCTCTGAACCATTCTGTTTATGCTTTTAGGCACGCAGACACTCCGGCAGTCAGCAGTTTTTAGCAGGGGCCCAGGCAAATAGGCCTGGCAGCATCAACAGCCGTACTGAGCCACGATGGGTCTCCCCACCTGGAGCCTTAAAGTTTCTCCTTGGCCTTTCTCCTCTCCTCCTCTTTTCTGTCTTCCCTCCCCCATCCTTCCCAGATCGTCTATGTCCTCAACCCAGTGGTGGCACAGAGGGACCTCTAGGCGTTATTCTGTCTTGCTAGTGGCCCTGGGAGGTAGCACAATCTACAGACAACAGAATTTCTCCTTTCAATTTCCTTTTTTTCCTCTTCCTGCTAAGCCTTGACCAACTTGGGGGTTAAGGGTACACAGGCTGAGATTTCCTTCTTCCAGTTCCTTCCTCAGTGCCAATCGTTGTCACTTCTAGAAAACCATCTACAAGGTCATTACATTTTATTAGGGTACTCTTTGAGACCCAGGAGCTTTCATTATAAAAAACAAACTTGGGGTGCCCACATCCCATGCCTCAACGCCTGGTCCAGCTGCCCCACACTGCTAATGCAGCTCTTGCTAAGGCATTTGAGAGGCAACAGATAATGGCCCATGTACTTAGGTTTCTGTCACACACATGAAGACCCAGATGAAGTTTCTGGCTTCTGACTTTGGCCTGGTCCAGCCCTCACTACTGTGGGCATTTGGAAGAGAACGTCAGTGGATAGATTTTTCTCTTTCTCTATGTCACTTTGCTTTTCAAATAAATCTTTAAAAACAAATTTTAGGGTCCGGCCTGGTAGCCTAGTGGCTTAAGTCTTCGTGTAACATGTGCCAGGATTGCAGTATGGGTGCTGGTTCATGTCCCGGCTGCTCCACTTTCCATCCAGCTCCCTGCTTGTGGCCTGGGAAAGTAGTTGAGGACGGCCCAAAGCATTGGGACCCTGCACCCACGTGGGAGACCCAGAAGAGGCTTCTGGCTCCCGGCTTTGGATCAGCTCAGCTCCTGTGGTTGTAGCCACTTGGGGAGTGAATCAGCAGACAAAAGATCTTCCTCTCTGTCTCTCCTTCTCTATGCAAATCTGACTGTCCAGAAATAAATAAATTAATCCTTAAAATTTTTTTAAAAATAAGATAAATGTTAAAACTTTAAAAGGAAAATCCAAACATTGCATATCCAAACATTGTCTTTTAAAAGACAAGGACAGAAGTAGGATCTTCCTGAACCTATTTAGATCATTGTCTTGAGGCAGTTTAGTTAGTTTGTGAACTCAGAGGGGAACTCAGAGCTTTCCACCTGCCCTATATGAAGGCCAGAGGGCAGCAGCCCTTAGGGTCCATCAGCCCTGAAGAGAATGTCTCCTTTGCTGGTACCTACATCTCTCAAGGTACAGGCTGAGGTCTGCTCCCCGTGTTGCCAGTCTTGTTGGAAGCTTGGGCCACTAGCCATACCCTCTGTGTTCTCTCATTTGTTACGGAAGGGAGTGGAAAGGGGAGAGAAAAAGGAAAAATCTAAACATAGCTCAGAAAAGGGCTACTCCTTAGCCACCTGTGCGAGGTGGGTGGTGGATTATAGCTTTAGATTCAACAGAGTGCAGGTCAAGCTAGTTTTGTGGACAATGAAAGAGGTCTTTGTGTGAGGGACCAGGTTAAAGTAGGAAGCAGACTCTTGGGGGTTGGTAGGCTCCCAGGGGTGTTGGGATTACACAATCCCTCAGTGGATGTACAGGCAGAATTGGCAGGCCCATTGGAACAGAACAAAGCCTTGGGAGAAAGATTTTCCTGCAACTCTGCCAGCATCCCTAATCATCCTGGCTCTAGATTTGGGACTTTAACTAACAAAAGGATAGGCCTGCAATGTCTTTTGCTGTTCTGAAGAAAATGGTAAGACTTGCCGCGGACTTGAGAATTTCAGAAATCTTCTTTTAGGAGAACTGGCTTTTCCAAAAACTCTGCCACATCAGCAAAACCTGCCAGAAAGAATGCAAACTTGAGCTTCTGTGGGGTGGCTGGGTCCTGCATGGCTGTTTCCCCTTATTAGGCCACAGTAGTCTTAATTTGCATTGAAATAAAGGACACCAGCGTTAAGCTGGGTGGCTGTGGTGGGGCTGTTTCCCATTTGTCATCGTCTTATTTGGAAAGCAGCAAGAACTTTCTCAGTGCTTTGGGTTCCCTCCAAGTAGAATGGTCTTTTAGATCCAGAGTGGGGATGCAGAGTGGACCAGAGAGACAACTCCGTGTACTCGCAGGCGTGCATGCACCTTCACATAGACAAGTGTTCCACTCTCCATGCTACTTTTAGAACAATCCAAGAGTTCTCTGGACGTCCAACTGCTCTCTGAGAACAAACCCATGCAGTGAATCAGGGAAAGAGAAGGAGTGGTCAAGACAGGGAGGGAACTGCCTCGCTAGTCATATCCGCAGAGTGGGACCGATGACTCCTGTTTGTATTCCTGCAAAGTGCCATCCAATTTTACTTAGTACAGCTAAAAGAAAGTGCCACCAAATCTCTCCTTGGTATCTCCTCATGGTTGTTGTTGAAAAGGTAACATGTTCATTCAATAAAACTGTCTTTATGGGTCTAGAACAATGACTTAGTTGCAAAATTCTTACCTTGCACACACCAGGATTCCATATGGGCGCTGGTTGATGTCCCAGCTGCTCTACTTCCCATCCAACTCCATTCACATAGGAGACCCAGAGGGAGCTCCTGGTTCCTGGCTCTGGACTGACTCAGCTCCAGTTGTTACAGTCACTAGTGGAATGAACCAGCTAACAGATGGAAGATCTTTCTTTCTGTAAATGTGCATTTCCAATAAAAATAAATTAATTTTTAAAAAACCTGTCTTTATGAAAATCCTTAGAAGAAGTTCCATTTGGGTCCTAACACCCAGGATAGACATTCTTGCCTTGAACAATTATTCTCCCTTTTAAGAGTTTCTGTGTTCCCACAAGCCATCTTCCGAATCATCTACTCTAGATGGAGCCAGCCTCTCTAGTTCCACCAGGGTTGACCTGTGAGAATCTGCCTCCTAGAACCCCCAAACCCCAGAAGACATCTCCTATACACAGTATGCCCAGACCCTAGAGCTTCAAGAAACTTTGCTCCAACCCCTAAATAAATCTCTGAATCTAGCTCTGTTCAGGCTTGACTGCAAGTTCCGTCTCAATCTGATCAGAATTAGAAATGTGGATGCGGAGAGAAGATTGCCATTGTGTAGAAGTTGTGACTGTGGAAGTTGCAGAAGTTCTCATATGTCCAAAAGAAACAAGACCTGAGCTGCTCTTCCATCTCAGTAATTCCTAACCACAGTTTTCACATGTGCTGTTTATTGAAGTGAGAAGGAACTCCCCTTGCCCTTTCCACTTTACTGATAGGAGGGGTTATTTCTTGGCCAATACTAGACAATTAGGGCAGATACAAAAGCCCAAGCCTGCTAATCAACATCCCATGTTTTTCTGTTACTTTTTTTTTTTTTTTTTTTTTTTATCTTAGGAGGTTTATTTCAACGGAGCAGGAACAAGGTAGGGGTGGTGAAGATCAGGAAAGAAGGGCAAGAGAGAAGAGAGAGAGAGAAGAGAGGGAGAGGGGAGAGACCAGAGAGCGAGCCGCACCTGGGGGGGGGGGGGGCTTTTGTCTGGAGGTGTAGGGGGCGGGGATTGGGAGGGATTGAGGCCAGGCCCCCAGGGGATTGGCGCCTGCAGGTGAATGCCTAGGGATGATTGGCGAGTGGGCGGGGTTGGGGAGGGGGCTGGAAGATTGGGGTGGGATTCAGGTGGAATGCTGATTGGTGGACGGCTGGACCTGCGCGAACTTCATGAGCTGTGAGGAAGAAGGAATGGCGCCGGGTTTCTGTTACTTTTTTAAAAGAAGGAGGAAATCTGTTGGTAGGGTTTTTTTCTTTTCCTTTGTTCTTTCCTGGCAGTAGCAAGCAGTGTCATACGCCACAGGTGAAGATCTACACAGCACATGTTCTGATCTCAAAGTTCTTGCTGCTGTTTTTGGAGTCATTTTATAAACTTTCCAGTTGGCTATCTCACCAAATATACAAAAAATAAGGAAGAAAGAAGGAAATATAGGGAAACTCCAAAGATATGGCCCCTTCCATCGTTCATTTCTCAGCCTCAGTGAATAGCTCATATCTATTTCAAGGAACTGATCCTAAATGCACGATTTGGGGAGTCAAGCCATCTCTTAAAGCATCAAGATCATAAAACTTCCAGGATTTGGAAAATGCAGTCACCTTGCCTTCTGCACCTCATCATACCCTTAGCCCATATCTGCACCGATGTCTTCATCCCTCCTCACCCTTCAAGGCCCTATAGAACCTTCTGCAGGGCCACACAGTGGGTAAGAGACCCCCTCAAACAAAATGTGAAATAATAAGCAGTACCCACATGCCCCAACCTATCCCATCGCCTAAGGAGTAGTTCTAACAGGGTAAACAACCTCAAAAGAAATAGCCTTACAGTGTGTATCTCTGGAAGGGCTAGGAAATGATGGAAGAAGTGCTTGCCGGTTGTAATTTCTGCTCATCCAATATGGTCAGATCTGTGACATAAACAGAAGAGGAGCAGTTCCAAATCCTGTGTGTTCTTTCTTTTTAAAGATTCTTTTTTTCCCCCCCATTGGAAAGGCAGATCTACAGAAAGAAGGAGAGACAGAAACAGTGATCTTCTTTCTGCTGGTTCACTCCACAAGTGGCTGCCAATGGCTAGAGCTGAGCCAATCGGAAGCCAGGAGCCAGGAGTTTCTTCCAGGTCTCCCATGTGGATGCAGGGTGTCAAGGCTTTGGGCCATCTTCTGCTGCTTTGCCAGGCCAAGTAAGGAGCTGGATTGTAAGTGGAGCAACTGGACATGAACTGACTACCGTATGGAATGTAAACACTTACACGTACAATATTAGCCTGTTGAGCCAACATGCTGTCCCCTATATAGATTTTATAGGGCGAACGAGTTAGAGGTAGCATGTTCTCTATTAGCAAACAGATCAATCAAGAGCAAGTCTCTCAGCTCACTGAGCTCAAGTACTTTGGAGGTCAGGGCTTCGAGGGCAAAAATCAGCCCTTCACACTGAGGTCTGGAGGTTGGAGCAATTTTTTTTTTTCTAGTAAATGCTTAGAGGGCAAAGGTCAGCAAGCCAATTGTAGATCTCCTCTACAAAAAAGTTTTAGAGACCTATCAGTGTGGAGCTGAGCCAAAGTGTTCAAGTGTAAAGGAAGAAAAGAAAATCCAGGAAATGGGTTTTTTTCTACTCTCTCTCTCTCTTTTAACTTGATAGGCAGAGTTACACAGAGGAGAGGCAGAGAGATACAGATCTTCCATCCTCTGGTTCACTCCCTGAATATCTGCAATGGCTGGAGCTGAGCTGGTCTGAAATCAGAAGCCAGAAGCTTTGCTTGGAAGTGGTGCAGCTGGGGTTTGAGCTGACGCCTATATGGGATACCAGCACTGCAGTTGGAACCTACTACACCACAGTGCCAGACCCTCTGCAATGTCCTAATTTGGGACTGTTTACACTTTTGTGGTTTCTCTGGTGTGAGCATCACATTGTGGCCTGCATCATCAGTCTACTCAAAATTATATGAAATTGTTCCATGACCAAATCTGTAACCCATAGGAACTGTAAAACCAGGTGTGTATCACCTTACATATTGTCCTGCCCATGCGCACCTGTGAATCAACCCAGGCTCACCTGACCCATAGGGTTTATGTTATGAAGACACCTGGGGAATAGCAGCACCCATATTCATTTTTTATTTCATCTTCACAGCAATGGTTCAGAATTATATCTCATTTACAGATGCTGAGTCCAAGACACAGAATACAGAAGTTACTTACCTGAGAGCCCAGTTGGCAGAACTCAAATACAAGTTCAGATATGTGTGACTATAAACCCAGGTACCTAACACATGGTTTTGCATGACAAGCAACAATTGGAGGACAAAACTCCTGGTATATCCACTTCCTCCATGCAAAGATGAAAAGGAATTCCTGGAGTTTTCTTTCAGATAAAAACTCATGGTGTCTGCAAGATGATCCCACTTAACTCCACAGGAGACCCTACTCGTGTTGGTATGAATAGCTCGAAATGCCAAAATGTGTCAGAGATAGTGGTAGGGGAAGTTATTAAAGCAATTATCAGGTCTGAAGATAAAAGCTACTATCATAAGATTAACAGCCTGCTAGAAAAAAAAAAGATGGGGAATTAGATGGTACAGTTTAATCACTGTCCTTTAATATTTGAAAGGCTGTTATATGGAAGACATGGGTGCCAAGCAATCACTCACACATTCATCCAGCAAACATGCTTCATGTACTAACTGTGTGCCAGTCACTAAGCTAGGCAGATAGACCAACAGAAGCTCAAATGTGTCTATCCACTGTAGCCACACCTAAAACAAATATGAGATTGAATTAAGACAAAATATTTACTCCTTCAAAAAGCAGAGTTAGAGAGAAACAGAGGGAGAGACAGAGAGGAAGAGATCTTCCATCCACAGATTTACACCCCAGTTAGCTACAACAGTCCAGATGGGTCAGATCAAGGCCAAAATCAGAACCAGGAGCTTCTTCCAGGTCGCCCCCATGAGTGACAGTGGCCCAAGCACATGAGTCCTTCTTAGAAATGAAGCAGCCATTTGGGGGTGCCATCGCAGGTCATAACTTAACCCATTCTGGCATAATTCTGGCCCTCAGAATGAGTCTTGAATGTATAGAAATATCAGAGTGGAAGTAAATGGAAGAGTAGATTACAGGGGAAAAAACGAGCCCGGAGCTTCTAACGATAAGACGAGCATTGTGAAGAAGCCAGACTGTCTTTGCAAAGCTTCCACTAGAGCCCAGTTGATCACCTGCCAGAAACATTCCCAAAGGGATTCCCACCTAGGGTTGGACAGCAGTCAGGTGCTGTCCTACTGCTCAGCGTCTGAAGTCTTGTGCTCTAGGACCTCACCTCCAACAGCCTGAGTCAGAACTGTCTGACAGAAGGGCTGTGTCGACAAAGCCATCCAATGTTTTCAGTGTGCCATTGTCCCTCAGTTCAATAAAGATGCTCAGTCTGCAGAAAGAAAGACAGAGAAGTCAAAATAATCCCAACTGCATGGCACCCACTCACCATCAGAGCGTGAGCACAGCCCTCCGACCCATTGCCAATGAGAACTTGGGATGAGGGAAACTCAAGGGGTGCAAACTGCAGCACCTAAGACTTAGAATTATCCCCGTCAACTGGCAACACTGAACAGCGGCAGGGTTTTAGGAACCCACTCCATCGCTGCTCTGCGCTGTAATTTCAGGGGCTCGCCTTTCCTTCCCCCATCTGTTGAGCTTGCGTCCCAAGAACGGTTGAGCTTCCATCAGCTCTTCATTCTGATGGAGTGATAAGGAGGAATGAATGCTCTTGTTCTCACTGAGAAAGCCTCCATTTTTCTGTTTCCACACTCAGGCAAGTAGTTGCAGATCTGGGAGATTTATCAAGTTTATTACTCATGCTAATTTTGGAAGGTTGCAGCTTTGAATCTAGCCAGAGATACCAAGAAAAAAAGCATTGTACAAACACAGCAAGCCAGAGTAGAAAACTCGGAGAGAAAAATTACCTAATTCCTTTGACTAAATTATTCACATTGGCAATATCCTACCTCACAGGTCAATCACTCATTGAATCACAAGGCCTTATAGTCACATGGCATTTCAGGGACAGCTCAGAAAGCATGTCCACGTGTGTTATCACCTGACTATGCCAGTAATGCTGTGCAGTGGACAGGGCTGTGTTATCACAGAGCAGGTGCTGTACTATGAACCACAAGAACTTCAGGGTGCTACTTCTAGCTGCTTTCTCAACTGGTGCCCTTTGACAATTTCCTGCAACTCTTAGCTGCAGCTAAACTCCCACAGATAAGTAGAGCTAAGGAAGCTTCAGGTTCAAGATTTGCCTCTTACAAAGGCTGTGAATCTAATTTTGACTTCACAGCTTTCTCATAAAAAGGACCCCTCAAGGGAACAGTACAGTGACATAGCACGCTAAGCCTCTACCTGCATGCCGACATCCCACATGGGCATTGGTTCAAGTCCCAGCTGATCCACTTCTGATCCAGCTCCTGCGTCCTTGGGTCCCTGCACCCATGTGGGGATCCAGAGGAAGCTCGTGGCTTCTGGCTTCAGATGAGTTTAGCTCTGGCCATTGCAGCCATTTGGGGGAGTGAACCAAGAGATGTAGATCTCTCTCTCTCCTTCTCTCTCTTTCTCTTTCTGTAACTCTGCCTTTCAAATAAAATATTTTAAAAAGGGAATCCCCAGGTTGCAATAAATTTCAGAGTCCAAAAAACATACATCAGTCTCCTAAAAATAGCTGCTCAGCCTACAACCAGGAGACAGAATATGGCAGGCCTCCCCATCCTTTTAGCTCTGCCAGAAGGTCTGTATTAATCACCATTCATTCCCATGTCGCAGATGACTCTGTCCATGTCAGTCCTGGGAGGCTATGAAGAACTCAGAGATGGCCCCTTCTTCAGAGGATCATTCTTGGTTGCACAATAACCTCCTGTTCTGGAGCTAAATCACCACCCCATTTGGAAAGGCTAACCAATCCCTGCCTGACAGGCACAGACCCGCTCTACAAAAGGCTGCATCCCTGTCTGAAGAACAGACCAGCTCCAAAGCAGAAGTCATGCTCCTTCAAGATCAGACTGAAGCTGGACTCTAGCTGGGATTCCATCCCGGCTTAGCTCTCTGCTCTGTCAAATCCTGCTTTCTCCTATAGGATTATCCCACTCGAGCCTACACCTGGGGGCCAGCTTGTACACCCAATTTAAGACACACAGTAAAAGAAGAGTGCCATCAATTCCCCAGGTCGAAGGTTCTCTGGTCCACTTTCAAATATAGTAAAAAATCAGGAGCCTCCAAGACATGCAACTAACAGTCAGGCTACTGCCGATGTATATACTTACCCTGTGCCCAACAACCTGATCTGAGACTCATTCTGGGCCTCAAAGTCACAAAGTCTGCAGATTGAGAATTACCAATGCGTTTGGAACAACTTATTATTTAAGGATCTTTAACAAGATATGGAGGAGGATGAGAATGTTGTGTTATTGGCTCACCCTCTGACCAAACATTCTAGTACCTGCTCAAAATCTTTCAATTTGGAGGTAAGGACGATGAAAGAAGAGAATAAATGTCCTGTCTCTCGCAGTCATTTCTTGGCATCTTCTACCTGCAGGAGTTGTAGAACTAGCTCACTGAACTAGCTGAAGAGAAATCCAAGTCTCTGAAGTTACCTGTCATTTTAGAGAGAGACAAAGTTGAGGAGGAAGGAGATTTAGAGCCTGTTTTCATCTCACCTCTGACCCAGCAGGTAACACCAAATGAATTAATCATCACCTTTTAGCACTCCCACCTCCAAGCCTCACAAGGAGCAAAGACTGTCTGAAAAAGGATTATCCTAGTGGTCAGCCATAAAGGAGCCAAAATTTTTAGGTCATCAGAAAGGACACACAGGATGTTTCTCATGCAAGGGAATCTAATCTGGGGCAGAAAGGAAATATTCATTGCCCAAAGAGGTACTTGTTTCTCAGCTCCTATGCTAAGGGATATAGAGATAACTAATCCATTATCTTCCAGAAAGATCCAAGCGGACTGTGGGGGCAAATGATGAGAATCTGGGTCTAACCCAGGGACATCATGCAAGGGAAAGAGGACCAGAGGAGCCTGTTGGGCTGATGCAGGAGTGTTCCGGAATGTGGCCATAGGTGTAAGAGGCCAGATTAGACTTGTTAGGAGTTCAGGGGCCAAAGAAACACAGGCACCATGGGACACACCTAGGTAAAGTCCCCAGAGTCTGATGCAAACTTTAGGAGGACCTGGTTATCTTGCTATCCACAAACACTGATTTTGAGGGTGCCAGATCTTCCTGTGGCCTCTCGGGAACTGACCTCAGAATGTGGACAGCTCTGAACTTTGGGGGTGGGAGGAGGGAGGGCAGAAAGGAAACCAAAAAAAAAAAAAAGATAAATGTTCATGGCTCGGTCAGGGTACTTGACCTCTATTTCTTCATCTGCAACACTTCTTTCATCATCAGTCTAAGCTGGCATCAGATTCACAAGGCAGTAGGTGGAAACTGCTCTGATGTGAACTGGAAAGCAACAGATATGATTGTAAGGCAGCAGTATCTATGGGTAGATAAGGCAGTGCAGAGGCAAGCTCTTCAGAAGAGAAGGAAAATTCAGGCTCCTCCAGCCTGATTCTGGCTTACAAAGTATGTGGCATTTCCCCATGGAGGTGGCAGGGGGGAAGATGGAAGGCTTCCCATGCCCCCTATCAAGGGTTCCTGGCAAAAAATCCATCTATATCTACAAGAGCATGGAACTGTAAGTTCCATATTGCAAATCACTACAAATGACCCTGCTTAGGTTACTCTGTCACAACTTCTGGTTCTGACTGCCTGTCCAGCTCAATGTTGCAATCAAGGATCCATCTGTGAATCCTGGTACCACCAATGAGAGTGCTATTTGATCTGCTTCCTAACTCAGGACACACTGATTACTGAAGAAGTATATTGGATGCAAATGGGGCACTTACTGTTTCCTTAGATGTCCCGTCCTGTGCCCTGCCTTGCTCAGCCCAGACAGGATCCCCAGAACAGCCCAGCCCTAGTCAGACCCAGCTCTACCCTAGCTCAGTGCTTCTGGTCTGAGTCATCCTGGCCAAACCCTCCCTGATCCTCATTTCAGCATCGGTCACAACCAGCTCCCGCCTCTCCATTAGAAGACCCTCGGACTGATGATGGCAGTTTTAATAATTTTCTCTAAAAGTATCAGAAAAGACAAGAAAGGCCTAAATTAAGGTGTTGAAAAGAAATATGAAGCATATTCTTTTAACATTTTCATCCTTCAACGGGAGAATCAAAGATAATTAAAATATTAGGGAAGAGATTACAGATAGATAAAAATTGTACTTTCATATTCCTTAAGTTATGTATCAGTTTCCTCTCTCTGGGGAAGGGAAATTCATACTTTAAAACATTTAATTGACAAAAATGGTAGCACTCGCAGAACTTAATATCTACTACACAAATTGTTGGTGACTTCACGGTTAATGTACTCTGCGGATGTACGGGATGTGATGGTTGATTATCTATGTGTCACAAACAATTTCCTTCCAATGCACAGACTGCTTGAGTCAGAGTGGCCTTTCAATTAGTATATTTATTCGCTCTTCAATTATCTTAACAATCTAAGTAGACAAACATAACCACTCAACATTAAACATCACTCTCCATGAAACGGTCTGCTTGAACTTATTACTCCAAACATTGGAAACTTAGCCTTGGTGGAGTAAAACTGAAGCCAATAGCACTTACTGGAATGTCCCATGGCTGTGTAGGGCTTAGTTCTCAGTTCAGATCAGTTCTAGACCTGGACACATCAGAGTCCCTTGCCTTCTCTAAAAGTCTGAGCAATTACTTTTGGTGTATGGCACTTTTCATCTTCTAAATTTGGGGTCTATGCCAAAAATGTCTCTTGTCTTTGTCTGATCATCTGTGTACAGTTATCTGTCTGGTCCATGCCTGATATGTCTTCAGTGTGGGGCTTTCTAGTAAAATATTATGTCCTTATGCTGTCTCAACATGACTAGACCACAGGGTATCCAGGTAAGCAGTCAAGCACTATTCACATGTTTCTACACGAGTGCTTTTTGAATCAGAGTAACATTTAGTTGGTGGAGAGAGCAAAGCAGATTTTCCTGCCAAACATGACTGTGCCTTGTCAATCAGGCAAAGAACTCGACAGTAAAAGAGAATTCCCTCTGCCTGCCTGCCTTGCAGCAGGGACCTGGACTTGGTCCTGCCCTTGGACTCCAATAGGAACACCAGCTCCCGTGGGGTCTTGGGCTCACTAGTTTTGGACTGGGCCACACCATCACCTCTGCTGAATCTCAACCTGCTTTCTGGAGTCTCTGGCTTGCTGATTCGGGGACTTGTCAACTCCCATAACAATTTGAGTCCATTCCTTTTAATAAGTCTCTTTCAAAAAATGAAGAATCCTCAAAAAGTTCATAGAAAATGCATATTATTTTTTAAATGCCTAGGTTTTAAAAAATTTTGCACTGAATTAAACATGCCTTTTCATCCCATTTTCCATGGACTTGCTAAAGTGTCTTTAGGAGTACACACACACTCTTTATTGGAGAAAACTGACCAACATACTGGGTCATCATAAAAGAAACATGACTCTATTGGGCCCAACACAATGAGATGCTTTTTGTGACTATTCTAACAGTCTGCACATATGCAGGAGTACACTGTGAGTGGCTAAGTGAGGGTGCTGGTCTCCTTGACTTGCAAGCATTGTACCCACCTAAGGTACCCTTATTCATTGCAAGGTAGTACAACCACTATGGAAATCAGTATGGAGAGTGTTTAGAGAATTGCAAATACACCTGCTGTATAACCCAGCTATCACGCTCATAGGAACATACCCAAAAGAAATGAAAACTGCAAATGAGAAGGGGATCTGTAATCCTATATTTACAGAAGCACAATCTACAATAGCAAAGACATGGAAACAATCCAGATGCCCACCCAAAGAGGAGTGGTTAAAGAAACTGTGGTACATCTATTCCATGGAATATTACTCAGCCATTAAAAAGAATGAAATTATACCATTTGCAACTAGATGGTCCCAATTAGAGATCATTATACTCAGTGAAATAAGTCAAGCCCAAAAAGATAAATATCATAAGTTCTCTCTAATATAAGGAAGCCATCATGCAAATTGGAATGTATAGTGATAGAGTAATGGAGACCACCACATCCAGATGTGAAGACACAATGCAACATGCATTTCTACTTCCAAAAATTGGACTCCCAATGAAAATGTTGAACATATTTAGACAATTGGATGATGGACTGTCTGACATTGTACCAGCAATGTCAGGGCACACTTAAATAGCAGACTGATGGAATTGTGACTCCTTATGAAGGACTGTACTATTGTGACAATATGGGGAAAAATCAGTCGGGGGATGGGAAGTGGGGGAGGGGAATCCCAGACTATACAAAATTGTACCATAAAATTCAAAATTTTAAATAAAAATTAAAAAAAAAGAAGGGTCTGGAGAAAAAAATACCTGAGCTTCTGGAACAAGGCCTCATCCTTTGTTTTTGTGTCATGGGGAAGTCCCCACCTATTTTATCGTAATAACAAAGCAGTGAGATTGACCATGCAGGTCATCGGGTAGGTAATTGGGCTCTGAGGCTCCAAATCACACCATCTGTATGATGGGAGGGTACAGGACCCTGATTGGATGGATCTTAGGGCTCTTCTGAAGCTGGCTGGCTGTTCATCCGAAGAACAGAAAGTACTTCTTGAAGTGGGCATTTGGCAGACTGATCAAGATGTCCACACTCCCTGTCACAGTTCCAAATTGCCGCTTTCTGCTAACGCACGTTTCAGGCAGAGTGGATGATGGCCCACATACTTGGGTCCTGGCCACTCACATGGAACATCTGGATTGAGTTTCAAGTTCTATTAAGAACCATGGCAATTCTGAGCGTTTGGGAAGTGAGCCAGTGGCTATTTAAGTCAGCTTCTCTCTCTCCCTTTCTACCTTTCAAAAATAAATGAATTTTTAAAAATATTTACTTATTTTTTCACTTGAGAGACAGATTCCAGAGAGAGAAAAGACAAAGAGATCTTCCATCCACTGGTTCACCCCCACAAATGGCAACAACTGGAGTCAGACTGACCCCAAGCCAAGAGCTTAGAGCTTCCTCCAAGCTTCCCACGTGGATGCAGGGACCCAAACATTGAGCCATCTTTCACTGCTTTCCCAGGCACAATACCAGGAAGCTAGATTGAAAGTGGAGCAGCAGGGATTCAAGCAAGTGCCCAAATGGGATGCCAGCTGAAGGCGGAGATTTAACCTACTATGTCACAGTACTGGCCCCAGTAAATAGTTGTGTTATTTGTTGTTTGTTTATTTGTTAAGCACTTCTTTCTAGAGGGGAATAACAACAAATGAGAGAAGAGGAAAAAGGTCATGTGGGTCCAAAGCTAGCATGACTATGTTAGGCTCGAAGTTACCGTCCTACTTAGCCATGACCCTTGATGTGATCCACCGGGCTTGGCTCAGTCCCATCTCTTTTTTTGAGAGAGAGAGAAAGGAAGTGATCTCCCATGTGCTGCTTTAACTAATGCCCACAATAGGCAGGGTTGGGCCAGGCCAAAGCCAGGAGCCAGGAACCTAATCAAATCTGCCATTTGGGTGGCAGGGGCCCACGACATGCTGCCTCCGGGAGTGCACACTAGTGGGCAGCTTGAATGGAGCACACAGTCAGAGCTTGAACCTAGGCAATCGCACATGGGACATCCCAAAAGGTGCCATAATCACTGTCCCACATGCCTGCCTTCCACCCTCCCATGTCTTGACATGACCTCCACACTCTCACCTGCAGGCATCCAGATTGATAATGACTGGGCTAACTTGGATGCTTCATCACATGTCAGCTTTCCGTAGTCTGTAATAACCCATGTGCCTGGAAATGGCCTCCTCTTCCTTAAGAACCAGCTGTTTCCTCCCCATTGACTTGCCTCTACCACCCACCCTATGCTCTTGAGTCGCTCCCTTAGCCTCGGCACTTGTGTATCAGGAACATGAATCCCTCCAGGTGGGGATGAGAGTATTATATAAGTCTATTTCCAGTGCCCAGTGTGCATACCACAATAAACAGGTGCATAATGAATTGATGTTTGTGGAATACAATTGAATTGAAACTGGCTGTAATTTGAAAGTAACAAACTTTTTTTTTCTAAGTTGACTCATGGAAAGTATGAGAAGAAAAATGACTATATGTGAATCATCCACAAATAAAGACAATTCCCATGTGAATTTTAGACATGAGAATTCTGTCAGCATGTTCATGCTAGACAGTCACACATTGCACTGACTTTATTCATTAGTGGTTGTAAAAGAAGTAGATGTTCTTGTTTGATCAGATAATGAGCCATCATCAAAAAAAGGAGGTCTGGGTTCTTGCCCTGCCTCTTCCACTTTGTGGACTTGTGCAAGTCTTTCTTTCAACTCTTTCATCTTGAAATGGTGATTATAAGGCCTTCTTGTTTACAATCGTGGATAAACTGGTCATTGATCTGTCAATTCAGGTATTATTAGCCATGGGTGGCTAATTCGCCAAGTACAAAATTCCAAAGGATTCAACAATGGAATAATGTTAAGCAAAAAAATCCACTTTCTTTGTTGACTCAGTAAGTACCTAAGTGAGTGTTTTGGGCCCATTACTATAAGCTCTGTTTATCATTGTGCCATGCACTTGAGCAAACATCAGCTAACAGCTTCCTTTGTTAGTATGGTAGACAACTTTTGAACAACACTGTCTATTTTTTTTCCCTTGGCACACTACGGAGTCATTTAATGAGGGTTTCACCAAAATACTGTCAGGATTATGTGAGGTAAATGCATAGTCAGAGCTGGAAAGATCTGTTGGAGCTCTGTGGGCTTAGTCACTGCTTACAGTTTCCTATGGAGCTTTGAGAGATGGTGTTAGGCATGGCTCTGCGTGCTTGGTTATTCACACTCAAATCATTGTTTCCAGGTCACAGTATCAAACATTTGGACAGCAAAGCCTGCAACATTCTTAGTTATAGGAATTTGGTGGCCTTGAAAATTAGTGTCATCCAAAGAGGATTTTAAATCATTGATAGCAAGTCTGAATATTACTGTTCAGCACAGTGGCCTAGAAATTGCATTCTAGAGAAGACACTACAGTCCTCCAGGCTTTCCGGATGCCATATATTGTGACCATAACTCCATAGAGAGGTGCTCTAAGAGATGAACAAAAGCTATAAAGTGAATCTAATCTAAACTCCTCCACCACTGGGAGATCTCATATTTAGTTTTGTTCATAGGTGGGACTAGAAAGAAAATGTAGAAGACTGGGACTAGCCTGGTGGTATAAAGGTTAATCCTCTGCCTGTAGTGGTGGCATCCCATGTAAGTGCTAGGCCATACATGGCCAGGCTGCTTCACCTTTTTTGAATTTTTATTTTTCATGATACAGTTCCATAGGCTAAGTTTCCCCTTCTACCCTCCTTATTTCCCCAACTCCCACCATTTTACCCTATATTATTACAATAGTATAATCCTCCTAAAACAGTCACAAGTCCATAATTCTACTATTTAAGTGTATCATAACATTGTAGGTATAGACAATGGTAGAAAGTTCAGCGTCCTATTGTCAAGATATGTTTCATAGTTTCATTGGGAGTCTATCTTTAGTCAGGAGTAAAGATGCATACTACATTGTATCTTCACTTCTCAGTATGCTAGTCTCCATTAGTCAGTTCCTCTAGGTGAGTATACATGTCTACCTATATATCTATTGATCTTGTATTTTGCATGAAGGTTGCTCTACATCTGATCCAGCTCCTGGCTTCTGGCCTGGGAAAGCAGTGAAGGATGTGCCTTTGCACCCATGAGGGAGATTCTGAAGTAGCTCCTGGCTTCTTGCTTTGGATCCGCTCAGCTGTAGTCATTGTGGCCATCTGGAAAGTGAACCAATGAATGGAAGATCTAATTCTGTGTCTCTCCTCTCTTTGTAAAATCTGCCTTTCAGATCATAATAAATAAATCTTTATTTTTAGTGGAAAATTGATTTTGGAGCAAGGATTATGCATTAAAATTTCTAGGTGAATAAAACCATTTTGGATAGAGAAAGAAGTACAGAAAATTTAAATCAATGAGTGATTCAATCCAAGAAAGGGCTGAAAGCCAAGGCCGAGACATATAAAGTCCTAGTAGAAGGAAGGGAGAAGCTGCTGGAAGAAATTTGGAGATGAGATGTCTCTCCTGCAATGCCGAAGGAGCTTTGTGCGAAAGCTTCCTCATTTTTTGACAAAAAGCACCATCGGTGATGCAGGAGGTGACAGAGACCCAGGTCGTATGAACGGTGGGAGCAAAGAGCGCACATGTGCTCATGTAAAATAGGAATCTCAGGGAAGGACGTGGCTCCTTCCAGGAGGAGGTGTGGGGAGCTGATGGAAATGCAGAGTCTTGGGCCTCACCCCGCACATGCTGAGTCAGTGTTTGCGCCTTCCCAGGATCCCCAGGGTAGGCCGTGAGCCCACAGCCTCAGCTCTGTTCAGGGCCATGGAGGCCTCTCCTCTTTCCACTCTCAGTTCTCGCCTGCTCCTCTTGACTCTTCCTCATCTTACTCCCCAGATCTCAAAAAAGGACTGTGTAAAAAGTCAGCGTGTTGCCTCCTTACTTGGTCTTAATTCAAAGAACCATTCACAAACATGTGTGTAGACAGTTGCTTTGGGTCCCAGAAACACAGCAGGCAAGAGTCCTCCCACACAAGATCTAAGCCTGTGTCATTTATTTAGATAGAGCCTTAAGCATACATGGAGCTTTATGACACATTAAGAGTACAATCCCTGCTCTTTAAAAAAATATTTTGTTCTTTTTCTCTCCGAACCCCAGGGAATAGTCAGGGTGGCGACGGAGTTACGAAATCTTTGGACCAAAATGTACAAATTGAATAGAAGGAAGCCGTAGGTATTTGTCAAGGCCCCTAGCTCTCACTAAAAAAACAAGCAATACTTTCTCAAACAATATGCATGATTGGGTATTTACTTTATGAGAAAATAAGCCCTCAGTTTTCTAAAGGAAGTTCAAACACACACACACACACACACACCCCACAGAAAGGAGGTTTTTTCCTAAAGACTTGTTTATTTGTTTTCAAAGAGTTACAGAAAAAACTGGAGAGGCAGAGAGACACAGAGCTTCCATCTTCTGGTTCACTTCTCAAGTGGCTACAATGGCTAGGGCTGAGCCAGGCCAAAGCCAGGAGCTTTATCCAGACATCCTAGCTGAGTTCATCCTAGCTGAGTTTCAGAGGCCAAAGCACTTGGAGTCATTTTCTGTTGGTTGTCCCAGGCCACAGTGCGATCTGGATCAGATGTAGAGCAGCCAACGGAATGTCAGTGTCACGGGGAGTGGCTTTATCAGCTATGCCACAATGCCAGCCCATGAAACCCTGAAAGGAGATTTTAAAAGAATTTTGGTTCAAAGACATCAGCTTATAATTATTATTATTAAGAAAAACAGGAGCTGGAGCTGCAGCATAAACAGGTAAAAGCTGCCATCTGCAATACCAGCATCCCATAGGGGTGCCTCTTTGAGTCCTGGCTGCTGCATTCCCCAGTGCCTGTGAGAGTGGCATAAGGCAGCCCAAGTGCTTGGGTCCCTGCACCCACGAGGAAGACCCAGATAAAGTTCCCAGCTATTGTTTCTGGTCTGGCCCAGCCCTGGCTGCTGTGGCCATTTGGGGAATGAGCCACCAGATAGATGCTTCTCTCTGTTTCTCCTCCTGATTCTGTAACTCTGACGTTCAAATAAACAAATAAATATATCTTTAAAAAGTAGAAAAAATATTTAATGATGCAAGAGCAAATAAAATATTGAATAAGCATATGATTGTTATATAGTCACACAAGGATTTCAACAGTGTGAAGTACAGAACATTAGCAAGTGGTGGAGCAAGATAACAATACTTTACATTCTGCATCATCATACTTCCATGTAAATAAAAAGGAGAGATAACAATATCAAAATGTAAATTAATATTCTCTGAAATTCATGTTATGATTTAAATTTTATTATGTATACTTCTTTACATTTCTAACTCTTTACAACATACATGGGTACTTTTCTAAACAGCTGCATTTATTGTGGCCAAAGTTCTTTCACAGTTGCACTAACTCTACTTTCTCTCCTATTACCTTAGGTTTCCAGCAGTCTGTTTCTCCCAGTCCAGAAAAGAAAACATTTCACAGTGTGATGATTCCTGTGTGGAGAAGAAAATGAAGCAAGGCTAGAAAGGGTTCACAAAGAAGAAACTAAACTTCTCAAATCCTCTTAAATCAACCTTTTAATGCACGCCTTTAGAGAATTCTCAATTCCCAAAGACACCGCTTCTGGATCCCAGAAACTTGGTATCTGCCCTGTAGAGTGGGAAGAGTCTGCAGGACTTCTAGTTTGGGTGCACATTGGAGCCACCTGGGGAAGTTGAAGAAGTACAAATGCCAGGCTCCTACCCTCTGACTTTTCTTGTTGAATTGTCCAGGACATGATCTTTTGCCAAGCTTCCAGGGGAGTCAGTATGTTATTCCATGAAGTAGGGAACCACCACTCAGACCCATCTCCATCAGGGCCCCGCTGGTGTGAGTCCCCTCTTGTCTGAAGTGCATATTCAGCATTTGCTGGATTCCAGAGTCAGTAAGAGCAAACAGTCACCTATGTGGATGGACAGCCACATTCTGTCTCTGTAGAAAGAGGGAGGATCAATTTTGGTGGATGAAGATAGCCCTGACCACATAAGCATTCTCACCCTTCACTGCCAACCTGACTCAAGTTCATTTATTTATCCAAGAATTATTAACTCGTAAGAGGTAGACTGAGGCTCTAAAACTTTGTTCCTACAATTTTGTTACAGGACAAAGCATAAATGCAGTTCCTCTATAACCGTGTCCCAATTTCTCCTCATGCTAACATCTCATTCAACCAAGGTACATTTATCTAAACTAAGAAACAGCATGGGTACAATGATATTAAGTGCATTGCAGATTTTATTTGGATTTCACCAGTTTTTCCATCCCACATGGCATTGAACCCGAATACATTGCAATATAACCACACAGGAAATGTCACAGCATAATTTATTATCAGCTGATAGCAAACAGAGCATCACCTGTAGGTAGGAGAGGCCAGACATGTATCTCAAAAACTGTGATGCTTGAATTTTGCCTGGAGGGATGTCAAGTTGCTTTCTGGGAATAAGGTTGGGAAAAGCACCAGCTCTCAGTAAGAAACATTTTGGCTGCATGTGTGCCAACTGCCCAAGGAATTTGCCGTTCACATCACACAAAGGGTGTAGAGCTCTGACTGTAGGTTGTGAGGTCAAAGAGGACAAAACATTGAACATAAAAGGAAACACCCTTGCCCTTGAGTTGATGCCTTGCCCTGTACACTGGAAACAATGCAAAACCTAAGGACCCAGCCTTATCTCCGAAGCAAGTTTCCAAGTAAAAAGAACAAAAATAGCAAACTAAATATTTAGTCTGGCTGCTTCTGAGGAGTCCCTGTTCTCTGCCTGTCTAGAGGCCACTTTCACTGGAAGCCTCCAAGAGGCCAGTGAAGCAGGTGGTTTCTTAGTAGGGACAAAAGTTGAATTTAGCTGAACATTGCCTCAGTATCCCTGGAGGACATTCATCTATGACCTCTACTTGCAAGGTCACAGGTCTTTAAGCTGGAGTCAGTGCCCAAGGCAGGCACAAGACTGGCATGCCAGCATTCCAGCTACATTTAACTTGGAATAAATTCTAGATTTAGCTCTTCAGCTAAAATGGAATTTTTCCTCCTTGCCTTCCTCTTCCTGGTTCAAAACCAGGTAAGAGAAAGGCTAAGGGCCCCCACAGTTGGGTCCACCTCCTGAAACTTTGCACCCTATGTCCTTTGCTTCCTTCCTCCAAGTTCCAGCCTGTTTATCTCTGGTTCTTCCACTGCTCTGCCCCATGATGTGGTCACCATGATTTAGCATTTACAAAATCAAAGGGAGCCAATGAAATACTGAAGTGCAGCTTCCTGCCAGTTAGACTGGCTATAGCTTTGAGCTGCAATTTCCAGTTTAGAAACAGGACAATCTTCCTGGAAGTCTCCCAAGTGAGAATCCAAGGTCGGCAGATTGTTGCAGTAAAAAAAAAACCCTGGACAGGGTTACCTACATGGTGGCCCAGAGCAAAGCCCCTGCTGCTCTAGTTCCTCTATCTAGAATCAGCAAATTAAGAGTTGAGGGCAGGGGGTCACAAAGGAAAGTCTACGGCTTCTAAGATTTCTGACTTAGGAATGGAAAACCATAGGGGGTAAGAAGTTCAGAGAGAGGGCTGCTTGGAGGGAAAAGACCAGAACTTTGAGATTGTATTCTGTCCAGGTTCTTTGGATATTTCAACATCTCTAAGTGTGAAGTTGGGTAGAACAGGATGCTAGCCGGAGGCAAAGTGAGAGTGAATCCCTGTGGTCATCCAGACCTTATCTCATCAGGAATGTCTGGAATGCCCTGAGGCCGTGCCTCAGCCCACTCCCATGAGTACCCTGCACCACTACAGATCACTTGCTACAGTCAATCTGCAGCAGAATCTGAGCAGCTGCTGCCTTCTTCCATCCCTGGTGGCTAAGATGTGTCAAAGCCCAGTGCAGTACACCCCGGACAGCCATTTCCCTCACACAGATACCCCCGCCATAAGGAAGTGATCCTGGGACATCTCCCATCAGTCCGTCAGAGCTTCTCCTCCTAGTAAAACTCTGCCTGAATTAAGTCTGTCTTTCTCTCTCAATCACCCCTAACCTAACACTAAATAGGACCAGCAGCTCAGGCCTAATTTTCTCAGATGGAAAGCAACGGAATTTTAATTAGTGTGCAGGGCTCAACCCTGGCTATGTTATCATCATGAATGGTGGAGCCACTCTTTAGAGATGCTACTGAGTCCTCCTCAGTCCTCAACACATGGTTCTAACAACGCCTGGCTGGAGGGTCTCTGGCTAGATGAGGGCTAGTGTGCCATCTCTGACATGCTGTGATCCTGAGAAACAAATTGGCTTGCCTGGGCAGAGCCCCATTTAAGCACTCCCACTAAAATGATGGGGCATTTAAAGAGAGGTTATGGCACTTTAATTAATCCTCTGGCCTTCTGACAGAAGAAGTTGGGAAATGACAGCCATGTTGGTGGGGTTAATGAGTGAATCTTCAAGTAGAAACTGCTTTGGGAGCCTCACAGCCACAGACAGCAGAAAAGCAAAAAATGAGGCTGCTGTCTACTCTGATGGCCTGGCCACATTGCCCAAAGCATTGTGCAATTGCCCAGCTGCCCTCTGGGGTGGGTGCAGGCCCTTGGGACATCGACTCACAAGCTCAGTTTGATCTCCTTCACTAACGCAAATTAAACTAGAGGTCAGCTGGGTTTGACAAGGATGGCAGCCAGCTGGAGCAGTAAGTGAACAGTCAGGATGGCAGAGCAGTTGTTAGAGCCTAGCAAGTCATGTGGGTAGTCCAGCAAACTCAAGGCCCAACAAAGATGAAGCAACTGTTGAATGCAAGACCAAAGTCTGAGAGCAGGCACATAGATGTTCCTGAAGCAGCTGCCCAGGGCATACTTTTTGGGGGGTGAGGGGGGAGTTAGGATTTGCTTTTTAATCTTTATGTGAACGACGGAGTTACACAGAGAGAAAGAGAGATATTTCGTTCACTGGTTCACTCCCCAAATGTCCACAGCAGCTAGAGCTAGGCTGATCTGAAGCCAGAGCCTAGAGACTCTCCTGGGTCTCCCATATAGGTTGTCCTCTACTGCTTTCTCAAGTGCATCAGCAAGGAGCCAGATTGGAAATAGAGTGACTGGGAACCCTGTGGGGTGCCAGTCCAGCAGATAGAGGCTTAACTTGGTAAGCCACCAAGCTGGCCCCAATGACATACTCTTGGGAGCATTTGGGAAGGGAACCAACAGACAGAAGATCGGTTTCTCTCTCTCTCTACAGCTGGGCCAGGACAAGGCGAGGAGGACAGCTAGGTAACTGCATAATGATAAGGGGCTTAAAACTCCACCCAAATCTCCAAAACAGGTGGAAGGAGCCCAAACACTTGGGCCAGCACCCACTGCCTCCCAAGTGCATGAGCGGGAAGCTGGATCAAGAGAGGCAGTGGGACTTCATCCAGGTACTCTGATATGGGATGCAGTCAGCTGTGCCACAATGCTCACCCACCCTTTTCCCCCTGTATCTTTGACATTCCCCTGATGCTTCTAATGATCAAACAGAAGGTAGAAAACACCAGGCTAAGCCATTCCTGGCTAGGTGAAGAGGTGGTGGTATAGACAGGGAGGAACCCCATGGTGAAGGGAGTAGAGGAGAACCATGATGTGGAAATCTGGCAAGTTTTGAGAAATTGCCTACACATCCCTTTCCAAGCCAAGGTCATGCATCCACTTACTCACAACTAATACTGCTATGGTGTAAGGATGTAAAGATGAATTAAGACCTCGTCCCAGGCCTTGGAGTGTGGACAATGATGTGGCAGAAGGTAGTCATGGGTGGTGTGCGTGTTCAATTACTGGAGCCCATCAGGACACCCATTCTGTGGGTAAAGCACACAATCACCCCTTCTCAGTCAGGCAGGCTGGAAAGACTCTGAAGGTAAAGTTTTCAATGAGGACTTGGAAGGAGGGCCTTGGCCAAGAGAGAGGCATGAACTTCCTGGGCTTTCTAAACTTTCCTGTCTTGAGAGGTGTGGGAAATAGGTGCACTCAGGGCCACTGTAATACACACCTCCAGAGACTGCTGCTACCCATGTAGTATTTTCTGGAAACTACCCACCAGCATCATGCTTTACACAGTGTTTCCAGTGGTGGTGAGAGAAGCTGGCTCTAACCAGACAGTGCCAGGAAGTACCTCTCTTGTTTGACACAAAAGTCCCTGTAAGGTAAACTCAAACAGAACTCTGCCTGGGGTCACTGAAAATAATGAAGTGTGGAGGTCAAGTAGGAGGTTATCTGTCTTCCCAGAGCTTTGGTTCAAGTAGGTTCAAGAGTGGATTTGTAACCCTCTTAGGGTTGGCACAGTGCTAACAAGGTCTCAACACCCTCTAAGACCAGAGGAGATGTGTCAGCCTTAGAACTACAGGGGTAGACTGAGCAGACCCAGACCGATACAAACTCAACCTCACCTGAAGATGCACTGGAAGAAACTAGGTAAGAGGGAACTTGGACAAGGTGTTGAGTTCCTGCCACTGTCTCAGTGAGGACTTGGAGTTTAACTATTTATGTGACCTCATTTGTATGGTGAGGCTGGGGGAGACATGTGGAGGTGAGCTGGGGACATTCAAAGGATGGTTTACAGATTGCATGAGATAATAGAAGGCTGCCCATGGCAACAGGAACCCAGGAGAGCCAGGGAGAGCATCTCAGTGACACACCCTGAACTGGGTGTTAAAACACTTTGGTGAATGGATCACAACCAAGCAGACAGAGAAGCAATTTGGGTCTGGGGCAGCACACATGCAGGTCTACACAGCAAGAGTCTCCTGTGATCTGGGAATGGGACCTAGGAGCTAAGGCAGGAAGTGTGATGTGACATGAGGAAAAGCTGCACATATCACTTAGAAGGGTTGAACTTGCCTTGTCGCTGAGGAGGAGCTCAGAGAATTCTCACCAGGACAGTACCATGGTCTTCTGGACAACATCTGTGTGCTGCCAGATAGGGTCAGACCTTGAGGAAAGAAAAACCCGTTCCTTACTAGCTGTGCATGCCCTGTTCCGGTCTTGATGGCATTCTTTATAGCTCACACACATAGAAATAATTTCATGTCACCATTTTCACATAGAACAAACATCCTACCTTCCAAACAGGGTCTAATTTTCTCTCTGATCCAACTTACAAAGCAGCCTTGTGTACAAAGAAAACAAAAAGAGCTAAGCATCAGACTTGAAGGTTCTGCCTCCCAGTGGGGAAGAAGGGTCCTCCAAGGAAGGATTACTCCTTCAGCTGCACACTCTGGCCTTGCTCTGACAGTCCAGCCCATTCTCCCCAACTCCAGTGTGATCCTCATCACAGTTTAGGTCAACCTGCTGTTTCCTTCTCCATTCACTAGGCTACAAGAAAGTTGTTCAGAGCCCCTAGGCTTATAGATTCAAGAACCATCCCTATCCTCACAGACATCAGGAAAATCCTCTTGGGCCAGGAGAAGTGACAGACCTGAAAGCATTTGGCCTGGGCTAGTGAGTGTCAGAGAGAATCACTGTTTATTCAACTGGTTTGATTAGTGGGTGGCAGACAGCAATTAGAACAAAAATCATGCTTTTGGGCAACAATGTCTATGTCATGACACGCCTCCACAGAGAGCCCTGATCATGTTTGTTGTCTTCACCCATACCAGCCGAATGTGTGGGTAAATAAAGATGTTGCATGTGGTTCCCTTTCTGTTGCTTCACCACACATTGCATGACCCTGAACACCAGTGGGCTGTGCTCTGCTTCATGATTGTGTGGCTTCCATGGCCAAGGAAGGGGCTGGCATTAAGGACCTGGGGAAAAATCAGGTTCACCCCCAAAGCCACGTATGTTATGTCACCTCATCCTTAAGTGGTTGTTAAAATTGTCTACTTATAGTGCTTGCTTTGACAACACATATACTAAAATTGAAACAATCCAGAGAAGATTAGCATGGCCCCTGCACAAAGATGACACATGACATTGTCTACCTGTAACTAGTGTCTTTATCTTAATAGGCCTGTCCTCAAACATGACATCTGAGGCATGTCAGGCTCACTGGCAACCAGTTCATCTTGGGTTGTCTACCTTTGTTTTCGACCCAGGCGTGTCTCCCAGCACCATTTTGGCCTATAGCTTGCCTGGAACCCTTGAGCTTTGTGTCTGGGTCCTGCACTGCAGTAGAAAATGACCCATTTTGTGTCCTTGCTTTTGACAGCCAGCCTTGGGCTGTACTTACTCAAGCACTTCCTTGTGATTACATCCCGGCATCAGTGCACAGTGAGGCCCTGCCACCTCCCAAAGGATCAGCTTCTGGATACAACTTCTAGATCCACCTTCTAGAATGACGAGTCAGTCAGTTGTTACACCTAGAAAAGATGATTGCAAGGTCTTCCTGGAGTCTCACGCCTTCAACTACCCAGCTACAGCACAGAGAACCCGAAGCAGCCAACATATTTTTACCAGTCAGGCTACATGGTCTAATGAGACCCTAAGATAAACATAGCATTTGAAAAAACAGCTCCACACAGACCTGGCACAAACATCCCTGCCGCTGAGAGCCTCCCTGCTCACTGTGGGAGCCTTTTTTGTAGCTAGTCACACGGAAGTGGGCTTAGCATCACCTCAGTGGGAAGCACTTGTATCTCCCCCAAATCTTACTGCTTTTTTTTTTTTTTTTGAAGCTGGGAGCCAATTACAACTCTAGCAATCGGCCATGGAATTCAGAAATCAGGACAAAACACAAAAAACACCTATATCAAAGAAAACATTGCTTCAGATGTACATTAGGAGACATTTTAGGATTCAAAGGAAAATAAAATAATCCAGGTTTTTTTTTGAAAGGCAAAGTAACAGAAAAGAGAAGAAGAGACAGAAAGTGGGGTATATCCCACCTACTAATTCACTTCCCAAATGGCTACAACAACCAGACCTGGGTCAGACCAGAACCAGGAACCAAGAACTCCATCTTGCCTCCTGCTGGGGAACAAGAACCCATATACTTGAGCCATCTTTTGTTGCCTCCCAAGTGTTATTAGGAAGCTGGATTGGGCACACAGATAAACGAAACTTGAACTCCGTACTCCAATATGGGATGTGGGTATTCAAAACAACAGGTTACTACATTATGCCACAATGCCTTAAGAATCAGTAATTTCTTTAATTGGAAAGACATTTACAGAGAGAAGGAAACAGTGCAAGACTTCCCACCCACTGATTCATTCCCCAAATGACTACAGTGGTTGGAACTGAGCTGATCTGAAGCCAGGAACCAGCAGCTTCTTCCAAGGTCTCTCATATGCATATAAGGTACCAAGGCATCTTCCATTGCTTTCCCAGGCCATAAGGGGCAAGCTGAATCAGAAGTGGAGTGTTTGTGACATGAACTGGCATCTCCACGGGACGCTAGTGCTTGCAGGTGGAGAATTAGCCAGTTGAACTATAGTGCCATTCCCTAGGATTCTAAGAAAGGCTGGGCGGCAGCAGGACCCCACAAACATTTGACACCAGGGGAAGCATCTCCCCCAATCTCTGCTTCTCCCAAGAGCTGGCCAAGTTCATATTCTTATCTGAAGCCCAGCTTATCCCACATGGTAGGAAACTCAACCACAGTAGCTCCTGACAATTTATTCCTTTCTTCCAGTCTGCCATCCCAAATCTTCAGTAGCAGCCCACAAGCAACACAGCTTGTTGCCACTGTGTGGAGGTATAACTACAGCACCACCCAACAGATCCCCCAAAACGGGAATGCTCCAAGTGATCAAAAAGTCCAGAGTTATCGCTTCACTTTTTCTTGCGCTCCACCTACTCCAGCCCCATCTACCAAAACTAGATAATTTCACTGTTCTGTCCCAGCTGTGTCAAGAGGTGGAGGCCAAAAGCTTTGAATAAGCCACTTTTAGAATCCCCAATGACTGTTGGCTTGGAACACAGAGGATCACTTGTCTGTTACTACATAGTGAGGACAAAGCTTTGAACTCTCCAATCTGTAAAGCTCCTATGTCTTAGGGGGAAAAAAACTTTGCTCTCTATTCTGCATGAGGTCAATCCTCCACAAACAGGGTATCTAAGAGCTTCAGCTCATAATTTCTACAGTGAAATTCAAGACTGAATGCAAATCCCTGCTCCCACAATAAGAGCTGTAGCATATACAGGTGCAATTTTGTTGTCTATAAATGCTGAGGGTCACTCCCCACCTCCTGGTGTTGCTGTGATGACAGCTTAAGGTCACCCATAAGGAACACGGGGAGCTCACACGATGACCCTGGATAGACTTGGTCATCAGTGAGGTCCTCTGGCCCTTTCTGACATCCTGCTATTTCCCCTCCCTATGGGAATCAGGGTACCCAGTGCTCTGTTGGCAAGCAACTCCCTCCCTACATATTCTTTTCATGTGATTTCCTAAGGGACCTTTGTGAACCACCTCTAGCCCGGTTCATCAAAACAGTCAAGATAAGGGTGAATTTTCTAGCACAGGCCCGAAGGTTACTCTCGCTTGGACCTTACCTGCCCCTCTGGCCTTGTACTCTGTCCTCAAAAATTCCACCATGTTAGTTAGATCCATCACTATTTCCCAGATGTGTCCTGGTCTTTACTGCAGTGCATGCCTGTACATGCTGTCCCTTCTTTCTGAAAAACCCTTTCCCTAGCTTCAACAGGCTGAGCTGGTTTCCAAGATTTGTAAGATCGGAAGGTTCTTGGAACTTTTGTTCACCCCAGTCCCTGTTCTGAGTTAAGAGATGAGTCTCCTGGTTCTGTTCATGCCCCTGGATGCCTCTATCAAAGTCCTTATCACACTGTGTTTACTTGTTTGTCTTTGCTATCCCAATCTCGGGTTCTGAAGGTCAAGGCTGCATTGCTAGCATCAAAACAGAGCCTGGCAAAAGTAGAAGTTCAACAGAGCTGATTGCCTGAAACACTGGTGACATACTTATGAAAGCATGTGTCCTGGTAGGAGCGAAGATGAAAGTACAGTCCTTTCTCCTGTTGGCCAAGTAAGCCAATCAGGAACACAACCTATGACCTTGGATACAACAATCTAACAGGTACCTCTAGCTGTTCCACAGGACATTGAATCCAATACTGTGCATTAAATATTTTTATATTGAAAAGTTCTCCCTCTTACAATCTTGGTCAAAATGCTTAACCTTGCCTACTGAGGTTATACAAATGCCTATAAAATAAAAGGCAGCACCAAAATTCTTTCAGTGTGGTATTATCAAGGTTACTGCTAGAAAGATGGCAAATATTTCCTTCTCCAAGCCAAACCTAGTCTTTATCCTTGAATTCAAATCAGCAACTGTTAGGAGACAATTCTGGTCATGGCCAGTGCTTTGCTGGTGTTTGGCTATTTGTCTCTCAGTTGGAAACCTGGGCCTTTTACTCACTTCATGTCTTTGTGCAGTATTAACTAGCGCCCAACTGTGGTTCAGTCATGTCCTCAGAGGCCATGCTGGGGGACCAGGTCACAAACAAGTGTCCTCTAATGAGCACTTCTTGGCATAGTCTGCAGAAAACACAAGACAAAACAAAAAGGTAATTTCTAACCTGTCCTTACACACTTTTCTGTTTCCACAGATCAACCTCTAGTGAGATGAGTAACAAAAAAAGGAAAAACCAAAGTATGATAATAAGGTCATATTGTTCTTGCATAACGATTTTGTGCCAGAAGTTTTAAGGATGTGAACCTTAAGCAGGACTGTGCCTCTTCCTATTTATCAACAAATTGCGTTACTCATTGCACTGATCATCTGGGATGTCTACTTAGCTAATACACAACTCTAAGAAGCCTAACTAATTCTTAGGTCAGGTGACATTGAGCAAGAATGCCAAGGCATGTAATAATGCAATATATAAAATAATCCATAAAGTAATTTGAGCGACAAGGCTATAAATAAGCATGAGAAGTTGCAATTGCAGTAGCCTAACCGGGGAAGGAGGAAAGCTAGTCTCATTAGGGTTTTCACACTTCTGCACTTTGTCCTGTGGTGGATTTGTGGTTGCACTCTCGCCCCCCCCCCCCCGCTCACCCCTGGGGAATTAGCTTAAGGAGCCCAGAATGTCCTCGTGAGGCCGAGTGGAAGCCTTTGTTCATGGCACAAACATTCTGGCAGCACTCATTGAATACCTGACCCAGCAGCACAGGGAGGTAGAGGTGTAAACCAATAACGTGATGAGGGCAGTGTTCCAAGTGTGCCCAGAATACCAGAAGCGTTCAGAGGAAGGAGTCGCTAATTGTTCCAAGGATGGCCTTGAGGTCACGGCTTTTAAGCCAAGGCCTGAGAAGCTGCTCTGGCTGAGGGGTGAGGAAAGGGCATTTTAGGTGACACAGCCAAGGCGGAGCTTGGTGAGTCCCTCCCTGCTCACCAGGAAGCCAGAGTAGGCCCTTTCAGCGTGTGCACCTAAAAAACTGGCCATGAACCTTAACGCTAAGCAAAACAGCGATGGGGAGAGCCAGAGAGGAGTGCCAGCCCAGTCCTTCAGAGAATCGGGAAGTCCAAGTCAGATAGCAACTAAAGAAGCTGGTAGTCTAGCCTTCAAGAGGAGAATTGGCGAAGATGAGGGCTCCTTGTGAGCCTGTTGATTGGTGGCTACCTCTTGGTGGGTGGGGCTGGTACAAAAGCACCGGATCAAGACCCAGAGGTGGGGGTTTGGTAAATAGCAAGTATTCAGCAGACCAGGAGCAAGTGTTCTTGGGAAAATGGCAAGCCCAAATTGTGGGGCAGAAGCCAATCATTGACAGTCCTGTTAGCCAAGGGATTGGAGCTTCAGCTTCATAGTCACTCTGGTAGCACTTGAGCAAGCAACCCAGAGTGGTACTTCTGGAGGGCCATAAGCACCTCACCTGTATCAGAACAGCCTGGATGCTTATTTTTTCAATGGGTGCTTATTATTTTCAATGAATAAGCATCATTTGAGCTTCATTATAGGCTGCTGAGTTCAGATTCATTGAGGACATCTAAGAATCTACATTTTAACTAACCTCTCTGGTAATTTGGGAGCAGAGTTAAATCTGTAAATAGTGGGTTTGAGGGATGGAAGTGAAAAAAACAGGAGACAATAAGCAGGGGAAAACAGTCTTTATTGAAAAGGAGACAGGATGTACAGGCACTGCAGTGCAGTGGGTTAGCCTATCACTTGCCATGCTCACATCCCATACCAGAGTGCCTGGAATCAAACCCATTTCAGATCCAGCTTTCTGCTAATACACCTAGGAGGCAGCAGATGATGGCCCAAGTGCTTAGGCTCCTGCCACCCAGACTCAGTGGAGTTCCCAATTCTGGGATTCAGCCTGGATAAGCACTGGCTGTTGCAACCATTTGAAGAATGAAGGCATGGGTGGGAAAAAAAATCTATCTCCCTCCCGTTACCCAGCCCTCAAATTCAGCCCCCAATTCTCCTGCTACTCTGTCTTTCAAATCAACATTTTAAGATTTACTTTATGTGTTTGAAAGACCAAGTTACAAAGAGAGAGAGAGAGAGAGAGAGACTTCCATCTTTTGCTGGTTTACTCCATAAGTGGCCACAATGGCCAGGGTTGAAGCAGATTTAAGCCAGGTTCAAGAAGCTTCAACCAGGTCTCCCATATAGATGGCTCAGCCACTTAGACCATCCTCGGCTGCATTTTCAAGTGGTTTAGCAGGAACCCGGATTGGAAGTAGAGCAGCCCTGAGACTTGAATCAACACCCATATGACATATCGTTTCAGGCAGCAACTTAATCTGTTACAACACTACATCAGCCCTCAAAAAAAAAAGGTTGTTTTTTTTTTAAAAAGCAACTCCATCATACAAAGTAGGAACATGATAAATATTTACTGAATGAATGGAATAATCAAATTTCAGAAGTTGATACAAATGAGAGACACGTCAACTCTAAAGTATTAGGTAGACCCTTATGAAGTTGCTATTGTTACCAACCAAAACTGAATGAATACTGGCAATTTGTGCATTTGGTTTACTAAAGAAATTAAAGCTCTACCCTTACCTTTTAGGTTCTATCGGTGCAGTATTATGAAAGCTTGAGTCGCTCACACTTTACCGCTAAGCTCCTGAGGGTGGCTAGAAGGGCATTAGCTCCTCATCCTTACATGTATGACAGCCTCTAGAGGGTGTGAAGGATTTAGGGGGCTGTTTAAGGGACAAGATATGATCCCCTGGAGGCAAGAACACTCTGTGTATTGAACAGCTTCTGCACAGGGTTGCATGCGAGGGCAGGTCCCTTGCTAAAAGAGGTGGTCCAGAAGCTTAGAGAGAAAGACAGGGAACCTCAGGGAAGAGGGGATCACTGCCTTGGGGCTGTCACACAGCTGTAGGAAGTGCCTTTCGGTCTTGAGGTACGCTCCCAAGCTGCCTCCGCATCCCTTCATCCTTAAGTGTTTCCATGCTGAAGTCCTGAAGCCCAGGGATCCTTCTCCATGTTGTGGGCAGCTGGCGATGGCAGGCTGACACTGCGGGGAGACGGATGAAGCCATCCCCAGCGCAATGAGAGCAGAATTGCACTTCAGAGTGGGATCTCACTTCTTCCGGGCTAGAGAACAGCTATATTGCTGACTTTCAAATAACTAAATTCTTTGTTTTTTTTTTTTTTTTTAAGTAAAAGAGGATATGGAAGACAAGCCCAACTAAATTATAATTTCAGAAAAGCAAGAACATGGCTGTGTTCTTCTTGGTATTGTTGCCAATTCCCCAAACAAAATTGGGGTTGTTCTCTATGATCACCAAACCAGGTCCACTCATTCAGTGCATAGAGAAGCCAATCACTGACACTCGGGTCGTGGAGGAACATAGGCATTTATTGCAAAGTACAGAGCAAGATGCCAGACAGCTGTTGCTTCATTCCCTGAGCTGCCAGAGGAGTTGGGGGTGAAGGCTCTCATAGACACAAAATTGGAGCTGAGAGGTCTATGTGTACAAGGTTCCTGATTGGTCAGCAAAGCTGTGATCCTTTTCTTTTTCCTATTATGTATCTATTTTTATTCAAAAGGCAGATTTTAGAGGGAAGGAGAGGCAGAGAGAGGAAGATCATCCATCTGCTAGTTCATTCCCCAAATGGCTGCAATGGCTGGAGCTGAGCCGATCCAAAACTAGGAACCAGGAGCTTCCTCCAGGTTTCCATTAGTGCAGGGATCTAAGGCTTTGGGACATCCTCCGCTGCTTTCTCAGGCCACAAGCAGGGTGCTGGACAGGAAGTGGAGCAGCCGAGACACAATCTGGTGCCCGTGTGGAATGCTGGCACTTGGGGTGGAGGATTAGGCTGTTAAGCCACAGCGTCGGCCCTAAGGCTGTGATCTTTAGGGAATTTATGATGGGCTGGTAGGCTCCAGCCTGTCTTGGGGGTTACATTGAATATAGTTACATTTTCTCTGCAGGACTTTAGACTGGCCATTAAGGTCCTTATCTACAATGGAGCAGGTGACTCTCTGTGATTAGAACCTTAGAGGATCAGTTTGCCTTCCCTCAATTCAGTGAATTCCTTTCACTGGAGGACAAACAAGGACACTGGAGCAAGGGAAAACGACATGCCATGGGCTCTGCTTTTATGTTATAGGGCTTTGGCTTCAGTACTACACACATTGCACATATCTACAACAATTCAATCAGTGTTGAATTTACGAGACCGATGCCTTACCACTTGGCCACCGTGCCTGCGTTTCAGTGTTGATTTAAAAAAAAAAAAAGACTCACAAGAGCATATTCAATTTCTATGAATAATTTTTGTAGCACAGCACAAGCCAAGTTCTGCAATGCTCTGTGAAGTCTTTCTCAAGCATGACTCTGCATCGATATCACCAAGGGGACCATAACCTGGACCGATTAAATCAGATCTCAAAAGGGTGGAATCCAAGCAACAGCACATTTTCAAAGTTCCTTCAAAGATTCCAATGTACAACTCAAGTTAAAAACCAAGAATCTGCAAAAATGGCACTGAACTGAGAACAGAAAATAGGATCAGGTTACTTTTCCCTAATTATCATGGAGAATACAGAATGGTAGAAATAGGGCATATGTGGTAGTGCACGGATGTGAGGACCCCAAGCTGGCTGTCACAGCACTTCCTCTCTTGCAAAAGCAATCAGCTTCCAGGAAAGCCCTGTCTGTTCACTATCCCTAGATGGAAACCAGGACAACAGATGGCAGAGTAAAAGATTATGTTTGTCCAAGTTGGAGTCCCTTTCATTTGCAAGACATCAAATTCACAACAACTGTGCGGATGCCCCAGTCTGGTTTATTTCAAATGAAAATGGAAGGATCTGGATCCAGTATTTGTTCATCATCATAAACAAAGTGTCCCCTGTGGCTGGGCACACTGGATTGCACTGGATAGGAGCTGCAAGGGTTGCAAGAGGCTCCTCCTGTTCGCTGTGACTAAGGGCTGGAGAATCCCTGTATGTCCAACCAGGGAGTCTGAATTTCACAGCAATCAAGATTCTCTCCGAGCATTCTGTGGCTTCTGATCTGTTAGCATTAGCCAAGTACAAGGGAATTGACGTGTGTGTGTGTGTGTGTGTGTGTGTGTGTGTTTAACTGTTATTGCTTTTATTGTACACTCCTACATATGCTCTCAAAATTGCAGCCGAGCATTTGGGAAAGAAAACACAGTAGGTGCGGCTCATTCACTCCTGAAAGCAATCCTCTCCAGACATAGGAAATGAATCAAACAGGGCAGTCGGGGTAGGGAGGAGACTCCTGGCTCAGTAATGCAAGAGCCAGCCCTTGGACCCAGAACCCTCCTAGCTCCTGGCAAGGCTGGCCTGCAAAGACACCAACTCCCCCTCGCCGACCCGCCTTCCTTCAGCCCACAGGAAAGACAGGGCTGAAGGAGAATGAGCTGAGCAAACCGCACGGCAGGTTTCTCTCTCCCTGGCCCATACAGAGGTGATGAGAACATGCAAGCCTCAACAGCCAGGTAGCTGGGCCCCCAGCACCCAGGTTTCACCAAAGAATGTGTTCTGACCTGTGAGGAGCAATGGGCTGTAGAAATCTTCTGGTTCAGGTTTCCCAATGTAAAGATGCGAGATATTGAGGCCAGATGAGTAAGCGCTTAAGATGGTGAAATGAACCCTAAGGCGGTAGGGAAACCTGAGGTCTTCTGGAGTCCCAGGGTCATCCACTTTGCACCCCACTCCCAGTGGCTCCCCAGCTTGGCTTCACATTAGACCCTCCTGGGGAGCTGTCACCCCCAGCCATGCCAGCTGCCTGGGTCTGGGGTGTGCTCTCCAGAGCCCCTGACCCCCTGAGTGCAGCTGCTCCCTTTCACTTCATAATGAGCCTGTGCTGTGCCAAGGGGCAAGAGAAAGAGTAGTGAAAATGAACCAATTGACTTCTTGCCCTGTGGCTGCTCAGCCTCTGGACAGAAACACACACTGTGAAGAGCTCACAGAGGAGTGTAGCAATAGAAAAACAAATAAATAAGAGACTGGTAAACTGTGTAGGGATCACAGAGGGTCTGTCTGAGACAAGTGCAGAGAAATTTGCAGGGAGACCCAGCATATGCAAAGGCCTGAAACCCAAAGCACTGTGTTATCTGTCCTGTGACATCCCTACAGTGAGGTACCAGGTAGGAGCCAGGGGTGTCCCGTGACATCCCTACAGCGAGGTGCCAGGTAGGAGCCAGGGGTGTCCCGTGACATCCCTACAGTGAGGTGCCAGGTAGGAGCCAGGGGTGTCCCGTGACATCCCTACAGTGAGGTGCCAGGTAGGAGCCAGGGGTGTCCCGTGACATCCCTACAGCCAGGAGCCAGGGAAGCAGACAACAGCCAAGTCACAAAGGGTTTTATAACGCAAATCATCCTTTGGCCTGGAGATCCTACTGAAATGATGGCAAAACACTGAGATACACCGTGCCAAAAACTTTGACAAGCTAAAGCTTGTAATTTATGAAAATACCCCTCCCAACAATGTGGATAATGAAGAGGAAGGGGGAGAAGCCAGAGACAAGGTGAGTGGTTGAGAGGGGAGGCAGGAATGAAGCCAGGGCAATTCAGAGCAGGCCACAGATGAGAACAGCATTCTGTACTCTTTTTTTTTTTTTTTTTTTTTTAAGATACATAGAGAAGTCAGATACATAGAGAAGAGGAGAGACAGAGAGGAAGATCTTCCCTCCATTGATTCACTCCCCAGGTGGCCACAACAGCTGGAGCTGAGTCGATCTGAAGCCAGGAGCCAGGAACTTCTTCTGGCTCTCCCATGCAGGTTGCAAGGTCCGAAAGCTTTGGGCAGTTCTTGGTTGCTTTCCCAGGTCACAAGCAGGAAGCTGAATGGGAAGCAGAGCCACCGGGACACGAACGGAGCCCGTATGGGATCCTGGCATTACAAAACGAGGACTTCAGCCACTAGGCTACCATACTGGGCCCATGGCTGCTGTATTAACCCTCCCAGGACTTCATCTTTTTTGTTTTTTAAGATTAATTTATTTTCATCTGGAAGGCAAAGTTACTGAGAGGAGAGATAGAAATACCCTCTGTCTGATGGTTTATTCCCCCAACTGGCCGCACTGGCCAGAGATGAGCTGATCCAAAACCAGTAGCCAGGAGCTTCTTCTGAGTCTCCCATGTGGATGCAGGCTCTCAAGGCTTTAAGCTGTCCTCTACTGCTCTTCCAGGCCACAAAGAGGGAGCTGGATGGGAAATGGACCAGCCAGGACATGAGCTGGTACCCTTATGGGATCCCAGCACTTGTAAGGTGAGAATTTAGCTATTGAGCCATTGCGCTGGACCTGGAGCCAGGACTTGAACCCAGGCACACCCATGTGGAATGCGTATATTTCAAGCCATGTCTTATCCATTGCACCAGACACCAGCTCTGGTCACCTTTTTAAAGAGCTGCGAGAAGAATGGGAAATTCAGATGCTAGAACAACTTGAAGGGACAACATTTAGGCCTCAGCAGCATTTGCCAGTCCCCACTGCCAGGAGAGAGCCATTGGAGACATTCCGGCTACCTGGACCGCAAGTTTAGGTGACAGGGTCCAGACGGGGAGTTTGAGCTTGCTGCTAAAGAATGAAATCTTGAATTAGCGCAGCAGTCAGAATTCTGCTGGAGGGCTGCATGGCAGAGAGGAAAGACAATCATTTTATCTGGGGCAGTGTCTCTACACATTGTTTCCCTCCCGCCCATACCCGGTGGCAGTTGTGATGGTCAGGTTAAGGCTGTGTATGCTTGAGGCTTGGCAATGTTTGGGACGAGGGTGGAGAAAATGAACACACTTGCATATTGAGGTTTGATCAGGTACTCTGCCACAACTGGGAAAATAAGCACCTTGTTAGTCTGCGCTAATGAGCACCTTGCTTATGCAGTGGAATCCCTCCCCATTCTCTGGTTGTGTGGGAAGCTTCCCTGCCAGTTCTCTGAGTAAGGTATCTGCCCTCAGGACCAGGGATACAGGTTGGACAGGGCAGGGCAGCCAGGACTGGCTGAGCCCTTTCAGCTCTTGCAAGCTCAGACTTGAGGGCTGTCAAAGAACTTAGAAACCGGGACTGGTGAGGATCTCCCCACAAGAGCAAATGCTTCCTGGGCAGACCTGTCAGCTTCAGGAGGAGCATGAGGTAGAGGCCCAGCTTAGCACCCTTAAGAAAGCTGCAGGAAAAGTGCAATCAAACCACGCTAAGGGCAAGTTGGTCAAGTTGGAGGACGCACTGAGACACACCATCCATAGCCAGAGTGTCTGCCCAGCACTGTGGCGTGGCTGGGGCAGGTGCACTTTCTCAAAGGTAACGCCTGAATGCAACCAGCCCCTTCTCTACATCAATCTGCCCCTTCTGACTCTATTTGGTCAAGCCAGATTTCTTCTGATCTTGGCCATCAGCTTGATCGTAAAGCTTGCTAGACCAGGACCTCCAAGTAGACCACTTGAGTCTTTAATAATAAGCATCCTGATGTCTCCGGATTGTGCTCTTTCCACTTGATTTTAGGAGGAAGGCCTTGGCTCTGCCTCTCCCACAGTATTCTACAGTTTCCTCACAGACGGCAGCCCCTGCAGTGTTCACCTTTTTTTTTTTTTAAGATTTCTTTATTTGTATTGCAAAGTCATATATATAGAGAAGGAGAGACAGAGAGAAAGATCTGTCCAATGATTCACTCCCCAAGTGACCACGACGGCTGGTACTGCACCGATCCGAAGCCAGGAGCCAGGAGCTCTTCCAGGTCTCCCACGCAGGTGCAGGGTCCCAAAGCTTTGGGCCATCCTCGACTACTTTCCCAGGCCACAAGCAGGGAGCTGGATGGGAAGCGGGGATGCCAGCATTAGAAGCAGTGACCATATGGGATCCCGGCGCGTGCAGGCGAGGACTTTAGCCACTAGGCCACCACACTGGGCCCCCACCTCTGTTTTGTGATGAATCCAAGGTCTGATCAAACAAAAAAGGCCATTTTCCAAATGACCTTGAAGCTGCCCTCTAAATGCCTCCTTTTTGACTGATTTGGCAAACAGCAATTAAGTACTTATTGTGTGCCCAGCCCTGGGAATACACAAAGAATGAGCCAGACTAGAGAGAGAACAAGTCCTGTTCTCTCCTGGGAATGGAGGGCTGACCGACAAGTGTGATATTGACCCTGAGCAGGGATCTCACTGGGAGCTCTCAAATTATTTGCAGCCTTAAATTTTTCTAGGCCTCGCGTTCCACCTTCGCTGCAGTTGGACTTCTAGGAGTTGCTTGAGTGATGATTATGCCAAACTTTTTTGCAATTTCCCTACCTCTCGCCCCCCACCCCACTGTATAGATATACATCCTTGATCCTGAGAAAGTGTACAAAAGAATGCCCCAGGCATCAGGGAGGGACAAACCACTCCTTACACTCTGCTAGCAACTGGGCCATTCCACCAGTGGTCTTGTTCCTCGTACCTGCAGCCTTTGTGACCTGTCCCCTCCCTGCAGAAGGGGATCAGGTGTAATGGCTAAGTTGAACTCAACCAGAGAGTCGCGACCCACATTCCAGACTCTCCAAATCAATGCAGAGGCCTTGCTGTAGCTGTGCCTTTAAGAGAATGACGCAGGCCACAGAGCTCATCTTTCCCTGAGCTGGCTGTGGGGAAGGTACAGCCTCTGCTTCTTATGTCACTGACACTCAGAGGAATTATTGCAGAACAGCTCACCTTCCCGCTCTCCCTGGGAAATCAGAAACGTTGGAGCCTCAGCAAAGTTTGAAAGAATCAATGAGTAGGGAGCAAGAGTACCAGGCATTTTCATGCCATTCTGTTTGAGAAGATGCCAGCTCTCAAGGCCCTGGGTCCTGAGCCACACTTCTGGGCAGTTCCAGAAAGGAACCACACCTGCTGAGCAGGGGTGTGTGAAGTACGGACTGCTCTCCACTACCCTTCATTAGGGCTGTGCTGCCAAAGCAAAGGGCTAGGCCACCTAGCACTAATCCTCAGAGCTTGCTTGATCTTCAACCTGGCTATAAATCTTGCTTTCATGGCTACCAGCAAGGCAGTCCTGGGCTAGAAACTGGAATTTCCCGAGACTCACTTTCCTCTTCTGTAAAATGAACTGAATAATTAGATAAACATGATAGAACTGATGTGACAATTTAACTCAAGGCTGCATATGAAGTGTGTGTGGTGCATTCTCAGTGCTTAACCAATGGCCTGCCATAAATAGGGAGGGGGAGGCGATGTTTCCTCGGAGAGCAGCTCTCTGTTGACCAGCAAGACCAATAAGGCGACAGTTTGGCCTGCTGAAACACCCATATGTCTTCCCCTCCATTTTGCACTGATTTCATTCTTTTTTTATTTATTTATTTATTTTCCTTACTACTCCCACCATCTCAAATGAGTTCTGATGTGTAGGAGTATCAGTACCCGGAAAATATAAGGGTCAAGGCTGAGGAGACTTGACTTCAATATTTACTACCATCTTGCTCTGCCCACCACGTGTTTCTCTCGAGGTATTCAATCCAAAATCTTCAGAGCCCGTGGATTTGCAAGACAGATTAGACTGCATAGGAGATGTTTGCCATGCAGGAAGGATACATCACACCAACTTGCCTCTGCTTCTCTGTTCCCATTAAAAAAGCTTTCAGGCCACAGTGTCCCCCAGCAATAATCACATCAAGGCAAGGAAATTAAGATCTCTGGCTGCAAAGGTATTACAAGAGTCTCTCGAATGTAGTAAAAGACATTTCCTTCCCCTGAACTTCTTGCTGGCTTCCTGCCACGAGCTCTGAGGAAAGCAAGTCCTCATATGAGAGGTGTTGCTTGGATAATGAGGGAAAAATCCCTTCCAGTCTGATGACACAACCCTGCTGCGTTCTGCAGCTTGGGGATGACCTGGTCAGATGTTCCCACATTCAGTGATGCATAAAAGATAGTGCTCCCGATAAAAACAAAAACCTCTGCTGCAGAGATTCTAAAGCTCAGAGGCCCTCAGTAATAAAGATTTGCAAGTCTCAAATCACCCAGGGGTTATCTTTAGCCCATTCATCGGCATCCCAGACAATGTCCACTGGGCTGCTTTCTTCTACCCTCCTAGGAAACGGGGGCTTAAGGAGAGCTTAGGGAAAGCAGGTGGGGGGCTGGAAAGGAGCAGGTCTACTCTACAAAGAGTCTACTTTAAAAGGAAGCACAGACCCAGCCTGGCTTAACAGGGATCTAAGGAAACAGGGTCCCAGATGGAGAATCCAGAGTGGGGCTTTGCCTGGGCTTGTTCTCTTAGTGCAACAAGACCAGCAACAGTTCTCATGGGCTTCTGCACAGTCCCTGCTTGGGGAGAGAGCCTCCAATGCAGTGATGGGACTTCCTCCCACATCAGTAAAGTCCTAAAGAGTGTTCGTGATGCTTTGCCTATGCAGAGAACACCGTGGCTGTCCCTCCTATCCATGGAAGTCATCTCTGGGAAGCCCTCCCTGGCTGACCCCATCCAGTATGGTGACCCAGGTTGCCCCAAGAAAACTCTGAACTTCCACCTGCCCATACCTGAGCCCCCATGACCAAAAGCTGACCTTCCAATCCTTCACCCACAGTCTCCACCATCAGGCAGGGTCTGCCAGTGGCTTTTAGGAGGGAGCAAGTTGGAAAGAGTATGGATTGTTCACATCTGGATAATAACCCCCGGCCCTCTCCCCACGTGTCTTAGCCCTTCCTGCTTGCCTTCTTAGAGAGGCCTTCCAGGGCAGGCCGACTGTAAGCACAGCTTGCCCTGCTCCCCCTCTCCTAATCCTGCTTTGCTTGTCTCAACGGAATTTACCTAATTTTCACATGTGCATTTATTCTCCCTGAGTATAAGCACCAAGGAGGCAGAGATCTGAGTCTATTCCATTCACTCCCAGGACAGTGTACTTAGGACAGTGCATGGCACAGAGGAAGTGTTCAACAACCCTAGTTTGGAATCTTCTCTCTGAGAGCTCAGGGCTTTGCGAGGATGACAGTCTTCAAGCCAAGCCCTTAAAGGAGAAGAGATGCCCGAGGGAACCTACCAGTCTTCCCCAGAGGGAAGTTTGCTCACGCTGCAACCTAGATGGAGGGCTACTCTCTGGGAGCCCTTCGAATATCTACTGGCTCTGCTTGATTTAAAGTCTCAGACTATAGGACATTTTTCCTTTTCTTTCTTCATCTACCTGCTTCTTTCCAGAAATCTCAGCGGAAAAAGGCAACCTGGAGAATGGCCTTGTTTCCTCAGTGCCACCTTCTGCAGCCCTACCCTACAAGGCCAGAAAGTAAATCTTCATAAACTGGCGGGGAGGCACTCCCCAAATAATAAGCCATCAACAAAGCATAGCAAATGTCCAACTGATCGATAGCCTCGGGCGTTGTGATGTAGTGGGTTAAGCTTGCATCCCATTTTGGAGTGATTATTTTGAGCCCCTGGTGCCCCACAGTTCTGCTCCAGCTTCCCCTAATGCACCTGGGAGACAGCAGTCGATAGCCCAAGTGTTTGGGTTCCTCCTACCCACATGGCAGACCTAGGTGGAGTTGCTGGCTCCTGGCTTCAGCCTTGCCCAGCCCTGGCTGTTGCGTGAGCATTGGACGAGTAAACCAGCAGATAGAAGATGTGTGTGTGTGTGTGTGTGTGTGTGTGTGTGTGTGTGTGTGTGTGTTCCTCTCTTCCCGACACTCTTTTCAAATAAAGGAGCAACAAGTCTTGTACATATACCAGCACAGGGTTGTGCAACAGTCCCCCAAATCAGTTTTAGAACACTGTCCTCACTCCAAAAGCAAACCTCATACCTTTGGCCATCATGCCCCTATTTTTCTGTTCCTACCAGCCCTTGCTAAGCACTGATTTACTTTGTAATTCTATAGATGTGCCTACTCTGGGCATCTCATAAATGGAACTCTATAGCATGTGATTCCTTGTAATGGACTGCTTTCACTTGGCCTTGTGTTCTCAAAGTCCATTCACGTTGCAGCACAAACTAGCAGGGTTAGCATTAAACAGGACTAACAGTACAGTATTGACAGTACTAACAGCACAGTAACTCCTCAGCTGGCTACATATAGAGTTACCATCTAATCTCAACAGTCATTCTCCTCTTTGGTTGCTAGCATAGCCAGGTTTTGTTTAGCAACAATGGTTGGAACTTCAATATTAAACCATGAATCAACCTATTACCTATGAAAATCATGTGAAATAATGAATTTAAAGCCATTGTCACAAGTTATAAATGTATTTTTTCTATCTTCTTTTGTATGTATGCTACATAACACTCAGAAATAGGTTTGGTTGAGAAACAGGATGCAAAGTACAAGATCTGCAGTTTTGAAAATTGAAAATTACCTTTTGTTTTTACAGTATTTTATTATATCAGGCATTTCTTGAGCTTTTTAGTTAGCTAATGATTGAAAACACTAGACACTTTTGATTTTAGTTGCAATTCTACACAGCTCGCATTTTACTTCTTTGGTATCTTCTACTTTTATTAACCCATAGCATTATTTTAATAGATGTTGTAATTCCAACCTAAAGAAATTAGCAATTTGTATCAGCCAATCATGATAATTCCATTCTCCTCTGTATTCAGTCTCTTAACAAGCATGTGACTCAATTCTGAGCAATGAGCGGTAAAGTGAAATCTCCCAGACTTCTGGGAAAGAGTTCCCTGGTAGGAAAGAGGCCTGGGAAACAACATTTCCTTTCTGTCTCCTTGGAGGCACATCCTGAGCACAAGACAGCGGCCCTGCTTGCTGCCCAAGTGCACATGTTTGAGTAAGGACCATCTTAGCACCTGGGTGTCTAGCTGCTCCTTCATCCTTAGGGTGGTGCCCATGCACTTGACTCTCAGAACACCCGGTCTTTCTCCCTACTAAACCACAAGTCCCAGCAGCCATTCTTCTTGGCCCTCCTTCCCTAGCAGTGCCCAGTATAGGTCTTCTTTGGTTTCCATCACCCCAACCCCTAACCACCTTGACACCTCCTGCCGCTTCATACCTATCCTAGCCTCCTCTGCTTCATTCCACTCCTGTCTGTCCCCTGGCCTCACTCTTCACAATTGGCTCTCTTAAAAACTCATCTCAGAGAACCCTGGTTTTGAAGCTAACAGTTATTTAACAAATTCAATTGAGAAAGAAATGAGCAAAGAATGATTTATACTCACAAAGGGTTAATCACAGAAGGAATACAAGTGGCAAAAATGCACTAAAAACTTCAGCCTCATCAGTTTTCAAACAATAGGTTTTTCTTAAACAAAATAAAAGTTTATTAAATATTCAATAACACATTGGCAAGGATTGGGGACCAGAGATTTTTGTGCTATGGTTGAAGGAAAAATTGGGTCATCGTTAGAAAGCAATCCGACCTCAAAAAATGTGCAGAGCCTTGGCCTAATTAATTCCACTTCTAGAGATGTGTCCTAAGGAAACAGCGAGGGATGCATAAAAGCCTTTATAATTAAGGATATTCATCTTGGCATAAAAAGCCAGAAACAAGCTGTGTGTCCAGCAATCCATGTATGTTAAATATACTGTGTCCACAGCTGTCACTGAGCTCAGTGTAGCAATAAAAATATGAAAAAAAAAGATAATGACCTGGGAATACAACCATGAAGCATTCAGCAAAAATAAAAACCAAATTATGGAATGGCATTGCAATATGATATATAATGGTTGGAAAAGTATGCATGTAAAATGGCTTCAATGCTACCGTCATGCCCCACATGACAACATGTTGACCAGTGGTAGATGGTCTCCAAAGCTGCAGTGGAACTGGACATCTCTATCACCTAGCAAAGTCACAGCCACTGGAAGGTCAGTGCAATGCATGACCCACATGCCTGTGCTGATGCTGCTGCCAACAAACCTGCTATACCGTCAGGCTTGGACAGGAAGTAACAAGGAAGCAGGAATGACTGTGTCACTGGTTTATGCTTTTACTTGACTTTTTGTCATTATTTTCTTTTTTCTATTTGAAAAAGAAAGCTTCCCTCTGCTGGTTTTGTCCCCCAAATGTTTGCAGGGGCCAGACTCTGGCCGCATAGCTGAGAGGAATCCAATCCTTCTTTGCCTCCTGGCACCTGCACTGGCAGGAAGCTAGAAGCAGGTGCCAAATGCACCCACTCTGATGTGGGACCTGGCATCTCAAACCAATGACTTAACTACTAGGCCAATGCCTACTCCTACTAATTATGTTTCAATTTTTTAAAATTATTGTTTTCATTTTATTTAAAAGGCAGAGAGGGGCGAGGTAAGAGAGAAATAAGAGACAGAGAGCTGTCCCATTTACTGGATCATTCCCCAAACGCTAGCAACAGCTAAGGCTAGGTCAGGAAAAGCCAGGAACTAGGAATTCCAGCCATATCCCCAAGGACTTGAACCATCATCTGCTACCTCCCACAGTGCACATTAGCAGGAGGTTGAATTGGAAGTCAATTTGCCCAGACTCAAACTGGGAACTTCAACATGGGATGTGGGCATCCCAAGGAGTGATTTTAACTTAAAATTTATAAACATTTTTACAATTTTAGATTTTATTTATTTAAAAGACAGAGCAAAACATAGGGACAGAGTGCTCCCATACCCTGCCTCACTCCCAAACACCCACCATGACCAGGGCGAGGCTTAGCTAAAGCTGGGAGCAGGTATACGCTCAGCTCTCCCACAGGGGTGACAGGAGCCCAGTTCCCTGAACCATCTCCACTGTCCCCCAAGTTCTGTATTAGCAGAAAGTTGGAGTCAGGAACAAGGTACTTCCTTGGAACACTGCTATGGGACAGAGGCATACTAATCAACATTTTCATGGCTGGACCACTTACCCACCCATTTATCATTATTTTACAGTACCCTGCTACTGCAACTACTACTAAAAGAAAAAGAAAAAAAAGGCTGTAAAATGGAATGAATAGAATGCCAGGTTAGAGCAGCAGAGCCTCCTACATGCTGTGCGCACCTTGTCCCATAATCATATGAAGAGGCCACAGAAATGATTGACCGACATCATCCAGGTCTATTGGGAGTACATGTTAGGACGTTCCTGCCACCAAAAAAAACTTGATTGATGCACTTTCCAGAACACATTCCCACCATTAAGCAAGTGTGACTGTCTCCTAAAATGTTTAAGAGCCTTTCTCCCTGGGAAGGTGATGGCAAGCAGATTTTGTTTTCATCATAACTGCCTATATTTTCAAGGGTCCATGCTGAGTTTGTCCTATCCTTAAAAAGTACCAAGGGAAGGCAAGATGTTTACATTAGCTTTGCGTCGTGGGATCAAAACAATCAAGATCTGTCAGGTAAGGAGGTCTTCCAAAGCAGAGTTCTCAGACAGTGCTGTCAGCCTGCCTGGGCTGGGCAAGCTAGGCAGGTGTGTCAAGTGTAGGGGTGAGATCTCCTTATCTTGGTCCTCAGTGTTGTTGTTGCTGCATGTGGGCACAGCACTCAGCCTGTGGCTGGTATTCTGGTGGCACCAAGCCCATAGCCAAGGCTCCAGCAAGGCCTTCCAAAGGGCCCTCAATAGAAGACTTCATCTGTATTCTGGTGGTGTGGAGTTGGGAAGGAAGAATTCATAGGTCACTTCCCTGGTGCTGGATGGCTTGTGGCTCACCACAGCACCTGGGGAGCAGGGCCAACATCACGCCAAGTGAAAACAGAGCATGGGAGTGAATCCCCGGGGGAGAGAAAAACAACGTGGAGCAATTCAGACAGCGATTTACTTTGAAATCACTGTAAGAGTTCAGGGAAGTGATGAGGCCTAGATAGACTGATACCGGCTGTGGGGTAGAGAACTACTTTTCCATTCAGAGGCCCTGGCCTGTCGAGGTCTGCCCCCAGCTCACACAGAGCCTCTGGTGATTTAGTTTTAGACAATTTTCTTGTTCTGTTTCTTAGGGAGACAGACAGCGCTCCATCTACTAGTTCATTCCCTAAATGGCACAAATTAGGCAATGCTGCACCAGGCCAGGGGTGAAAGCAAAGCAGTCAGTCCGAGGCTCCTACTTGGGTCTCAGCAACCCAGCTACTACCATTTCCCAGGGTGTTCTAAAACAAACTAAAGAACATTTTATAACTTCTGAAGAATCACATAAAACTCCCCTCTCCATGCCTATGTATCAAATGCTACGGGAATATAGTGTTAGATGTTACTTCTTGTTGCACCATCTCTGGCTGCCTCCATGCTACCCACAGCCAACTTGAAGGATTTGAACAAGCTAACTATATGACCCTCCAAGACAAAAGTGTTCACATCAAGACTGGCACCTGCAGTGCAGCATCCCAGATGGACACCAGTTCAAGTTCCAGCTACTCCACTTCCAGTCCAGCTCCTTGTTAATATGCCTGGGAAAGCAGTGGAGGATGGCTCAAGAAGCTCCAGGCTCCTGGCTCCTGGCTTTCGTTCAACCTGGCCCCAGCCAATGCAGCCATCTAGGAAGTGAATAAGTAACCGAAAATCTCTCTCTCTCTTTTTTTTTCTCTCTCTCTCCTTTCTGTAACTCTTTCAAATAAATATATACTTTTTTAATCTTTCTCTTTTAAAAATCACAATCTAACTCCCTAGAAAAAGAAATTGCTGGCCTTTCAAAGGAAAAAAGAAAAAGAAAACCACAAGAGAATTACAGACTCAGAGAAGTTGTATGAAATTATAGGAAAGGAGGAAAGAACACCTCAGGGCTGTTTTGAATGCGAAAATGACTGTGCCCGAAGAGGGCATTTGTCAACTCCCACATTCCAAGTGGTTTCTCAGGCTCACCGGGGTGTGGACACCAATCAGGTGAACATAACTGGTGTGTCCAGAACCACACCGACTCCTGTCTGCCAGCCCCACTTAGATCCGGTGGTGATGTGGGACTGGGAAAGGGGCTCGAGGGCTTTCGGGCTGCCCACTGGGGAGACACCTGTGTGCTGGTCAAGGGCATCGAGGCCACGTGAGTCAGGCTGCCTGCAGAGCTCGCCCTGGGACAGCCACAACGCATGGCATCCCTGCAGTTAGTCGGAAACCAAAGCCAAAGACGGAGGCCCTGTCTGTCCCTGCCACCACCAGCCACTGGGCAGGGAGACAAGGGCAGAGAAAGGCACTGCCTGCTCTCTGGACAAAACTCTTCCCCCTCCTCTCCTGCCCACATGCTGATAAGTACCTGTGTGATCCCTTGGCCCTGTGATCTGCATGCTGCAACATAACCAGCATTTCCTAATGCACCTTCCAGCCTGCCAGTCCATCTTTAACCAATCACACACATCCACATCGAGGGCTTGTTGGCCTGATGTGACAAATATGGAGCCCGGCAGTTCAGGTGGGCAGCCCCAGCCTCCCTTGAAGCCTACCAGCCTCCTCTCTCTCCCAGTCCCCTAGCTAGCCTAGACAGGTCTTCTAGTTCATCAGTCCCCTGCGGTTCTCCAAGCCACAGTGTGTGACAGGAAGGATACCTCAGGAGCCATCCCTGGCAGGGACCCCTCCTTGTTCCTCGTTATCTGGAGGACATGCTGCCTGCCCTGAGCATTGGCCTGTGGCCCTGACAACCTGCCTGGCTTGAACCTCTCCCTCCCCTATCTGCACAGACACTGATCAGGACACCCTGCTGGGAAGGGTCCAGTTGCTCAGAGCTGTGCCTCTGTGGCCATCAGACCCTGTTCCCAGTCAGGCTTCATCATAGCCATCGCAGGCTCACGTGGACCCTGTACACCACATCCAGGCTGGGCTAGCACCTTTCACCCTTCCCCCACCCATGCTCGAGTTTCCTACATCATGTTTAAATCTTCAGGTCCTTTTTTTAGTCCTGAAATTCTCTCCAGCTTGCATAAGAGAGGGAGCTAAACATAAAACAACCTTGCCACTTTGGTGAGTCTTTTCAAGGCTGGCTTCGAAGTGTCTGGGCCCTCAGTATGGCTCAAAGCCCAAAGCCACTTCCCTACAGTGGCATCTGGCATCATGGCTCAGTACCAAGCTCCACGAGAGCAGAACAAAAGATGAGGGGACGGGGCAGCTCGTCACATGCGTTAGTGACTCTGAGGGGGTTTGAAAACAGGTGGGCCCAGACTCTTGGGAAATGGAATCTGAAAACTTCAGGTAGGGGAGACAGAGACTGGGGACTTCAGAGGGTGAAGTCCTTCCACTGTGCCTTTCATTTCTGTACCTTTAGGAAGCAAAACCCAAAAAGGACAGCAGGAAACACACAGGCAGGACTCCCAAGCAAGAGCCAAAGGCCTCCCCAGGTTGTGTCTACCCACGTGTGAATGTGTCCAATTCTGCTATCGCTTTGTCCTGCCTGATCCAGCTTATCCGTTCAGTAGACGAGAAATGTCTTTGACTAAGGACTGTCCTCTGTACCTCCAGAACCTGTTTTGCAAGTGTGCTCATTTGAATCCAGTTAGCAAACACAGACTGGCTTATGCTGATTTCTGATTCTCCAACACCAAACGAAAACCTACGCAAACTCTGATGGGCAATACATAAATGACAGTACTGTTTGTCCTCACACTAATGCCCTTAAAAAGTCAGTGATTGGAGACCAGTGATGAAGCCTGCTTCAAGAACCATTATTTTCCCAGCGGGAACCTGGCTTGGTACCCTTTTAACTCTGAGCTACCGGGATTCGAAGATTAGCAGACACTAAATTGCAGAGCAAAAAAAAAAAAGGAAACCATGGAGGAAAAAGAGGAGGGGTCAAGAAAGACGAGAGTGTGTTTTACCCAGAGCAAATTGAGCCCAAACATTTCCAACCGGAGCTGTCAGCAAAGAATGTGTTTGCGAGCCGGTTGGAATGTGAAGTAAACTCACAGACACATGATGAGTCTTCCCTAAAAAGGTAATCCGCTGGTGAGTGAGCAAACCTTGGCAATGGCAGTAGTAAAGACTTCTGCATCGCTCCCGAGGCTTTCACACCGTGAACTCCCCACAGGCTGGCGCACTTGTCTGCAACTAGGATGATGGCGTCCTACTCAGCGGCACCTGTGGGTGACTACGAGCAATGGAGGAGGGGGCAGAAACTGACAACAGGTTAAACATGAAGATGGTGCCAAAAGGAAGAGACATAGAGTGGTCAGCCAGATGTGGTTGCAGAGCCTGTGGGTGAGGAACCCCGCCATCCCAGTCCAACTGCGGATGCCCAGAGGCCGGGGTCCAGGCTGCCATCCTCCTTTCTCCGCATGGCCACTCCAGGTGGTTAGGACAGCACATTAAGACAACTTCTAATGCCTCTGAGGCGCAGACTATTCAACCACACTAAACTCTACCTTTTATGGGGACGTGGAAGAGCTTTGATTTTTAGCTAAGCATGTTTTTAAATTCTTTTATTGTGAAAGGTTATCATACAAGAGTGCACAAAACATGTATGTGCATTTAAAAAAATAATAACAAAAGCCAATGCCCATGTCTGCAACACCCAGCTTAAACAGGGGATCAAACATTGCCAATATCCTTGATGTTGACCCCTTCCCAGCATGTTGCTCTAGCCCCCCACTCCCATCCCACCCTCAGACAAGCCACCAATATGACACAGGTGTTAGCCATTCTTGCACTTTCCTTTGCAGTTTTAATGTATTTTTATGGGTCCCAAAACAATATGAGCGGATAGATGGATGGGTGAATGGATGAATGCAGATAAAGAGAAAGTGAAGGTACCTGGTACAGTAGCCTAGTGGCTAAAGTCCTCATCTTGCATCCACCAAGATGCCATATAGGTGCTGGTTCATGTCCCAGCTGCCCCACTTCCCATCCAGCTTCCTGCTTGTGGCCTCAGAAAGCAGTAGAAGACTGCTCAAAGCCTTGGGACCCTGCACCTGTGTGTAAGACACAAGGAAAGCTCCTAGGTCCTGGTTTCAGCTCAGCTCAGCTCCAGCCATTGTGGCCACTTGGGGTGTAAACCAGCAAACAAAAGATCTTTCTGTCTCTCCTCTCTGTAAATCTTTCCAATAAAAAATTTTTAAATAATAAGAATAAATAATAAAGTTAAAAACAAAAGAGGAAGGGAAGGACACAGAGGGAAGGGTAGCTTGTCCTTCATCCTCATTTTTATCTTAGGCACTTTGGTGCTCATTCATGAACTCACCTCCACAGCTGACTTGCCGGCAGTGGGGTAAGGGGAAAAAGCCAATTCCTCTGTAATATTTTTCATCCTGGAACCAAGAACACTGGTTAGAATCTCACCAGGGAAAGGTAAGATGCCATCAGCCTTGGGGAGGCGCTAGTCGTAGTGAATAAGGCAGAGCTCAGGCACAGACGGAAGAGCAGAAACTCAAGGAGAAGCAAGAGTTTGGCCGCATCCCAGCCCGTGACCCCTGGGTTTAGGCCTGAGCCGCACTTCCTGTAGATGGTTGTTCATCCTCATCCTTGGCTTCTCCCTTGTGCACAGTGTGTCTATGCCTGCAAAGAAAATGAACAGACCAGACTCCAGTCCTGGTAAACTGCAGGATGCTGCCATCTGAACTACAGCTGAATTTGTTGTTGTTGTTGTTATACAAAATCAGAACCCAAAACAACCCCCTAAAAAAAAAAACTCACAACCAAACAATCCAAGTGGCTCTCCTATGTCATGGCAAGGGTTGGTCTCATCTTTGCCACCACACCTGGGTATCAGTCCCATAGTTTTGCTCTGACAAGTCAATAGTGGCAAGGATAGAAAAAAGACTGAGAGCCAAGCTCCAGCAAAAAGACCCATTAGTTTTTCTCCAACCTCTCCCTGCTTGAAACTCAAGGCAGTTCAGAATCCAGAAGGGGACCATGGACACAGATTGCAGAGTTCTGGGGAAGTATCTAGTTCTGACTGGAAGAGCAGAAACGTACCTGCCGAAGCTGTGTGAGTGATTCCCCCAGTTGACTTTGTCTCGGAGTTTTCGTCCACCTTGGCTCATGCCCCAGCCCCCAGCAGTCCCACAGCCTCCACGCCTGGCCCATGTCCCAAGCTCAGTGCCCACTGGATCTCCAATACTGATGTGTGATTGACTCCTACCAAACCACCTGCTCAGAACGGGCTCTGGTCAGCGGAAAGGGACAGCGCCAAAGCTGTAAGAGAGATTCCAGAAGGGAAGGCTGAATTGACTCCTGCTTGTCAGCTGACCACATTATTGTTCTTTCCTCTTCCCTGTCCCTTCATTTCCTCCTCCAATAGGAAGAATTCAGTGCATCTCAGGGAAACCACATTTGGCAGAGACAGAGAAAAGAATTAAGAGGAGGAAACTCCATCTCCTCACTATCTGCCTCAAACTCCAGCTAAGAACCGTATGAAATATTCCTCTTCTCAGAAGTTCAGGTTCCATGGTCTTCCATGGTGTGCAAAGGCCAGAGCCAAGCCTCCTCAGAGGCTCAGACGGAGCAGTGGACAGCAAATCAGGTACACATGGAGGATATGGCAGTCCATCGGAACCTGCAGAGGATACCTGGCACCACAACAGAGGACAGAACAAATCAATCAACTACCCCAGCCATGTGTTAGCAGTGAAAAACTGGGCAAACGGAGACTCTAAGGTGGACTATGTCAATCAGTGGATTCTGTAGCAACTTCATCGTGCTTGGAATGGCGAGACTGGCAGCAATTCATACTCATTGAGCTATCAAAACAACTTGAGCAAGACCCCCGGAGCATGCCCCACATTGGAGACCTGGGATGGGTGGGAGAGTGGGGGGCTTCTCTGTTTATCTCCCCCTTTACCCCTGATATAGAAAAAAAGAGAATGTGGAAATAATAGTCTTACCCACTTTCCTGTAGCCTTTGAACCTTTCTGCCCTAACTAACCATGTAAAGATTGTCAAAAATAAAGGAATTTTTTTTAAAATTCCTCTTCTCAGGTAAGTCACAGGGACCCAGTACAAACAGCACTGGACTTGAAATTAGAAGGCTTTAGTTCCAGGCACAGCACTGTCTCGCTAACTGAATGACTAGGAACAAATGTCTTACCTGCAACAAAGGAAAGTTTTGAGACCAAAAACTTCAGTTTGACCTCAAATAATGGATAATGATGCCAACTTAAGGGATGCACATGTTGACATCTGTGAAAATACCTGGTACATGACAGGTGTGAAGATCGTGGGACTTGTTGCCAAACTTGATTCTTTGAGTTAAGAGCCTTTCTATTTTCTACTTAAATTTTGCAAATCAATACAAAAGCTATTTTTTAATAATAAAAGCAAAATTTGGGGGCTATTTTAGTAAATATTTAATTATCCTGAACACTCAGGGATTTTGATGTGCTGGTTAATGGAATCACTTCATTAATGAGAACAAACTGAAAGTTCGTGTTGAAACGCAGAATTGTAGAACCATGTGGGCCAAAGAGAACTTGGGCATTAGCTTCCATGCTGGCTCCCTTTCCTGCTGGCACAGAGACTCCTTGCAGGAAGTGGATTTCCCAGGGCCTTTCATCCAGGTAGGGGGAGGAAAGCCCACAAACCAGCAGTGAGATTGGGATGAATTGCCATCATACCATGCATAACCCTTGGGGGTTGCTTCTTAAAATAAAAGCCCAGCTCTCAGCCTGTCTTCTGCCCTGTGCTTGTCTTCCCACTTTAGAGGAGTTTCTTTTACAAAATTTATAGTAAACCCCAAAGTTTAGCCAGTAGCATGAAAATATCCATGTGGTCAAGCGTCTCTGTCTCTCTCCCTATCTCATTTTCAAGTTCTGATCTTGTTTCTTCACATACATTATAATATTGCGGATGTAAGGTCTGGTAGGAGAAGCTTTTTATTTTTTTATGTATTTTGCCCATTGCATAGCCTGAGAGAAATGGTTTTCACTCCTGGATGTCTCAACACCATCCCTCCTCCATCCTTTTGCACTGTTCTTCCCTACTTATTTAATAAGCCCTACCACATTAAGAACATGCCTTGGGAAACTGTCAGGCACAGCCCTGTGCTCCCAGGACCCGCACTGTGCTCTGTGCACATTCATTCCCATGACTCCACATATAAGCACCTGCTGTGTGTTGGCCATTGTCGTGGGCACTAGCAAGAGACACAGCAGGGAGCAAAACTGCAGGTGCCTGCCCTGCTGGAGCTTACCTCCTAACAGTAACACATAAGCAGACCGTAAATAAATCAACAGGGAAGTCTTGCTAGAACAAGAATATGGAGATTTCAAGCAAACGGAATGGCAGGCATGAAGGTGGGAGCAAGTGGTGCATTTAAGGACCCTTAGACTTTTTGGTCTGATGAGGTGGGTGTCAAGACAAGCAAAATGAGGGGTGAAAGTTAGATGCCACTGACTGAACTCTCTGAAACACCATTGAATTCTTCCCAGGCTGCAGTCAAACAATAGGGTGGGTAGGTGGACTGAGGGTGCGCTTTAGAGAGGAAGCTAGGCACACAAACAAGTCATAGGTGTTGATACGTACAGCAGAGGAATGATCAGATTGGATTGACCTGTTATTAAGATTCCACTGCTACACAAACAGAGGGACTCCTGGAAGCAGGAGAACTGGAGCATGATCCTTCCAGAGTGATCCAGGTGGGAAGTTGGAGAGTCTGTCCTGGGGACTGATGGAAGACAGGAAGAGAAGAGACAGAATTGATGGCTATTGAGGAAGTGGGATGGACTATATTGGCACACAGACAAAATTAGGGGAAGAAGTGCTGTTCTGTCATAGAAGACAAGGCAGGAAGACAAAAATCAGGTTTTGTAGACTACTTAGAATTCCTCGAATCTTAGAAATAACTTTGTGGGGGCCAGCGTAGTGGTATAGCAGATTAATTCTCCATCTGCTTCGCCAGCATCCAATATGGGTACCAATTCAATTCCTGGCTGCTCCACATCTGATCCAGCTCCCTGGGAAAGCAGTGGAAGATGGCTCAAGTCCTTGGACTCCTGCACCAATGTGGGAGACCCGGAAGAAGCTCCTGGCTCCTAGCTTTAGGCCAGCCCAGCTCTGGCCATCGTGACCATTTAGGGAATGAACTAGCAGATGGAAGATCTCTCTCTGTCTCTCCCTCTCTCTCTTTGGAACTCTTTCAATCAAAAATAATAACTCTCTGAGAGAGAATGAACGTTGCCAGGGTAGAGCTGGCCTATAATAATCTGTATTTAAGTGAAGAATTCGGTGCTTTTTAACTTGCATATTCAATTGACTCATGTATACATCGTCGTAACAAAGGTGAAGGTGGTCCTTTTCACAGTTGTAGAAGCAGCGAAAGAATCAATCAATTTAAGTTAGGAGAATCTTTTTAGAATATATGTATTTTTTCATCTGAAAGCCAGAATCACAGCAAGAGGAGGGATACAGAGATGGCTCCCATTTGCTGGTTCTCTCCCAGATGGCCACCACCAGCAGAGCTGAGCCAGGCCAGAAGCCTGGAGCTTCTTGCACGATCTTTGACTACTTTCCAGAAGGCACCAGGAGGACACAGGCATGACAGAGTGAGGGCCACCAAGGCGGGGAATGGAGCACAGACAGGGCAGACACAGAGGTGTCCAAAGTGTGACAGAGGGTTTAAACTACATCTTTATCCCCATTTTTTAAATTTAATTTTATTTTTGATGTTGTTTACGTAGTTGACAAGGATGCACACCCATCAGGACCACTAATTAGGGTGGGGAGGTTAAGATGTGAGGGAACGTGGGTGAGACAAATGCTCCCAATTTTCCTTTTCTTCCCTTTTCTCCATATGGTAGGGGAGTGAGGGAGGAAGGGGGAACTGCTCCCAGCTCACAGAACTGCATCAGTCCCCCAGAGTTGGGGGATGTGCACTTGATGTCATCTTAAAAACCCCAATATAGACAAAAATATCCAAGGATACTGTGTGTGGTTTTGATAATTCTGAGTCACTGTTGGTTTCATTGCTCCAAGGTTGAGAAAATCCTCCCAAGGTCCATTGGCTGACAGAGTCCACCCCAGTGTATCTACTCACCCAGACACCTGCTGCCAAAGCTTAGCCAGGAGAGCTGTCTACATTTTCCTATTCATTTATTTATTCATTCAAAAAGCAAGTATTAGACACCACTACACCCACCTTCATTATGCTTCTGGGTCTCCTAAAGAACGTAGTTATAAAAAATTGAAGGTTTAGCCAAGTTGACCAGCAAGTTAAAACTGCACACTAGCCCACATCAGCAGCAAAGGAGTTGGCTCTGGGGGGCAGCAGCTGGTTCCACAAGAACTCAGAGGTCAGACTGCCTGTTGATCTCAGAGCATTTAGAGCAGCTTGGAATTAAATGAGACAGAATATCAACAAATGGAACTTTCAGGGAAGTAGTAAAAATATGAATGCAAAGCAGGTAGGAGCAAAGCTAAAATTGTTCATCTAAAAATAGATGAATTCCACCCTGTGGCCAAACCTGATTAGGTTTCGCATTCATTTGGGGTCACAGTTTGCAAGAAGCCTTCTGTGGGGACATGGGTCAGGGGGAAGGGGTGTCTCTGCCCACCATTTTTGTACTCAGCCATGCACTGACCCATCATGTGAGGTCAAGCCCAAAAACTTCACGTCCCAGGGACCAGGAACTTGAATGATTCTATTGATAATTCTTTTTTTTTTTTTAAAGATTTTTTTATTGTTATTGGAAAGCCGGATATACAGAGAGGAGAGACAGAGAGGAAGATCTTCCATCCGATGTTTCACTCCCCAAGTGAGCCGCAACTGGCCGGTACGCGCCGATCCGATGCCGGGACCAGGAACCTCTTCCGGGTCTCCCACGAGGGTGCAGGGTCGCAAAGCTTTGGGCCGTCCTCGACTGCTTTCCCAGGCCACAAGCAGGGAGCTGGATGGGAAGTGGAGCTGCCGGGATTAGAACCGGCGCCCATATGGGATCCCGGCGCGTTCAAGGCGAGGACTTTAGCCACTAGGCCACGCCGCCGGGCCCTATTCTATTGATAATTAAAAAGGGTTTGAGAGGGATTTAGAAGGAATAAGTCTTATAAATCCCACTTCTTCAAAGCTACAGCAGGGTCAGACATAGAATCCCTAACCATTTACTTGGCACCTCCCGTGTACAGGGTCTTGTATAACTGGGCCCAGGGGTCATCTGGGAGAAGGAAGTGATTGGAACCCAGAACAGCAGAGGGGAGGAGCCAGCTCCACCCCCAGAACTTCCTCTAGGAATCTGGCTTAGGCCTGCCTGTTGAGAAGAGGTAGGATCTGGTTGCAGGCAGGGAATTGTGGTAGGCACTTCCTGGCTCCCACTCACCTCCATGTTGACCGTGGGAACAGCCCCTGATAATGGCATGGGCCAGGGTCCTGGGTTTTATATCGTCTGACCCTGCTCATGCCATCCCCTCCACCTCCATATCAAGGGCCTGGCCAGTGGCCAAGGCCCCACATGGTAGAGAGGCTGGGCCCCTGGACCTCTCTTCCATGGCAATGAGAACAGGTTGGGGGATACAGCCTTGCTCAGTATCCTTTATCACCTGTTGCTGTTTTCACCCCTGCTCTGTTGAGATCCCTTGGCTCCTGGTAACACAGAGGAAGCCAGATAGGGGAGAGACAGCCACAGGCAAGAGAAAGGAACCCGGGAAAGTCAAGAAAGCAGCTGATGGCGAGATAGAAAAATGTGGGCACAGAGAGCAGCTGAGGCACTGGGAGGAGGAAGGACCCCTCATCCGTGAGACTGGCCTCAGTCCTGCTCTGCCTTCTGCTTCAGTGAGATGTTCCGTGTGGCTCTGCCTCGAGTCCTGACCCGATTTACCCCAGCTGTCTACTACCAGAGTGTACTCCTCAACACTGCTCTTCTGCATGCTGATGAACCAGAGGGTGATTTGGCAAGAAGGCCCCTGCATCCGCTGAGAGCAGCAGTCACAAGCCAGGCATGGTCCCAAGGAGAATAGCGAGGGCCCTGGCAAAGGACAAAGGGACCCAGCCTTCCCAGCGCCCCCAACCCCTTTGGAACAGACTGTGGACTCATCACTCTACTTTCTTGACACTCACTTTCATTTTTCTTTTTTTTCCCATTAACAAACCAGTTTGCCAGTGTTTTGAGGCAGCAAGACGGTGCAGTAGAAATTAAACTGGAACAGGGTCACACCGCCTGAAACTCTCTAATTAGCTGTGTGAGATGGGCCAAGTAATTGAAGCTTGCGTCCTAGTTTTCTCATCAGAAATACGGGACGAGTGATGTTTGCTCCACTCACCTTGAGGATGTTGCATAAAAAAACACCTGGGAAAATAGGCAGAAGAAACCCTGGAGACATAGGCGCGACCCTATTTCATAAAGTGGGAAAGAGAATAGGAGATCCAAGTAAGGTCCAAGGCAATCAATCAGCAGAGAAGTCACTACCATCCGATTGCCTGGTGCTACAGAAATTAAGAGAAAACTGGATCGCCTCTTCACACCGCTGCCTCTCTCACCCCACCCCACTCCCTAAAACAAACAAACAAACAAAAAAAAAAAAACAAGGGCTGTGGACTCCTGAGTATGCCACAAAGGCAGTTTATTCCACAAGTGACATTAGTAAAATTAAAGTTTCTGGGTCTGGCAGCGTGGCCTAGCGGCTAAAGTCCTCGCCTTGAACGCCCCAGAATCCCATATGGGCGCCGGTTCTAATCCTGGCAGCTCCACTTCCCATCCAGCTCCCTGCTTGTTTGTGGCCTGGGATAGCAGTTGAGGACAACCTAAAGCTTTGGGACCCTGCACCCGCATGGGAGACCTGGAAGAGGTTCCTGGTTCCCAGTTTCGGATCGGCGCAGCACCAGCCGTGGCGCTCACTTGGGGTGTGAATCATCGGACGGAAGATCTTCCTCTCTGTCTCTCCTCCTCTCTGTATATCTGACTTTGTAATAAGATACATAAATCTTTAAAAAAAAAAATGAAGTTTCTTCCCCCATCCCTCTATCTGTACTCCCCATAGATTTAGCTTTCAATATCAGGAGGCTTCCAGCTGCCAGTAACCATACAACCCAGCTGAAAGTAGCTACAGTGATAGAAGATTCTCTGGCATGCTGTGGCTACAAAGTTTGTCGATTTAGTTGTGCACCAGTATCTTGAATGACTCAGAACTTCATTATTTTTTTATGCCATCGCCCCTATGTTGGCTGATGTCCTCACGGTCTCAGAAGGGCTGCTTCAGGGCCATGTAGCTCATTGCCTTCCAATCCCACCTGAATGCAGGGGGCAGGATTTTTCTGAAATGTCTCTGTTAGGATGGTAACACCCGCGAATGCCCCCCTCCATACTCCCACGCACCCCCCCACACACACACATTCGTACACATATGTTACACATGGATCCAGCTACAGAACAGGCTGGAAGAGAATGCCAGGCCCTCTGGAGGGAGTGGTCCCTACTAATAAGGAGGAGGGTGGGACAAGAAGTAGGCATGCAAGAGACAGCTGTAGGACTTATAAGAGGTTGGAGGGCAAGAATGTAGCCCTAGCTGCATTCATTCTTGCTAACTACAGTGGGATTTGCTTCAGAGTATTAACTGGCCTGCAGAATTCCTGGGGGACTTCAGGGATTCTGAAGTCACCCTACAGAGCTGACCCACCAGGCTAATTGCTGCTTGGCCTCTGCTTGGAGAAAGCCATGGGCTCCAGGGCCACACTACATGGCCACCGCCAGGAAGACACAGTGCTACCAGCCCCTCGACCATACAGTGTCTTCTCAGGTATCCATGAGCCCAACAACAGACGACCCAGCCAGCCTTTTGACACTCCAAGGCCAGAGAGTAGACATGGATTCCTGCTCTGGTTGCTCCCTGCCACCCCTCCCCAAAATAACATCTTCCCAGCCAAACTTGCCAGCAAAATGTCAACCCCGCCTCCATCCAGTGACCCAAGCCTCACAGCAGAGCATCCAATGGGCAAAACCAAACCACTGAAACTATAGCTACAAGAGTCTAGGAAAAGTAAGCATTACGTCCTCTGCACAGAAGAGGCACAGATGAGACGGGGGAAGTCCCTAGTTCCCACCACAGCGTCAACGGTGTCTACCACAGTCTTCCTTTGGTCGTAGCTTCTAACTTTAGTTTGAATCCATTCAAGCGTAGAAAAGAAGATCTACCCTTGATTTCAGGGGTAATCAGTGTAATTGGCTTATGCAGGTTTGTGACTCAGGGCTGTTCAAGCTGATCAGACCTCAGGACTTTTGCTCAAGTTGAACATGAACCTGAAAATTCTGGCATTGCCATCTATCTTCCACCCCAAACAAGAGTCTGAGAATGTAATCCATTGAGATGAGGCAAAGCCAAGAGAAAAAGAGAAGCTGGGATAGGCTAACATTTAGAACCTCTGGATTCAGCCATTGTTGGAGACATCTGCGTGTTTTAGGTACATGAGCCTGTAGCATTTCTTTCTGTTTAAGTCCATTTAATTGCCTTTTGCAAAGAAAGAAAACCAGACGCAACAATGCTATCCAAGCTCCACCTCGGTCATTCTTGTAATACGCAGGAAATGGCTGCTGACTTATTGAGGTCAGTTGGGTCTTTTAAATCTTTCTGGATCTTTTAAATGTTAACACTCACGGCGAAGTGACGAAGTCCAGACACACGTGAGAGATGTGGACAGCTGGAGCAAGGTTCTGCAGCTCCGGCAGCCACAGCATTTGCTCTTCTCCATTGGCAGAAAAAAAAAAAACCCACTGGTGCCTCTGAAATGCTACTAGTCTAGAGATTTAACAACTTTTGTTGAGTTACTACATGAGTCTTCACATTGCCGTTAGTGAGGGGCTGGGAGAGAGCGAGGATCCCCCAGAAAACCAATAACAATACTAGAACGCACTGCTTTTTTCAGATATATTTTTAAATCTGTATTTAATATTTTGCATATTTGGCTAGCACACATGTTACCTTGAATCAAATCAATGCAGACGTTAGTACATGTGTCTTCCTGTCTAATCAAACTTGCAGCACATACAGCCACTCAACACACTGAGGCTGCTGTTGCTTCTGGTTTGGAGAGGCAGAGAGGAACCCAGGAAGCCTGGCAGCCCTTAGCCTTGTGTGCCCATTAGGGCAGAAAGACCTGGGCGCAAGCATCCTTGTGGGAGAAGGGGGAACCCTGAGCATGCGCTGGCCAGCTCCCTTTGGGGAGTGGACAGTTCCTGTGGAGGTGTCAGCTCTTGGGCCTCAGCTGTCAGGCGTCTTTGGGAATTATTGGGGCTTCCGATAACTGCCTCAAAGAATCAGGCTGCCTTCAGAACAGCCCCCACATGCAGGGATGCACCAAGGCAGGCAGAAAGGCCAGGCTTTCCTGACCTCCACTGGAACAAGCACAAGAGGTACTCAGCGCCAGTGTGACCACGGACCAGCTGAACACTTGGAGGGGCCAGCTTCCTTCCAACCTGTTGTCCTCCTCCCCTCAAGCACATCCTGGCAAACACCCTGCTCTCCAACCCCTCTCTCAGAGCCTACTTCCTGGGAAACGCCCTGCACCCATGCAGTAGGAAACAGGAGTTGCTGGGCTGGATTTGACAGGTGGCATGGAAGAGGCTCCCCAGCCGTTTCCAGAGCACTCAGCCACACCTTCTCCTGGCCATACCCTCTCTGCTCCATCTTCTTCTGCAGGGCCCACTCACTCCACGAATGACCCCTTGGAGGCCCCAGCACTTTCTGTCCAGTCCTGGACTCCCACAAGATCCTGGCTGGCCCTATCCCAAGGTATTTTGTCATTTTTACATTTTGGGTTTGGCCACTGAGTTTTGGGTCTGAGATTCTCCTTCATGGAGCCAGTCTGTAAAATGGGAATAGTGGTATTCCTGAGCCGTCAAGGAAAGCCCAATTCCCTCTCTCCTTCCTCCAGATGGGACTTCTCTCCTCCATCACAAGGGATGACTTCAGCTCTTTGAAGGGGAAGAGATCAGTATCAGGAGCAGACATCTTCTCTGGACACATCTCCATTCTTGGATAATCAACTTCTCTACATACTGTCCTTCATGATTGTTGGCTGGCTTCTTTTTTAAGAATTGTTTTTTCAGAATGACAGAAAAAGATCAAGAGAATATTTCCATCCACCAGTTAGTTCCTCAAATGATCACTACAGCAGGGACTGTACCATGCCAAAGCCAGGAGTCTGGAACTCTATCTGGGTCTCTTACGTAGGTTCAGGAACCTAAAGTATTTGAGTCATCTTCTGTTTTTCCTGGCTCATTAACAGGAAGCTATATCAAAAGTGGAGCAGCCAGGACTTAAGCCAGTGCCCATACAGAATATTGACATCATAGGCTTCCGTTTATCCCGCTGCACGGCAATGCTAAACCCAGGACTTGATTTTTTTTTTTCAAACAAAAGCAGCAACATTATTTACAACTTTGAAAAGACAAAAAACAGATCCAGGCCCTCCAAAGGGGTCACCCCGATGTTGGCTTGCCATAAACATCTGAAACTCTATTTTTAGGATCACAGTTACATTGCTGTCTTATGTGAGTAGGCAGGATGAGAGAGATGGTTATAAGCCAATGACGTTTCACTCCTAGGTGTCCACCCCAAGGACTTCAAAAGGAGGCCAAGAGCAGGTGCTTGTACATTGCTGTTCATGACATCTCTTCACCATAGCCAGGCGATGGAAGCAACCCAAGTACCCTTCTACCGATGAGGGAATAAACAAAACCCAGTGTACCCCAACAATGGGATATTATTTTGCTCTGAAAAAAAATGAAGTTGTGGCACACACCACACACACACACAAAGGCAGACACTAAAGGGCAGATATTATATGGTTCCGCTTACAATTGAGTTTCTAGACCAGAGAGATTGAGACAGACAGTAGGTTTGAGGTTACTAGAGGTTGAAGGAAGTGAGAAAAAGAAGAGTTATTGCTTAGTGCTTATAGAATTTCTGTTGGGTGGTGATGAAAAAACTGTGGCACTGGATAGAGGTGATGATTGTTCAGCACCGAATGTCATTACTGTCACTAAATTGTACACTTTAAAATGGTCAAAATGGCACCCAGCACAGTAGCCTAGTGGATAGAGTCCTTGACTTGCATTTGCCAGGATCCCATATGGGTGCCAGTTTGTATCACAGCTGCTTCACTTCCCTTCCAGCTCCTTGCTTGTGGCCTGGGAAAACAGTCAAGGATGGCCCAAAACCTTGAGACCCTGCATCCATGCGGGAGATTTGGAAAAAGTTCCTGTTTCCTGGCTTTCGATCAGCTTAGCCCTGGCCATTGAGCTCTTTCTCTCTGTCTCTCCTCTCTGTAAATCTGAGCCAGAGCCCATATGGTATCCCAACATGTGCAAGATGAAGGCTTTAACCGCTAGGCTACTGTGCTGTGCTGTGAAATGTACTTTTTAAAGATTTATTTATTTTATTAGAAAGGTAGATTTGCAGAGAGAAGGAGATACAAAGAGAACAATCTTTCATCCATTGATTCACTCCCCAAGTAGCTGCAACAACCAGAGATGAACTGACTCAAAGCCAGGAGCTAGGAGCTTCTTCTGGATCTACCATGCAGGTGCAGGGTCCCAAGGCTTTGGGCCATCCTTGACTGCTTTCCCAGGCCACAAGCAGGGAACTGGATGGAAAGTAAAGCAGCCAGAATACAAAATGGTGCCCACATGGGATCCCAGTACCTTTAAGGCAAGGATTTAGCCACAAGCCATCGTGCCTGGCCCTGAATATACTTTTAACAAACAAATTGCATGTTACAGAAATTATAGCACAATATAGCTCTTAAAAAAAATAAATGATGTTTACCCTAATTGTCCATCTTGGGTCAAGTTCAAAGATCTGTGTAAATCCAAAGAGGAAAACAAAACCTGTCACAGATAGGGCCTTTTCAGTCACAGCTTCCTCCAGATGTCCTTCTCCTGGCACCCAAGCGTCAGGGCTGCAGTTGCGTCTGGAGATAAACACAGTCTCCCAGGACCTTGGTCATTTCATCAGGCTGTAGAAGACACCCCAGGGAAAGGCAAGAGTTCAACAGAGGCTAAAATGCCAAGCTCTCTTGTGCCTTTAGAACAGACAAAAGGGGCTGGTTCTGGGTTGGGTGTGTGGAAGGAGGGACCCTAGTAAGCAAGAAGCACTGTATTCCTGTAGGATTCGGTGCCTCCTAGATTGGCTGCAGAGCAGGACAAAGCAAGAAGCCATGTGGAATATAGATCCACAACCCCTCCATTGTTCTAATGCCACAGTCCCACCTCACACACTACACACATGGCCGAGGACATCAGATCCTGGGATAGATATTTCTTTCATAACACATATATTCATAGAGTGAGCTCAAAGTCATATAAGCAATTAATTACAGAACCTGATCTGAATTATTCAGAGAGGAGGAACTCCAAGTCCTACCAGGATACTTCAAAAAGTTGGTGGAAAATAGATTTAAAGGACAAGCTTGTTTTATTAAAAAAAAATTTGAAATCCATGTGAACGTCTTCCAAAGTTCATGGAAATGTTGTTATGAAATGGTTATACATGGATTTCAATTGCTTGTACCAAAATAAACGTGTGTTGTATATGCTTATTTGCCCCATTGTATTTTTATGTATTTGAAAGATTGAGAAGCAGACTACTGGTTCACTCCTCCAGATGTCCTCAATAGTCAGGGGTGGGCCAGGTCAAAGCCAGGAACCCGGAACTCAATCCAGGTCTCCCACGTGGGTGGCAAGATTCAAGTACTTGGGCCATCACTTGTTGCCTCCCAGGGTGCACATTAGCAGAAAGCTGGAATCTGGAAGAGAGCTAAGATGCAAAGCCAGGGACTTTGACGTGGGATGCCAGCATCCCAGACAGCAACTTAACCACTACACCAACCACTTACGCCCAAACTTATCTTGTGGTATCATTTCCCATGGACTTTTTGGAGTAACTCTGTACAAGGCACTTGTAGGCAACCCAGAAGCAAGTGAACAAAACAATCTCTTGTGGGCCCAGCATGGTAACCTAGTGGCTAAGGTCCTCGCCTTGCACACACTGAGATCCCATAGGACCGCTGGTTCTAATCCTAGCAGCCCCGCTTCCCATCCAGCTCCCTGCTTGTGGCCTGGGAAAGCAACAGAGGACAGCCCAAAGCCTTGGGATCCTGCACCCATGTGAAAGACCCAGAAGAATCTCCTGGCTCCTGGCTTCAGATTGGCTCAATTCCACCCATTGCGGCCACTTGGGGAGTGAATCATCGAACAAAAGATTTTCCTCTCTGTCTGTCCTTCTCTCTGTATATTTGACTTTCCAATAAAAGTAAAATAAACCTAAAAAATAAAAATAAGCTCTTGCACACTGAGGGCAGTGAGTGGCAAAATGGCTCACAAGTGCCACAACATTGTAATCATTTGCTGTCACATGGAGAAGCCAACTCTACCAAGAATACTTCTTAATTTTCACAAGGAGCCAGAATAAAATTTTAGATTAAAAATGTCCTTGTGTATATTTCATTGTTGGCAGCTATCATGATTAGTTTTTTAAAAAAAAAAAAAAAAAAAAAAAAAAACCTAACAGTACCCGTGTGCCAAACGGCTGCAGACAGGAACCAGCAGACGTCTGACATTTGCTCAAGTGTAGCCACTGGGATCTGGACTCTGCCCTGCGCTTGTGGCGAGGACAGCAATCCTGCCTGTGTGGTGAAGAGGTGCCCTACGTGCCCAGCAGCTGCCTGCTGCCCATGGCTACACAGACACTGTGCTGGGCACTCCCCGGTTCCTGCATCCTCCAGAATTACTGAAAGCAAGGAGAAGCTGGGAAGCTACCAATGATTATTCAAGTTACCTGTGTACTGTGTGTTGCTTTCAAGTTTGATTTCCCAGTTTCTAGAGCCAGAAGTAAATCCTAAAACAAACAAACAAAAAAAAACTGTGCTTTCTCAAGGAAGGACAGATGCCATTAACACCGCATCTCCTTTCCCCCTGGACCTTGGAAATGTTGGCTCAACACAGATAATGGTAAAAATCCTGCCAATGGCATGGTGAGTGTGTGTGTGTGTGTGTGTGTGTGTATGCCCATGTGGAGTTCTGAATTGAAAAGCCCAGTGGCAGAGTGTTTAGTAATCCTTACTTTTCATAGGATTCTGTGTGGTTTGCTGGCAGCCCAGCTTCATGGACCAAACACAGTCATACACGTTACACAATGAAGAGAAGGCAGATGGAACACAAAGAAACGTACACCATATACTTGCTGCAATTTCAAAGTGTCAGGTAATCTAATATAGCAGAATACACAGAGAGAGGGAGAGAGAGAAAGAGTCATGACATAGTGTTATATTTATCTTTAACTGGCCAGGTTTGAGATATTTCAAAATGCGTGAACATCCCTCACCTTTCCCACCCGCTAGTCCCGGGCCATTTTTATGGCCCCATGTGGCCACAGCCCTGGCCCTGACCCTGACAGCAGTCTTCACGCCCTGCAATCCCCTATCACCTTCCGAAAAAGGCGGTACTCTGGGACTTCTGCTATTTGCTGAAATTGTGCTGCTGTGTCTGCAGAATTGTGGAAGTGATAGCTTCGTGTTCCCCTGCTGGCTCTGTCTCTTGCATACAATTGTGGCAATGGGTAAATGCAGCGAACACCATGGCAGAAATTGCTGGATGGCGACAAGGGATTAGGTGGTGAGGATATTGGTCCAAAGACTTCAGAAGGCATCTCTCAGAGCCAGCCTGAAAGACTCCAGAGGTCATGTACCATACCATCTGCTCCAGCAGACACAGACATGAGGACCAATGATCTGTGGGACAGCAGATGGCAGGGGCAGCCAGCGTGTGCACCGCCCCACCCCCATGCCCAGAAAGCAGTCCTCAACCTGACTGAGAATGGTTGGAAAGCAGTTGAACTATTTGTAGAGACAATGCCTCTTGTGTAGTATGTTACTCTTGCTCAATAGGCAAGTCCCAGGGCATCACCTGCTGTCTGGGATGTTGGAGGACTAAGATTCCACTCTTGAATCATCCTTATTTTTAGTCAAGGGGACAGGGGCTTTGAGTTACTACCTGCCCGAATCCCCATGGGCTGACATCTTCCGATCCTAAGAATCCTCATGGAAACATTGGATCTGGTCTATTTTTCCCATAACCTCTATTTCTGGAGAGTAGGTATTCTCTAAAAACTTTTCAATAACCCAGATTTGTTCACCTGTTTGCAATCTTTGTCCCCTTTAACTTCCTCTTCTCCATCGTCGTCATTGCTCGCTGGTTTTATGCACCTTCCCCCGACCTGCACACCTACACCTAGGCAGCATTGTCTCTAAAAGGAAAGTCGTCTTTCTTTTAACAGATCGCTGCTGGGAGCCGCTCGGAGGCACCTGGGGGAGGGGGAAGATTATGCTCATCATGGAATTTGGAGACAGCAAGCTGGCGCCTCGGAATTCAGCAGTCAGCAAAGGGGCTGGCCCTTCCCTTGGTGACCTGTCAGGCTTCAGCTGGTTATCAGAGTACACGCTGGACCTGCCGGCAGGTTGGGGGCGGGGGGTGGGGCTGTGACCTTTCCAACAGGGCGTGTTCCAAGGCCAGCTTCCTATTGGCTCACCGAGCCTTATTGGAATTGGAAAAGGAGTTATGTCTTTTCTGGCTTCCCACCCATTCCAATTCGCCTCCTTCACCTAACCAAAACCAGCAGCATCCCTTTCTACTCAATCTAAGAAGAATGTGAGACCAGGCAATAAATGTTAATTTCCAAAATATTTTGAAAAGTGTTCAAGAGACTCAAAATCCTTTGGCCCACCTCCCATCCCCACCCTCGCCCTCTTACCTCACCCCAAAGCTCTTAATTTATGTGATTCTGACATCTTGACTTTTAATCCTCATTTTATACTTTTAGTGTCACAGCTTTAAGATCAACTAAGAAGGGATTCAGAGGTGAGATGGAGGAGGGGAGGCGGGTAGAAGGCATGCTTGGAGAGGAGGGGGCTTGAGAGATGTTGGCCACCCAGACATTTGCCCTGACTGCCCTCCTAGGAGGGAAGAGACGCCAGAGCCCTGGGACTGCTCCTCCCATAGGGGAAATGACTGACCGAGGTCTGGCTCCTGGGCAAAGCACCCTGATGAAGGTCATTCCAGAGCCAGGCACCTGGCTCCTTCCAGTCCTGTGTGCCACAGCCCCTCAAAAAGTTTTAGTTACGGAATCTTCACTTGCAATTACACGGAAACAGAATCTCATGGTTTCCGGCAGACAAAAGCCGAGTAGCTGGCACAGAGCTGAGGGGTGGGTTGAATGTGGGGGTGCAGCAAAGGGACTCCCCTCCTAGACTCCCCTTCCTCCACCCTCTGTCGCTGCAGTGTCCCCATTAACCATCTCATGAACTACCTCACCCCTGGATCAGCAGCCACCTTTTGGGAAGAAAAGATCTTGTAATCTGAAGCCTTCCCCATCCCCCCACCCCAAGAGGGAGACATATGCACCCAAGTAAATGAGCTGAAATTCAAGCCGGAGATATTCCTGGGGGCTGTTTACTTGGTGTCCCATGCCTAACAGGTTCTGCCGTGCCCTCTGGCTGAAGCCCGCTTCTGGCGGGCCAGCAGGCAGTGCCAGGAAGTGAGGCTGGCACTGGGCAGCAGACACATGCTGTCTCGTGGCGGTCCACCTGCAGGTTGGCCTCGCTGGCCCCTGGCTCTGTGGGCCGGGCTTCCCTCATGCCTCTCAGAGATCCCTGCTGTCATGAGTCTGCACCAAGCATCTCAAATGACACAGCAGAGATTTGGGGAGGAGAGGAGATAGGAAAATGTGGATACCCTAGGACATTTGTGTTTGGTGTAACAGTACTACAGCCTTTTTCCCACAGTTTGACATGTCCTGAGCTGGGGGAGGTGTGCTGGACCCCCAGTCAGAGGCCAGACCCTGCCTCTAGCTCCACTCGGTAACCCTCCGAGTAACCCTGAACACGAGGTTCCCTATAAGGCCTTTTTTTTCCAGTCTTCTCACTCTTCCCTGGCGTTTCATAGGCCAATAGTTATTACCTAACAAGCGCCGAGCCCCATTCTGAGCAAAGGTGCCTGGAGAGGCTCCTTGGGTGAAGTTGCCCCAGATGGTCAACTGCTGACTGGGAGGACTCTGCCCATAACCCTGCCAGAGATCACCCAGGACAGAGAGGACCCCCAGGCCAAAGGCTATTCACCCATGGAATGCCAAGGGAGACCAAGGCCCCAGGCAAGGAAGGGCACTAGCCACTCTGTCCTCAAGTGACCCTCCTTGCCAATGGTGACACCATCCCAAGATCCTCTCACTATGGGAGGATGAAAATGAGCATCTTACAGGGAACCTGCCAGAGCAACCATGGGCAGACAGAAAGACTCTGGGCATGCACTTCCCAGGCTATTCCCCCAGGCCAGCACTCAGAGCGATGGGAGCCAGTGCCACTGTGCCCCCATTGTCCATGCTGTGTCCTCTGGCTGGCATACACTGTCCACCGCCTGGGGAGAGCCAGGCCTGGCTTGTCCTTGAAACACAAAAGTCTTTAGAGGTAAGCCCACTCTGTTTTGTAGGTAGGTCATGGAAGGCAAGGCCTGGGCCTTGGAAACTGCTGCATGTTCTTGATTTCCTAACCCAGCTCCCTGGGAGTCAACAGAGATCCTTTCCCTTCCCATCCCTCAGCTTGTTACTGAATAATAAGGTGATCAAGAGACAGGTGCCTGGCCTCTGTCTTATTTTTCTCATCAACCACAGGGGAACAATGCTGTTCACTAGAGCTGCTGCAGGAAGAAATCAGACATAACCAAGGCTGTGAATGCTTGCAGGCAGCACAGTGCCGTGGGCTAGAAAAGCAGCTGTCCTTCATACCCAGATGCACCGTGAAGGACACGAGGCAGCTGAACTTGGAACTGCAGAGTGCTGGGTCTGAACTGAAATTGGATACGGTTCCGATCATGGCTCTGCCAAGGCCAGCGAGGACATCCTTGGACAGGTGAATCAGTCCCTATGTGCCTCAGTCTCCTTATCTGTAAAGTGCAGGTAATAACAGCACCTACTTTACAGGCTTGTGAATTAATATATGCTCAGCACTTCAACAGTACCTAGCAGGCCATAAATACTCCACAAATGCCTATTATTATTATCAAGAGTGCATCTTCCTCTGGTCAGAGGCACATGTTCCCACTTCCGCCAGCACATGAGATGGAGTGGAGGTGGTGGGGGGACATTTGCTGGGGGCTTTGATGTCTTTCATGGGGAGCTTTCACGGGGTCCTGCACCACTCCTTCTGCCACAGTTGATCACAAAAACTCTTGCAAATTCCCGTTTCCAAGAGCTTCTCCCCACACTGAAAAGAAGAACAGTGGCAATGATGTGACCTGCCACGACTGGACTGCCTCACTTATGTAATCCTAGAAGCATCTCTTGGTCCATGATTTCCTGGATGGACACCCTAAACCAGAGTGTTGTATGAGCATACCCACCCCAAAAATGGAACGAGAAGTCGTGGCACCAGCTCAAGCTTAAGGAACTCCTTTGGAATGGTATGGGGGTTGTCTTTGCTTTCAATACCTTTAAAGAAGGAACTGCCCCAGCTTTCTTCTTTGCTTTTCATTGTCCTGCTTGGAAACATAGAAATCTCTCTCCTTGAATTGGGAATAAGATGGACATTTTTACAAGGAGTTTTATTTCTACTATGCAGCCTGTGCCTCTCAGCCCAACCATTTATGGGGCGTAGTTGTCCCCGACCCCTTCCTTGTTGGATCAGGGGGTAAGAGAGCATGCACCCCACCTTCCAGTAAACTCACTGTGCCATCTTCAAAGCAGAAGCTTGCACAACAGAGTCCCAGGTCTGTCTGCTTGGGAAAGAGCTGGGCTAGAGGATACATGATTCAGTGGCTTCTGCAGTAGTTCTAATTCCACTGTCCAGAGAGAATCTTCTAGAAGGAGACCCTCTGGAACGTGAGGACCGGGGAGGAAGAGCATGGCTCTGGATTTGAGTGTCACTCTGTGTTTGGCCTGCTGCTGGCTGCCTTTCCACACTTGGCCACAGAGTCCCGTCAATGTCACATTCATGTCCAGCCAGAATGCCATCCTTGGCTCTGAGTCTGGATTTCCTAACACCCAGATGTGAGCTGTAGCTGGCATGCAGCCATGACCAGTTCCTGGTATCTATTCATGTGGACAGAAGCCTTCATCCTTGAATCAGATCCCAAACCAGACCTTGGACTCTGCTGCCCTGGCTTCTACATGCTCTTTGTGAGTCGTGTGAGGCAACAAACAGCACAGCTCCATCCTCAGGCCCGGCCAACGACACTGGTGGACAACCTCAAAAAAAAAAAAAAAAAGCCTCCAGGGTAGGAAAGGGTGAGTAGGCACTTGAAAGCCCACTACCCTGGAGCACGCAGGCACTAGCCTGTGCAAGCAGAACAAGCAGAGGAGCTTTCTTCTTGGAGGTAAAAAAGGTGTTTACAGATTTCACCCTTGTTGGGGTAAAATATGTCTTTGTAAGGTAAGGTGTTTTCTAAGGTGATGTTTACATAAGGTTCAAGAGTGGAATTACAAATCCCATTTCACAATTGGGCTAAGGCTCCTGGGTCACATGAGCCTACTTCACTCTTTCTTCAACAACTTCTTGAACTGAAGAAAGCTAAGGCAGTCTGTCCAGCAACGTGCAAGATGATCACTAAAACAGCTTGTAGTCACAAGACTTGAGATTTGGGACCACAGTGGTCAGAGGTCTGGGAAGACTATTAGAGATCGTAAGCACAGAAACAAGTGATGGAACCCTCCTCCACTTAAAAACACCAGGGGCCAGTGCAGTGGTTCCATGGGCCAAGACACAGCTACAGCCCCCAGCATCATAGCTGAGCAACAATAAGCATCCCGACTGCTCCACTTCCAGTCTAACTCCCTGTTAATGCACCCTGGAAAGCAGCAAGGACTGGTCCAAATGCTTGGGCCCCTGTCACCCACATGAGAGACCCAGGTGGAGTTCTGGGCTCCTGGTTTCACCCCACTGCAGACCTAGTCATTGTGGGGAGTGACTTAGAAGAAAGAAGATCTCTCTCTCTCTCTTTCTCTCTCTCACTCTACCTTTCAAATAAATAGCATAGATCTTTAAAGGCTCGGTGCAGTAGTAAAGTCCTTGCCTTGCATGTGCCAAGATTCCATCTAGGTGCCGGTTCTAATCCCAGCAGCCCTGCTTCCCATCCAGCTCCCTGTTTGTGGCGTTTTAAAGCAGTCGAGGACAGCCCAAAGCCTTGGGACCCTGCACCTGTATGGGAGACCTGGGGGAAGCTCCTGGCTTCGGATCAGTCAACTTCAGCTGTTGCATTTGAGGAATGAACCAGTGGACGAAAGATCTTTCTGTATCTCCTTCTCACTATAAAATCTGCCATTCCAATAAAAATAAACACATCTTAATAAATAAATAAATAATTTAAAAATAAAAGGTAAAAAACATAACCAAATTTCCCTTTCTTTTAAAGCATAGAGGAACGAAACTTAGTGACTGTTCTCTTCGGTCATGAATATTTCAACAGCGAATGATCTCCACCCGGCTTTCATCTCATCCCTCTCATTCTCCTCTCCACCCTCTGTCCACCAAATTGGTCCCCAACCTGAGGGGAGGGGGCTGAGAGAGAGGTTGCATTTGAGTGACAGATGGGAGGCTATTGACCAGAAAGTGAGGATCCAATCCCAGAGGAGTGAGAAGCAGCCTGACTTACACCACCATGTGATCTAAGTAGGCCAAGGCAATGCCAAGGGGGAGGGGCGTGGAGTGGTTCCTCTAGAGGGGTCAAACCTGATGCTGTAATCTCAGTGTGAGGAAGGGATGGCAGGGGTGAACTCAGGGGGTCTCCAAGGCTACTAGAGCCGATGAGAGAGTTAAGTCAGAGTAAAACTAAAGGGTGTGTGCAAAGGCCCTGACAAAAAGCGCCTGCTCCTATCAGAAACGAACAGCGAAACAGTAATTCCATTTCTGTGAGGAAATGTATGCATTATTGGGGAAGAGGAAGAAAATGATTCAAGAAGAAACACTAACCTTTTTTTTTTTTCTTGAGAAAGCAGAGAGACAGAGAAACAGAGAGAGCGCCTATCTCTGGGCTCCCCCAGCATCAATGTCAGGGCTGGAAGCTGGGGACCAGAGACTCAACCCAGGTCTCCCACGTGACTGCCAGGAACCCACCTGCCTGTGAGAGACTACATTAGCAGGAAGCTTGAATCAGGAGTCTGAAGGAAGTATTGAACCCAGGCACCCCAATATGGGATGTGAGTATCTTAACTCTAGGCCAAAAGATTGCAACACTGATTTTTTTTTTTCAAGATATATTTTTGGGGGAAGGGCAGCATGGTAGCCTAGCAGCTAAAGTCCTTGCCTTGAACACGCCTGGATCCTTTATGAGCTCTGGTTCTAATCCCGGCAGCCTGCTTCCCATCCAGCTCTCTGTTTGAGGCCTGGGAAAGCAGTCGAGGACGGACCAAAACCTTGGAACCCTGCACCCATGTGGAAGACCCAGAAGAAGCTCCTGGCTCCTGGCTTCAGACTGGCTCAGCTCTGGCCATTGCAGCCATTTAGGGAGTGAACTGGTGATGAAAGTTCTCTCTGTCTCTTAATCTGTCTATCTCTTCTTGCCTTCTCTCTCTCTCCTGTTATAACTTCATCTTTCAAGTAAAAAAAATAAGTTTTGTTTTAAAATTATTAAAAAGTCAGGTATATATACATAGAGAGAAGGAGAAACAGAGAGGAAGATCTTCTATTCAGTGATTCACTCCCCAAGCAGCTGCAATAGCTAGAGCTGAGCCAATTCGAAGCCAGGAGTCAGGAGCTTCTTCTGGGTCTCCCACATGAGTGAATGGTCCCAAGGACTTGGGCCACTTTCCCAGGCCACAAGCAGAGAGCCAGCTGGGAAGCGGAGCAGCTAGAACTTGAACTGACACCTATATGGGACGCTGGTACGCAGATAGAAGATTAGCTTGGGCCTGGCAGCGTGGCCTAGCGGCTAAAGTCCTCGCCTTGAACGCCCCAGAATCCCATATGGGCGCCGGTTCTAGTCCCGGCTGCTCCACTTCCCATCCAGCTCCCTGCTTGTGGCCTGGGAAAGCAGTCGAGGACGGCCCAATGCATTGGGACACTGCACCCGCATGGGAGACCTGGAAGAGGTTCCTGGTTCCCGGCATTGGACTGGCGCGCATCGGCCATTGCGGCTCACCTGGGGAGTGAATCATTGGACGGAAGACCTTCCTCTCTGTCTCTCCTCCTCTGTGTATATCTGACTTTGTAATAAAAATAAATCTTTAAAAAAAAAAAGATTAGCTTGCTATGGCAGTTTTGGCCCCACAACATTTACTTCTAAAGTTAGCTTTATCAGACATTAGACTCAGAGTCGGGAGTGGGAGTGTAGGAAGGAACGGGAAACTAGAAATACTTGGAAGTGTGACACAAGAAGAGCCTCTGAAACATTATCCCACATTCTTAAGTGGTCTGTACTCTAAGGTCATGTGATAGGGTTGCAGGGAATTAGACATGAAAGAAAAATTTTCATGTGGACAATTTCAATGTGCAAAGCAAGACTTATTTAAGAGGAGAGAGGGGTCTCCTGCCATAGTGACAGGAGATACTGTGAGTTGACCAGATCTATCCCTGAAATGAGTCGGAGGCAGACTCTTAGAAGCTCAGGAGTCTATTCGCCGGCAGACACCAGCCAGTGGACTGTCCCATTCCACCATATGTGCAAGAGGGATGCAGTCCCAACCAGCTGCGTTCAGGGGTTCTTAAACAATGATCATCCAGTCAACGAAGAGACTACTGACACATGATGCAAATCATTCAATAAACCAAGCTTACATCAGTGAACAATACAAGCAATCCAACCAACTGTCATGGTGTGGAACACAGACACCCAGTTTAATCATCACGCACTTTCAACTATCTATCAGTAAGAGCTGCATCCCGCCGGCTAGTGAACAACATAACCAGGCAAACAGGTCCTCCCAAATCCATTTACAGGAACCAATTTGGGGCAATCAGCTTACTGGCTGAGCTGTAAAGGAAAACTCTCATCCTGGAATGAGATACCATCTGATGATAAGCAATCTCACTCCTCTTTCCGGAACTTTCCAAGAACCCAAGGTTATGGCAAGGTCAGGTTATAGAATGTCCTAGAAATGTTTCAGAAGACCTAGCCTCACTGTCACCATTTTCTATTGTCTGGACTCTTACATTCCCCACTGCTTTTTAGTTACCCAGGAGAAGCAGGGCAAATGGTCTGGCCAGGACAGTAAGCAACAACATTAACCACAGAGACCAGAAGAATAGATTTTTCTTAACCAGGTCCTGGTCTGGCATCAGTTTCTGGATGGCTCTTTGTCCACTTGGTTTCTAGGTGAATTTCTTCTTCAGTTGGCTGCTGTGGATCCAAGGTCACTTCCAATGCCACTTCTTGGATACCTGGACAGCTGTGGGTATCTTCATGGTGATGGTGAAGGATAACTCTCACCAGGTCTCCAGGCTGGGTTGCTGATGTCACAGGAGCCAAACCAAATCTCCTAGCTCAAACAGCAACTGTCCATTGTTTCCAGGTTGTTCATTGTTCCCTCACACCCAGGGGTGGGTGTGATTAAGAACCTGTTGGAGGGCCTGGAGAGACTGAAGATTCCACCTAGCAGCCCATTGTTATTCTCATGGTAAAGCCAGAAGCCTAGAGAAACTCCTATTTCCAAAGGAGGCAAAAATAGAGGAAGAACAAGATTTTCTATTCTAAACAGCAACTTGAGCAGCAGGGACCAGAGACCTTAACTGCCTACCAGCACATCTGACTCCTCACGATAGAGGAGAAAGTCAAGGATCGGAAGATGAGCCAGAGGAAATATGTTGACCCTCCCAATTGGATTCCCTCCAACATTCCCTCCACTGCCAGCAATTCAAAATCACTCCTGTGGAAAAGCCATGGCCAGAACCAGCACACTGACAGTGACCAACACACTGACTGACAGTGACCAGCACACTGATTGACAGTAACCAGCACACTGACAGTAACCAGCACACTGCCTGACAGTAACCAGCACGCTGACAGTAACCAGCACACACTGACAGTAACCAGCACACTGCCTGACAGTAACCAGCACGCTGACTGACAGTAACCAGCACACTGACAGTAACCAGCATAGTTGTTGGCTGCATCCTGCAATGACCTTTAACCATTATAACTAAGCAAAATGACAAAATAGTTCATAAATAAATACATTTCTGCTTGGCAAATGTATCACTAAAGCCACTCCCAATCCCATGATCCACATGACACCACGACACTTCCAAGACTTGGTAAAGAGGCCATGAAATGGGTGATTGTGCCCGGTGTGATGACTCAGTGACCAAAATCCTCACCTTGCAAGTGCTGGGATCCCATGTGGATGCCAGTTCATGTCCAGGCTGCTCTATTTCCCATCCAGCTCTCTGCTTGTAACCTGGGAAAGCAGTCAAGGATGGCCCAAATCTTTGAGACCTGGAGAAAGCTCCTGGCTCCCGGCTCCTGGCTCCTGGCTCCTGGCTCCAGATCAGCTCAGCTCTAGCCATTACCACAATTTCAGGAATGAACCAGCGAATGCAATATCTTTCTGTATCTCCTGATCTACCTTTCCAATAAAAACAAATAAGTCTTGAAATGAACAGTCACCAAATTCCTGGGAACCCTTTTCCTTTCCTGGAAAACTGCACCCTCTATGCCTTCAGACGACCTGGAGATTGTGTGCACTCCCTCTTAAGTAGGTACTTCTGCTTTTCTGATAAATCTAATTTGCTGGTTAATCCTTATCTGTATCTTGTCCTCACATCAGAGATGAGAACTGGGACCCTTGGTCCCCTAACAACTGTTCTTCCTATAGCTGCACTGTCAGAGTGGCTTCATGGGAACTCACGTGGGGACAAGCTGAGACCCCCAGGGCAGAGCCATCCCTCCCTGACCACAGCTGGCTTCGCATGAGGGTCACCTAAAAGAGAATGGGCAAAAGAGAGTGTCTACAGACCCCAATACCAGGGTGTGTGGCTGCCCTGAGACTAGTGTTCAGTGTCTTGTGCATTTGCTTCTTTCTGTCTAAATCCCCATCTTTGTCCAAATGAAGAGGTTCTCAAAGCTGGGTCCTTCAGCCAGCAGCAGCAGCAGCATCACCTGGGTCACGGAATCAGTCATGTTTGTACTAGGGATAGACACAGCAGGGCCAGAGCAGAGCTGGATCCACTCAGTGTGTCTTCTTTTTCAGGGAACTGTGTGCAGGTAAACAAAGTGGTGGGCCATGAGGCCACCACCTCCTGTGGCTTCCACCAGCTCAGGCAATGTGACCAGGAGGTGTCCTCAGGCTGTGGACCAGCTGCTCCTTGCCTTTAGAAGCAAGAGTTCCAGGCCTCAGGATCCCATATGGGCGCTGGTAAGTGTCCCATCCAGCTCTCTGCTTGTGGCCTGGGAAAGCAGTCGAAGGTGGCCCAATGCCTTGGCACCCGGCACCCATGTGGGAGACCCAGAAGAAGCTCCTGACTCCTGACTTCAGATCAGCTCAGCTCCAGTCATCGTGGCCACATGGAGAGTGAACCAGCAGACAGAAGATCTTTCCCTCTCCTTCTCTCTATAAAATCTGACTTCATAATAAATCTTAAAATGATGATAAAATAAAATTTTAAAAAGAAGAAGAAGGAAAGAAAGAAAAGAAACAGGAGTTCACAGGGCTGCCTGGCCAAGCTAGCACAGGGAAATAGGTTCATATGCTTCCTCTCATTTTCAGAAATTCTGCTCCCCGCCCCCTCCCCCTTTTCCCCCCACATTTATCCACACTTTGGTTTCAACCCCTCTCAGAATTTCCCAGCCTTGGAATCCCAATTGTACCATTTCTGCCCATTCCTTGCTTCCCTCGCATTCTGATCGCCTCTCTCTTATCTGGGTTCCCTGCCTGTCAAGACATTCCAGGATGGAGGATTAGGCTATTCCTTCCTGCAGGTAGCCTGGCTGAGCTTGTCAAGCAAGGCAGGTATCCACCATGGAGGCCACATGATCCTGCAGGGCAGGAGAGGGGTGAGGATCTGTCTGGCACTTTGGTGTGAAGCCCGGAGGCAGCCAAGCATGCCCGAGAAGGGTGCATTACGTAAGCAGAGCACGTGGGTGCACTCGCTACCATTCACCTGTTGCTAGTTAGTAATCCCTGGCAAGAGCTGAGTGAGCCAGGAGACAATCCACCTCTTAGCTAAGCGCCCCCCTAGCTGCTGTCAGAGTGCATACAAACCACTGGGGTCCAGAAGGGTTTGAGCCAATAGTAAACATCCCCTAAGCTACCAGGAGGGGAGGTGCTGGGGGTACTGAATGATCAAGGATATCTCACCCTGAAATGGTAAAATTATGCTCAGCTTCCAACAACAGGAGCAGAGTCAGGAGCACCGTCTCCTCCCAGCAGGGACAACAACACTCAGAATCTGAGTAGGAGAGTCACAGGAGAGGGCAGGTAGGACCAGGTCAGCACCAGTGGACAGAGGAGGACAAGGGGTCTTGTCCCCAGGCTTGCTCTTGAGACCTGAGGGGTGCTGGCCATGGCTGCGGCAGGTGCATGCAGCCCAGCTGTCTGCAGGAAAAGTAGGGCTCTTGTACAGGGAGGAAGAGCTGTCGCTGTAGCCTGGGAACTTTTTCAAGCCTCCTTCCACAGTCCTCTGTGTCTGAGAGGGTACTACTAAGGGAGAGGGAGAATCCAGGAGTGGAGCAGAGCTGAAATCTGCTCATTTGTCCCCCAGAGGAAGCTTTTCTTATTTTTTATTTCACCTTGTTTTTTTTTTTTTTTTTTTTTTTTTTTTACTTTCATCTCATTTGAAAGGAAGAGAGAGTGAGACAAAGAGAGGAAGAAAGATCTTTCATCAGCTGGCTTAATCCCCAAGTATTCACATATAATAGCCCGGGGTTGGGTCAGGCTGAGGCCAGGAGTCCAGAGTTTCCCATCCAGGTCTTCCACGTGGGTGGTAGGGACCCAAGTCCCTAAACCATCACCTGCTATCTCCTAGGGTGTGCTTCAGCAGGCAACTGACATCAGAAGCAAGAGTGCCCAGGATTTCAGCCAGGGACCCTGATAACAGGACACAGGCAACCAGGTAGCTGCTTCACCATTATACCAAACTCCCAAACCAAGGAGAAAATTTTGTAAGAGCCCTGGAGGGGCAAAGAGAATGCCAAAGGGGAAAAGTTGACAGAACGGGGCAGAACACGCTCCAGGGCCACATTCTGCAGCTCCACCTCCAGTGAGATCTTCCCCAGCATAGCAGGAACGAGGTCAGCTCTCTTTTCTTCTGAGCAGTGCCATCCAGGGCCCTACATCTGAACTGTGATTTCAATGACTGTGTATAACCTCAGGCCCAAACACCTAGTGGCCTCTTCAGAAGACAAGTGCTTACTGGACACTCCATCTTGCAGCCCACGGACCCATGAAACCATGTGTGTCTTAATCAGAAACTCTCACTCTCACCCATCCTCCCCATGTCCTCTCCAATGGGCCCTAAATTAGAGAATTATTAGATTATTTCCCAAACCATTCTTACAACTATTACTATTAGTTTGTATTAGTTTGATGTTGTTGTAGCAGGTCAACACAAACTTAGTGGCTTAAAACAACACAAGTCAAAGCCAGCATTCGGCACAGTTGTTAAGACACCACTTTGGGGCTGGTGTCATGACGCAGTGGGCTGTGGCTACTTACAGTGCTGGCATCCCTTCTGGCACCAGTTTGAATTCTGGCTGCTCCACTTCCAATCCAGCTTCCTGTAAATGCATCTAGGAAAACAACAGAAGATGGCCCTAGTCCTTGAACCCTGATGCCCTCATGCAAGACCCAGAGGAAACCCAGCCATGGGGTCATTTGGGAAGGGAACCAGCAATACAACGATATCTCTCGTCTCTCTCCCTGCATCCCTCTCTTTCCTTTCTTTCTATATCTGTGCCTTTCAAATTAAAAAAAAAAAAAAAGACATCACCTTGCCTGCCCATATGGGAATGCCTGATTTAAGTCATGGCTCCTTTGCTCACATCTAGCTTCTTGCTAATGTGCACCCTGGGAATCAACGTGCAGTCACTCAAGGCCTTAGGTCCCTGTCACCCACATGGAAGACCAAGATTGGGTTCAAGGATCCCACTTTTTGACTGGCTGCATCTTAATTGCTGCAGGCATTTGGAAAGTGAATTATCAGATGAAAAAAAAACTCTCTTTCTCTGTCTCAAATAAAAATAAATCTTAAAAACACAGCAAGTGTATTATCTTTCAATTATAAAGGTCAGAGGTCTAAAGCCAAGGTGTCCCTGGGTTGTGCAGCTTCTGACGGCTCTGGGGGGAATCCATTTCCTAGCCTCGTTGCTCCTCCAGAGGTCACCTACTCTCCGCAGCCTGGGGATGCTTCCTCCACCTTGGAGACCAGCAACATTTTCAACCCTGTTTAGGATCCTGCCATTCCCCTTGCATGTGTTAAGATTACTTTGACTAGCTCGAGCCAACTTAGAAAAGCTGGGATAAAGTTACGCACATCTGCAAAGTCCCAGGAGGGGGTAGGAAATGAGCCCTTTATTCTTTACATTATACCCCTTTCCCAACCCAACACCAGGCTGCCATCATTTCTCGTGTGCATTGCCAGTTGTTTGGAGAAATCACAAAGCATTTGATGAAGGGGAAGAAGAGAAAAGAGGATGCAGAGGAGGAATCAAACAGAAAGAGAGGGAGCCTCGTCTCACCGGCCCATGGGAGGAGAGAATGCCTTCCCAGTCCCTTCCTTCCTCATCCTGACCCCAGTCTTTCCTCCTGCAGGGCAGTCTTGGTCTTGCTCTTGTCTTTTGTCCTTGCTCTTGGCCTCCAAGCCTGTGTCCTTGGAGTTCTCTATTTCCTTATAGGGAGGGCACACACACACACTCACACACAAACACACACACACACACCACCCATCCTAAGCCCTCCACAGAGTACCTGGCTAAATCCTGCGACTCCAGCTGTCAGCTGAAATGCCACCAGGGAGTCCAGGGTTGGGGCTGCAGAGGTCTCTGGTGGGCACCCTGGCACCCTGCTCTGACCCGTCTCAGTCTTTGTGTAGCTGCCGGTTCTATCAGCTGACTTCTCTAAGCTTTGAGCATCTTAGGAATAAGACACAAATCTTCCATTATGTGCCCCAAGTGCATTGTAAGGCTCAAGAAATACTTTACGAATAGGATTTTAAAGAAAAATAGCTATCCTTTGTACTGAAAATCTGACCAGGTTTGCTTTTTGTTCAGCCATAGCTCCCAGCTTGCTTGCTGTTTTTCCTGCTTTCCTTCCTCCCTCCCTTTGTCCCTTCCTTCCTTCTTGCATGGCTGCCTGCCTTTCTCTATATATTTCCTTATTGTCACTGCTAGCTAGACTGCAGGCTGTGGTGATGAAGTTAGTGGACACCTTCCCATGGAAGAGAAAGGAAGGAAACAGTCCAGCACTTGTCGGTTGTTCCCAGGTCAAGAAGGCAACTGGGGACAAGACCCTGGCGGGGAGCCTGACAGAGAAGACATTTCACAAAGCCAGCATCCAGAAAAGATATTTCCTCTCTCAGGTCGCACAAGGAGGCTGCACCCTGCTGTCTGCAATGTCATCACTGGCCATAGCCACATTCCTGAGATGCAGGAAGAATTCCAGGAAAACACACACGCCCATAAGAACATCAATCATCCTAACACTAGTGGGAGGAGGTAGAGCCAGAGTAGCAGGTGCCCAGACCCAGGGCACACTGCAAAGGCCTTCATCCTTTGCATTCAATCTCCTGCCTGCCTCCAACCCCTTCCAAGTCCACTTTGAAATGCCAGTCCTGCTCAAAGCAGACGCTTCACCTTCAACAGTCGTCGGCGCCAGTGATACAAGATTGTTAACAAAGCAATCTTTTTCTTCTGTTTGTACTAGATGAAAGGTGTATAAAATGATAATGTGTCTCCTCCAAGAGTTAACACGACCAAAACACATTATGTACAAGGCACTCACCAACCTAGTTCTTCTATCTTTAACTTTTAACTAGTTCTTTCTTCTTTAACTTTTAGAAAATAAATATTATAGGACTTCTCATAGCTAAAAGTAAGTCTTTAGGTTCCTTTTCATGAGGAAATTTTTGCTTTGGTTTATTTATTTTCATGCCTATACCCTATCCTATGTCTATTTCACAATTTATTCATTCGTTGTTCTCTTGGCACACTTGTAAGCTGCTTTGTTTGTTTTGTTTTTTTCTTCCAAACAATTCTGTGATATGTAGTCTTGTGTATACCCTCTTGCACACCCTGGAGAATCTGTCACATGGAGTTGGCAGGCATGTACTTTCACATCTAGCCTAGATGTCCAATTACGGAGCCGCTCTCTAAAAACAGCTGCCTTGATGACAACTCCCACCAACAGCAGCATCTCTTCCCCAATGCCTTGCCAGTGTTTCTACCTATCTTTTTTTAGGTAAAACAGGTATCTCGTGATGGTTTTATTTACATTTTTTAACTGGTAGTAAGACTGTACTCTTTTTGTTATCTTTTGCATAACTTAGTTGGTTTTCTGTGGTTGGTCTTCATGTGTTTATTAAATACCAGTTCTTTGTTATTGAGAGGCTGTGTTCATTCAGCACCTCCAAGAAACAGACTCTGGAAACAGAATGCAAGACAATTGTTGGGGGCGAAGGGAACGCTGGTGAAGGATGGTGGGGAAGGGAGCAGGAGCCTTCAGCCCCCAGTGCAGGTCTGATGCCCATAAAAAGGGCAAGAGAGGAGATGGGGATTGCAAAGGAAGAGCCTGTTTCTGCAAAGCAGCTCACCAGGAGCCCTAGGAGAAAGGAAATGCATATTGCACAGCTGTGCCCAGCTCTGGGACTCCCTCGGGAGGGCCAATCATCAGCTGGCGTCTGACCAGGATGTGTGGCCTCAGCATGAGCAGTGCGTCCCAAAGACGGGGACAGCTGCAGAGTATCTGCCAATCACACCCCTCGCAGGTGCCTCAGCGTCCAGAGGAAACAGCAGGCGCCCTCCATGGTGGCCACACTGCGGAGAGCTTTTCCTGGTTCTGGTTTCTCCTTTCCAACATCCAATGAACCAAAGCTCTGTTCTTTTTTTTAATTTGAAATATTATTGCCTATACTGTGATCTTAGAAGTTTTCTTTGCTTTTTCCTTACAGGCTTGAAAGATCCACTTTTCCAGTTCTTCACCAAGAATTAAATATTGTTGCCCTATATGAGTTACCAAATATTCAGTGCCATTAATCAGATGATTCATTCTCTAGTAATTGCCCTGTGACCTTTGTTATGTGTAGCCTGATAAGATAGAGGCTCTGTTCCACAGGTCCAGCTGTCACTCTCTGGGCCAATACCACTCTGGCTTAACTTAATAGGTCTTACACACCAAGTTGCTCATCTTGTATTCTTCAGAATGTGTTCAGTGTTTTTAGCCTTTTTTCACAACAATGTTAGGATCATGTTGTCTGACACCATCAAAAAAAAGGAAAGAACTCAAGATTTCATTCGAACCACATTGTATAGTAGGGTACAGCCAGGTGAGAGCACCCCCCAGCAGTGGACAGTTTGACTCCATTCTGGGTCCTAGACTAAGTTTCAAGCACGGTTAACTGCAGCTATCGGCTTCTGTAAACATATTTGCTAGCTCACTGGCTTAAAGTGCGGTCTAAGTTCTGAGTTAAAGTTGATTGGATACGCAAGACATGCCACTTAAGTTGATAGGATGATTTATATTGCAAGCCAACCAGAATGTGCTCTGCTGATTGGATAGTTTGAAGAAAAAAAAAAAATCCCTGGCTATTGCACACCAATGGGAGCTTAAAAACCCTTGACTTCAACCATACAGTGTGGTGGTTCCTGGTGTGAAACGGAAGCCATCACTGCCAAGCTTGGCTCATGAAGGCTCCTCCACATACCCTATTACATTTGTGTCGGGCATGATCTCTCTTGCTGTCTGTATCAACTGAATTTATAGGTTTATCTGGAAAGAATGAAAATTCTCATATCATGAACATTTTATGTATTAAAAATTAGCTGAATAAGTAAATTGTTATTTTCTTCATGAAGTTCATATGTACATTTCATTGGAGTTATTTCTGGTTCCTTAGAGCCTTTGTTTCTCTCATAAATGCTAACTTTAATTTTTTTGTTTGTTTTCTAGGGCTGACACCATAGTGTAGTGGGTTAAGCCTCCACCTGCAGCACCAGTATCCCATACGGGCACTGGTTGGAGTCCCAGATACTCTACTTCCAATCCAGCTCCCTGCTAATGTGCCTTTAAAAAGCAGCACAGGATGGTCAAGTGCTTGGGCCCCTGCACCCACATGGGAGACCTGGAATAAACTTCTGGCTCCTGGCGCCTGGTGTCTGGTGTCTGGCACCTGGCTTTGGACTGGTCCAACTCCACACATTGCAGCCATTTGGTGAGTGAACCAGCAAATGGAAGATCTCTCTGTGCGTCTCCTGCTCTCTCTGTGTAACTGCCTTCTGAATATAAATAAATGAATCTTTTTTTTTTTAAATGTTGTCCTCTAAGTGTTATTGGTACCGAAAAATGCAATTCATTTGCATAATGGTCTATCTAGTAATTCATTGCACTCTCCTGTGAGTCTGAGCTTCCTACATTGTTAGGAAATCATCCTATTTCTATACCCAAGGACAATCCACCCTCAAACGCTTGTCCTTGGCTACCCAAGCAATCCAAGCAGGGGGATATGTTGAACTTTCCTGGTTAAACTGCTGGCAGCAGTTCCTAAACCTCCTGCTATCCAAGGGACATATACGACAGCAACGCCCTCTTCTGGAGGCCTGGAGCAAGACAGACCTCTCCTGGGAGGAATGGGGAAGATAGCGCCTGTGCTTGCTTAGACGGGGGCTGAGTGGCCTTGCTTGAGGTCAGCTTTACTGTTACCACACAGAAGGGTCCTGAGGGAAACTGCTCAGAACCAGCTGGGTTAGACAGGGGCCGACCTGCTTAGAGCACGGCATCGCTTCATTGGCCACATCCTCCCTGTCCTTCCACTCCCATTTGGAAAGGCCTTGGGGATCTCAGAAAGCAGGCCAGCGGGAGGAGGCAGCACAGTATCAAGAAAGGGAAGTAGGATGCATTTCCTTGGGGTCATGGCCCACTCATCAGAATTCAATTGCAGGTTACGGCTCTGGGATCCCTTAGACCACTGGTTTACTTATGACATCCACGTTTGTCCAGCAGCATCAGTAACAAGGAGGGTCCTACCGCTGGTCATTCACTTACTAATACATATTACTCAAGACCTAGTGCTTTTTAAGTCTGAGAGAACACGAAATGTTTTTGTGAATATTTTTTTAGGGTCAATTATGAATGAACCAGGCAAAAAAGCAACCCATGGAAACCTCTGGAAACAAACAAACAAACAAAAAAAGTCCATGAAGATGGAGGAAAGATTGCCAAGGAACAGGGACAAAGCAGGAGATGAAGATGAGATTGCACAGCCAATGAAGAACGAATGACGCTGCCTCTTCGGGCCATGGGAGGGAGCCCGGTGTGGTGGGTAAACGTGCAGGCCCTTGAGGCTGCTCAGTCTAAGCACCAGTTCTGTCCCTTCCAAGCAGGCAGTTGATTTATCCCTTCTGAACCTCCCTGTCCCTGTGGTATGGCCAGGCTACCAATGGCAGACCCTCCCTGAAGAGCTGTGGTGAGGCTGAAGGGGCTGACCCAGGCTTCACCAGCTAGTGCGGCACAGAGAGCAAGATGCACTCAGTAACACCACTGTGAGTCTCCACACTTGGCTTTGGACAGACATCACACCGGTGTTTTACCACTTCTCAGGACCCTTGCAGACCCATCCGAGGATGCCTAGTCCTGGTTCTGCCCTACTTTAAAACCACGGGCCAGGTATCCATAGGATACGTTTCTGCAATGTTTCTCATCTCACTAATGAACGAGGAGAGGAAGATGAGGCCATGAACCAGTCCCTGAGACAGGGGCCCAAGCTTCATGGGCACAGTGGACGACTGTGTCCCCTGACACAGTGAGACTCAGTCCCAGGGGCACCTTCCACTTGCAGTGGAGTCAGGAGGCCCCCGCCCAGGATTCCCTCCACATCTCCTGATTTTCCACCTCAACTCACTACTTCAGCAAAACCAGGCAAGTTGGTTGTCAAGGAGATAAGCTTGATCAGAAGTTCATTTTCTCTTGGAGACCTCTTACAAAAAAGAGGGCCAGCACTCATAGCTGGCCAATCGACAGGAATCCAGCTCTACACCAGTGGCTGGCTGGCTCACTCTCGTTCTCTCTCTCTTTCTCTCTCTCTTTCTCTCTCAAGCAAATGAAAAGTAAACTATGACTTATCAGAAGTCGTACATTATCATAGAAACATCCGATTGCAGAGCCAGTACCATGGCATAGTAGGTTAGGCCTCCAAAAGCAGCACAGGCATCCAGTTGGAGTCCAAGCTGCTCATCTTTCAGTTCAGCTTCCTGCTTAATGCACCTGGGAAAGCAGCAGAAGACGGCCCGGGTCCTGCACTCACATGGGAGACACACAAGAAGCTCTCAGCTTCCAGTTTCAGACCAGTCCAGCTCTGGCCACTGTGGCCATTGGCAGAATGAACCAGCAGGTGGACGATTGTTCTCTCTGGAATTCTGTCTTTCAAATAAAAATAAACAAATATGTTAAGAAAGAAAGAAAAATCAGATTGAAAGATACTTTTCCTCCGTGACTCTTAACAAGAATTAAAAGAAAGTATTATATATGACTAAGCAGACCTCAGATGATCTTTGTTTTGTCATTCTTGATTATGGTTACTGGTCCCAATCCCTGGTACACAGAGGTTTATTGTTTTTAAGCATGAAGATCACCTTCTACATTTTTTAAAGATTCATTTATTTTTATTGGAAAGTTAGATATACAGAGAGGAGAGACAGAGAGGAAGATCTTCTGTCTGTTGATTTACTTCCCAAGTGGCGATTATGGCCAGAGCTGAGCCGACCCGAAGCCAGGAGCCTAGAGCCTCCTCTGGGTCTCCCACAATGGTGCAGAGTCCCAAGGCTTTGGGCCGTCCTCAACTGTCTTCCCAGGCCACAAGCAGGGAGCTGGATGAGAAGCGGGGCCACTGGGGTTAGAACCAGCTCCCATATGGGATCCTGGCACAAGCAAGGCAAGGACTTTAGCTGCTAGGATATCATGCCAGGCCCAACAATCTCCTTTTTTATGAACCATTTGCAACATCAAAATCACTAAGTGTGGCACAGTGTGATGTCAGCTGCATCCCATGTGACTGTTAGTTCAAGTCCCACCTGACCACTTCCAATCCTACTCCCTGCTAATGCACCTGGGAAAGTAGTGAAGCCTCCACAAGCACACAGGCTCCTGCCATCCACGTGGGACACCCACATGAAGCCCCTGATTCCTGGCACCAGCCTGGCCCAGCCCTGGCCAGTGCAGTCATTCGGGGAATTGAACTTACGGCTGCAAAACCTCTCTCTCTCTCTCTCTCTCTCTCTCTCTCTCTCTCTGTAACTTTGCCTTTCAAATAAATCAAAATAAATATTTATGAAGGGGGTCAGAATCAGCTCTGGTCAGTGTGTCCAGAGCTCTATGGGAACCCAGCAGAGAGAAGCTGAAGTACCTTCTAGTTTTCTCTCACTCAGTTTGAAAACATCATGAAATGCACTTGTTCTCACCCAGCTACAGAGACAGAGAAACACAAATAACTCGAGGTAAGACCTCAGCTTTCTAGAGGGTGACTGTCCAAGGACAAAAATGCGAGGGAAATCTGAAAGAAGGCTATGCGGAGTGCCAGCACCTGCTTTTGTGTGCCACCATCTTGGTTATCAGACCGATGACAGGACGCAAGCGAGAGGAGGACGGGTGAGGGGAGAACAGCTCCTGACGCCTCCACAGGGGACGCAACAGACGCCAATGACTCGGCATCTGACCAACCCTGGCGCCCCACTGCTCCCAGGAGCCTCATCTCTCCCTCAAGCACTGTCCCAGTTGCCGGGTTGCATCACTAATTTGGGGCAGACACGGTGCAGGTCCGCAGAGGGAGAAGGTAGCTCAGCCCGAGACAGAAATGCACTGTCTCACTAGGTGGAGGAAGAGGAAGGTTTGTGCCCAGGAGATCTATCGAGCGGACGCCCCTCCCTGGCAGGTGTGTGTCCTCGGCCCAACCTGTCGGTCAGGAAGCTCGCTACAATTGTGTTCTGCGGACCGGCTGTGGTCTGGGAGCAGGTCTTCGGCATCAGCCGAGAATGGAATCCAGAACAAAGTCAAACGCAATCCTTGACAGTCTTTGCCCGTGAACTTGAAGCCCTGGAGGTGGGCTCCCAGGGGCCTGGCTCTGTGTGACTGGATCCTCAGAGAATCTCCCTGGCCCTTGCAACTGACGAGGGTGTCACCTCCTACCAGGAGCTCAGGGCTGAGCTCCCCATCACAGCCAGCCTTGTCAGCAGCTCGGGCACATGCCCTTTGACCTGCCTTGCCTATCTTGTCCTTCAGGCACACTCAGGGCCTGGCATTGGCCTCTAACTCACAACACTGTCCATGGCTGGATACACCTCAGCCTTTTCCACGTCGGTCTAAAGCCAATTTGTTCTTCAAGAATTAACTGGAAGGGTCTGGCACGGTAGTATAGCAACTAAAGTCCTTGCCTTGCAATCACCAGGATCCCATATGGGCTCCGGTTCTAATCCTGACGACCCCACTTCTCATCCAGCTCCCTGCTTGTGGCCTGGGAAGGCAGTCAAGGACGGCCCAAAGCCTTGGGACTCTGCACCATCGTGGGAGACCCAGAAGAGGCTCTAGGCTCCTGGCTTTGGATCGGCTCTTGGGGAGTAAATCAGCAGACAGATGATCTTCTGTCTCTCCTCCTCTCTGTATATCTGACTTTCCAACAAAATTTTTTAAAAATAAATCTTAAGAAAAAGAATTAACTAGAAAGCACTTCCTCCCTGCTGCCATGTGGGTTGCCAGATCTGGAGAGAACCCCTCCCCGTGACGTCATTGCCCTCGTCTGGTCCATCCACTAAGCTCCTCTAAGCTCTCTCCGTGACCTCCGTGCCCCTCAATTCATGTTTTGTGAGATAGGCAGACACTGGTTCACTGTCCAAATGTCCACATTGCCCAGGCCTAAGCCAGGCCAATGCTGGAAGCCAGTGACTTAATCCAAGTCTCCCACTTAGGTGTCGGGAACTCAATTCCTTGAGCCATCACTGTTGCTTTCTGGAGATTAGCAGGAAGGTGGAGTCAGGAATCGAACCCAAGTTCCCTGACGTGGGACCCAGGAGTTGTTACTGGTGTCATAACCACTGAGCCAAATGCCTGCTCCTTGATTTGACCTTGCAGTTATATCTGTCCGGGTGCTTAAGCTGCTTTAGAGTTGTTGTATTGTTGTTGATGTTTTCTCTAGCACACAGCACACCTTGGCAGGCATAGCCAATACCTGCGTGTTGATGGATGACTCCCTGTGTGTGAATTACGGAGACACTCCTTCATGGTAATGTCTCTTCAGAAACAAATGCCCCAACCTCCTCAGGGCCTACACGCCCACACAGAAAGGAAGGGACAGAAAATACTACAAAACATGGCCTAGCCCCACCATCCACAATCAATGTCAAAGTTAGACTTTCATAACAACTTCATTGAGATGTACTACAGTCAGCTATATGGAAAAGGAAAAAAAGCCATCAGTTCTCATTCCAAACACTAGAAAAATTCAAGTGGATCAAATATCTAAATGTAAAAATCAAATCATATAAATCACATGGAAAAAAATGAGTCAAATGCATAATAACCCACGAAAGGCAAAAATCTTTCCTAAGTATAACTCATCAAACCCACAACTCGTCAAAGATGAATAGATTTGGCTCCACTGCAAAATAAAAGCACTTAAGCAATCTCGAAAGGCAAGCCAGCCACTCACTCAGAAGTGAGAACAGAAGGCAGGATGGTGGGCAACCGAGTCGGCAAGTGCTGGGCAGCTGGAACCAGTGTCCGTGGAGACTACCTTAGATCACGGATTCCTTGTGGGGACTAGTGGAGTGTGGAGGTTTTCTGTTACAAAACTCTGCATCCACAAGATAGGGGAAGAAGGAGAGGCTAAGGAAACTCAGCTGACTGCAGATACGGGGATGGAAGAACGGGTGGACGAGTTTGACCTTGTTCCCGCTTCTATGGCAGGTGCATGAGGAAGGTCAAGGTAGGCAGCGATGGTGTGGGCACATCCATAGCAGAAGTAGACCATCCAGAAGCAGAGGGTTGCCCTGGCTGCACCTGCAAACAGATGTATGCATCTACATAAGGTTGTCCTGCATCCTCATAGACAGGGATCAAGCCTGGCAGGCAATTCTATCAATGCATGTTGGTGGGGCTGGCCCCAAAATGTAGTAGACTAGGCTTCGGCCTGCAGTGCCAGCCTCCCATATGGATCAATAACCTGACAGATATTTATGAACAGACACTTCCTGGGAAAAGAGAAGAAAATGAAAATGTTTTCACCATTACAGTAAGAGAACTGCACATTTAAAAACACACTGCCAAGATGCCACTTCCTATCTTTAGGGCAAAAGCTCAAAAGATTGACAATAGCTATGTTGGTGAGGATCTTGGAAAGCAGTCAGTCCCCTTCGTTGCTGACAGGAATGCAAAGGGACCCAATCTCTAGGAAGGAGGCCTTTGTCATGTCTAACAAACCATATGTGCCTGTTTCCTTTGACCCAGAAACCACACTTCTGGGCAGCCATCCCAAGGAAAACCCAAATTGTGAAACTGACTTATGCTCAAAGTTATTCCTTGCATCACCAGCTATAACAAGGACTGGAAACAACTCCAATATGCATCAGTAGGGGCCCGGGGGAGGACATGATGGAGAACTCACATGGGGAACTGTCACACATCTGTAAGAAGAAAGCAGGGTCCATCGTTGATGTGCAGTGGAGTAAGCCACCAACAACAGTGCTGGTACCTCATACTGGAACATTTGGTTCAAGTCCTGGCCGCTCTGTTGGTTCAAGTCCTGGCTGCTCTGCCCCCACACAGCTTCCCACACAGCTCCCTAATGCACCAGTGAAAGCAGCAGAAGATGGCTTAGGTGTTTGGGCCCCTGCCACCACGTGGGAGACCTGTAGAGATTTCCTGGCTCCTGGCTTCAATGGGGCCCAGGCCTGACTGTGTTACAACCATCTGGAGAATGAACCAGCATATGGAAGATCTATTTCTCTCACTTTCTCTCTCCGACTCTGCCTTTCAAATAAGCAAAATGAATCACTAAACATAAATAAGAAAAAGAAATAAAAGGGGAGAGTTGGCATTGGTGTCCTGGTTGACACACCTGCAGCCTAGAATACCAGAGTGCCTGGGTTTGAGCTGAGGCTCTGTTCTCAGGCCCAGCCTCCTGCTGATACACACACTGGGAGTCGGGGGGTGGGGGGGTGACTCAAGGTGTTGGAGTGCTGTCAGGCATGTGGGAGACCTGGGTTTAAGTTCTGCTTCCTGGCTTCCACCTAAGACTAGCCATGGCCACAGTGGGCATTTGGGGGGTGAGCTGGAGAGTAACAGCTCTCTCTCTCTCAAAGAAATGAAGTACACATTAAAAAAAATAAAAGAATGACTACCTAGTGAGAAACACAAGGCAAGAAGAGTTAGTATGGTACACTACCTTGTTTTATTACAAAGGGAAGAGGAACATGACCCTATACTCATGTAAACAATGGAAAGCTGAAACAAAGACTAGTAAACAAAATTATTCCCAAGGGAAAGAAGAGGATGATCACGGAATGGGGATGGGAATAGACAAGGAAGTGAAAGTTCTCTGCTTTTTTCTGTGACTTTCACCCATGTACATGTTTTAGGATTGGAAAAAACGGAGCCATTTTTAGAAAAGGCAACCCTCTTTGATCAAAAACAGACTGAGGCAAATGAAGCTGACAGCACATCAAGGTAATCTCATCACCAGAAAGAAGAATCATTTCGAGTGACTTTCGAATCTAATATTTTGACGGCACATCCCAGAGGGGGGCAGAGCCTGGGGATCAAGAGAAGCACAAAGAAACCTTAAACCGTATTTGTCACTTCTCACAGTGACTCTATAGGACACATGACCCAGTTTCTTCAACAGATAAAATGTACAAAAGGAAATGGAAGCCAGCCTTTCCTGGAAAGGAACCAACAGAAGCAATGTACAGCCAAATACAACTGTGGCAAGAGGGCTGTGAGGCCATCAGAGAAACTCCAGTTCCAGATGAAACTAGGCAGCTGTTAGGAATGTAGGGATGGTCCGAATGGTTCATTTATGGTCATGGCTCACATGCATTGTGATTACATTTGATTGACCAGCATGGTCATATGTTGTTTGTATCATTCTCCTTCAGTTGCAGGTGAGTCTTGCTCCTACCATGTGGGCAATGACGTAGTTTAAAATTTATTGAGTTTTCAAATGTGCTCTTAAGAGAAGTTCTTGCGCATCTGGCAACAGAAGCTCAACGGTGATTAGGAGAACCCTAGGAGACTTTTCCAAGGCCCCGGGACACTAAGTGTACAGGAAACGCCTAAGCCCACAGCGAGTTTTTCAGAAGGTACAAGAGAGGAACTGGAGCCTTAAGGGGAATGACCTTCCGACAACCGCTCTGTTGATCCTGTCGCTGATGCGAGCGACCTTCTGGGCAGGTTCAGTCCAGCCACCGGGGAGGGGGGAAGGCTGTAGAGCAAGGCCCTGAGCTTGAGTTCCAGCTCTCCTACTTCTTTTCTATTATTTTATTATTATTCTCTCAAAGATTTATTTTATTTACTTGGAAGAGTTACAGAGAGAGCAGGGGAGACAGAGGGGGATCTTCCTTTCACTGGTGCACTTCCCAGATGGCCACGATAGCTGGGCTGGGTCAAGACAAAACCAGAAGCCAGGAACTTCATCCACATCTCCCACATGGGTGCAGGACCCCAAGTGCTTGGGCCCTCCTCTGCTGCTTTCCCAGGCCTATCAGCAGGGAGCTGGAAGAGAAATTGGTCAGCCAGGACTTCAACCAGAACTGACATTGCAAGCTGATAGCTTTACCCACTGCACCACAAGGCCGGCCCCAGATCTCCCACTTTCTACTTGGTCTCCCCATGACTCATTTCCAGATCTTCACAGGGAAGGCTGGTGGCTGGACGGAGCGATTATGTTAAAGACAAGGCGTGCCTAGCACGGGGGAAGCCAGGCTATTAAAAACACTCAAACTTTTTAGCTTTAACTGTTAGAATCAATGCATCTCCCATATGCATTGCTTCTTTCATTTCTGCAGAATGAAGTCTAGACACATCCTCCAACAGACCTTCTAGCACTACTTTAAGGAGTGAACATGTTAGAAGCAAATGGATGGTAGCCTCCCCCTCGGTCACGAGGCGCCCTCTTCTGGTAGACTCCGGAGGTGACTCCAGATCTGATAAAGCAGAAAATGAGCGACCTCATGACACTTCCTCCAGGAAGATTTCCGTCTTCCTTTGGTCCAGGTTAGGTGCCCTTCAGTGCTTTTTTTTCCCCTACTGGGGGTAACCACCACCCGAGGACGCCTCCTCCTTCATACTAACCCGGAATTGGCACTGGCTAAGGGTGGGGCTTTGCCTCACTCTCCTCTGTAACCACAGCCCAGTTTGTCACCCTACAGTATCTGATAACAGACCTGGGTTGCCCAGTAGACAAGTACTGCACCTTGGGGACCTTGTGCCCGAGTAGGAAGGGGCAGATCGAGAACGGGGACAGAGGGGTGAAGGGAGCCACAGTCAGTTATCCAGTTTGCATTTCCACTTGGGGTCTTCCCTGCTCTGCCCCTCACCTTGTCACACACAACTTGCCTCATGCTGAGGCCAAGATACGAGGCGGGATGGCCACATCCCGTATGGGAGTTCCTGGGTTCAAGTCCCATATCCACTCCTTTTTAAAAAGTGACACAATCAAGAATGAAAAGGTGACATATGAAATTGGAGATACTGATAAATCATACACACAATAAAGGGTTATTATCCAACCATAAGCGGCTTCTATAGGTTACCAACAGCAACAAGAGAACTCAATGAAAAACAGCCAAGATTTCAACAGTTTCTCCAAGGAGGCCATATAACAGGCCTGGCAGCCCATGAATGGGCAGTCAGGGTCACTAAACAGGAAAGACACGCAAAGCAAATACCCCAGACACACACACACACACACACACACCCCTCCCTGGGGAGACACCACATATGTTCACTGGGGTTGGCTGCTGGTGGAAAAGGAGGGAAGAAGAAAGGCAGGCAGACAAAATGAAACAGAGAGGGCACAGCACGGTAGCCTCGTGGCTAAATTCTCCCCTTGCATGCACCCAGCATTCCATACGGGCGCCAGTTCGTATCCTGGCTGCTCCATTTCCCTTCCAGCTTCCTGCTTGTGGCCTTGGGAAGCAGCAGAGGACAGCCCAAGGCCTTGGTACCCTGCACCCACGTGTGGGAGACTCAAAAGAAGCTCCTGGCTCCTGGCTTTGGATCATCTCAGCTCCGGCCATTGCAGCCACTTGGGGAATGAACCAGCAGATGGAAGATCTTCCTCTCTGTCCCTCCTTCTCTCTGTAAATCTAACTTTCTAATATGAATAGATAAATAATAAATCTAAACAAAAAGAATCAGAAAATAGGTTTTAGTATGAACGTGGAGAAATAAGAAAATCCTGGGCTTTCTTGGTAGGAATGTGAAGTGGTACTAAAGAAAACAGTAGAGAGAACCCTTGAACAAATTAGGAATTCTACCGACAGGTACACAACCAGGAGCGTGGAAGGCGGGAACACAAGGGACACTTTGAGCACTCACACTCCTTGCAATTCACTGCAGCCCGGGATAGCATTTCCAGAGCCCATCAGCAAGGCAGCAGGCTGGCAGGCCGTGGCATGCATCTGCCAGGGTACACCAAGCAGTCTTGAAGAAGGAAGTGCTTTGGCAAGAACTGCCATAGCACGGATGAACCCTGAAGACTTCATGTTGAGTGACATAAACCAGGCATTAAAAGATAAATGCTGTGGACTTCTGCTGACACACAGTATTTTCATCTACTCAAATTTTCGAGACAGGAAGTTCCATGCTGGCTGCTGAGGGAGGGGACCCAGGAGAGAGCAGTGGTTAGAAATTACTCAGCAAATTTTTAAGCTGGAAAATTTTGAGTCTTAGTTGCCAGTAGTATATACTGCTGAACTGTATACTTAGATGGGATAGGCACAGTCACATAGCAAGCTAAGCCTCCACCTGTGACCAAGACATCCCATATGGGCACCAATTCAAGTCCCAGCTAAGGGCCTGAGAAAGCAGCAGAAGATGGTTCAAGTCCTTGGGCCCCTACACTCACATGGGAGACCCAGAAGAAACTCCTGGCTCTTGGCTTTGGATCAGCTCAGATCTAGCCAGCCATCTGGGGAATAAAACAGCAGATGAAAGATCTCTTTCACTTTACCCTTCTGTACCTCTTTCAAATAATAAGTAAATAAATTTGTTTCTTTTTCTTAATATTGATTTTTATTGGAAAGGCCCTATTTTGGGGGTCCACTTGCAATATCGCCACCCAAACAGCCTTATGGTTGTGGACCTAATTAACAATGCCAAAAATTGTTGATCTCGCTGTACACAGCTGTGATTGGCAACCGGAAATATTCCCCCAGCTAAAGACACTGCAATGGAAAGCACTGATCTAGAATAATTACTGTGCGCGCATCTGATCCTCAGGCCACATCCTGTGCTTCATTTCCGTGAGTTCATTCATTCTTGAAGAGCACTTGGTTTACGCTAGAACCAACCCTGTATCCTCCTAGACAAGGGCTTTCATTAAGTGGCAAGCACAGCTGTCACAGTTTATGGAGTGCCAACACAGAGGATTACTGTCTCGAGCTGTGGGACAAGCGATCTTTGTGTTGTGAGTTTGATGTGTGGTTTGGGTTTTTTATGAAAGTATTTCCAAGGACACAGACATCAGGCACTATGGTATGTTTCACTAGCTTCAGATGATTGCAACCCCGCCCCCATCTCACGTGCTCTCCTTGTAACGTGATTTTGATATTCCTTAGGAGGAGATGGGGTGCCCTTCAAGAGGGGATGGTTACAACATGGAGGAAATGATTTTACAAATGAGCTTACCATCGTTTGCTCATTTATTCCCTTGCTGATGGACGTTTTGTTGTCTCCAGCTTTGGACTGCTATGAATAAAGTTGCTGTGAATGTTGGCATTTGGCTCATTGTGTAGACATGCCTTGTCTTTTCTCTAAGACTGAGTGATTTGACCAGATAGTCTGCATATGGTTTAATTTTTAGGAAATTGTCAAATTGGCTGTGCCAAGTGGTTGTACCATTCTATTTTCCAACCAAAAGTAAAAGGGCACTTTACACACTTGGTAATACAGAAGCGCCATGGTATACAGGTAAAGCACCCCATATGGGTGCCAGTTCAGGTCCCAGCTGCTCCACTTTCTTTTTTTTTTTTTTTTTTTTTTTAATTTATTTTATTTTAATTACAAAGTCAGATATACTGAGAGGAAGAGAGATAGAGAGGAAGTGGAGCTGCCGGGATTAGAACCAGCGGCCATATGGGATCAAGGCGAGGACCTTAGCCACTAGGCCACGCTGCCAAGCCCACTTTCAATCCGGCTCCTTGCTAGAGGCCTGGGAAAGCAACAGAAGATGATTCAAGTGCTTCAGCCCTTGCACCTACATGGGAAACCTGGGAGACGATTCTGGCTCCTGGTTTGGGACTGACCCAGCTCCAAGCATTGCAGCCATTTAGGGAGTGAACCACCAGATGCAAGATCTCTCTCTCTCTCTCTCTCTCCCCCCCTTTCTTTCTAATTCTGCCTTTCAAATAAATAAATGAACTTAAAAAAACCTGCATAAAATGGAATTAAAAGTTAAAATTTTTTTCCAGATCCAGAGCAGTATTCTAGTGGCTAAAGTCCTCGCCTTGCATCTGCCAGGATCCCAAATGGTTGCTGGTTCATATCCTGGCTGCCCCACTTCCAGTTTCCTGCCAGTGGCCTGGGAAATCAGTCAAGGACAGCCCAAGGTCTTGGGACCCTGCACCCATATGGAAGACTCAGAAGCTCCTGGCTCCTGGCTGTGGATCAGCTCAGTTTGGGCCATTGTGGCCACTTGGTGATTTGAACCAGTGAATGGAAGATCTGTCTCTCCTTTCTGTAATTCTGATTTCCAACAAAAATAGATCTTTTTTTAAAAAAATAATTTTTCCTGCGAAGATTTTTGAGCACCTGCATAGTTTTGAGTAATACTCATTTTCTGCGAATTTCTTGAGACCCTGAGATGTGTGAACTTTTTCAGACATTGCAAAACCTATGCCAAGGCGTAACAAGCTAATCCTATGTCTGTGATTCTGGTAACTCACATGACTGCAGGTTCAAGTCCCAGCTGCCCCACTTCTCCTATTCCCTAGCAACTGCCTAGCAAAGCAACAAAAGATGGCCGAAGTTCTTGGGTCCCTGCATTCGTGTGGATCCAGTTGCCTAGCCTGTATTATTCTTCCTTTTCTAAAGATGTGGAGGAGGGGGTGCCAGACCCTTGAGCCCCAGGGGTGGGGGTCCAGCAGGATCATCTGGCCTGGGTCATTAGACCTACCTGTGTGGTGGGTGCTGGGTCCATGAGCCCTGGGGATTGGCAGTCCAGAGGTACCCAGGTCTAGTGTCCCGAGGTGCCAATGACACCAAGTGAAGCCCACTGGCTGCCAAGCAGCACATTTGTGGGGGCTTAGTGTGTAGGCTTGCAGGTGGTCTGGGGCATGGTACAGGTGCAGGTGTGTGGTGACCTGACCGTAGAGTGCATGTGTCAGAACTGGGCCTCCTCAGTGGAAAAGAAAGAGCAGTGGATGGCATGCCCTGAGGCACATGGAGAATATGAGACAGCCCACTGAGACCTGCAGAGGACACACCGTACCATAAAGAGGAAAGAGGGCAGAAGAGATTTGAATGACTACCCCAACCAAACAATGACAGCAAATATCTGGGTAAATGGAGCTCTAAGGTCAACTATGTCAGCCAACGTACATTGGAAGGATTTCCTCATCCTTGGATCACCAAGAATGACAGCATTTCAGAACTACCGAAGCCACTTAAGCAGAACCCTCGGAGCATGTGCCACGTTAGGCACCCTAGGCTGATATCAGGTGGCCCATCGCTGGTTACTGGGATGGTTGGAAGGCTGGGTGTGGCTTCTCCCCTTACCTTCCCCATTCCCCCACATACAGGAAGAAGAAAAAGAACATTAGGAAACAATGATCTCACCCACTTTCTCCTAACCCTCAATCCTTCCAACCCTGATCAACTATGTAAACATCATCAAAGATAAAAATTTAAAGAAAAAAAAATAGAGCCATCAAGAAACAAACCAGTGCACATAAGGGCCAGGCTTGCGGCGTTACGTTGGGCTAGGCTGCAGCACCCATCAATTTGCATGTGAGATGGGGCTGGGGGCAGAACTGACCAGCCAACTGCATTCACCAGTGTACACATAGGCTGATACAGGGGTGAAGGACTAAGCCCATCTCCCACTAGCTGGCACACAGTCAAGTTTGGGGTTACCCAGGTGAGGTTTCTTGGGGAACAGTATACCCAGATTCACACAGCTGGCTGACAGGATAGCCAGATCATCTAGGTCAGCAAAGGTCAAGTGCCACATCAGAGGATGAAAAGCAGAACATGTTGGATAACCCTCCTGGCCAAGCTTTGGCAGCAAATATTCAGGTGTGTGAATGCAGCTAAAGCGGACTTCATTAAATAAAAGACCTTGGGAAGTTTCTCAACCTTGGAGCAATGAAACAGACAATGGCTTAGAACCGTCAAAATCACTAGTCACATCCTTGGAACAACATTCTTCCCCGTATCAGGATCTCATGACATCATATGACTGTCCCCCATCCTGGATGCTAATGTTTAGCAGCAAGGAGCACCCTCCTCCCCTCCTCCCCCACTCCACAGATACAGGAAAAAAAATCGGAAACATTTAATCCACCCACCTTCCTCCGGACCTCAACTCTTCCCCACCATAATCAGTGGCCCACATAGGCATATATTACTCTCAACTTTGTAAAATAGAATATAGAAAACGCTGCTAAAGGAGATCTAAATAGCTAAATCTCATTTAGGCTCCCTTTAGTTCCAGCCTGTATACAATTTTCTATCTTGCCAGTCTTCAAGTTAATAAAAGAGCCACAGCAGTCTTAGGGCTAACCTTACATGAGACCATACCCCTCAGGGAAAACATCTTTTCGTCCACTCTTCACCAAGTCCTGGGTCTGTCTCACTCCCTGTAATCAACCCAAGTCATCCGTTCAACACCATCCCATATTAACTTGTTAAAAGCAATATTTAAACCCAATCATTTATTATACTTAAGTGAAACTCCAGCAGTATCTACCCACACACAGCACTGAGACAAAACACAATCAAGTAACATAAAGGAGAAATGAAGTTTATAACAAAATGTTGAGACAAGTGAATGGCTAAGAATGCCTAACAACAAGAATCAGAGATGAATGTGATAGCTACTAATGACAACTGATCCTCATGTGCTGTAATGCTAAAACCACTGCAATGACAGACATTTTCAAAACAGTTAACAAGACTTACACACATTCTAACCAATCTTCTTTATCAGGTAGTTGCACTGTTAGAAAATTCAGTGTATTGTATGTTAGTATGATACAAAACATCTTGTGTAAATAATTAGCTTCTAGGATCAGATTACTATAACAGGTTCTTTGTATGAATATCTGATCGGTTAATGGGAAATCATGTAAGACATGCCAAGGAATGATTTTTCCTGGTCCCTGTTCATTAATGTTTTGCAGTGTTCTCTCAATACGGAGGGAAAAAAAAACAACACAATACAACATCCCCACAAATGATCAAAATGCTTCCCACCTTACTAGTGTCCCACCTTACTAGTGTCTTCATTTGTAAGTTAAAATTAAGGCCCATTACAATTTTTAAAGTTCAAAGCATGTTAAGACTATAATTTCAAGAGATAATTTATAAAATATATTAGATTTCAATCAATACTTGAGTCCATGTGGTAGAAATGCTAGGTTTCAGTGGGAAAAACAATGACATCATGCATTAAAAATCCACTAGAGTTAAAATCCCAAAGAACTTCTTTGGCTTAAATAGGATTCATCATTTATATTTTAATTATCATCAGAAATCAGGTTTTTTTAAAAAAAAATCCTGAATAAAACAAGATAAGGGATAGAACCTATGAGTTCTCCATTTTTGTCTCATCTAGCATCACATTTGTTTTTAAAAGTAACTGCATAAACAAAATAGCAAGAGCAGCACTGTGAATAAAACAGCTCATTACTCTTCACACGGACTCTCGCTGGACCAAATCTCTTGAGCCAAATGGCTGTGGCAAGTTAGGAAGGTTACTGCAGTTAACCTTCGAAAACTAGGACCTTTGTCATTTGAGCCTAGTTCCAGGCGTTTTAGGTATGTCATTATGAATGAATGTTCTATATTCAAAATGTATGTAGTCAGAGAAGCGTCCCTGATAGCTACTAAAAAGCAGTTACCTAGCAACCTATCAGTCCCTGCAGACAGCACTGAAAGAAAACACGTGACATAAATGACCCCAGTGAGTCATTTTTTCCACCTCTTCTCTCAGTTTTGTTCTGGAAAATCGACTACTACAATCATCAAATCAATAGGATCTTGCAGTCTCATTGTCAGCTGCAGCTGCAAATATTTTTTCTTTGATGGGGTAGGACCCCCGGCAGGAGAGTGGAATTTTAAAAGGCAGCTTGTATTTCTAAATCCATTTGGCAGGTTTATTATCAAGTATTTATTGGCATTTGGAAGCAGAGATGGGATTTCAAGATTAAACAGCTATATTCAAACCTAGTACTGTTTTCTCCTTCAGTGCTCTAAATTCTGTTCTTTTGTGTTTTCCTAAAGGCAGAAAGAATGGACGAGTGGATGCCACATTGCTAGAGAAAGGAGAGTTGAGTAGACTCCTTTAACAGAAGTGAGGCCCAAGATAACCATCAAAAATATTGGCGACAAAAGTAGTAGATGGTTTAGATATCAGTGCATCTATCAGCAAGGCCCAACTTAGTTCATAGCTTGCTCCTGAAGAATTCACTTGTTATTCTGAAGTCAATACCACTTAATACAAACCTATGTAGGTTCTGCCAATATTCACTGCCTTATTTCCTAAACTCTTACCCCTCCACTCTTCCCCCAAAAAATCTATAAAACTGGCCACCTGTATTCATTTTCAGCGCAGGGAAAGGAGAGGAGACAGCTTTTACATAAATCACAAGGTACCTTTTACAATTAAGACATTTCATTTTGCAACAAAAGCAGAAAAGTATGTCTAGAGGAAAAACAGCTTTGTTTATTTAAAGTTAGGTAAACGTAGGTATTAAATTGGCAATGAATGAGGAACATACATAGCCCGGTATCATACATTTACAGTTTACACACAAATTACCCTTGGTATAACCTATTGGGTTCCATGATAAGGATCTATAATATTTCCAGAATGTATTTAAAATTTTCTAGATCTTTTTAGGGCTAAAGGGACACTGATCCACTGCCAACAAAATTCAAGGGGAAATAAATGCTAATGAATGTTTAGCTTCCATCTAAATTTTCTATTCAACGACTCTTAAATTACTCGTAACTCTGGCCTAATTTTAAAAAGCATTAAGGATTTATTTGGAATCGCTGTTTGTTCAAAAGTCCCAAAATCACAAAACTGCTATGGCCAATTGCAGAACTTCAGTTGTTCTAGATAAATGACACATATTCTCCCTTATTAAAGAAGAAAACAAAGTATACATGTCATAATTATTTTTTTTAAACCTGCAATCTTGATAACAACTGTGCCAATTTTTTCAGACTACATTTACTCCTTAAATCATATTTCCTTATATATGGGATATATTAAAAAAAAAAGTGGGAAAACAAATGTTTAATAATTGGTATTGAGACAAATAGTTATCTGCTTAGATTAAAAACAAAATTAGATCCTTAAATCTTATACCATATAGAAAAATACATATATTACTCATGGATCCAAGAGTAAAAAATAAAAATGCAAATACCCAAAATTCTACACACAATTTTAGGGGGTCCATAGACTCTAAAGCCCATCCATGGACCCCTGATTGTTATATAGAAGAGAAATTATTCATTGTAACCTCTATTAAAATCTCAATGTCAAATACTAGATGTTTTTGAGATTAAATCACATGCAACAAATGAAGATGAACGCATTAACTCATTGTTGTAACTTTATAAAATCTTCAAACTGGAACTAGGAACAGAAGCATATCAATACAAATGGACAATGACTTGAAAAAATACACCAATTTAAATAAGTCTGAGTGCATACTGTACAAGTGTATCCACATGTCTGTTAGCCTTTCAGAAATATAAAATCAGCTAAATCTGTAGTACTTAAAGTTCAACATGTGCAATGTTATTCTCAAACTTGATTAAAATAATAAATACAACTTAGGTTTAATATGAGTAACTGCAAGATACTTAAACATCTAAACATATAATAGGAATTCTATAATATTAAAATGCAATACTTTCACCTGCATTAGTTTCATACACAATGGAAAAATACTTGCAGATACTTAGCATTAAGAATGCAAATATATTTTTACTGTGAAAAATTATAGTAATAAGGTTAGAAATCATATATTTGCATAATCTACAGTGAGGCTGTAGTCTACATTATATTATATCTTAAAATGAAAACAATATTTAAGTTTACAACAAATTTACTCAAGGCAAAATATGTTTATTACAGAACAGGATCTTAAAGTAAGCAAGGCAACATGAGATCAACCATTTTAGATTACTTTAATGAAATGTAGTTTTAAAAGTGTAATAAAGTTGAACCTAAATTCTAACATGCTCTTCTTATAAATGGGATGATGTAGAAAAGCAAAGCTTCAATGTGTAGGGATTGGAACCATCTGAAAAAAAAAAAAATTTGGGGGGGAAGTTAATAGCTCAGCAAATTTTTTAAAAATAAGATTTATTTTATTTAGCTGAAAGAGTTACAGGGGGTGGGAGGGCACCAAGAAGGAAAATCTTGTATCTGCTGGTTCACTCCACAAATAGCTGGACAGACAGGGCTGAGCCAGGTTGAAGCCTGGAGCTTCACTGGGTCTCCTATGTGGGTACAAGGGTGCAAGCACTCGGGCCATCCTCTGCTGCTTTCCCATAGGGCGCTTGTCTGAGCACCAGCTGCTCCAGTTCCAATCCAACTCACTTCTAAAGTACCTGGGAAAGCACTGTAGGTTGGTGATTAACCTGCTGTGCACACTACAGTGCTTGCCCCGGCAAATGTTCAATATCACCCTTCATTAGAGGAATAAATTATCTCTCCTTTTGAAAGTATTAGAAGCACACATACAAGTTTAAGTTGAAGATCAGGGCACCTATGTGGCAGCATAGCAAGACAAAGCCTCTGCCTTCGGTGCCAGCATCCCATACAGGCAACAGTTCACGTCCTGGCTGCTCCACTTCTGATCCAGCCTGGGAAAGCAGCAGAGGATGGCTCAAGTCCTTGGAACCCTGCACCCATGTGGGAGACCTGGAGGAGGCTCCTGGTTTCTGGCTTCTGATCAGCTCAGCTCTGGCCACTGCAGCCATTTAGCGAGTAAACCAACCGATAGAAGTTCTCTCCTTCCTCTGTAGTTCTGCATTTCCAATAAAAATAAATAAAAACCCTTTTTAAAAAATTAAAAACCACAATTCAGATGTAAAATTTTACTTATTTTTCATTCATTATATTAGGAAGGCAGACAGTAGGTAATCTGCCACCTGCTAGCTTATACCCCAAAGGCCTACAACAGCTGGGCTGAAGCCCAGGGTCTATAACTCAGGGTCTCCCATGTGGATGTCAGAAGCCCAACTACTCAAGCCATCATCTGCTGCCCTTCACGGCGCCCATTAGCAGGAAGCTGAGGAAGCAGCACTCCAACGTAGAACAGGGTCACACAGGCCTCTGGTTCACTCCTAAGAGACATCCTCAGTGCTGCACGGAAGGCCAGCTGTAGAGAGCATGACTTCTGTCCATGTCTACTAGAAGGTAAGCTCCATAGGGTAGGCCCTTTTGTGTCCACTGCTCCATTCCTACTGTTTTAGATAGTCCTACCTGGTAAATAGCATTTTTGGTGAATTAATCATTACAGATCAACTACACTAGGATTAAGTTTATGTCCAGCAGCAAGGCTCACTGTGCAGAAAATACTGCCAATACTTACTCTCCCCAGAAGCAAAATCAATAAAAGGGACAAAACCAGGATGTACATGATCCCCATAGTGTTGTGGAGATCTGGTGTTAAATTTCTGACCATCAACAGAGCACTATGTGCTGCCATTACTAACAACTGGATGGCAGGTTTCCTATAATCCACAAATGTTTCTGCTTTTTTTTTAGATCAAGCAGAAATAACTACTCTGCAATTGCTTATAAAATAAACATTGATATCTTAATGTACCAAAATTTTAGTATTAAAAGGCTATGGCTCAGGTGAGTATCTGGCAAAGGACATCATTTGCTGCCTGGAATGTCTGCATCAAATTAACAGAAGATCTGGAGTCAAATGCTAGCTGCACTTCTGATTCCAACTTGCTCCTAACATACTCTCTGGGACACAGCAGGTGATGGCTCCAGAAGTGGTCCCCTACCACCCCTGCGGGAGACATGGACTGAGTTACCCAGACTGACCTGCCTCAGGCTGACCCATCTCAAGCTGTTGCAATGAATCAGAACACAGAAGATCTTTCTTTCACATAAAATTAAACTTATCTTTGAATTAGAAAAAAAAAAAGCTATAGCTCCTTAAGGGAACAAAAGAAAAATTCAAAGAGGACAAAACACATACATTACCAAGTATCTGCAGAAGATAAAAAGGGAATTGTCTCTGTCTCCAAGGAGTTTATAATCAACATAGTACCTTGAATACAACTTCACATACTTTAAAATCTAGAATCTTTTAAAAATTCTACCAAAAATAATGCCTGGGGGCTTGCACTGTGGCGTAGTGAATAAGTACAGTGCTGGCATCCCATGTTAAGTGCCACTTTGTGTGACTTTTTTAAATTAAATATTTATTTATTTTTATGGGAAAGGAAGATTTACAGAGGGGAGACACAAAGATATTCACTCTCCAAGTGGCCACAATGGCCAGAACTGAGTCAATCTGAAACCAGGAACTTCTTCCAGATCTCTCACACAAAATCAAGGTCCCAAGGCTTTAGGCCATCCTCCACTGCCTTCCTAGGGCAAAAGCAGGAAGCTAGATGGGAAGTGGGGCAGCTGGGACATGAACCAGTGCCTATATGGGATTCTGGTGCATACAAGGGATTTAACCACTAGGCCATTGCACAGGCCCCCCCTTTTTTTTTTTTAATATTTACTTTTATTGGAAAGGAAGATCAGATTTACAGAGAGAAAGAGAAACAGAAAGATCTTCTATCCTCTGGTTTACTCCCCAATGGTCACAATGGCCCGACCTGAGCCAATCTGAAGCCAGCAACTTCTTCCAGATCTCTCACACAACTGCAAGGTCCCAAGACTGGTCCATCCTGTACTGCTTTCTCAGGCCACAAGCAGAGAGCTGGATGGGAAGTGGAGCAGTCAGGCCCCAACTGGCATCCATATGGGATCCCAGCAGGTGCAAGGTGAGGATTTAGCCACTGAGCATTGCCCCAGGTCTAGCTGCTTCATTTCTGATCAAGTTTCCTGCTGATAACCTGGGAAAACAGCAGAATATGGCCCAAGTGCCTGGACACCTGTGCTTATGTGTGGGACTCAGAGAAAGCCTCTGGCTCCTGGCTTCAAAACTGGCCCACCTCCAGCCATTATAGCCATTTAGGACAGTAAACCGTCAGATGAAAGATCTCTCTATCTGTATAACTAAACCTTTCAAATAAGTAAAATAAAACCTTAAAAAAAAATAATAAAGTCTAGGGGTGGGCATTGTGGTACAATGGGTTAAGCTGCTGCTTGCAGCATCAGCATTCCACATGGGCGCTGGTTCAAGTCTCAGCTGCTCCATTTCCAATCCAACCCCTTCTAATTAATCTGGGAAAACCAGTGCAAGACGGCTCAAGTGTCTGGGCTTCTGCACCTAGCTGGGAGACTCTGAGGAAACGCTTGACTTCAGTCTGGCTCAGCCCCGCCGCTGCAGGGGTAGCCATTTGCAGTTAGTGGATGGAAAACCTTTGCCTGATTAGCTTTTTATACTTAACTCTTTCAACTAAATAAATAATCTTTAAAAATAAATAAACCCTGGCCCACCATTTAAAATTTGCTTTTATGACTAAATATAAAATGCAGAAATACATTTTTTTTAATTTGTGAAGGAAATTTCACACACAAAAATATGCCTTAGTTTAATAAAGAACCCAGCTTCAGTAACTATCAACATACGACATCACCATCCCTCTGCCTACCCTCCAAGTACATTTGGGTGCAGGAGAAGGTGCTGTTAATATTTTAAAACCAATCCCAGAAATACTATTCTACCCAAGAATCCTTCAAAGTATATTTTTTTGTTTTCTTAATCATCATATCAAACAAATTTTACTGTTTTAGGTGGCTTAATTTTACACTGACTTGTTACACAGCAACAGGTAATTTATGCAGATTCTGTGGGTTGAAGGTTATATGCCTTTTTCTTTGTCCTGCTCAGCATTTAAAGAGAAAACACTAATCAGGATTATTTTTAAATTATTATCAATATTTCTTGAGATACTCCCCACTGAATTATTGACACAAATAGAGTACTTTTCTTACTTGGGACTCTGATCTGGTAGTGGTTAAGTGCTGTAAGAGCTTCTACTGCATCGGTTTTGCATTCCCATTCTAATAGTCCAGAAAGTGTCTTGGCAGAAGCTAAAAAAAAAAAAAAGAAAAATTCATACAGAGATACTACAAGCTTATAATCAATATAATCACTTGACTGGACTATAAGATGCTGGACTCTATGCTTGGCATATGCTTGCTAAGAGGGAATCTCAACTGAACTTGAACTATGGTTACGCAACCAGGTGGAGGAACCCACCATGGGGGGAGGGTGTGGGGAAGTGGGGGGAGAATCCCAGTATCTATGAAATTACAACACAATGTAATTAATGAATAAATTTAATAAAAAATAAAAAATAAATAATCAATATAATCAGAAAGTTTCAAAGCGAGGAAGAAATGATGTTCACTTACGTTTTGCATCAAATACTTTATATTTGATAAATGTAAGAACTTCATGGTCATTACACAACTGTCAAGAAAAAGTAAAACTTCATTAAATATATAACCAAAATAATACCCCTTTCCTGTACAAAGCAAGTTTTACCACCATACTTATGCTCTTATAAAGTATGCCTTCAGATTATTATCAAGCTGTATGACAAAAAAAACAACAAAACAGTGAAATTCTATAAGCTATGTAAATAACTGCAAATAGGGAACAGAGTCCCAAAGCAACAACTCTTTTCTGAAGCATATTACAGTTAGAAAAAAGGCAACAACACTCTGACTTAAGACTGAAGGTCAGGGTAAAATAACTTCTTTATTTGCTTTTATTGGAAAGGTGATTTGCAGAAAGAGAGACAGAGAGAAAAATCTTCCATCCGCTGGTTCACTCCCCAAGTGGCCTGGAGCCTCTTCCAGGTCTCCCACACAGGTGCAGGGTCCCAAGGCTTTGGGCCGTCCTCCACTGCTTTCCCAGGCCACAACCAGGGAGCAGGATGAGAACTGGAGCAGCTGGGACATGAACCAGCGCCCACATGGGACTCTGGTGCATGCAATGTGAGGATTTATCCACTAAGCCAACACACTGGGCCCAGTAAAATCACTTTTTTAAAATTTTACTTATCTATCTATCTATCTGCCAGAGTTATGAGAGAAGAAACCAAGAGAGAGATCTTTTATGTGTGGTTCACTCTCAAACAGCTGCAATGGCCGAGGCTGGGCTCTGTCCTCCAGATCGCCCACATGGGTTTAGCCATCTATCGCTGCTTTCCCAGGCACATTAGCGGGGAAATAGATCAGAGGTGTGCCTGGCATCCATATGGGACATCAGCATCACATCAGCATCAGCTTTACCTGTTACACTACAACACTGGCCCTTAAAATAATTTTATTAAAGACCAGGCCAAAATACCTTCCCACAAGTAAAATAACTCATTCAATGTAGTAGTAGGAATAGCTCATTCTAATTCTAACTCTTAAAAGGATTAAGCGCAAACCAACAACAAAATTTGTATTTGAGTACCTACCTTTGTGAAGGTCTCTTCTGTGACACACAATGGAACATTATAATAATGCAACACACATGAGGGTGGCTGAATTATATTCTTAGATGCTTGGCCAGCACTCGTAAAGCGATTATTTTTGCTCATTGCAAAATCTTTGTAGCTACTTGTACCATCCTCCAGCTCAAATATTTGACTTGGAACAACTGAATGTTGTTTAGACACACTGAAGATTGGAAAGAAGAAACAAACAACATACATTAGACAAAATGCAGCAGGATAGTTAATCTCAAAGTGCTAACATTTTTTCTTGCATGAAACTTAAAAGAAGGCATGCCTAACTATTCAAGTATAGGATGGTAAACTGGGCAGGACCACAGCTCCAAAAATCTGAGGATGCTATTCACTTATGTGAAATGGCACAAAATTGCATATAAACAATACATATCCTCCCATCTCTAGATTACTCACACTATCTAATACAGGGCAAATGCTATGTAAGTAGTTGTTACACTGTATTGTTTAAGTGAAAAAGGTCCGTACATGTTCAGTCAAAATACAATATTTTTCCCATGTATTTTTGAACCAAAAGATGAATCCAAAGATGTAGAATCTGCAGATACAGTAATCCAACAATATTTAGTTGAAGTTGCAACCATTCAGAGTTAAGGATCAGTTAGAAGAAAAATCCATTTAATATATTCGCATATTGGAAAACATAAAAACATGCCCATTTTGCCATGATGTTTTATGATTACTAAATTAAAACTAGGCATAGAACGAAGTTAATTGTTGCTGATGGTAGGTTGGAGCTTTTAATTGATCGGGATGATACTCTGCTGGTTCTGCCCTCAGACCAGACAGGGTCTCCCTAAGAAGCCAAGGAACTTGACTGGACTATAAGATGCTGGACTCTATGTTTAGTATATGCTTGCAAAGAGGGAATCTCAACTAAACTTGAACTGTGGTTATGCAACAAGGTGGAGGAATCCACCATGGGGGGAGGGCGTGGGGAGGGGTGGGGAGAATCCCAGTACCTATGAAACTGTGTCAAGTAATACAATGTAATTAATGAATAAATTAAAAAAAAAGCTAGGCATAGGTAAGCAAAATGTGATTTATATAACCCTATAAATCACAATTGTCTAAAAATCACAATATTTTAGTAGCTAGTAGTTTTAGATGGGTCCTTAAAGTTAAAATTAGTATCTGTAACAAAAGGGACAAAGATGTTATATTTCAAAATATCAGAAGCCAGCGCTAGAACTGCACAGAATGCTCATCTTCTACCCTCTGGCGCCAGCATCACATATGGGAACTAGTTTGTGTCTCAGCTTCTCCACTTCCAATTCAGCTCTCTGCTTATAGCCTGGGAAAGAGTGGAGGATGGCCCAAGTCCTCGGGACCCTGCACCCACATTGGAGACCCTGAAAAGGCTCCTGGTTCCCCACACTTCAGATCAGCCTTAGCTGTTGAGCCCATTTGGGGAGTGAAGCAGTGGATGAAGACCTCCCCTCTATAAAATCTGCCTTTCAAACAAACCAAAAAAAAAAAAAAAAAATCTAAAACGTTTCAGATAAATAATTACCAAACATTAAGCCTCTTTCCAAATAATTTCACATTATTAAGATGAGTGACGGCTCTTTCCACAGCATATTCATCACCCATTTCTACCAGTGCTGTACCAGGAATGGTCTTCATAAATTTTACCTATAAACAAACACAAAGTCCCAAAAAGATGAGCATTCAATTACCTTTCAAAATAACAGAATTTTTAAAAGACATTATGATTCATTCTGCCAAAATACAAAAAATATAAACAGGAAGACTATCACCCTATTGTGTATACCCAAGGGAAACACGGGCTTATCCTGCCGTTGCTACTGGCTGCATAATTGGGGACATTTAGTTAACTTCTCAATGACAACACCTGGCATGATTCATCAATTCAAAATATTCGGCAAATGTTACTGACTTTTCAATACGTTTTGTAAGCACAATGTGTGTAGTGGGGATTTTATGTTGAGCTTAACTGATGTATCTTCTTGACCCTGGAACGGTTGGGTTGGATTCCCAGCTCTTCAGCTCTAATTCCTGACTTCCTGTTAACGTAGATCCCAGGAGGCAGCAGCAACGGCTCAAGAGATTGGATTCATGCTGTTATGTTGAAGACGTGGCTCCAGCTCTGTCCAGTCACAGCTCTGGGTGTTTGAACAGCAGACCAGTGGATGCGAACTCTTTCTGCCTCTCTCTCCATATAATATTTTTTTTAAAAGAAATTCAAAGTGGTCTTAAATAGCATGACCAGTAGAAAGCAACTGTGTAACAAAGGAGCAGTTTGAAAAATAAGCAACTTGGACTTGGTGAAATGGCTTAGTGGCTAAATCCTCACTTTACATGTACTGATATCCCATAATGGGCACTGGTTCGTGTCCCAGCTGCTCCACTTCCCATCCAGCTCCCTCCCTGTAGCCTGGGAAAGCAGTGGAGGATGGCCCAAAGCTTTGGGACCCTGCACCTGAGCCGGAGACACAGAATAGGCTCCTGGCTCTTAGCTTTGGATCAACTCATCTCTGGTCATTGGGGTTACTTGGGGAGTGAACCAGTGGATGGAAGATCTTTCTCTGTCTCTCCTTCTCTGTGAATCTTCCTTTCCAATAAAAATCAATAAATCTTCGGGGGAAAAAAAGCAACTCAAGAGGGGGTTGGTTTGTGGTGCAGCACCCCAATCCTCTGCTTGCAGTGCCAGCACCATAAGGGCACCAGTTCTTGTTCCAGCTGCTCCACTTCCAATCCAGTTTTCTGCTTATGATCTGGGAAAGCAATGGAGAATGGCCCAAAACCTTGGATTCCTACACCTACATGGGAGGCTTGAAGAAGTTCCTGGTGCTCAGCTCCAGCCATTGTGGCCATTTGAGCATTGAACCAGTGGATGAAAAATCTCTCTCTTTCTTTCTCTCTATAACTGCCTTTCAAACAAAACTAAATCTCAAAAAAAAAAAAAAAAAAAAAAGCAACTCCCTATGAGCTCTTCAGCAGAGGCCACACTCACCCTCTCATAAGAATTCAAGCAGACGTAAGTCATTCATAAGTATAAGTCATTGAGCACAGTGCCTACCCCAGGAAAGTCCCTAAGGATGAAAACCCACTATCCATGGCCCCATGAACACACTCCTTCTTATTGGTCAACCTCATACTGAGAATTGCTTCATACAGCATGGTCAACACAGATTCACTTCTATCACTTTGACTAACAATTTCATTTCTGTTCTCAATTTATTTGAGAAGAGAGGAGAGGGAGACAGATACAGGACACAAAGACAGACACACAAACAGAAAATTAGGCGGAGAAACTCCCATCCCCCATCCCCCACCTACATGCCCTCAGGACTACACCAGGCCCAAGGCAGGAACTGGGAGATCAATCCAGGTTTTCCACAAACGCAGGCAGGGACCCACCGACTCGGGTAAACCCATGCCACCCTCTAGGGTCTGCACTGCAGGAAGTGGTAGTGGAAGCTGCAGCCAGGAACTGAACCCAGGTACTCCAGCAGAAGACTTGGAGAATCATATAACCGGTGTTTTAACAGCTACGCCAAATGCCTCTTCTCAAATACTAGCTTTTAAAAAGATTTATCATTTATTTTTATTTGAAAAGCAGATTTACAGGGAAGGAGTGAAGGAGAGCGAGATCTGCCATTCACTGGTTCACTCCCCAAATGTTCTCAACAGCCAGAGCTATGCTATGCCAAAGCCAGGAGCCTGGATCTTATTCCCATGCGGGTACCAGGGCTCAAGGACCTGAACCATCCTCCACTGCCCTCCCAGGCAGATTAGCAAGGAGCTGGATCAGAAGTGAGGCAACCAGGACTTGAACTGGCACCCATATGAGATGCCAACACTGCAGACTGAGGCTTAATCTACCACACCAAGGCACCAATCCCTCAAATATTCATTTTAATGGGCTATTCTAGCTGCTTTACACTACATCTGTACTCAAACAAAACCCAGCCAAAGCAGGATTTTTCTGCCTTATTTGAAATCAACTGTCTTCTTGTGAACCATATTCTTCTCTGTTTAATCCAGTATCATTCTACATATCTAACACTGACTACATATGTGTTAAATATTTGTTCTTATACTAGTAATTCTCCTCCAAAAAGTTAGACAAAATGTATACATACATTTTTAAAGATGATTATGATGGTATGAGTTTACATATCATAGCTTCAAGACTTCTGGTGCTTGTGTTTGGCAGAAGTTAGCATGCTGCCTGAGACGCCCATGTCCCATGTTCTGTATCAGAATGCCTGAATTCAGTCCTAGCTCTCTTTTTAATTCCAGCTTCCTATTAATGCACACTCTGGGAGACAGTGATGGATAGGTACTTGGTGCCTTTCACTCACTTGAATCCCTGACTCCTGGCTTTGCCCTGCCCGGGCTGCCATAGGCTTCTGGGGAGTGAACAAGCTGATGGAAGAGCCTCCTGTGTTTTCTCTGTCTGCCTTTCTAAAAGTTAAGTTCAGATTAAGCCTCCTCCTGCGATGCTGTCATCCCATCTGAGCAGTTTGAATCTTGGCTACTCCACTTTTAATCTAGCTCACTGATAATATGCCTGGGAAAGCAGTAGAAGGTGGTTCAAGTACTTGGGCCCCTGCCACCCATATGTGAGGCACAGATGGTGTTCTAGGCTCCTAGCTTCCGCCTGGCCCAAACCTAATTATTGTATTTATCTGAAGAGTCAACCAATAGATAGAAGACCTCTGTCTCTCACTATTTGTGGCTCTGCCTTTTACATAAGTAAATAAATCTTTAAAAATAAGCATAAATGTTTAAAAACTTTGGTTATGAAAGAGACCAGAATTAGAGTATACAGGAAATAAAAGTTTACTAGAAAAAGTTATTGGTTTTATCATTTGAGATAATTAGCTAATAAAACGAAAAACCAACATCCACTAAAGAAGTTGACTAAACTACCTGAGTTTGATGGTCTACATGTGAAAAGCGAATAGAAAAGTAAAACTATCATGAAAGTTCAAACATTCACTAAGGCCCACACAGTCATCAGACACAGAGCTGCTACTCTTAGACCAGCGTTTAACACCAACGGCTGTGTGAAAAGTTACTTTTCCCAATGCTGCTAAATCCCACCTTTCCCATTATAGAGGAAGCCATCCACATATTCATGGCCAGTTTTGTAAACAGAAATCATCTTATCCCCCAGACCAAACGTGGAGCTTGCCTGTCTGCTTGCCTGCTTTCTGTCTTTTGTGGGGAGGGGCAGGGTGGAGATGGGGATGGTATATGACTAAATAATTGAAGAAGATCTTGTTTCAGAATTTGAAAGAGTTGTTCCTTCAGATCAAGATGATTTAAGAATTCACAAACTAAGATTATCAACTCCTCATGCCACACCAGCTTCCCACACCTTGTGACTCAAATTAGTACTTTCTTATCCTTGCGAAAAGAACACTAAAAATCACTTAAAAAAGAAAAGATAACATTACTAACTAGCTAGTGTATCAAACAGTTAGTAATTTAAGATTACCATTCATTTGCCTTGTTAAATTGTTCATGATTGTTTAGCACCAGCTTTGTGTCAGGCACTATTCTAAGTATATATGAAATACCAATGAACAAAAGTCACACGTTTTGGGGAAGCCAGAGTTATCTGATGAAAATAAAGTTAAAATTTTTATAGACTTTCAAACTACATAATTCTTTTAATAGATTTATTTATTTTTATCGCAAAGTCAGATATACAGAGAGGAGGAAAGACAGAGAGGAAGATCTTCCATCCGATGGTTTACTCCCCAAGCCAGGAGCGCAACAGCCAGTGCTGTGCCGATCCCAAGCCAGGAGCCGGTAACCTCCTTCAGGTCTCCTGCACAGGTGCAGGGTCCCAAGGCTTTGGGCCATCCTCGACTGCTTTCCCAGGCCACAAGCAGGGAGCTGGATGGGAAGTGGAGCTGCCAGGATTAGAACCGGTGCCCATATGGGATCCTGGCGCATTCAAGGAGAGGACTTCAGCCAGTAGGCCACTGCACCAGGCCCCAAAATACATAGATTTTAAATGTTTTACTACTTTTTGAGTTTAAAAAGAGGAGTGGGTGTTTAGATTCCAGTTAAGGGTCCCATCTCCCACATCAGAGGGCCTGAGTTTAATTCCGTGCTCCAGTTACCAATTCCAGTTTTCTGCCAATGTAGGCTTAAACACAGCAGGTGATATCAAGGATCTGGGTCCTGCCACCCAGGAAATTCTGTATCGAGTCCCTGGCTTTGGCTTGACCCAGTCCAAGTCACTGTAAGCACATTTGGGGAGAAAATCTGCAATCTGGAGCTCTGATTCTCTCCCAAATAACTTTAAGAAAAATAGGGCTGAGCATTAAGCCAGGCCAAGTTGCCACCTGCATCACTATCTCCTAATGAATGCAGGATCAAGTCCCTGCTGCCCCACTTCCAACCCAATTCCCTTGCTAATACAGCTGGGAAAACAGAATTGGTTGGGTCAAGGGCTCCTACCATTCACATGCGAGACTTGGGTCTTCTGGCATGCGTCAACCTAAGCTATTGTGGTTACTGGGAAGTGAACCAGTAAATGAAAGATCTCTTTCACCTTGCCTTTCAAATAAATACATACATCTTTAAAATAAATTAAAATACTACTAGAAACATGTTAAAAATAAAGAAACAAATCATAAATTGAATCACCATCAGTCAAGGACCATCTGGTAACACTACTGATCATGAGTTCAGGGCCCAGCACAGTAGCCTAGCAGCTAAAGTCCTCACCTTGCACACGCCAGGATTCCATATGGGCACAGGTTCTGGTCCCAGCGGCCCTGCTTCCATTCCAGCTCCCTGCCTGTGGCCTGGGAAAGCAATCGAGACGGCCCAGATCCTTGGGACCCTGCACCTGCGTGGAGACCCGAAGGAGGCTCGAGGCTCCTGGCTCCTGGCTTTGGACTGGCTCAGCTCCGCCCGTTGAGGTCACTTGGGGAGTGAACCAGCAGATGGAAGATCTTCCTCTCTGTCTCTCCTTCTCTTTGTATATCTGACTTTCCAATGAAAAAAATAACTCTTAAAAAAAAAAGGAAATTAAGAGTTCAAATTTTTTTAAAAAACGCTTAAGATTAGATTTTATGTTCATAATATTCTACACAGTGAGCTACATACTAAATTACTATTTTGGATTTCTTTATATAAAAAGTATTTTTAGTACCAATGACTAATAAATAATTTCTGGAGCTTGCATATCTGATGGTTTTTAAACTTAAGTGGTCACTACTGAAAACTTGGATGTCCGTGATATAAAAAGACAAATATCTGCAATCTGTTCAAAACCACTACTCGATACCCCAACAGAAGGAATGAGTATAAAATGAAACTTACCTTTTCAATATTTCCATATAGGCAGAAAAGGTTGAAGACTCTTGAACAATTCATTTTCAGTTGATGTAAACCACTAACCATTACAACTGAACCAGAGGGATTTCCTCCATGCATGTAAGAGGAAGAAGCCTGCGGTAACGGATAGGCAACAAGCTCAGGTGTGTCTCGAGAGCCCATTCTGTAACGACTTGGTAAAGGCAATAATGGACCATGGGACCCTACAAAAATGATCAAAACAAACTAATAAATACAGTGCCTTCTGTAAATCCTTCAGTAGACATAGTTCACTACACAGAAATTAACCAATATTGGCAAGTTTGACATACTTTTAAAAAAAACCCTCAAAGTGCATGAATATAAATTTATTTGTATGAAAAATAATAAAAAGAAAACGTAATTGACCAGTACTTGCATAAACCAGGTTGTAAATTCATATTTTAAAAGACTATATTAACCAAAAAAATTAGATTAGGCTATGCAGGGAATTCAAGGTAATCGCCGTATATAGACCTCAACTTTTTAGAAAAGAGAAAAAAACCCTGCTGTGAATATCTTTTAGACGAGTAGTATACTCCTCTAAAAGGAAATCTAGGAAGTCATCTCTGCATAGCTGTAGCAAGAACTCCTGCACTTTCAGGTTGCTATTTCTTCCTTCAATTCTACTAATTTTATCTACACACACATATCTTACTATTCTGCAATTCACACTCGCTAAAACATCATCAACAATCCAGAAGGAAAGAATGCTCCTAACACCATTCGCTCTCTCTCTCTCCCTCTCTTTCTTTCTCTCTCTCCGCCTCTCTCATACACACACACACACACACACACACACACACACACACACACACAGAGCTACACATCTCTTATACTGAAAATCCTCACTGGAGCCAGCACAATGGCATAACAGGTTAATCCTCTGCCTGCTGGCATCTGACATGAGCACCAGTTCATGTCTGGGCTGCTTGACTTCCCATTCCAGCTCTCTGCTTATGGCCTGTGAAGACAGCAGAGGATAGGGCAAGTCTCTGGGCCTCTGCAGTAAAACATGGAAAACCTGGAAGGAGCTTCTAGCTCCCATCTTCAGAACAGCCCAGCTGTGGCCATTGAAGGCATCTGGGGAGTGAACCAGCAGATGGAAGATCTCTCTGTCTCTACTTCTCTAACTCTGACTTTCAAGTAAATTAAATCAATCTTAAAAAAAAAAAAAAAAAGAAAAAGGACACCCTCACTAAGAATCAACTTGCTAACTTGTAAGCCATTTCAAAAAACTTTATCTAGTTTTCCCATCCACAACAGATTATAAGTGATGTGAAAAATAAACCTGGAGTACGCAATGTGAATCAGAGCATGTGGGCCTGGTGCAATGGCTCAGTGACTAAATCCTCGCCTTGCAAGTGTTGGGATTCCATATGGGCACCAGTTTCAGCCGTTCCACTTTCCTTCCAGCTCCCTGCTTGTGGCCTAGGAAAGCTATGGAGGATGGCCCAAAGCCTTGGGACCCTGCAGCCACATGGGAGACCCAAAACAAGCTCCTGATTCCTAGCTTCAGATCAGTTCAGCTCCAGCCATTGCAGCTACTTGGGGAGTGAGCCAGCAGATGAAGATCTTTCTCTCTGCTTATCTTTCTCTCTATAAATCTGCCTTTCCAATAAAAATAAGTTAGTCTAAAAAAAATAAGAGCTTGTGTATAAAGTGTGATACTAAAAGTGGGCATAAAGCATATTCACAGCAGTAAGAGAGGCAGAACTCAGGAGCAGCACTGAGACAGGGACGTGTGGCTTAGAAAACATAATCCCTTCAAACCTTAGGTGCTCCTGCACTACTGAATGCAGAGGCCAAGTCTGAGGCACAAACAAATTTCCTTTAGATGTGCAAAATAGCAATTCAAAAGCCCAGGTTCTTTCCTCATATCTCAAGAAGAGCAGTATAAGTAACACCACTAACTTCATTTTTAGGTAGGACTAAGGGATATCTGTCATCATCTGAGCTACTAAAAACTACAAAATTTTAGTATTTAGGCTATTAGAGCTTATGAAAGACGCCAATTTTCAGTATTACCAATATAGCTGTAATTCTTAAAAACACCAACTTTAACACGGAGCATACCCTTAGCAACATACCATACTCAAATGATGCCTTAAGTTGGCCATGGTTTTCAATTTTGTTACTGACAAGTGACAGTTCATCAAAACAAGCAATGTAGCTCATGTTTAATGAGCTGTTATTCTGTTCTCTAATTTAGTTACATATACTTCAAGATTCAATTATTAGTCATTCTTATCCTATTGCAAAAGTTTATATGAGGAGGGTTTGAAAAAAGTTATGAAAAAATAATTATGGGAAAAAGGTGATAGAAAAAGATTTCCATTTTTCCTACATTTTCCAAGCCCATCATACTTATGACACTGCATCCCCCACCGCTGTTTGCTTATACAGTAATGATACTTCTTTACCATCACTAGATTATATTCTCACCACAGGAAGTAGAAGGACATGCAGTAGAAAGACACCCATCTGTTTTTATTCACTCGTTCTCCCTTTTCTCCTACACCCCCTCTGCCTGCTTCCTAGGCAGACCATACAAAACCACCACCACCACCTCAGAGTGAAATGTCTTAATGGACACACCTCAGGATGGATGCCTCAACACAACCCCACCACACCAATCCCCCTCAACAGAACTCTCCAGAATCTCCGGATCTCTAATTACAATTGTTACTCCAAAGAATTTTGCACTTTTCTTTATGTAAGCTTACATTTAAAATTCATGTACATGTATAATCAGGGCAGAAAACTGTCAAGGAATTTAATAATATATTTTTATAAAATAAAAAGCTCAAATAGGGCATGAAATGTATGTCTGTGTAATTTGAGTAAAATATATTTTATATAAAAGAAAGAAAACTTAAAAACCTAAACTAGCATAAGTTCCTTATCCTTCAACAATTTCCATTTTTTTTCTAGCGCTTTTGGCAAAAACATTTAACCACTTTTCAGTCCTCAGTTAATTGCCATGACATACTTAACTATATTACCAACTTAGTAAACTTTTTGTCACTCTCCATTATGCTAAGCAAACAGGCTTCCAATGTTTCTTTATACAGGATCAGAATTACCTACAGTTAGTGTTAATATTTATTCTATTACAAGAAAAATGACCAAGGCTCACACTCAGTAAAAATGAGTGTAGTAAAATTTCCCTCTCCTCTACAATACAGTACCTTGAATATATATAATCATGTACACACACACAAATTCTAGAATTAAAAAAAATGGGCCCTGACACTGGTATAGAATGAAAAGCTGCTGCCTGAAGTACCAACATCCTACAAAGGAACTGGTGTGAATCCCAGCTGCTCCACTTCCCACCTAGCTCCCTGGAAAAGCAGCTGCAAAAGCAGCAGATAGTCCAAGTTCTTGGGCCTCTGTATGCATGTGGGAAACCTAGACGAAGCTCCTGGCTCCTCACCTTGACCTGGTCCAATCTGACATTTTAGTCATTTGGGGAGTGAGCCAGAGAATGGATATCTCTCTCACTCTCTCTGCCTCGGTAACTCTACATTTCAAATAAATAAATCTAAAAAGAAAAGGCAATAGGGAATAAGCTAAAAAAGCTAAGAATGATCATTAAATTAAACCAGGAAATTTTAAAATGTTTAAGAAAACAGGCAACACTAGGGGCTTTCAATAATAAATCCCAAGAGTAAACTATAGCAGTTTCTATTTTATACTGCTTCTGATAATCCTACACTTCAACCTTAAACCACAGAATAGACAGAGATCAATACCAAAAACAAACAACCACAACAACCAAAAAAACCTAAAAAACTACATAACAACAATGTATAGCCAGCCAGTTCACAAACATCTACCTATAAGAAAAACAGTTTGATGCCTATATTCATTCTGCGGAAGATTATTATTCTAGATCTCATAATCTGAATTTCTCAGCACAGAAAACAGAAGTCTTTCGAATACAAACAAATTTAGCAAAAATCAAAATGCCAACTCCAGCACTAAAAACAAATCTAACCAGATGCATTTTCCTTTTTGGCAGTTTCCCAATGTTTCTGCCTTCCTTACTGAAAATTCCTCTTTGCTTCTAATTACTGGAAATAATACACATTTACCTAACAAAAACATGTATACGATTCTCTTCAAAACCAGGGCCCATTACAAATCAAAACCAAACCAAAACAAAATATAACGGGAAAAAAATTTTCAATCCCCAACCAAGATTCAATTTATCTCAAATGATAAATCTTGATATATCAATACCCTAAGAAATCAAGGGATAGTGCAGAACTCCCAAGGGGTACATTATAAAAAACTGATCCCATGTAAACCAAGTCAGGTAAGCAGAAAAATACAGACACAAGAAATGTGCCATTCATCATCAGAATTGCAACTTCAAGTAATTTGTCTATTCTACTTTCCTTCTGCCTTGACAAACTTACCATAGCCATCATGTCTAAACGAAGAAGGGTGTTCTCCCAAAATGGCTTGTCTCTGGCGACCCTTTCCTCTATCTGACACAAAAGTAGAAACATGATTTTAACAATTTTGACTCAAGTACTTAGTAGAGTTCTCTCATGGGAAACACCCATTCAAATACAATTCATAAAAGAAGTACGATTCCTGTTAACTTTAGACATCCATTCATATCCAATTTAAATACAAACACCGAAGTTTAAGAAAAAAATTCTACCTAACAAATTCCATTTTTCTTGAAAATTATCTTTTTGGCAAATGCCAAACACAATCACACTTTCAAATTTAAGGGGAGAATGGATACTTTTCAGAAAATCAATGTACACAATGCTAGAGTTTGACACTGTACAGAAGTTTTTACCCATACATGTCTTTAAAACGAGCTTTAAGTACAGTACTTTTGAAAGACAGTACCTGAATCATACTATTAGCTTCAACAGCAACACATTTTCAAAGTGGGCTTCTTTCAAGAAGTTTCAGCATAAGCCAACAACAACCTGTATTACATGGTTTCACAATCAGTAAACACAGAGTATTTTATAGGTATACACACATATTTACAAACACCTACTGACTTGAAAGCTGAAATGTTGCACATCACTGGCTCATATTGTATCATGGATGGTCATTGTCTATAGACCTTAACAGCAGGCACAACTATGAGCAACCCCCCAAAGTTTAAATATGCCAAAACAAAGCTAACCAAGGGGGCTACATTATTGGATGAGAATACTACAACACTCTAAAGGATAATTGTTATCCAAGCTACATTTTCAGCGAAGGCATGCCAATTTGCTCAAATCTAATTTGAGGAATCAATACAAAAATTATTTGTAGCTTCTAAGATAATACTTCCTATGTTTGATTAGTAACTTTTAAAAACTCATTGAACAAACTTTTAGAAAGTCTGTGCCCAATAAGATCTTTTTATACATATCTTGAGACTCTGGTCATTCTAATCTTTCCAAAATTCAGAAGCAGGCTTTCCATCCTACACTTAAACAAGTGAGATTTATGGGAGATGAGAAATACTCCAATTTCACTTCACTCTAAAGAAGCCCAGTCCAAGTTATCACAGCATTGAAAGGGATTGGGGAAGTCACAAGGTAAGAAAATCATCATCATCATCATCTCTTTACATCATCCCCACTAAGTAGAACCATCTAGCTTCTGCTTTCCCATATCAGCAACAACAAGGTACTTATTACTGCCTCATGAATTTTTAAATGTTCTAAGCCACAAGAAAGCCAATTTTTATATTATATAAAAACTGATCCTATATCCACATTCTACCTTACTTGGGGGCCTTGCAGATTTAGTTTTTGTCTGAAAACTCTTCAAAAGGCTTAAAATATTGCTATGACCATCCCTCCATGTCATCAGTCACTTCAACCTAAACATTCACAAGTGCTTCTTTTAACTGCATGGCTTCCTGCATTTCTTATCATCAAAAATCTCATTCCTCATAAATCAATCTAGTCCGCTAACCCATTCTATTTTCTTCCTCTCCTTAAGCATGTGTCAGACACTAAATACAGGCTTTATTCCATGGACGAGTCTTAATCCAAATCACCATAATGCCTTCACGGCTGTTATACTAATACAGTGACGGTGTACTATAAGAAAACACAACTGGGCTGGGAATCAGAAGATTACAACTTAAATAATTTGCTATAATGTCACAGAAACTTAAAATTCTCACTCAGAAAAGGGAGGAGTTACAAAAGATGATTCACAAAGTATCTTTCAGCCAAACACCCTTGCTATTGATTCCCAATATATGAAATACTATCTAATTAATATAAGGTCACACAAAACAGAAGTGAGTAGAAGTCAAACACTGAATATATTGGCCTCTAAATACTAACTGGCAAGTTTTCACGGAGTCAACTGAAATCTAATGGAAGCTGTGTACCTTCTCCCCTAAAATATCCTCATATATAAAAGTTTTGCTTAATACTGGTGGGTAAGGGCAGGAGTTTCTAGAGTCCAGTCAAAGGATTCTTTACACTAAAATACAATTAGAACTGGGGGGAGAGAGAGAGGGAACTTAAAAGCTAGTTACATCTTTAAGAGAGTTTTTTGGGAGGACGGTAGAAAAAGTTGGTATAAAAGTCTTTACTTGGGGACAGTAGCATAATAGTTTCAATGATCTATCAACTTGCGTGCAAGCTAAAAAAAAAGTTCGTAGATTGCTGTAGTCTCAACAAAAACATAAATTGCTATGATCTCCCCAACCACCTACCTACAAAGAAGTAGAAAATCAGAATTCTTTTTCCTTTAACAGCCTAGACAATTAAAATTCTGACTTCCTTTACCTGTATTTCACTATGCAAATATTTTCCTTACACATTTATAAACTTTTCTGACTAGAATTATACGGAAAGCCTCTGCTGATTACATAAACACCATCCTTTTAAAGGAATAATAAATACACTATTGAAATAGAAAGCAAATATGCCTATGTGTTAAGGGACATTAAGGGACTAGCATTGTGGAGTTATCAGGTAAAGCCACTGCCTGCAATGCCAGCATCCCCTGTGGATGGAAGTACCACTACTGATCCAGCTCCCAACTAACGGCCTGGGAGAAGTAGTAGAAGATGTCCCAAGTATCTGGGTCCTTGCCACCCACATGGGAGACCAAGAAGAAGCTCCTGGCTTCAGCTTCGTTCAGTGGCCACCTAGGGAGTGAACCAGCAAATGGAACATACTTCTCTCTTTCTCCCCTATCTGTGAACCAGCAGATGGAAGATACTTCTTTCTCCTCTATCTGTAACTTTTCAAAATAAAATATATCTTGAAATTTAAGAAAAGCGCAACCCAAACACCCTATTTAAAATGAGTGAAAACCATCACAACAAACCCATAAAACAATTCAATGTTCAGTCACTGACCAGAAACTGACCGAAGTGAGAGATTTCTCATCAACCACTTGTCCTGTTGTTTGAGTGCTAAGGCTTTGTTTTCCAGTACCGAATTCAACTGCACCAAGCTAGGCCAAGCATACTTCTGCTAAGCAGTGAAAAAGGTAGGGGTCCAGCCAAAGCTGCATTACAACTACCTGCAATCTCATGCACAAGGGAAGATGTCTCCCTGGGAATCAAGCGGTAAAGGAGCCAATCATCCCAAAACACTCCGCATCTCAACATGCAAAGGAGCATCCTAGTGTCTTTTCTGTTTTCTTTTGTTAGGGTACATGCACTTTAGGGTTCACATTGCCCAAGATACTCTGGATGGCATGAAAATTTCTTCTAGTTGGCTTTTACACATACTCATCTTGAGTTTTACCAACCCTTGGTTCATATACTGATATTGTAGTTGAGATGTAGCCAATACTGCAGCCCCCTTGTTTTTACAAGACCACATTTGAATTTGTGTATTCCAGAATTGCCACAGTTACTTGCACAAATTTATCAAATCTATGCTCATGAAATCTAGCACTTAGAGACTAAGTGAAAATGCATCCCAAAGGAAATGCTCTTATCTTCAGATTTATCAAGTTTAAATATTTGTTACCTTAAACAGACATGGTAGTTTCACCCACATTTGAAATGTCAAAATTTCTATTTACACAAATTGACATAAATGATCATCTTAAGTTGGTACAAAAGTGACAACTTATCCCAGCCACTTTACAAAAATCAAACCACACAGAAAAACACCTTTTACATATAGATCACCTTTTCGTTATGCTGAAATTTCTATTCAAGATCCACAATTGAGCAAAAACAAAAAAGTATACTTGAGTGCAAGCCAAGTATGCACCTTTCTAATCCTTTTATCTTTAATATCTGTGTGGATTGGTTGAGCGTGATCAATTCCCCAAAACTATATAGATAAATTGGTCCTGGTTATTTGCCAACTAACAGTTTAAATCTAAGCTGTAAACAGTTACAGTAATGGGTATTAAAATTCACAACATTGTAGTCTAGTTTCCCTTAGTTTAGTCTTAAATTCTACAACTGAACCCTTGAGGGAAATTAAATCAATATATACATACAACTTGAGTAAATGGGCACAGTCTATCATGGTTTTCATCCCATGGAAGTCTGAAGTACTGTTAAGTGTCCTTCTTTAGAACTTGGGGTGATGGTGCATGCAGTATGCAGTCAAGGTGAATTGCAAGTCTGAGTTTTTCAGAGGGCTTTTGCTGCTGCCGATGTTGTGCATGATGAAGTGTAGAGTCAGCCTGCTGGAGTCCTCTATCCTTCTTAATGCCTTGTCCAGCTTGGGGGAAAAGTCCTTCCATAGAGAAGCAGTGTGCAAGTTTGCAGTTTGTAAGGTATATTCTGAACCAGTTTCCTCTCCTCCAAAGAGAGAGAGCTGCTTGGAGAAATGCAAGTCCTTGAACTGCGGGCGTGCCTGTATGTGTGGGCTCCTGGTTGAACTAAATATAAATAGCTCAGTACATACCAGTAGGGGGCACTATATCAAGGTTATTTTCCAGCATAACAACCTTTCACAACAAAAAACATTCACCAACAAGGTTTTCATTTGAGTTAACTAGCTCATCTCAGGAAAAAAGGAATCTAACCACAAATAAAAATTTGTCAGCAGACATAAGAATATTCTAGAAAGCATTAAATACCTACCTCGTCTTCCCAAATATGGTTTAGTGTAGTCCCAACTGTCATTGTCATTTCTAATAACATTTAGACGAGTTGGCTGTTAAGATTGAAAATAAAAGTGAGTTCAAATCGCATATGCAAAACATAAATTTTTTTCTTTAGTAAATGTTGAAAAAATATTTACCCTTGCATATTCAATTTTTAGTGTGCAACATCCAGCATATATATCTGCCCCATTGAGTGCTGCTTTAGCTTTCTGGGCACAAAGCACTGATTCAAACATAAGCTCTATTAAGGAAATTTGGTGTAAGATAGCTGACAATCACTATACCAAAGAACAGCATTGAAAATAATCAAAAACTTTTCAGGAAATGTTTTATCAGATAAAATTTCCAAGTGAATTTCAGTAACATTTATTGTCACAATCAAGGTAGCAAAGAAAATAATACAACTGAAATACTGGAAGAAGGGTACACAGTCCCACTTCCTGAGCCATGGACAACTACCAAACTTGAAACAGGAAATGTTTCATCTGAAAGTAGGAAAAACACAACAAACTAAGATAATATAGATGATGTGAGTTTAATACATTGCTGAAAACGCAGGGTTCTTAAATTACTCAACTATTTTGCTGATTCCTTAAAAGTTATTTAATTCCATATATATCTTTTTAAGTGTCAAGTCCCAAGAGCATACAAAGTGAAACGAACCCACTCTTGGGGTCAGTGCCATGGCATAGTGCTAATATTCTGCCTGTAGCACCAACATCCCATAGAGGTGTTGGTTCAAGTCCCAGCAGATCCACTTTCCATCAACCTCTCTGCTAATGGCCCAGGAAAGCAGCAGAGAACGGCTCAAACCCTTGGGTCCTTACACCCACATGGGAGACCCCAAGGAAGCTCTCAGCTCCTGACTTCAAATCAGCTCAGCTCCAGCCATCGTGGCCATTTAGGGAGTGAGCCAGCAGTTGAAAAGATCTTGCTCTCTGACAACGCTTTTCAAATAAAAATAAATCTTCAAGGAAAAAAAAAAAAAACGTGTCACAAGTGAGAAAAATTTGCTGTATATCCCCTTCTCTGTGCACACCCTTGCACACACAGGCTACAGCTTTTTCTTTATTATTTTTTAAATGAGTTTGGACATTACGTATTATATATCCTGTTTTTCAACTTCTTTCATGGTATAACAGATTCAACATACAGTAGTTCTTACATAAGAAACTATATTAGGTTCAATAAAGGTTAAGATAAAAAGGATTTAAACCAAATTTTTGGTATTTCCAAATTATTTCTAACAGTACTCAGAAAAGTTCATTTAGGATAAAAGTCAAACAGTTTGCATATTTTTTACATATTATCAAACTGTTGTTTTATACACTAAGAAGCACTAGATTGATTTACTATACTAAGTTAGTCTTAGCCAAATACTAAAATGCTATGAGTACTTTTATTTTTTTAAATCCTAACTAAATAGATATTTGTGGGAAAAAACTATGAACGCTACTTGCCTAAAAACGTTTAAGCATAAAAAAAAAAAAACAAGACTTATATAAATTACCCAGCATTCATATACATCAATAGAATATTTTAAAATGAAGGATATTCAACCATTGCTTGTATCCCATTTCTCTTGAATATAACAATGCGTTGCACTTTTCCAACAGGGTTGCAAACAGTGTACAACACATCCTAGGAAAGAAAAAAGCAAGATTTCTTCACAATTTTCATTTAGAAAAACATTAAACCTACGCTGCATTTTGATTTACCTAAAACCAGCAACTGTCACATTATCCTTTGTAATAATTACTAATTTTTAATGTTATGCTAAATTTAATTAATCTATTTCTTCATGGACACAATATAGCCACACTAGAGAACTTGCAGTGAAACATTTCAAACGCACTGCTACCTATTTACCTCCAACTCCGTCTTAACAGGTGACTAAAATCTCTGACCCACAGTCATCTGAAGTATAGTAGCAAGTATTAAAGGGGAATATTAGAACAATCCTAGTATTCCTTTTCCAAGAGACAATAGCAAGGGGGACCAGGGCAGTGGCGTAACAAGCTAAGCCTCCATCTACGGCACCAGCATCCCATGTGGGCACCGATTTGAATCCCAGTTGCTCCACTTCCAATCCACTCCACCCACTTGGGAGACTCAGAAGCTCCTAGCTTCGGACTGACCCAACTCCTGCCATCACGGCCATTTGGTAAATGAACCAGTAGATGGAAGATCTTTCTGTCTCTCCTCTATAATCCTGTCTTTCTAATAAAAATAAATCTAACAAAAAGAGAGAGAGAGAAACAACACTTAATGATCAGCATTCAACCTATTAGACGTCACCAAACTAGAAGGCTGAGTGAACAAAAAACTATTTTTTGTTTTTTAAGGTATGTGGGTCAAATGCCAGCAAACCAGTAGAAGGGGTCTAAGGACCCGCACCCAAGCATGTGAGATACCCGGGCAGGTGGGCAAGGCTGCAGGGTGGCACAACACACCGCCAGAGGACTGGGCTTGGGGATCTGCATGCTTGTGGGAATGCAGGGCTGTGGATTGCTCACTGAAGGGGATCTGAGGATGTGTGGGAGGGAGGACGGCTAAGGGAGAATGTGACAGGTGAGAAAGGACTTCCTGGGAACTTTCAATGACCAGGCTACTGCACTTGCAGGTAAATGATTGGGCTGAGACTGGGTGGTTTAGAGGACAGAAAACGGAGGACTTTTCAGGGTAAAACCAATACACCCACCCACATAAGATTCTTGAGCTGGGCTTGTTGGAATCAACCAACATCTACCAATATACACAAAAGCTAAGGCTGGAGCAACCTGCCTCGCAGGGCTTGACCACAGAACCCAGCAGTGAGTATGGACCACAACAAGTCGGGAGCAGATTCTGTGGGGAGTTTGTGGGCTCATCCCTGTGGGACTGCCACACCAGCTGGTTTGCTCAAGGGCTGAGAGTGGTGACAGACTAAGCTAGGCATGACCACAGAAATCACCATTTATTGTTATAAAAGTTGAAAAAGGCTAGACTGGTCCAGGGTACATCACCCACAGGAGCACCCAAGAATTGGGTGTGAGGCTGGCCAGGCTGCAACATTCATCACCACACACAAAGGCCAACACTGCGGGGGGGGGGGGGGAGCAGACTGTGCTGGGTAAGGGTCTAACACCCACTGACACATCTGAGATCTGGGTCTGGCAATAGGCCTGGTAGGCCATAGCTCCTGCTGGTAAGCATCTGAATGGGTGGTCAGGCTGCTGCTTCACTAGTCAGTGGGTATGTGGATTGGCTCTAGGGTAAGGAGGGCTAAGCAAGGCTGGGCCAAACCACAGCACACTGGCATGCACAGGAGCCAAGATGGGGTGTGGACTATGCTGGACTAGGCTAGGCTATCACACCTACTGGTTTCCATGAAAGTCAGGGATGGCAGCAAGCTGTGCAGGGCTAAGCTACAGCACACACCAGTGGAAGTTGGGATTGGGGGCGGGCCAGGCCAGGTCAGGCTACAGCATCTGATAGCAAAGGCCAAGATGGGGGATGGGCTATGCCCGGCTGGGTTGGAGCAACCACCTGTACTTGCAATCTGTGGCTGGGGGCAGGCCTGGTAGGAGAGCTAAGAGGACACCCTGACTGGGCTTTAGTTCCCACTAGTGAGTACAACAGCCGGAATGGGGACAGTGGACTGGGCTGGACATGGCTGCAACATCCCTCAGCATGGATGTGGATTATCTGTGATGTGCCAGACTGGCCTAGGCTCCAGCACCCACTGGTGCTCACAAGAGCTAGAGTGGGTATAGAACAGGCCAGGCTAAGTCTTGGCACCCACAGAACCATGCAAGAGCTGGGTCTGGGGGTGAACTAGAATGGGTATGGGCTGGTCAGGAAAAGTCACTGTTCCTGCCAGGACAAGAGGTGGACCAAGTCAGGCTAGGCCAAGAACCCACCAGTGTGCACGAGATCTGTTACTTAGAGGAGATTTGATAAAGGAACTTGGGGAACTCCTCTGTCAGGATGAAGTTCCTGCAGGTGAGCAGAACCAAGGCTGAAAGCAGCCCAGACCAAGCCAGGTTACAGCACCTGCTAGCATACATATGAGTCAGGTCTGGGAGCCGGCCAGGCTGGGTCAATTAATAGCATCCACTGGCAGTTATGAGAACCAGAAGAAGGTACAGGACATGGCAGGCTGGGCCACAACACCAGCCAGCTCACATGAGGGCTGGGACTTAGGGCTCAGTGGGCTGGACTAGGCTGCAGCACCCACCAGCATGAGCTGGGATTGGAAGGCAGACTGTGCCAAGCCAAGCTACCCACTGGCAAATGCCAAGGTGAGGCAAGACATGCCAGACAGGACCACAGCATCCACCAGCACACATAAGACTCAGGTGAGTAGCAAGCCAGGTAGGGGAGCAGTGAGGACTCCCTTATTGTGCCCTTGCTCCCGCTGGTGAGCAGAAGAGCTGGAACTTGAGGCAGTCTAGGCTGGGCAGGACAACAAATCCCTTTGGTCTATTGTTAGCTGGGTTGCAGAGAGAACCAGGCTGGGCTAAGCATCCACATCCACTTGTACATGCATGAGCCAGAGTAAGTGCAGGTTGGCCAGGCTTTGCCGCAACATTGGCTAGCAGATACTGGGACTGGGAACAATTTCTGTCAAGTCAGACTGCAGAACCACCTGTAAAGTACAAGATCTGGGGCTGGGAGCCTAGTATTATGAACATCCCTCTGATGAGCTGCAGCTACCACCAATGAGCATGAGAACCAGGACTAGGGGACAGGACAGACCTAAGTGTGAGCTGGATACTGGAGTTGGTCAGGTTGGGCTAGGCTCTAAAACCTATTTATGTGTATGAGAAGTATGAGAGCTGAATGGGATGCAGGACAGACTGGACCACTCTCGTACATACCAGCAAGCACAGGAACCGGGGCCGGGTATTATTAGCGGTTGCTCCAACTAGGCTGCAGTTGTCACTGGTGTGTTTGAGGGCCGAGTGTGTGGTAGACAGGGAGGGGCTGAACCACGGCATCCATTAGTTTGTATATGAGATGGAGCTGGGGACAGAACTGACTGGGTGACTACAAGCACCAGAGTGTCTGTAGCCTGATATGGGTGACGGACTCAGCCGGAACTTGCACTGGCTCGCCCACACAGGAGTCACACTGAGGTCACCTCTGCTGCGGTTTCTTTGGGCACTCCCCCAACTGGATTACTGCACTCAAAACTCCAACCATGTAGAAAATTACAGATCTGTAGTCTGACCATGGAGTGCATGTGTCAGAACTGGGTCTCATTGGCTGTTGAAGCCTGTGCAGTGGACAGCATGTCCAGATGCACATGGGGGACATGACAATTTATTGAGGCCAGCAGAGGATGTCTAGTGCCCTGGGGGGGCAGAACAAATTGGACAGCTCTCCCCACCAAGTTTGACAGCGAGTAGAGACTTTCCTAAGGTGGACTATGTCATCCAATGGACCTTGGAAGGATTTCCTCAACCTTGGAGCAATGAAATCAACAGCATTTCAGAAATAGCAAAACCACTTAAGCAGTGCCCTCGGAACATCAGGGACCTGGGGGTGACATCGGTAGCCATCCCCTATTCCTGGGTACTGATGCAACTCGGCTGTTGGGAACATCCCTCGCCCCTTCTCTTCTCACTTTCTCCAGATACAGAAAGAAAAATGAGATTGGAAACAGTTATCTTATCCACTTCCCCCATTCCTTGATCCTTCCCATCCTAATTGTTGGCCCACATGGGTATGCATCCTTCTTAACCATGTAAACATCATCAAAAATAAAAAAAGAAATGCCTTCAACACCTTCAAATACATAGCTGTACTGTTAGTTATTAAAGAGACGCTAAAATAACAAATCAGAGTACGTGTACTATTCCTCCTCCCAAAACATCAAACATTATCAATATATTAAAACCGGGGCTAGAGCGGTGGCATATCCAAGCAGAATATAGAGTTTTCAAACTCTATATTAATTTTGAGACCAGTGCAGTGGAATGCAAGCTAATTCTCTCTGTGGTGCCAGCATCCCTCCCATAAGAGTGCCAGCTCTAGTCCTGGCTGCCTGATTTCCCATCCAGCTCCCTACTTACAGCCTGGGGAAGTTAACAGAGGATGGCCCAAGTCTTTGGGCCTCTGCATCCACATGAGAGACCCAGAAGAGGCTCCTGACTCCCCACTTAGGACCAGCCCAGCTCTGACTATTGTGGCATTTTAGGGAGTGAACCAGTGGGTAAAAAAATCACAATCTCTCACTCTTTCCCTCTCTTAACTCTTTCAAATTAAAAATAAATAAAAGCTTTTAAAAAATTCTCAATATCATATTGATACTGGAAATCATTCCAATTAAAGCTTCTTCCCATGTGGTAATATTCTATTCATTATAAAACTCAGCCGTGTTTCTAACTACCCTTCGTATAGTCAGCACTGAATAATAAGTAGGAAACTCAACTGGTTCAGATCATAAACCCTTTTTAATATTGAGTATCACTTTTTAAAAAGGTGAAAAGCAAATCATAGGCTTTAAGCTGTCTCAAAATAGCTTATAAATGATGGGTAAATCCTCCTGGACTATGAGATTCTGTCACAACCTAGTTAACACTCCTGTGCATAAGCTGGTTTGTGAGCAAATGAGACTAGACTCAAGCCTGTATCTCTTCCATCAGGAACAGAACTAACGATAAATAATTTAAAAAATTTAATGGACCTAGCTAATTATGACAACTGAGCTTCTGATCCTTTTAGTTTCAGTGGTATTATTCTTTGTTCACTAAACTTGACAGTCATAATAAAGATACTTAATAATTTTTTAAAACTACCTTTGAATACATAGAGGACAGTAAAGAAAACTATAAATTAGTCATTCTAGAGGCAGTTTATCACACAGAAATACATACCACTGTAATTGGGTAGAGAGGATTCTGAATGGACAGCAAAAGGACTTTGTTGCCTCCTGAGGGATCATCAGTATTTCCTGGTCGAGTGATTCTTTTGCTTGTAGAATAGTTGAAAAAAGCCTGTTGCCCAGCAATGTACACAGGTTCGTCCGCAGCAAATGTCACACATTCTTTGGCACTATCTATGTTTTCAAATTCCACTAGAGCCTGCCGTTTAAATGGCATCATCATCACATAGCTGAAAAGGGAAACAGAGAAGTCACACCCCAGTCCACCAAGTCCAATATTCTCCATCAACTGAAAGCACACTTACATGTGTCAACTGATACATCTTACTGTTCTTTATTACCAATGTCCATTGTAAGTGAATTCTTCGATTACCCAAATAAATTGCAGTATGTCTGTTTATCTATTTATCTATCTTATATCAACCTCTAGCACAATTCCCTGTTTTTAGTAAATAATGACATCACTTCTTCAGGCTGCTACTCCCAGGCAGTATTAGAAAACATCAAACATAGAGAGGCTGGTATTGTGGTATAGTGGTTAAGTCACTGTCTGCAATGCCAGCATTCCATGTGGCACCAGTGCAAGCATGCGCTGAGCCGCTTGCAATTCAGCTCCCTGCTAGTGTGCCTAGAAATCACTGGAAGATGACCCAAGGACCCCTGTTCCCAAGTAGGAGACCCATTGAAGCACCCAGCTCCAGTGTGGCTCATCTCCAAACATTACAGCCACTCAGGTAGTAAACAGTAGGTGGAAGACACCTCTCTCCTTCTCTCTCTTACTCTCTTCTGTTTTTCTGTAACTCTGTCTTTAAAATAATTTTTTTTTAACAAAAAGATCAAAATATAGGAAACAAAGAGCTGGTTTGTGCCATCAGCATCCCATATTAGAGCACAAGCTTGAGGCTCAGCTGCTCTGCCTCCAATCCAGCCGTCTATGAATGCACCCGGGAAGCAGAAGGTGGTCCAAGCACTGTGGCCTAGGCCACTCAGACAGAGTGCCTGGATCCTGGATTCAGCCGGTCCCAGCTCTGGCTGTTGTCACCATTTAGAGAATGACCCAATGAATGGAAGATCTCTCTGTTACACTCTTTCAAATAATACATAAACCTTCATGAAAAGAAAAACAAACCAACAGAGAGGAAACACAACAGCAGGGTAGAGGGGCAGGTGTTTGGCACAACAGCTAGGTGGTCACTTGGGACATCCACACCCCACAGAGCGGGACTGGAGCTCTAACTCCACTCTCCATTACACTTTCCTGCTGACGCTCACCCACGGAGACAGCAGGTGAAGGCTTGAGTACTGGAGCCCCCCTGCCCTGGTTACCCAGCTCCTAGCTTGACCTGGCCTAGCTCCGCTGTTGCAGGCACTGCAGAAGTAAACCAGTTGAGGAAATACACCTCTGCCCCTTATTTCTCTACCTTTCAAATAAAATTTTCTTATTAAAACATTTAGAACAGAATGATAGAATCCCTCCTTAAACAGCTGAAACTACTATTTTCTTCTAGAATTTCTCCAGTATGTACTTTAATAGCTGACTATACTTTCACTTATGAAAACAGAAAAAAGTCAAAAGATAAATAACAGTATGCATACACCAACAAGTTTAAACTTCTCCAAAATACTTTTAAATATTAAAAAATCTATAAAAAGATAGTCACTAGAATATGGTAATAATTTGCCCATGGATAAAAGGATAAGGTATTTCTTTCTCATACTCTTAGAAGAATATATATTTTCATGCAAAATATAAAGAAATGAAGGAAGGGAACAGATGGATCACAATAGCAGAAATATGTTTTCTTCACATGAATTTTAAACTATTTTTATTTCATTTGAGGGGCAGAGTGACAATGAACCTGCTGGTTCACTTGCCAAATGCCCGCAACAGCTGGGGCAAGGACCATACCAGACCCAGGAGCCCAGACCTTGATCCAGGACTCCCATGTAGCCGACGAGGACCCAATGGCTGAGCCATCAGCACTGCCTCCCAGGATCCCCATGAGCAGGACGCAGGAACCAGGAGCTGAGGCACGACTGAGACACGTGCACACATCCCAAGCAGCATCCTCACTGGTTTTACAACAGAAGTCACATCAGGTCAGGTACTCCTTCTCAACCAGGCATTTGGGACCTATAACCCTTTAGAAACTGACACAAAGAGTATTCTAATAGAATCAGACTCCCTTACAGCCTGGTAAATTACTATTCTTTTCAATTTCCACATTCATAAAACTTGGGAGAATTGCTGTCAAAAATAGAGAAATTACGCACAAACTGTCCAAGACACGCTGGAAACACTCCAAAAATCTAACTTACTAAGGCTGGCATGGTGGCTCAACAGGTTAATTTTCTTTTCTTAAGATTTTCTTTTCTTTCGTATTGGAAAGGCGGATATACAGAGAGGAGAGACAGAGAGCAAGATCTTCCGTCCGATGCTTCATTCCCCAAGCAGCCGCAACGGCTGGAGCTGAGCCAATCCAAACCCAGGAGCCTCCTCCAGGTCTCCCACACGGGTGCAGGGTCCCAAGGCTTTGGGCCGTCCTCGGCTGCTTTCCCAGGCCACAAGCAGGGAGCTGGATGGGAAGCGGGGCCACCAGGATTAGAACCGGTGCCCATATGGGATTCCGGAGTGTGCAAGGCGAGGATTTTAGCCATTAGGCTACTGTACCAGGCCTTCTGTTGCTCCTATTTCAAGTAAGATCTTTTTAAAAGAAAATCATGTCAGGATGAGAAAAGTGCTATATTTTCACCTTTTTTTTTCATTCTGCAGTGTGTTTATATATACTACAATCAAAAGAATAAACACACATACCCTTTTTCCTCTCCTTAAAGGAGAACATGTAATAGTTTTGAAAGGTAGAGAAGACAGAGCATTCATCTATACAATCTAAGGAATCTGCTTCAACATACAAATCTCCAAACAGATTTGAGTTCCAATACACATTCCAATAACTGAACAAACACAATCACTTAGTGGTATGTCAATACATGGGCTTCATATGACCATGTGAATGCTCAATTTGTACTTCTAAAGATAAACAATCTCAAACAGTGGTTTCTTTCTTTTTTAAAGATATATTTTTATTGGAAATGCAGATTGACAGAGATAAATATCTTCCACCTGCTGGTTCACTCCCCAAATGCCTGCTATGGCTGGAGATGAGCAATTCCGAAGCTAGGAGCTGGGAGCCTCTTCCAGGTCTCCCATGTGGGTGCAAAGACCCAAGGACTTTGGTCATCCTCCATTACTTTCCCAGGTCACAAACAGGGAACTGTATTGGAAATGGAGCAGCCTGCACTCGAACCAAAGCCCATGTGGGGTTCTGACACTTGCAGAGGAGCATTAGCCAACTGAGCCATCACACTGGGCACTCAAACAGTGGTTACCAAAGAACAAAGCTGACCATACAAGGATTGCCAAGTCATCTATCTCTTGAGGTCACCAAAGAAATTAATAAAACAATGCCATAGTAGAAGGTGTCATCTAACAATATTCTACGCTTTGAAGAAATCATCTATTTCTGCTAGATATCTCAGGTCACTCCATGATCTGTTCATGTTTCACCTCTTCAATATTAAGAATTTTTCTAAAGATATTTATTCAAATTTTACAAAACTGAAGCAACCAGGTTATCTTAGCAAATCACTGAAATTTCCTGAATATATACTTTATCTTAGTCTTTGTCTTGGATGTCTTCAACAAAAACCCTAAACATTAAAAAAAAAAAAAAAAAAAGACAATATCTCTACATTATCTACACTTAGAAATACATTGGATACACTCCAAAAAAGAATTCAATATTTTTGCCTATTTTTGTTTGCAGATTTGCTTTCTAATTATGTTTTCACAGTATTCTTAAGTAAGCACAAGCTGTAAAAAAAAAAAACAAAAACAAAAAAAAAAGATAAAGGAGACGCATGAAAGAAGCAAAATGCAAAAGGAGGACGATTTAGAATATTTATACTTACTACGCAGGACGTGCATTACACACTCCTAACAAGAGCCCTAAGCAAATACTAGCACCCATGTTTACCTGCCAACTCCTAAATATTCCCAAATAAACAAAAAATAAAACAAACACACCAAAAAAAAAAAATCACTGCTCAAGTACCACTACTTGAAACTCCAAAAATGAAAGGTGGTGCTTTCCGTCTAAATCACTCCTGTCCTTACCATATTGTCCCAAATTTGTCCAGAGCCTCCACGAGGTCGGCTTCCACCACAGATTCACAGAGTCCTCGAACGTGGACAACAGGTGACACAGAGACCTTATGATGACTTCCACCTGCATCCTAGCAAGAGAAAATAATTTCTAGTTTAGAAAGGTTAAGCCATACTTTTAGTAAAGTCAGCAGGATATTAAAAAATAAAACAAACCAAAAAATCCCAAACCAGATTGCAATTCAGTTTGACAGAAGACCCTGGGAAGAACATAAATCATCTTGCTTGAAAACTTAAATTTTGAAAAAAGAGAGCAGTCTATCTCAAAGTGCAAAACAATTGCTTAATAATAACCTAATTCAATCTGAAGGAAATTTCAGAAAAAAACAACAGATGTAAAAGACATGTCAGAGGGCCCGGCGGCGTGGCCTAGCGGCTCAAGTCCTCGCCTTGAACGCCCCGGGATCCCATATGGACGCCGGTTCTAATCCCAGCTGCACTTGCCATCCAGCTCCCTGCTTGTGGCCTGGGAAAGCAGTCGAGGACGGCCCAATGCATTGGGACCCTGCACCCGCGTGGGAGACCCGGAAGAGGTTTCTGGTTCCCAGCTTCGGATCGGCACAGCTCCAACCATTGCGGCTGCTTGGGGAATGAAGCATCGGACGGAAGATCTTGCTCTCTGTCTCTCCTCTCTGTATATCTGGCTTTGAAATAAAAAAGAAATAAATCTTAAATAAATAAATAAATAAATCTTTTTTTAAAAAAGACATGTCAGAGTTGAAAATATATTTAATACTCATAACATCTTCGTAGTTTTACTTTCATAAAACCAAAATCTAAAGTAGATCAAAAGAACAAAAATGCTGAATTTTTTCCTTAATATAAAGATTCTATACTTTTTCCTATAACATAAATTTTTATTTTTTGTCCTTGCTCAGTTAATTATCTAGTCTCACTATAAGTAACCTAAAGCTACTCTTAGCAGTACATGGAACACCTTAAATTTATGCAAAGTACTTTCATCTTTGCTGTCTCAAAAACATAAGCCCTCCTAAGCTTCTATGGAGAACTGCATACCCAAATGTACAGTAAGCTGTTTCAGAGGGTAAGTATGGGATCTTCAATGTATTAAGAATTACTCTGGGGCCTGGCTCGATAGTGTAGTGGCCTTGCATGCGCCAGGATCCCATATGGTCGCTGGTTCTAATCCCAGTGGCCCTGCTTCCCATCCAGCTCCCTGCCTGTGGCCTAAGAAGGCAGTCGAGGACGGCCCAAGACTTTGAGACCCTGCACCCGTGTGGGCTCCTGGCTCCTGGCTTTGGATTGGCTCAGTTCCAGCCGTTGCAGCCGCTTGGGGAGTGAACCATCAGATGGAAGATCTTCCTCTCTGTCTCTCCTCCTCCTCTCTGTATATCTGCCTTTCCAATAAAAATAAAATAAATCTTAAAAAAAAAAAGAATTACTTTGGAGGCATTTGTGCAATGGTTCACCTAGCTAATGGCCATACCTTGCATGTGCCAGGATTTTGTATGAGCACTGGTTCATACCCCAGCTGCCCCACTTCCCCTCAAGCTCCCTGTTTGTGGCCTGGGAAAACAGCAGAGGATGGCCCAAAGCCTTGGGACCCTGTACCCATGTGGGAGCCCCATAAGAAACCTTACTCCTGGCTTCAGATCTGCTCAGCTCCTGTCCTGAGGCCAGTTGGGGAGTGAACCAGCAGATGGAAAATCTCTTCCTTTGTTTTTCCTCTCTGTAAACCTGCCTTTCCAAAAAACCTAAATAAGTCTTTTTTTTAAAAATTAAAAAATATATATATGTATGTATGTATGTATGTCAGAGTTCAAAGAAAGGAACTGGTTTAAATGTACAAGACAGCCCCGGGACTAACTCTTAATATTATTATCAAATCCAAGAAATACATTCAATCTTTCGCAAATACTAATTTAATCTTTAAAATTTCATTTGAATTGCTTACACTCTTTCAGTCATTAAATGCTATCAAATATAAAATGAATCATTCTGACAGTATCCTATGTAAACCACCACTCTTCTTAAGCTACAATTAAGGAGACTTCTTACATGAAATTCAGTTTACTGTGCAACATAACTATTTCATTCTTAAATGTAAAAGAACAATGAAGCAGAAAAAGTTTCAAATAACTGATTTAAATATGACATAGGGCCCGGCGACGTGGCCTAGCGGCTAAAGTCCTCGCCTTGAACGCACTGGGATCCCATATGGGTGCCAGTTCTAATGCCAGCAGCTCCTCCTCCCATCCAACTCCCTGCTTGTGGCCTGGAAAAGCAGTCAAGGATGGCCCAATGCTTTGGGATCCTGCACCCGTGTGGGAGACCTGGAGGAGGTTCCTGGCTCCTGGCTCCAGATTGGCACAGCACCGGCCATGGCGCTCACTTGGGGAGTGAATCATTGGACGGAAGATCTTCCTCTCTATCTCTCCAGCTCTCTGTATATCTGACTTTGTAATAAAAAATAAATAAATAAAAAAAGTTTACAGGACAAATTCCCCAAAGAAATCAATAGCTTACAAATGGATAACTCACTTTAAGTGACCCACGTGGAAGATTGTGAAGTTCACAATGGCAAATCATTCACTCATTTTTGAGGAAAAAAAAAATGTTATCTATGCCCTATGTGAAAAAGACTAACAAACCATAGAAACAACTTCTAATCCCCCACCATCCCCACTGGTTAAGCATTCACGATTGTGACTGAGTGACCTTGAAGACAAAGTACAGTTAAAGCAACACTACCAAGGAACAGAGTAGCTCAAAGGAAAAAAAAAGTCAAAAGTGTTCAGGTTTTTACTTTCAGACCAGGGATGGTTTCCCAATGAAACTGTTGAATTTATCTGGACAATAAAATGCTGGACTCTCCATATGCTCCATGCCCGCAATGAAGGAATCATGACAGGTTATGATCTGTACTAGTGTAACAGTGTGGAGGTATTCAGTGTGGGGGGAGGGTTTGGGGGAATCCCAGAGCCTATGAAACTGTGTCATAAAATGAAATAAATGTAGTTTTAAAAAAAAAAAGTGTTCTGGTTTTTTAAGATTTCTTTCATTTTTATTTGAAAGACAGAAAAGGCAGATTCCACACAGAGAGGAGACAGAGATAGTCTTCTATCAGCTGGTTCACTCCCCTAACGGTCACAGCAGGCAGAGCTGAACCAATACCGACCCCCACAACCCCCGCAACACTGAAAGCCAGGAGCCAGGTCTCCCAGGTGAGTGCAGGAACTCAAGGACGTGGCCAGTTCTCTGCTTTCCCAGACCACAAGCAGGAAGCTGGATGAGAAGTGGAGCAGCCGAAACATGAACCGGTCCCCACACAGGCCTGCTACATCACTGCGCCAATCCCTCAGCAAGTTTTTTTGAGGTGCTCAACACACACGTGTTGTTGAGTTTCTGAGGGCCAACAACCTCAGCCTCCTACTTAGTATGGCAGTTTTGAGAAATCTCTCCAAAGCTCTGGCAGGAAATACATTAAGGGAAGTTTCCCCAGGGTCCTTCTTCCCAACAATGTACATTTATCTAATCAAATAAGGGCAACGTGGAGGCAAACATATAGCCTGAAGATGGTTGACACACTGGGTTAGCAGCCCTGTATCACTCTAGCAGCCCTGTATCGCTCATAGCCCACTCGACTCTCCTCCCTTCACTGGGTTCCCCTGCCATCCATATGGGAGGTGACATGGATGCAGTGTTGGGTACCCAGCTTTTACCTCCAAAGGCACTGAGCCACACCACAGACACCTGTGAAGTAAACCAGCAGACAGGAGCTCGCTTCTTCTCTACACACAAGTTAAAAGCCAAAAACGAAATTATTTCTGCGAGAGTTTCAGTTCTGATTTGGCTCCTTCACACTTTTGTTTATCCTTTCCTCTTCATATCCAGTTAACCTTTTATAAAGGAACTCAGAAAAACTTACCACAAGGGGCCAGCATTGTGACTTTTGGGTGAGGCAATGGCTTGCAACACAGGCTCCCTGTATCTGCATACTCCACAGTTCAGCTCCCTGCTAACACAGCCAGGAAGCAGCAGAAGATAGTTCAAGCGCTTGGGCCCCTAAGTCTGTCCTGGCCCAGCCTGGCCTGTTTCAATAGAGTGAACCAAAGGATAAAATATCTCTCTCCTTCTTTATCACTCTGCTCCTCAAATACATTGTTATTTTTTTAAAAGAACGTTTATTTGGGTCCCAGCGCAATGCCTCCATTGGCTAATCCTCCCCCTGCAAGTACCAGGATCCATATGGGAGCCAGTTCATTATCCTGGCTACTCACTTCCTGCCCAGCTCCACCGTTTCTGACCTGGGAAAGCAGCAGAGAATGGCGCAAGTCCTTGACCCCTGCACCCACACAGGAGACCTGGAGGAGGCTCCTAGCTTTGGGTCAGCTCAGCTCCGGCCACTGCGGCCATTGGGAGTAAACCAGAGAATGGAAGGAAGATCTCTGTCTCTCCTCTCTGTTTATCTGACTTTCCAATAAAAATAAATAAATCTTAAAAAAAAAAAAAAAGCTTATTCACGGAAAGTCAAAGGTGAATATGTCTGAATTCTTACTTTACAAACTCCCAACTAGAATAGAAAAGACGTCCATCCAGCATTTCAGAACTATCCAGATCACAGGGACAGAACTCTCGGATTACGTACACATTGAGACTCTGGGTTGATATGACGTGGCGGTTCCTCATCCCTTGGTACTGGGACGTGTGGAAAGGCATGCGTGTCCCCTCCCTTTGTTTCTCTCCTTCCCCTCAGGAATAACAAGGAGAAATAGCAAATTTGGAAGCAATGAGTTCACCCAATTTTCCCTAAACCTCAATCCTGCCCACCCTGATCAACCATGTAATCATGATTTAAAAATAAAATTAAAAAACAAAAAATTCCCAGGCTCTGATATGAGGGGAAAAGATGCCCATCACTGTACCTAGCATACACTGTAACAGTTTGAGCACAAAGGTATTTCTTGAGCTGAAGGACTACCACAGCTGAAACAACCTCTCTTAATTTAGGTGAATTACCATATTCCTGCATAATGAAGCACCAACATGCTTCTGCAAGACATCTATCCTAACAGCAGATTTTTATTGTACACAGGTTTCCACGGTTGCTATGATTTCAAAATAGTACCTAAAGGTACATGAAATGACTTCGAATACAAAAATACCCATTCATTAATGTATAGTACAACTTCAGTTCTACTGTAAAATAAAAGCAATTCACGCCCTTTCCTTTGACACACAACAGCAGTAAGATAAACAAACTATAATTTACAAATCCATTTGTACAAATTAATTCCTGCCTAGGCAACTTAAAAGCTGTATTATGTTAATCATTAAAGCTTTAGGTAAGGAAAGTTTACAGTTCACCCTTCATATTTACAGGCTGAGAGAATTCAAGAATAAACTTTCTCAAGGTCACTAAAATGGCACACTAGCTTCAACTTCTGACCCTCCTCGAGCCGGGCTCAGTGTTGGTTCACCGCTCCATACATTCACATTCAAAGTATTCTCCTCTATATATCCGAACCTGGCTCAATGTCTTATCAGTTTTCCAAAAAAGAAAAAAGGTTTTAAGTATCTTTTCAAGACCCTTGTAGCCAATTGATGCCACTAAGGAAAACTCACACGAGCCTTTCAGCAAGAAAAATGCTGATCAAATACATGTAAATACCAGTTACATGACGTTTCCATTTTCCACTGAAGAAATGACCTCGAACTGAAACTTCCTAAGAATAAATGTGCTTTACTTGGACTTTCAGATTGATCTTTTGAATATTTCAAATAGCTAGGCACACAAATCAAAACCGCTAGCACATAGTAGGAAACTATTTTATTTAGAAAAAGTTCGAAACTTTGTTGCAACATTCTTCACAGTCTCCTGACAGTACTTGTAAACTCAATGGAGACCACTGACCAAACTGCTTACATAGAAAATCAGGCAGGAGCTATAAAAAACCGCTTCTCATTTGCCTCTTATGCAAGGTGGGAAAAAAAATTGCAAACTACCAGTTGAATACAAGTGTACCAACTTCATCAAGTTTGCTGAGTTAATCACAGTTCGAATGCGTTAAATACTTGAAGAACATCTAAGTCATCAAGACCGTTATCTTGCACCAAAAAAGGGCAAAAGAAAAAAGAAAAAAACCCTTCGCTCATCCTCAAAGTCTCCGTCCAAAGACAGTCGAGCACTTGTCAAGGCTAAAATGATTCTCTCCACCCCTTCGGCCTCCAGCTAACACTTGCGAGGAGAGGACAAGAACCTGGCAAGGGATGTTGAATACAGCTCCTAAGTCAGTTCCTCCTTCCACTGGGGCCAAACGAAAACACAACGCCAATGAAGAACTGAGCAATTTTTTTAAGACATCCTTGCAAGTCGGGCTGTCTTAACACCTGCCGGCACGATTTTGTAATCGAAAAGGGAAAAACACCATTCTCAACAACCGTCACAAAACGAGGTTAGCACCGAAGGCAAGCCATGCCCGAAAAAGAATTCAACTGTCTAGGGCAAGAACCTTCCAGGGCAGCTGAGGGGCGGGGAATCGCCAGGGCGTAAACTGCCCTTAATTAGGGAATCTCTTCAGGACCAGCCTTGGGCGCCAGCGACGCAACCATCCCGTGATGGTGACCAGGCGCGTGGACTGCGTGGGCCAAGGGGCTGAGGGCAGTCGGTGGTCTTGAGGCCGGGCCCCAAGCCCCAGGAGTTCAAACTAACAAAGAGCAAATCGCGCCCGAAGCCCCCGACGCCTCCCTCCGGCGAGCCCGCCCCGCGACCCTCCCCAAGTTCAGGGCCCAGCACGCCGATTCGCGGCGGGGCCTGCAGCCAGGCCGAGGCCGGGGCCGGATTTGCGGTCGGGATGAGGGAGACAGGTAGAGGTAAGAACACAAACAGCCCTCCATCCCACCACCCTTAGAGAAGCGCCGGCGTTTCCAGCCCGGGGTCAGCACAGGCAGGGGAAAAAAAAGGGGAAACAAGGAGGGCCGGAGGTCCCAAGCCGAGAACGCCGCCTCCGGGCCCTGCTTTCCAGGGAACCGCCGCGCTTTGTTACCGTCTGGGAGAAGCTCCGGCCGCCGCTGTTGCTGTTGCTGCCGCCGCCGCCATCGCCCCCGCTCCGGGGCGTCGCTTCCCGGCGGGTCTCGCCCTCCTCGGCCGAGTACTCGATCTCCCCCTCCTCGGTCTTGCGGCGCTTGGCCTGGCTCTCGTACTCTCGATCCTCCTCAAATGTCTCCCTGGGGGAGGAGGAGGAGGAGGAGGAGGACATGGCGGCGGCCGGAGGGACTGACGGGCGGCGGGCGGGCGGCCGGGCGGCCGGGCAGGCAGGCGGTGTGGGACACGGGCCTCGGATGCCGCCGGCCAGTCCCTGCCGTGGGCTGAGCGGCCCGGCCGTCCGCTGGGGCGCGCTCCCAGGAGCCGGGGTGGCTGAGGAGAACCGGCGGACTGAGGGGAGCGCCCCAGGGGGAGGCTCCGGAGCGGCCGCTCCCCTTTATTACCGAGCCAACATTCAAGCCCTCTCCCTCCTTCTCCTCCTCCTCCTCAGTCCCCGCTCCCAGCCCCGGGGAGCGAATCTAAGGATGGGAACGCAACCGTGGTTTCCGGTCGTCCCTCCTCCCCCTGAGCCGCTCTCCGCCGCCCAGGCCGAGTCTCCGCCCCCGCCTTGGCGGCCGCCGCGCCGGATCAAATCCAGCCGCAAGCCCCAGGGAAGTGCCCCCCTCCTCCGCCGACCCGCCAAGCCCGGATCCCCGTTCCCTATTGGCAGCAGGGAAAGCCGACCAGGCTTCTGATTGGCTCAAAGGGCTGTTCATCAAAATCACTCGGGGGTGGGAGGTGGCCTTCAGAACTCGTCCAGGGCTTGCGTGTCTTGGCGGCGCAACGCTCGCCCCGCGCGGCCTGGGGGCCGTTTGGCCACGGTGGCCGTTGGCTCGGTTAGGCTCTCCTGCCGGAGGTGAGGCTCGAAGGGAACTAGAGAGGGGTGATGCGTTGTGCGTCGTGGCCGAGGCTGTGGGTGTTAACCGCCGTCCCGCTAATTTAAATGCCTTTTATTACTTCAAAAGAGGATGGGGAAACCTTCTAAAGTCCGTGGAGACACTGCCGCGTGCGGGCGCGCACACACACGCACACACACTCACTGGAACCGTGACACAAGTCTCTCTTCACCCCACGTTGATTGCAAACTTCTGTGCAACTCGCGGTTGCTCACCTGCTCTTCAACCTTTCCTTGGCCCGTGAGGTGCAGTCTGCAGGAGGACCTGTCAGTTTGATGTCAGTATTCTGCAGTCTTCCTACAGTTCTTACAGGGAACCTGTGTAAGCTCCTGTCCCAACTATATGTAGGCTTTAACTCTGCCGGTTGAAACTTTATCCCGATTCTTTATCATTTCTTTTTCAAGACTCACAGAGCCTTTCATCTGTCCCTCGGAAGACATCTCACCACTTCCGAGCCCTGAGGATTCTCGCCCAAGCCTTCAGCCATTTTTTTCTTTGCAACAGGGCCCTATGTAGCAGAGCTTGCACAGACAGGAGCTGTGCACTTCGCGTCCTGAAACTAGCACATCTAAGGAGTTTAACAGTGCTCAATGTCCTTGACAAGGAAGCGCCCAGCATGAGAAACTGGCATAGATATGCCCGACTGCCCAACTGCCCAGTTCCTGCTCCTTGGAGGGCTGCCTGGGATGGCTGTTGGCCCTGTCCCTCGCGTGCTTTGCCAAATGTGGCTCTTCCTTTCCTTTCCCAACCGTGGATTGTTTGCTCTTGTAGCCCAAATCTCTCCAAAGTTATTTCCAATCCCTGCCACCTTCAAACCAAAGGTAGCTTTATTTATTGCTGATAGTACTTTAACATACACTGTGTGTTATCATTTGTTGCCTGTCATTTTGGAATCCAAACGCAGGTTTCTCTGCAGCACTGTACAGCTAACGTCAAATTGGAACACAGCTACAGGTGTACATGGACAAAATAGTACATTTAAAAAAAACTATCGTTGGACATGACACAATAGCCCAGTAGCTAAACCCTCTGGGATCCCATATGGGTACCAGTTCACGTTTCTGGCTGCTCCGATAGCCCAGTGGCTAAATCCTCACCTTGTTTGCACCACTGGGATCCCATATGGGTACCAATTCACATATCTGACTGCTGCACTTTCCCTTCCAGCTCCCTATTTGTAGCCTAGGAAAGCAGTCAAGGACAGGTCAAAGCCTTGGGACCCTGCACCTGCGTCGGAGACCCGGAAGAATTTCCTTGCTCCTGGCTTTGGATCGGCTCAGCTCTGGCCATCGTGGCCACTTGGGGAGTGAACCAGCAGATGGAAGATCTTTCTCTGTCTCTCCCTCTCTTTGTGAATCTGCCTTTCCAAAAAAAAAAAAAAAAGAAGAAGCTAGTGTCTACATTAGGAGGAAATGGAAGAGGACAGAAGAAAACCTGGGAGAAGGAACTGCAGCATTGGCTACAGATGAGAAAAGAACCTAAAGCAAGCAGCAAGGAGGGAAACAATTATACAGTTTTGTGTAAAAACTGTTCTGGTTGATTCAAACATCCCCAAAACGTATTTGGAATGTGACGGCAGAGCCTGGCCTTCAGAAAGCTGTACAACAAACATTTAAAAACCACTGAGGTCTTAAAACCTATGTTATGTGTGACCATTTGCACGCTCTGAGCTTTTTGTAGCATGCTCATACTCAGAGATCAAGAAAGAAGAGTAAATGAATTGGTAATTCACTTACCAAGGAAACTTTCCTTGACATGGGAAGTGGCCAATGCACACATTTTCATTTTGCCCAAAGAAGAATCATGAGCTTAAGACTTTTTAATTATTTTCGCTTTAGGAGAAACAGTAAAATGTTCTGTGACATAATTTGGCATAATGTGCCAGTGCTGTGGAATAGCACCTGTAGTATCCGTATCACATATGGGCACTGGTTCCTGTCCCAGCTGCTCCACTTCCAATCCAACTTTGCTCGGATGGACTCAGGTGTTTGGTCCCCTGTACTTGCATGTAACATTCAGCCTGGCTGCTGGCTTTGGATAAGTTCAGCTCCCACCGTTGTGGCCATTTGGGGAGTAAACCAGCAGACAAAAGATCTTTCTGACTTTCACACAATCTGTAAAATCTGCCTTACATATAAAAATAAGTCTTAAAAAAAACAGTACTGGGGAGTAGCACTTAATATGTGTTTGCTGTTTACAATGTGAAACTACTTGCTAATTTTCTCTTTATTTTCATACACAAGGTAAATTTGGTTTGATGAATTTTATTCACTCCAACTGTGGATTTGTTAAGGTTTATATAAACTTTCCAAATATTTCTTGAGATGTTGGGAATATTTTGGATTCTCCACCTATGGATCCCACCAAGTGAAAATGCAACTCCTAACACCCTTCTGGAAAGGAAGCCTGGCTTTGCTGATCCCAGATAGTGTTCATTCTAACAGTAGACAGGAGTCAATATGTGCTCTTATTAAATTGTATTTCTTTATAGCTTATATCCAACTGTATAGTGAAAAAGAAAACTGAGCAGTTAGAATATCAGTCAACCTACTGACCGTGGATGATATCAGGTCTGGCTGCAGAATATTCTCACAGTTTATTAAGGAAAATGCTTACCACCAGGAGAATAGCCAAAGAGGGAAAGCCCAGATGCTATTCTGCATAATTTAACTTAGGTGAGATGAAGAATTCACATGCCACCCAGGAGACAGAAATACTTTAGGAAATCAGAACATCTGAATGTCATGATCATCTGGAGCCTTTTGATGGCCTCAGACCTCTGGCTCGTTTTCTGAGGGTTTGAGTGATTGGCTGCTGTCTGGGGTAAGCACCAGTCATGAGCTCACTCAAAGGGGATTCAGGAATCGGCCTGGAGAAACTGACAGGCAAGGTCTTCATGACTGGTCCCCAAAGGCCCCCTTGGTTTAAATCTCATTTACTGACCTCCATAAGCTCTTAGTGTGCTGGATGACCCGGGGGTCTAAAAATACCATGAGTAGATAACTGTCTTCCCAAAGCTTGCATCCAAGTTGAGGAGACAAGACACATATCCAGGAGATAGGCTACAAGGAGCATATATGCAGGAATACATAACGCAAGAATAATACGTACACATGTTGTACAACCTGCCGATCACTGTGCTAACCACTGAAGGGTTATGAAACTAGGTTCTGCCAGAAACCCTCAACCAGAAACACTGTCAGTACTTCGTCCGTTAAACAATAAGGAAATTGTCTTGGTTCCCGTGCCCGACTTAGTAAACTGGAAAGCCAGGATTGGAGCCCAAACCATCAATAGCCATCAGAAGAATGATGACTGAATTACCGTGTGATTTACTGCTGTGCGCATTTCAGACATAATGTACAGTTACTGATCATAATGCTGTTGGATCCACTAACTGTCATTCTGAGAGAAGCGGTGACTAGGTTATCATTTGTACCACTTTCATTTGTATAAAGGAATTTAATTTACTTCTACAGGAAATTATGAAACTGTGTGGGGTTTTTATAATTTCTGTGGAAAAGCCCCAAAAATTATGTGAAAAGCACCACGATTATCTGATGCACAGATAATTTGAGCAACTAGAGATGTAAATTACTGAGTTTTCATGTTCAAACTTCATGTCCAATGTTGCTGCTATTTCATTAAATATGTGGAACTTTTTTTAATTTGTATTGGAAAATCAGATTTTTTTTTTCACTCCCATGTTTATTTCAGTATTATTCACAACCATGAAAATATGGAGCCAACCTAAGTGTCCGTGAATAAATGAATTTTTTAAAATGTAGGATAACTTGAAGAGTTCATGGGAACATGAAATTGATATACAAAATTTGTGGAATCATACAATTTCCTTCACAATAGGTGCTTTCAATGAACTTTCTTTTTTTTTTTTTTTTTTATATATTTATTATTTAACTTCAGTAATTACATTGTATTATGTGACACAATTACATAGATACTTGGGTTCTCCCCACCCCTCCCCAAACCCTCCCACCATGGTGGATTCCTCCACCTTGTTGCATAACCACAGCTCAAGTTCAGTTGAGATTCCCCCATTGCAAGCGTATACCAAACATAGAGTCCAGCATCTTATTGTCCAGTCAAGTTCAACGGCTTCTTAGGTATACCCTCTCTGATCTGAAGACAGAGCCAGCAGAGCATCATCCCAGTCAATTGAAAGCTCCAACATACCATCAGCACAAATTTACATCATTATGGAATTAATTGACATAGTAATGAGTAACCAATATGGTAAAAGTAAATGCGAGTTCTTAACCACCTTCTGTGACCACCTCATTGACATTTCAATTTTAGTTTATACACAACATATAACATACATAACATAACATGTTATACATAACATCATATCATCTTAAATTAAGGCAAACATGTGGTATTTAACCTTTTGGGATTGGCTCATTTCCCTTAGCATTATGGTTTCCAGTTTGGCCCATTTGGCCATAAAGAACTGCATTTTGTTTTTTTTAATAGCTGAGTAGTATTCCATGGAGTAGATGAACCATAGCTTTCTTATCCAATCCTCTGTTGATGGGCATTTTGGTTGCTTCCATGTTTTTGCAATTACTGATTGTGCTGCTATGAGCATAGGAGTGCATGTTGGTTTCTCATAAAACAAGTGTTCTGGATATATTCCTAGGAGTGCTATTGCTGGATCATACGGTATGTTGAATTTGAGTTGTTTGAATATTCTCCATACTGATTTCCATAGAGGCTGTACCAGCCTGCAGCCCCACCAGCAGTGGAGTAGGGTTCCCTTTTCCCCGCAACCTCGCCAACAAGTGTTGTTGGTGCTTTTGTTCATGTGGGCCAGTCTTACTGGTGTTAGGTGGTACCTCATTGATGTTTTAATTTGGATTTCCCTTATTGCCAGGGAACTTGAGCATTTTTTCATATGTTTATTTGCCATTTGGGTTTGTTCCTTTGTGAAGTGTTTGCCCATTTCCCGTGCCCATTTCTTGAGTGGCTTGTTTGTTTTGACATTTTGGTTGTTTTGTAGCTCTTTGTGGAAAATCAGATTTTACAGAGAGAAGGAGAGACTGCTGGTTCATTCCCCAAGTAGCCACAATAGCTGGAGCTGAGCCAATCCGAAGCCAGGAACCAGGAACCTCATCTGGTTCCACACGGATGCAGGGTCCCAAGGTCTTGGGCCATCCTCTTCTGTTTTCCCAAGCCACAAAGCAGGGAGCTGGAGGGGAAGTGGAGCAGCCAGGACACGAACCATGGTTCACAAGGAATGCTGGCTCATGCAATGTGAGGATGTAACTACTAAGCTACCACGCTGAGCCCAATATGTGGAACTTTTGTTTCTTGTTCAACTCCTGCAAAAATTAGATAAACCCTTCATGGACTCCTTAATGTGAGCCACGATTCCACAGCACTGGAGCCGTAAAGGTATATCGGGAATTAAGACAATATATTCAACATGAAAGTCTGCCTTTCAAAAACAAATCAACTTCTTAGGACATTTTGTGATATGCAAGATTCCTTGTTCAACTTTTCTACGTGGACACAAGTCACCAGGAAAGAACAAATGGCTGGGCTGCAGTGAGAAGGCCCTTTCATTCAACCTGCCTGTGATTTGAGAGTGAAAGGCAGCCACAGTTCCAGAAGGATGAGCATGCAGGAAATGCCTCGAGCACTATTAGCTCAGAATGTAGTCAAGTGTAACCACAAGGCCTCCCCTTTGAGGAGCTGTCATGTGCACCTGTTACGCATATCTAGCTGCTGGTGTTTGGCCTCTATTAAAAAAAAAACACACACTGAATCTATACAAACTAGTTCTTTAGAACTGCTCAGTCACATTGGAATTTATCGGGTTTAATGTTTTAAATTTTTAAAAATCTATTTAGTTGAAATAGAGACAGACAGAAATATTCCATTCACTGGTTCACTCTCCAAACGCCCAAAATGGCTGAACTTAGACCAGACCAATGCCAGGATCCAGAACTCCCACGTGGCGGGCAGGAGCCATCACCTGTCATCTGAGCCATCACTTGCTGCCTCCTGGGCTGTGCATGAGTAGGAAGCTGGAAATGAGAGTAGAGTTAGGACTCAAACCCAGGAATGCAGGGGGCCCTAATGGTGTTTCAACATCTCTGCAAATACCCACTCCAAAATTCATATTCTGTCAGTGACAGCCACTTACCCTTGGCCTTAGAAGTACTATTTAAGTTATTTTGACTTTTATGTGAATTGATAGTGGTTTGCGTATTAAAAAAAATAACTGTAATAAATACAGACTAAAATGATCACTCTTTCCACAGTTGAAAGTGAATAGACGATATCAAATTTAATTCACCTTGCACCTGAAAATTCATATGAAATCAGCAAACAATTGTTCAGTCTTAAAAACACAGTTAGTGCTCCTGATTGTCCCAATTATTGTTTCTTCAAAACAAAAACAGTTCAGGGGTCAGGGCTGTGGCACAGCACGTTGAACTTGCAACACCGATATCCCATATTGGAGTGCTGGTTCAAATCCCAGCTGCTTCACTTCCAGCTTATTGTTTTTTTTTTTTTTTTTTTTTTTTTTTTTTTTTTTTTAAAGATTTATTTTATTTTTATTACAAAGTCAGATATACTGAGAGGAGGAGAGATAGAGAGGAAGTGGAGCTGCCGGGACCAGAACCAGCGGCCATATGGGATCAAGGCGAGGACCTTAGCCACCAGGCCACGCTGCCAAGCCCACTTCCAGCTTATTGTTAATGTTCCTGGGAAGTGAGCAGGCGAGGGTCCGAGTGCTTGTACCCCTGCCGCCCACGTGCAAGACCAGCAGGGGCTTCTGTTCTTCTCTTGGCACTCCCCCAAGCCTGGCTATTGTGGCCGCTTGGACACTGAAGATTCGCATTTTTCTGTCACTCTGCTTTTCAATTAAGTCTGTAGTAGTAGAAAAAGGAGAGAGAACAGGAGGAAAGGAAAAAAATAATTCAAAGTTTGGAGCTCCCGGTTCTTCTTTTTTAAATTTCAGCAAACTGAAAATATCTTGCAGTGGCCTATCTCACCCCTCAAAGAAGTTTTTTTTTTAAAAAAAAAGATTTATTTATTTTTACTGGAAAGGCAAATGTACAGAGAGGAAGAGAGACAAAGAGGAAGATCTTCCGTCCGATGATTCACTCCCCAGGTGGCTGCAACAGCCAAACTGAGCCGGTCCAAAGCCAGGATCTCCCACGCGGGTGCAGGGTCCCAAGGCTTTGGGCCGTCTTCAACTGCCTTCCCAGGCCACAAGCAGGGAGCTGGATGGGAAGTGGAGCTGCCGGGATTAGAACCGGCACCCATATGGGATCCCGGCACGTTCAAGGCAAGGACCCCAGCCACTAGGCTACTGCGTCGGGCCCAGATTGTGGCTTTTTAACCCTTACAGTATTCAGCTTTCTGAGAGTCAAGCATCAGCTTTGCGTCCTGCATGTTAGGAGATATTTGAATCTAGCGGATTTATCCAAAAGATACTTTGGTATATCAAGTCAGAATATTTAGAATTGTAATTTCCTTGTTGCTGTTTGCTCTCCTAGACAACTGTAGCATTGTCATCACTCTCACCCCTAAAACCAGGATATTAATAGGTCACATTTAGTTTAAAACAGAAGAAAAGTGTCTGCCCATGCATCTTTCCCCTGGTAACCACAAGTCAACTGTAGGTGTGGCTCAGACCTGTACTGTCTGACACAGTGGTCACTAGTCAGAAGCAAGTATTTAAATTTAAACTGATGAAAATAGAACGAACTTTGAAAGTCAGTGTTTAAGTTGCACAAACCGCATATGTAAGGGGTTGCTGCATTGGACAGGGCTGGGGGCACTGTGGCGTCGGAAACCGCTCTATTGCACTCATGTTGTGTTGTTTTTTTTTTATTTGGAAAGTGGAAAGAGAGATTTTCATGCACTGTCTCACTCCTCTAATAATCATAACAGCTAGGTCTGGGCCAAGCAAAAGCCAGGAGCCAGGCATTCTAACCAGGTCTGCCCTGTAGGGAACAGGGACCAAAAAATACTTGCACCATCTGCCATTGCCTTCACAAGTCCCTTAGCAGGGAACTTAATTGGAAGTGGAACAGCCAGGACTCAAACCTGTATGCATACAGATGTTGGCATCACAAGCAGAGGCTTAAGGCACTATGCCGCAACATCCATCCTTGCCTGGTACATCAAGGACACTGTTAGACATTTGTTGATTGATTTACACTTCTCTCTCTGGTTCAAGAAGTAGCAGCATGTGACACAAAAGAAAACATGTAAAAGCTGCAAATTATGTTTACTCCAGTGTCTCAAAACCAGACCTATAATTTAATTTGCTCCTTCTCCGTATCTGGAAGGAGATAATTTTAAAAGTATGATTTCATTTTTCAGTGAACTAAACAGATATGCTTTATTTTGTACTCTGGGTATACCAATACATATACGATGTAAGAAATCAATTATAATAAGTGTGAGAGGCATTTTAACAAAAGATTTCCTATTGTGAATATTTTCAAACGTGGAAATTGATTGGCGAAACACATCACTGTATGAAAATGAGAATTTGCAGTGACTTGAGTCACCAAAGGAAAATAATTTTCTTTACGGATGCCGTGGTAGCCATCTGAAGCCGAGCAGCTGGTTCGACTAAGTTACTACTATTACCAATTATACCTAAATACCGAGCCCAGTGCTACACTGCACATGTGTGCCTCATTTTATTCTCAGTTATGAGGTAGACAGAGCAGATCCTAACCACCTGCATTTGGCAGATGACGTTCAGAAAGACTGATCTTCTGTCTCCAGGGCTCTATCTTTTCACTTATACCAACAAGGGCATGTTGACACCTGCACTGAACTTTTCATTGTTCTGCTCCGTTTAGATGGAACCACTTTCCTGGAAATTCTATTTTTTTTTTAAGTTACATATTATTTGTGTGAACTGAAACTACTGTGTCATTCTACTGGAAAAATTAGATCTCACTCGCTGTTCACAGAAGCCCTTCAGAGAGTACATCTGCTGAAATATCAGTGAAAAATGGGAGTGGTGCCAAAAAGAAAGCAGACTGTGTCTATCTAACTGTGGAGTTAACGATCAGATCCAGTGAGCACAACATGGAAGTGTTAAGACATTTGAGAAGCAATGAGAATGCTGATGGAGTGACTCTCACACCACCCCTCAGCTCTGGAAAACCAAGAGCTGTGCTGTTCCTCACCTAGAAACCAACTGTTCTAGCGCTACGCCACTGTGGCCACAGGCTGGAAGCCACCGAGATCAGGAAGGTGCCATCTGCACGGCTGGCTGCGGGATCACCCAAGACCAGCTGCCGTGTGCACAGGCTACACAGATGCCTCACCACGCTCGCTGACAGAACTGCACGCTGAGACCCCTTCTGCAACAAGCTGCTGTTACAGGAGACAGACGCGCCTCCACAATGTGCCAAACAGCGGGAACAACTTTCCAGATCTTACAGACAAGTGTGTGATCATTGAACTGAAGTTCTTACATAATAGGAATTGCAAGACAGGATACAGTAATAGCTGGAGGATGCAATCTTTGGCTTGCTCTACTACAGTACAGGAAAGAAGGGCACAAGGAGGATAAAGAACTCAAATGTTTCCTTTAAATAAACCATATATTTTTATACTGCATGTTTGTAGAATACTGGAAAAAAATCATTTGTATAAATTTATTAGAGCAACTCTATGACAACAGAAAGGCAATAGGATCAAACAAACTGCAGATTCCAGCGGTACCATTGTAATACAACTTCCAGCAGCAGAAAAGTACAACTTCTGCTATTCGGGTACTGCCCAATAGATGAGATAATCCTATCTAGTTGCATTGCCTGCTGTTGCGTAGGTTAGTACACTCGTTAAAATTGCATGTAGGGCCCGGCGGCGTGGCCTAGCGGCTAAAGTCCTCGCCCTGAAAGCCCCGGGATCCCATATGGGCGCCAGTTCTAATCCCGGCAGCTCCACTTCCCATCCAGCTCCCTGCTTGTGGCCTGGGAAAGCAGTTGAGGACGGCCCAAAGCATTGGGACCCTGCACCCGCGTGGGAGACCTGGAGGGGGTTCCTGGTTCCCGGCTTCGGATTGGTGCACACCGGCCCATTGCGGCACACTTGGAGAGTGAATCATCGGACGGAAGATCTTCCTCTCTGTATCTCCTCCTCTCTGTATATCTGGCTTTGTAATGAAATAAAATCTTTTAAAAAAAAAAAAAAAAACATGCTGGGCTAGGTCTCAGCACCCACTGAAGCACGTGAGAGCTGTGTCTGGGGGTGGACCAGGTGGGGCTGGGCTGTAACACCCAACAATAAGAGCCAGAGTAGGTGTGGGCTGGTTGGGCAAGGTTACTGTTCCTGGGCAGGAGTTAGGCTAAGTCAGGCTGGGCCAAGGACCCACTGATGTGTGTAAGAGCTGCCTCTAGGAGGAGACCTGGTAGAGGAGCTTGGGGAACTCCTCTGTTGGGATGCAACCAGGAACAAGGCTGGGAGCAGCCCAGATCAGGCCCAGTTACAGTACCTACCAGCATACGTGTGGATTAGGTCTGGGAGTGGTCCACACTGGGCTAGTTCATAGCATCCTCTGGCAGATGTAAGAACCAGAATGGGGTACAGGACAGGTTGGGTTGGGCTACAACGCCAGCCAGTTCACATTAGGGCCAGGACTGCAGGCTGGCTGGGCTGTGCTAGGCGGCAGCATCCATCAGCGTGAGCTAGAACTTGGGGCAGGCTGGGCCAATCCGGGCTGCAGCACCCACTGGTGGATGCCAAGGGAAGACAAGCCATGCTAGTCTGGGCCACAGCTCTCACCAGCAAATGTAAGACCAAGGATGAGGGGTGAGCCCAGCTCTTGCTGGTGAGCTTGAGCTGGAACTGGGGACAGACCAAGCTGGGCAGGACTGCAAAACCCATTGGCCTGCATGTGAGCTGGGTTAGGAGGAGAGTCAGGCTGAGCTAAACAAACATATCCACTGGTACATACATGAGCCAGACTAAGTGCAGGCTGGCTGGGCTTTGCCACAGCATCAGCTGGCAAGTGCTGAGAATGGGAGCAAATCCTATCAGGCTACAATGTAGAACCCCTAAAAAGTACAGATCCTGGGCTGGCAGTGAGCCCAGTGAGAGGCTGCAGCTCCCATTGGTAAGCATAAGAATCATGGCTGGGATGGGATAGACTGGACAGGAGACAGCACCCATCAGCAGAAATATGGGCTGAACTCAGCTCCATACTCACGTATGTGTGTGAGATCCAAGTTGGAAGCCAGACAGACTGGAGCAGTCCACTGCACATAACAGCATGTGCAGGAACTGGAGCTGGGGGTCACTCTGACTAGGCTGCAGTTTCTGCTGTGTGCCTGGTGTGGTGGACAGGGTTAAACTGGGTCACAGCATGGGTTGGTTTACATACAAGATGGGGCTGGAAACAGAACTGACCAGGCAACTCCAACCACCAGTGGTTATGTAAGCTGATGAGGGCAACGGACTGAGTCAGACCCCACACTGGTTGGGACCCACAGGAGTCAGGTCTGGGGTCACCTCAGGCAAGGTTTTTTGGAGACTCCCCAACTGGACCACTGGGTTCAAAACTCCAACCATGGAGAAAATCGCAGAATCTGTGGTCTGAGCATTGAGTGCATGCATCAGAAAGGGCCTCCACAGTTGCTGAAGATGGTGCAGTGAGCAGCATGCCCAGATGCACATGGGGTATATAGCAGTCCTTTGGGGCCTGCAGAGGACATCTAGTACCATGACAGAGGGTGGAGAGCAAAACAAATTGGACAACTCTCCCAGCCAAACTTTGACAGCCAGTAGCTGGGTACTGATGCAGTTGGGCTGCTGGGAGTGGCCCTCTCCCCTTTTCTCCCCTCCAATCCCCACGCTACAGGAAGAACAAACAATTTAGAAGCAATTGTCCCATCCACTTCCCCCCATTCCTCGACCCTTCCCACCCTGAGCAGTGGTCCACTTCGGCATGTATCCTTCTTAACTGAACATTATCAAAAATAAAATAATTTCAGTATATATATATACTGAAAAAAAAATCTATATTTTATATATATATATATATATATATATATAAAATATAGATTTCCAGACATTCTCAACTCTCTGCTAGAAATGAAAATCACCCCTAGTTGAGAACCAAGATGAATCTCATGATCACTGGTAGGAAAACTGCCTGCCCATTAAAACAAGGCAGCAAGAAAAATTGGAAAAATTTTAGAAGCATTTTTGTCAGATGATGAAGTTATTGATGTTTTTGTTATTGATGGTTTAAGCACTCTACATTTTTTTGCAATAAAAATGTTAAGATTACAATAAAATTGAGTATCATTTGCAAATCTATTATGCATCTCATTATTAAAGATAATATTTTTTGATATGTATAAACACAAACATCATTTATGGTGTTGCAACATCACTTTAAAGGGCCAAAACTGGTTCAAACAGAGAGCAATAGAGTGACCCATTAATACTAGACAGAATTCTTGCTCTGCTGAACACTTTTTGGAGCTTGCTCAAATTGATAATTGATGATGATTTTTCAAATTATTTATGTGAGACAGAAATAGGCCTCTCATCCTCTGGCTTAATTCCTAAATATTTTCAACAGCCAAGGTTGGGCCAGGCCAAATTCAGGAGCCAACAACAAGACCTCAGTCCCGGGCAAAGTGTGATACCCTAGCAGCTAAATTCCAGCTTGCACACACTGGGATCCCATATGGGTGCCGGTTCATGTTTCTGGCTGCTCCACTTTCCATCCAGCTTCCTGCTTGTGGCCTGGGAAGCAATGAAGGAGGGCCCAAAGCCCAAATGGGAGATCTAGAAGAAGCTCCAGGCTCCTGGCTTCAGATCAGCTCAGCTTTGGCTGCTGTGGCCACCTGGGGAGTGAACCAGCAGACAGAAAATCTTTCTGTCTCCCCTCTCTGTAAATCTGCCTTTCCAACAAAATAAATAAATAAATATTTTTTAAAAAACTAAACTGAATGTGAAACATTTCTGTATCTAACACTTCAAAATAGCCTACTGTCTTTATTCTGTAATTTAGTGGATGTGAGCACAAGAGTTTCCATTTAGGATTCTCGCATTGTGCCATTCATGAACTCCCCCAAACAACTGCAACAGTCAGCACTGGCCCAGGCTGAAGCTGGGATCCTGAAACTCCATCCAGATCTCTCTTGAGGATGCTAGGTGCCCAAGTACTTGGACCATTTTCTGCTGCTTTCCCAGGTACCTTAGCAGGAGCTGGACTAGAAGTGGAGCAAAAAAAAAAAAAAGAAGTGGAGCAGCTGGGAGTTGAACCAGAACTCCCATATGGGATGCCAGTGTTGCACGTGGCAGCTAATGTGTTATACCACAACAGGAGCCCCTGAGTTCTCTTAAGTTTAAAGAAAAAAGGTTTAAGTTGTTAAGTTGTTGCAACTGTAGCCTCCTTCCAGGGACTGATCCCTGAGTTAGTCCAGCTGATCTGTAAATCACTCTCTTGAGACTCTGAGGTTTCCATAGAGTCCCACAGCACTCCACTGGCTTTATATGGTCAGAGTGATGTATTTTGAAAACACTTGAAGATACCTAACATATCAGATATTATATGAGAAGCAGTTCTGAACTGATAAGTGTGCAACCTTTGAGAAGTGCAGTGGCTCTGTCTTATCAAGACACATCGCGATATGGTCTGTTCTTAGATCCTTTTGATGTTGGGCCAGCATACCCACATGGGGCACACTAACTGTCACCTTAGCTACAAAGGAAATGATGTTGGGAAACAGGTGTTCATGGCAGCACCACCTGCTACTGTACCAGTGGCTCTTTTTTAAAATTTATTTATTCATTTTTATTGGAATGGCAAGTTTACAGAGAGAAGGAAAGATAAAGAACCTCTGTCCGCTCATTCACTCCCCAAATAGCTGTAATGGTCGGAGTTCAGCCAATTTTAAAGCAGGAGCCAGGAGCCTCTTCCAGGTCTCCCTCATCCATGCAGGTGCCCAAGGCTTTGGGCCATCCTCCACTGCTTTTCCAGGCCACAAGCAGGGAGTGGGATGGGAAGTGGAGCAGCCAAAATGTGGCACCCATATAGGATGCCAGCACTTTCAGGTGGGTGATTAGCCAGTTCAGCCACCACACCAGCCAAGTACCAGTGGTTCTTACCTGATTACTTCCATTTAGCACCAAGCTAAGCCAACAATCCTCTACGGGAGAAATTGGGCTATATTCAGCCTGGGGGAAAGCCTTGGAGCGTCTGGAAGCCACTAAGCTGCTGTGTTAACAGCCTCCTTCACCACCTTTGCAGAATTTACCAATAGCAAACATCAGGGGTCAACAGCAGTCCCTCAATCCCTCAGGTAGGTGCAGGGTCCCCAAGGACTTGGGTCATCCTCCATTGCTTTCCCAGGCTATTGGCAGGGATCTGGATGGAAGTGGAGCAGCCAGGATATGATCCAGTGCCCATATGGGATGCCGGTATTCGCAGGTGGAGGGTTAATAATGGAGCCTTTGCACCAGCCCCAAGAGAGGCATTGTTTCACGGAAAAAGTGAGCATGGTTAAAAGAAGCAAGTGAAACTAGGAATACAAAAGATTCCAGTTACACAAAGAAAAATCAGAAGACAAAAATCAATCCATTTATGGCTAATACATTTTCAAAGTAAAAAAGAATTAATACTGTTCTCAGAAAAAAGTATGTAAGTCCGACCAAGACTGACCCAGGAGATTAGGCCCTTTGAATCCACCTAAAGCCAATCTCCTCTTTGTCCTTCCCAAGTCCTGTGTTGAGTAGCAAGCTCACAAAAGACCCATAAAGAAGAAGCCATATCTTTGCACTGAGTCTGACCTTTCTCAAAGGCGAGTGTGGTTATGTCTATAATAAGAAAAGAAGCTGTTAACATCATGCTGGACCTCATTGCTATCTTGTAAAACTGGGCAGAAGTTTTATCCTAAACCTACCAACCAAGCTGACAATTCCACAGAAGACAAAGCTAATGCCACTGCAACTGATTTACACTCTCATTTTAGGCAACTTTATTTTTCTGGAGAAATCCCTGTTTAGAGATTTGTAATCTGTGTTTTGTTTTTTTTTTTCATAAAACAAGTTAAAGAACGTCTAAGGGAAAAAAAAAAATCTACTGTCAAGACCCATTGAAGGCAAAGCTACTGAAAATTTCTGTTGGGTTAGGAGAAATTTCCCATGAGATATAAATGACTCTTCTCCTCCTTAGCCAATTTTTTAAAGAATTTTTTTAAAGATTTTTTTTTTTTTAAAGATTTATTCATTTTTATTACAGCCAGATATACACAGAGGAGGAGAGACAGAGAGGAAGATCTTCCATCCGATGATCCACTCCCCAAGTGAGCCGCAACCGGCCGATGCGCGCCGATCCGAAGCCGGGAACCTGGAACCTCTTCCAGGTCTCCCACGCGGGTGCAGTGTCCCAATGCATTGGGCCGTCCTCAACTGCTTTCCCAGGCCACAAGCAGGGAGCTGGATGGGAAGTGGAGCTGCCGGGATTAGAACCGGCGCCCATATGGGATCCCGGGGCTTTCAAGGCGAGGACTTTAGCCACTAGACCACGCCGCCGGGCCCTAAAGATTTATTTTTATTACAAAGTCAGATATACAGAGAGTAGGAGAGACAGAGAGGAAGATCTTTCGTCCGATGATTCATTCCCCAAGTGAGCCGCAATGGGCTGGTGCGCACCGATCCGAAGCCAGGAACCAGGAACCTCCTCCAGGTCTCCCACGCGGGTGCAGTGTCCCAATGCATTGGGCCGTCCTCAACTGCTTTCCCAGGCCACAAGCAGAGAGCTGGATGGGAAGTGGAGCTGCCAGGATTAGAACCGGTGTCCATATGAGATCGCGGCGCGTTCAAGGTGAGGACTTTAGCCGGTAGGCCACGCCGCCGGGCCCCAAATTAGTTATTAAATTCTTTAAAAAATTGGGCCCGGCGGCGTGGCCTACCGGCTAAAGTCCTCGCCCTGAATGCCCCGGGATCCCATATGGGCGCCGGTTCTAATCCCAGCAGCTCCACTTCCCATCCAGCTCCCTGCCTGTGCCCTGGAAAAGCAGTCAAGCACAGCCAAAAGCCTTGGGACCCTGCACCCGCGTGGGAGATCTGGAAGAAGAGCTCCTGGCTCCTGGCTTCAAATCAGCGCAGCACCAGCCGTTACAGTCACTTGGGGAGTGAATCTTCGGACAAAAGATTTTCCTCTCTGTCTCTCCTTCTCTCTGTATATCTGACTTTGCAATAAAAATAAATAAATCTTAAAAAAAAAAAGAATGCTTCCTTACATTGGTATCTTGGGGTACCATGTATCTATAAAAAAAAACAAGCTACAGGATCACCTATGCTACACACCCACATTTCAGTTTTGTCTTTTACCATTTGAATGAAAGTCATTCCTAGAGCCCAGTGGCATGGCCTAGTGGCTAAAGTCCTTGCCTTGAGCGCTCTGGGATCCCATTTAGGCACCGGATCTAATCCCAGCAGCTCCACTTCCCATCCGGCTCCCTGACTGAGGCCTAGGAAAGCAGTCGAGGATGGCCCAATGCTTTGGGACCCTGCACCCATGTGGGAGACCTGGAGAAAGTTCCTGGCTCCTGGCTCCAAATCGGCACAGCACCGGCCGTTGCAGTCACTTGGGGAGTGAATCATCGGATGGAAGATCTCCCTCTGTCTCTTCTCCTCTCTGTATATCTGACTTTGCAATAAAAATAAATAAATCTTAAAAAAAAAAAAAGTCATTCCTAATATGATGCTATTGAGCACATTCACAAACACACCCTAGTCTATGATAAGATGGTTCCATTGCGTTTCTCCCCCCTAAACTAAGATCTGCCTAGTTAGGAGCAGCCTAAAACATGAGATCAGAATCAAGTGCATTTGATCCTGAAGACTAGAAAGTACAAAGCCACACTGATCATTGCCGTTGGGAAGGAAAGTACTTCTCTTTTCCCCTTCTTCACTGGAACTTAATCCTTTGTGCCTCATCTGGAGAGAAAATAATAAACACAATCCTGGTGCGGATAAAATGTTTAAATGAAGGTAGGGGGAGTGAGACATTGAAATCACTCTGACACCAATCATGGTAAATTACAACAGCTTCCAACAATTACTTAGTTCTTATCGAAAAGTATTTACCATGGCAACAGTGGCATCAAATTGCTCTTAAAAGCCCCCAAACCATGCACAGAGAAAAAAAATAAAGGAAGACAAGAAAAAAATCATTCTTGGGCCTGCATTTCTCATTGTGGAAACAAAAGGATACTGAATCACACAGTGCTAACACAAATGAGTTACACGTGCACCATGCTGGCTTCTTCATGTGAACTTCCTGAGATACTCACTTGCAGGTGTGTTTGTGATGTGAGCTCATTCCTGCTGGTGGTGAGCACACACTCTGTGCCTGGCCGTAGGTCCTTCATCTCCACGGGCTCCTCTCATCACTGCAAACATCTTCAAGGCTAAGTGCTAGCCTCATTTTACAAACGGAAATACACACTCAGAAAAATTACCTAATCTCTGGGCCCAGCAGTAGCCAGGGGCTAAATCCTCACCTCGCATCCACCGGGATCCCATATGGGTGTCAGTTCATTTTCCAGCTGTTCTACTTCCCATCCAGCTCCCTAGTTGTGGCCTAGGAAAGCAGCAGAGAATGACCCAAAGAGTTGGGACCCTGCACCTGTGTGGGAGACCTGGAGGAAACTTACGGCTTCTGGCTTCAGCTCAGCTCAGCTCCAGTCATGCAGACACCTGGGGAGTGAACCAGTGCATGGAAGCGCTCGCTCGCTCTCTCTCTCTCTCTCTCTCTCTCTCTCTCTCCTTTCCAATTTTTTTTAATTATCTAATCTGCTCAAAGCGCACAATTAGTAAGTCATAGCTGATTAGCTAAGCAAATTTAAGTTTTTCTGGCCAGTCTTGCTGAATTTAGATGTGTTCAAAGAAAAACTTTAGACAAAATAAGCTGAACAGTTTAGCAAAGCTTGATTGTTGCCTGGGGTAGCACTCAGCACAGCATTGGCTTGGAGAGCTCCACAGCCAGGTTGTGGACCGGGAACTTGCAGAGGAAGACAAAAGATAGGAGAAAGCTGTTTGATTGGTGAGTATGGAAAGACCCTAGCTAAAGGCTAGTTATTGGTTTCTGATTGGTGAGTTTCTAGTTAGAGATTACTTGGTGATTTCTGATAGGTAAATCCTCTACCGAATTGGATTTGCTTACTCAGAAATATAAAGTACTAGGGTTGCACAGTCTAATGGTCTCTCAATTTGATTTTTTTTAAAAACATATGGTATATTTTACAAAGAAATGTCTGACTTGTGGTTGCTGTAGTTCAGAGGGTTAATCCAACACTTGCAATGCTAGCATTCCATAACAGCACCAGTCCAAGTCCTGGTTCCTCTTCCCCTGATCCAGCTCCCTGTTATAATGCAGGAACGCAGGGAAAATGACACAAGTGCTTTGACTCCTGCCACCTACATAGGATGCCTGGTTGGAATTATGGGATCCTAGCTTTGGCCTGGTCCAGCTCTAGTTGTTGTAACCATTTGGGGAGTCAACCAGCAGATGAAAGCTCTCTCTCTATTTCTATGGCTTTCCAATAAACAAATACATCTTTCTCAAAGAAAAGAAATATCTGACTTAAAAGATAAAATACACGGTTTACAAAGTATTTACTTTGGGAACAACTTGTCCAGAACATCAAATAGTAACTTACAATAAGAAGCTGCTTTGAGTGGTCCCCGTGAGCAGGGTACATTTAGGGAAATGTTACAGGCAGAGAAAACAATGATTTCAAAAGGAACACTGCAATCAGAAATCACAGAGCAGGTTCACCAAACTGTGCACGACCACGCCTTGCTGCCTCACGCATGCACAGCCCTAGGTGGCACGCTTCAGCAAACAGCTATTGAAGCAGCAGCTACCCATTCTCTAGAAGACAGATCAGCACGCTGTGATCCAAGCACCACATCTGACCCAAGGCCTGCTTTTGCAAATAAGGTTTTATTGCAACACAGCATGCCCTTTTGTCTATTCATTATCTGTGGCTGTTCTCACACTGCCATTGCAGAAATGAATATTTGTGATGGAAACCATGGAGTACAATACTTAAGAGCTTCATAGAAAAAATCCCTTCAACCCCTAGCTCCAGAGTGATGCTAGAAATGACAGTCTATTTTATATTTATAGAGTTTTAAAATCTAAATGTTGGTATAAATGTACACATATGGACTTACAAATTTTTTTGAGATTTATTTATTATTCTTATTGGAAAGGCAAATATATAGAGAAGAGGAGAGGCAGAGAGGAAAGATCTGCTGTCCACTGATTCACTTCCCAGGTGGGTACAACGGCCAGAGCTGAGCTGATCCAAAGTCAGGAGCCAGGAGTCAGAAGCTTCTTCTGGGTCTTCCACACAGGTGCAGGGTCTGAGGCTTTTTTTTTTTTTTTAGGTGGACTTCTTTCCCAGGCGACAAGCAGGGAGCTGTATGGAAAGCGGGGCCAATAGGATTAGAACTGTGCCCATACGGGATCCTGGTGTGTGCAAGGTGAGCATTTAACCCCTAAGCTAATACCCCGGACCTGGACTTAAAACTTTTTAAAAGAGAGAAACGCATCTGAAGTAGAAATAGACTTTGAAATCGGTGAGTCATTTTTGTAAAGAACAGTTGCTCAAGGTTTTTATGACTCTGCAGCTATGGTTTGAATATTTGTTACCCAAAACTCAGGAGTGTACTCTCCAAAGTCTCATGTTAATGGTACAAGAAGGGGGATCAGGTCTTAAAGTACCCATGATAGAATTCCAGTGGCTTTTATAGGATACCACATGGGTGTAGACAACTACGTGTACCTCCTGCCACTTCCTATGTGGTGCTCTGTGCCACCTTGAGACTCTACCAGCAAAAATGCCTGGGCCTCCGCCACAAGAGACCAAGATGGAGGCCCAGGCTCCTGACTTCAGCCTGGCCTGTCCTGGCCTCTTGTCACCGTTTGGGGCATGAACCAGCTTATGGAAGAGCTCTCCGTCTCTCTTAGTCTCTCCCTCTCTTTCTCTGTTACTCTACCCTTCAAATCAACAAATAAGCAAATCTTTCAAATAGATAAAGAAATATTGGTTTCTCCTGGCCAATGCAGTAGCTCAATTGGTTAATTCTCTGTCTTACAAGTACTGGCATTCCAGATGGACACCAGTTCATGTCCTGCTGCTCTGCTTCCCTTCCAACTCCCTGCCTGTGGCCTGGGAGAGCAGTGGAGAATGGCCCAAAGCCTTGGGACCCTGCACTTGCCTGGGAGACCCAGAAGAAGCTCTTGGCTCCTGGCTTCGGATTGGTTCAACTCTGGCCATTGTGGCCACTAGAGGGAATGAATTAGAGAATGGAAGAGTTTTCTCTGTGTCTCTCCTTCTCTATATAAGTTTGCTTTTCCAATAAAATATATGTATATATATATATAAGAAAATAAATAAATATATTTTTTAAGAAATACTGTTTTCTCATTTATGAGCTTTTCAAATTGGAAAAAAGATTCAATTAAACCTTTGTCTTTTCTCCCAAGATGAAACAATCTGTTATTAAAGCATGTACTTCATTACTAATTTATTGAAGTTTCAGAAAATAAGAATAAGGAAAGAACAGACTTAGAGTAGATAATTTTGTTAAAGGTTTACTTTATTTTTATTGAAAGAGTTACAGAGAGAAGGAAAACCAGAGAGAAAGATCTCCATGTGCTGGTTCACTCCCCAAGTGGCCACAGTGGCCCCAGCGGAGCTGATCCGAAGCCAGGAGCCAGGAGCTCTTCTTCCAGGTCTCCCACGTGGGTTCAGGGTCCAAGCCTTTGGGCTGTCCTTGACTGATTTCCCAGGCCACAAGCAGGGAGCTAGAAGGAAAATGGAGCACCCGGGGTATGAACCAGTACCTGTATGGGATCCAGGTATGTGCAAGGCAAGGACTTTAGCCACTAGGCTACCGCACCAGGCCCAGAGCAGATCTTTTTTTTTTTTTTTTTAATTTTATTTTTATTGGAAAGGCAAATTTACAAAGGAAGGCGAAACCGAGAAATATCTTTAAATTGCTGGTTCAGAGTAGATCATTTTTTCATGACAAAATGATAGAAAGTGTCTTGTTCTTACAGTAATAGTAATTAAAAGAAAAACAGGGCTCAGCATGGAGGCCTAGCAGCTAAAGTCCTTGCCTTGAACGCACTGGGATCCCACATGGGCGCCAGTTCTAATCCCAGCAGCTCCATTTCCATTCCAACTCCCTACAGTTGAGGATGGCCCAAAGCCTTGGATTCCTGCACCTGCGTGGGAGACCTGGAAGAAGTTCCTGGCTCCTGGCTTTGGATTGGCATAGCTCTGGTCATTGCAGTCACTTGGGGAGTGAATCATCAGACAGAAGATCTTTCTCTCTGTATATCTGACTTTGCAATAAAAATTTAAAAAAAATAAATCTTTAAAATAAGAAAAACAGAGCTAAGACTAAAATGATCTTGGCAGTTTATCACTGAAAGCAAGTGAAGAACACTCAGCTCTGTGGATTCTAGGATGAAGGTCTCTACTTCAAAAGGTATGAAATCCAATATCAAACCCAGCTCACAGCGGGGCTGTCACTGTGGCCCAAGTATTTGGACGGCTGCCTCCCATGTGAGAAACTCAGAAAGAAATCCAGGCCCCTGGCTTCAGCATAACCCAGACCTGGCTGGGGAGTAAACCAGCAGATGTAAGATCTCTCTCCCTGCTTCTCTGTCTCTTCTCTCTGTGTAACTCTGTCTTCCAAATAAGAAATAAATCTTTTAAAAAGAATGAAAGGAAGGAAAACAAGAAAGTAGGAAGGAAGAAAGGAAGAGAGGGAAAGAAAGAAAGAAAGAAAGAAAGAAAGAAAGAAAGAAAGAAAGAAAGAAAGAAAGAAAGAAAGAAAAGAAAAAAAGAAAAGAAAAGAAAAAAGAAAACGAAAGAAAAGAATACTAGCTTACTTTTGAAGGCCTCTCAGTCCTGTTTAGACCCAGTTTTCTTTTTTGGTTTTATCTAACATCACATCACAACAGTCTACTTTCCTGCACTACTCCTCAAACCTCACTCAGTTGCAAAGCTTTGGGCACAAAATTTAGTTATAATTGTTTGTGCCACTGAATAATTGTCTCATTTCCTGTTTTCTCTCTTATCTAGATACAACAACAGGTACTAAGTTGAACAGGATATGACATGGGCAATATTGCAATAATCAGGAAAGCAATTACTCCAACTCTTTTTTTTTTTTTTTTTTGTTAATTTCATTGCATTATGTGACACATTTTTTTATGCACTGGGATTCCCCCCGCCCCTCCCCAAGCCCTTTCCCCCCCACGGTGGATTGCTCCACCTTGTTGCATTTCCATAGTTCAAGTTCAGTTGAGATTCTTTCATTGGAGGTTTTGACCAATCATAAAGTCCAGCATCTTATTGTCCTGGTAAGTTCAATGGCTTCTTGGTGAGACCATCTCTGGTCAATTACTTCAACTCTTAAGCCTCTTTACTTCTTTTCACTGCAGGAGGTTATCTCTTGCCATTAACACAGAAAGTGGGATAGGAGCTGTGCAAACAGCAGCAGAGAAAAAAACATCACTGTCAATCAGCCACAGGTTCTTCATCTCTGGGGTAATGTGCATGTGTGTGCATGTGTGTCTGCTTAATTAAAGCTTTCCCTCTAATCAGGCCCTGAGTTTGACTTCGGCTTGTATAATCTTAAATTTATTTGATATGTTTATAAATCTCACTTTAAAGAAAGGCTCATGCATGACAGTCAACATGCAGAAAACAGCATGAATATATAGGGCAAAATGAGGAGCTGAGGAGCTTAGAAATTCTGCAGTTACGTTATAGCTCCTTCACAAAACTTGTGCCACAGCGGATGAATTACTTTCATGCTATATTCAAACCTAAGAACCTACCCAGAAACTTGTTTCTACAGTGTTATTTTTTTAACCCACTTTCCTACAGAAATTGAAACCCTTTCAAACTTCCATTTTCAAATAACAGTCACAGCAGTGGTCGCCCAGGTCAAGGGGCTGAGGGATGTGCATTGGAATGATGCCTGTTATTCAGTAGAGGACTACTTTTGGGGAACAGAAGAATATTCTACTTTAAAATTTTTTTCAAATATTTATTTATTTGAAAGGCAAAGCAGCAGAGAGGGAGAATGAAAGATACCTTCGATCTGCGGGGGCAAGAGCTGTGTTAACATTTTCACTATGGGCTCTTTCCCTACATACAGACACACAATCTCAGGGCTCACACATATAAGACACACAAGGTGGTAAAACTTATTTAAAAGGTGAGAAAGTGAGCACACACACACACACACGTAAGTGTGAGTTGCCCCACACAGAAAAATACCCTCGTGAGTGGGCAGTGGGTCAGAAGTTTCCCCAGAAGGAAAAGGGGGGATGGAGAGAGAAAGAGCACACCCAGCAGTCCCTCCAGCCATGATCTAAGGCAGGAGAGAGGGAGTCCTCCCCTGACACTGGTCTCCTTTACAAGGTTTGGGAGCTGGGTGCCACCTGGGAATTTCATGGCATCTACCCTCATTCCTCATGGAGCTCAATATCCATGTTTTCACGGCACCCTCCTTAGGTCCCAGAAGAAACAGGTGCATCCTGGGTTGGGGCGTTGGGGTTGACAGGAAGGAAGATAGAGGAAGTGGAGGAAAGAAGGAAGGGAATTTCAATATATTCTTAGAATCATATCTAGGAACTACATTGAATCTATTAAAAACTCATTACAGTAAAATATATAAGAATTAAATGAGGGCTTACAACTTCCAACTCACATACATTGTTTTACTTCCCAAATGGCCATAAAAGCCAGGACTGGGCAGGCCAAAGTCAGGAGCCAGAAACTCCACCCTGGTCTCCTACACATGTGGCAGAGGCCCAAGTACTTGGACCATCTGCAGTTCAGCCGGGTTCATTAGCAGGAAGCTGCACTGCACGTTGAACAGCTAGAAATCAAACTGGCACTTCAGCATGGGACACCAGTGTCGCAAGGAGTGACCCAGCCCACTGCACAACAATAAAAGCCACCCATGAAAATGTTCTAAATTTAGATTCTGGTAAGGATTACATTTAAATAATATCTCAGTAAAGATGCTTTTTTGACAACAATGTATCTTTGAAGATGTTGGAGTCCGTGCAGTGGATGTGGGAGACACAAAGGTGTGAAGAGTATTGTTCCATTGAAATGAACTTCCCACTGCATGGCGGGAATGCAGCTCCACCTTCCTTTGCATGGACACTGGACCACTGTGCGGAAGAATTCTAATCCATTCAGGCATTGTTTGCTACTGTGGAGTTTGCCTTTTACTCAGTGTGAGCTTGGAGGTTAATGGCAATAATAACGTCTTGCAAAAGGGCCTTCTGTTATTCATACTGTCTTGGCTGTCCACATTGACCTTATGCTAATCAAGGACCCTGTATTTAGGGTTTCATTCTTTCCTCGATCTTTAGGTTCTCCTTTTCTTTGTGATACAAGATTGAGTTGTAGAATAAGAATTGTAGTAGGAACTTCTATTGAGTTTTTAGGTGAAACAAATGGCAGAATTATTCTTGGATACACCCACTTGACCCTGACGTCAAAACTCTGTGACAGAGCCTATGAGGGTTTCTGTATAAACGGGACAGCTTTCTTGCATTTGTAAAATTATGATCCTGCAATTGTAGTGGTCCGTTTATTTTCTCTACGCCTATTCCATGCACCTTTCTCGAGTCCTGAACTCAGCTGGAGCTGGACTCCGGCAGGAAGAGGAATCTAAAATGAGAAGTTGCTGAAAAGGGAAGTTAGTGGTTTCTTGGATGACTAATCCATTTTGTAAAACACATAGGATAGGAAACCAAGGACAGACAGGTGTCATGTTCTGGAGGTTCAAGAAATTTTGTATTTGAAAGGCAGAGAGGTAGAGAGCTCTAGAGAGAGAAACGAAGGAGGAACCTAGGAGCATATTGCCCTACATCCAGGACCTGGGGTGGGTGGGAAACTGGGGCTTCTCCCTCAATATCCCCCTTTAAACATGAAGGGAACAATATGGAAATAATAGTATTACCCACTTTCCTATAGCCCTTGAACCTTTTTACCCTAATTATCTATGTAAAGATTGTCAAAAAAAGAAAAAGAAATGAAGGGGGATAAACAAAGAGATATTCCATCTGTTGGTTCACTCTCCAAAATCCAGCAACAGCAAGGACTGGCCTAGGTCAAAGTTAGAAGCCAGGACCATCATTTGAGCCTTAACGTGAGTGGCAGGGACCTAAGAATTGGAGCCCATCACCTGCTGCCTCCCAGCAGGTGATGAACAGGGAACAGAGAGCAGACTGAGGACTTGAACCTGGGCACTTCAGAACTGGATGTAGTCATTGCTGCACAAAATATCTGCCCTCAGATTTGAATTATTTCATTCAAGATAGCCTAGGGTCATTCTCTCTCCCCACCTCCCATGAAAGTAACTCATTGTGAGTTAATCTCATGAGCAATCTAATCCAACACAGCTCCTTGACAGACTTGAAGAACGGCAGCCCTGTTTTTTCACTTCATTCTACCACAGAGGTTGGAAAACAAAACAGTTCTGTTTCCCTTTTCTGCTGCTATGGGCTGTTTGATTCAGTTCTGACCAATAGAATTTAACCTGAATTCTGATATCCCTTCCCAGATGAAACGGGATAGACATACCTGGCAGACCCTGTTACCCTTCTATCCCTGTTGCCTCTTCCCTCTGCCTAGAAAGCCGACCTGAAGCCTACAGCTGCAGTAGCCAATTGGTGACATCGAATGACAAACATGAGGATAAATGCCCCCAAGCTAAGAAGATGGCTAGGGATCAGAGCCTTGGTGCTTGCCAATGTCTCTCAGCAGGTGCACCAGCAGCAGCTACTGGATATGGACTTCTCACTATGTCCGAACAATAAGACTTGCTTTTGTTCAGCTACTTTGTCTTGTAGTTGCAAACAGGTATCCCATTCCAATCAAAAGCTATCTTACAAGCCAGTTGTAAGATTTATAGCTTCAGATTACTTGGATATGTCACCGTCAAAAGGATCTAATATCTGTCTGCTTCTATTCATAGAAAAGACCATTTACAGTTAGTTAAATCGGAAATTATCCAATTATTGGAAGAAAAAAAATTACCTTAAACTTTTAAGCTAAACTGAATATATTTTAGAATGGGCTTTTGACCTAGAGGGTAAAGTTTCTATTGAGGTGCCCACATTCTGTGTCAGAGTGACAGGATTAGATGCCCGGGACTGGCTCTGACCCCAGTGCCTTGCTGATGCAGACCCCTCAGAGGCAGCAGTGATGTTTAAGCAGTTGTCTGCCTGCCACTGTCCTGAGAGAGCTGGGCTCTAGCTTTCACTTTTGGCCCAGTCCAGTCTTCACCATTGTGGACATCTGGGGAGTGAGTCAGTGGATGAGATCTCTCTGTCTAGCTGTCTGTCAAACAGATGTAAAAATAAATTAATGAACTCACTTAAATCGTTGACCTTTATTATCGATATAATAAGAAAAATGCTATGCTAGCCATCTGTGCAATGGGAAAAAAAAAGAAAAAAGTTGTTTCATGGAGGAGCATTTAAGGTAGGCCTTAAAGAAAGAAAGGAAAATTCCAGGCAGAAAGAATAGCACAGAAACCTGGGGCGTCAGAGGGTATCATGGGTTTGATCAACAGGAGAGGTGGGAGAAACGGAGATGAGCCGGAAGATAAGATGAAATCAAGTTGCATAAGTCCAGTGCACCAGACTAAGTAAAATGCATCCAATAGAACAGAGAAAGCTCTACTATGGTGTTTGAAATGAAGGACTGGCATCCTGTTACAGGTATTCTAGAGACGATCTGCAGCTGTGAGACTGCATAAGTGGGGAGGCCATATGGAGACTAGAGAGCATAGGTGTCTGAATAAAAAGATCACACTGCAGAGGCTGTGGCAAGCCTCGAGGAAGGAGCCGAGGGAGCACCGGGCCAAGGGAGCACCGGGCCGAGGGAGCACCGGGCCGAGGGAGGACCAAGCCGAGGGAGCACCAAGCCAAGGGAGCACCAAGCCAAGGGAGCACCAAGCCGAGGGAGGACCAAGCTAAGGCTCAGGGTCTACACTCAGGCCAAGTCTGCAAGAAATAGAGGTTGGTGTTCCCAGGAAATACAGCCAAGGCTATTAAGGACCATGTGGTAGCTGCTGCGGGCGCAGCATCAGAAACCAGCAGAGTATGCTGTGAACAGGTGGGCAAGGGAACAGAAAAGGCAGAGGGCCCCAGCAGCGAACCCAGTCCGAGGACCTTGACTTATCTGCTGTGACAAAAGCTCATAACCCACTTAACTCCCCTTTCTCCAAACACCTGCTCATCATGTGAGGAGAAGCAGGAAGGAGGGGGAGGTTATCTGAGAGTTGTGGTATTTTTATCCAAGAGAAGCATGCAAAGAATTGTTTTAACTATCAGAATGATTATGCTTGAAACAAGACTGGAGTTTTCACTAGTCCCCACTACCAACAACAACTAACCAAATTGAGTGGGAGCCCAAGAAAAGACTTACCGGGTGCTAGTCAAAATAATAGAAAAAAAAAACATTTTCTTTGCATAACAATGTTATACCACAAGCTAAACGATGCCATTCTGATAACAGAAGCACCGAGAAAGCACGAAACATTAACCAAGCACTGGCTATGCTCAGTACTGTCTTGGGCAGTGCTAAATCAGGAGAACTTCAGCGATCCGGTCAGCCCAGAGGAGCTCAGTCTGAAGCAGACATTCCCTCGGACCTGGGCACAGCCAGCTCTCTGCTCCAACCCATGCTCATTGATTACTGCTGTGGTTTGCATAAGGTTTGTTCCTGCTGAAATGTAAGCCCCATTGTCAGCTATGACAAAGGCACTCCAGTGGTGCAGCAGTCAGGATGCTGGCATTCCACATCAGAGTGCCTGGAACGGAGTCATTGTGCCTTTGCTCTCCAGTTCAGCTTACTGCTAATACACATGCTGGCAGTGAACAGGTGCTGGTATAAGTCCTTGGGTCTCTACCACCCATGTGGGAGGCCTAGGTTGAGTTTCCAGGCTCCTCACTCCACCCTGGCCCGGACCTAGATGTTGCAGGCATCTCAGGGCTGAGTCAATGAATGGAAGATCTTGTCTGTCTTTCCCCCTACCTGTTCTGTAAAGGCATTGGAAGGGTGAAACCTTGGTCCTTTTCCAGATCCCTGGAAGTCATCTGACTCTTTGTGTTCTTACATTGGGTGGTGCCTAAAGTGCATGTAATACACCTGGTACATTCATAAACACCCAGCAATGCCCAGCACATGCCCAAGCCACAAGTTCAGAATTTTAATATCTGTGAAGGTGCAAGGGAATGAAGTCAGCTTTCCAAGATCTTGGGTATACATTTAAGTCATGCCAACTTTTAAGATTTTGGCAGAGTGCTGCTTCTTCTCCAGTCTTCTCCTTTGTATGAGTGCTACATAAATAGAATGCCTAAAATAGCAGTTGTACATTTCCAAACCTACCCTGCAATTTGATATAATTGTTCGACTAAAGTCTGGCCACGGGATGATGCATGGAACGTTCAGGATATGTCCTTAAAGGTAAGGACCATACTGTCTCTCCACCATTCACTGTCCCTGTCTCCTCTCCTACCCATCCAGCTGCAGTGTGATGGGGTGCAGCCGGTTGACAGCCGGTACCCACTTGCCAGGTTAACTGATAATGCAGACAGCCAGAAGCAGAGGTTCTGCAACTCTCCTTCCTCCCCCTTCCCATGCCACTCAAGTTAATTTATTGTGTGAAACCGGGTCCAGAGGTTCTTCATGCACTCCATCCCTCAAATGGCCCTGGAGGTTCCATGCACTGGGCCCCTCCTACCCAATAATGTGCTACTTTGGGTTAATTAACTACAGGAGGACCTGGCAGCGTGGCCTAGCGGCTAAACTCCTCGCCTTGAACACCCCAGGATCCCATATGGGTGCCGTTTCTAATCCCGGCAGCTCCACTTCCCATCCAGCTCCCTGCTTGTGGCCTGGGAAAACAGTCGAGGATGGCCCAAAGCCTTGGGACCCTGCACCCGTGTGGGAGACCCGGAAGGAGAGCTCCTGGCTCCTGGCTTCGAATCAGCGCAGCACCAGCTGTTGCGGTAACTTGGGGAGTGAATCATCGGATGGAAGATCTTCCTCTCTGTCTCTCCTCTTCTCTGTATATCTGACTTTGTAATGTTGGCGAGGTTGTGGAGAAAAGGGAACCCTACTCCACTGCTGGTGGGAATGCAGGTTGGTACAGCCTCTATGGAAATCGGTATGGAGAACATTCAAACAACTTAAAATCAACATACTGTATGATCCAGCAATAGCACTCCTAGGAATATATCCAAATCACCTGTTTTATGAGAAACCAACATGTATCCCAATGTTCATAGCAGCACAATCAGTAATTGCAAAAACATGGAAGCAACCAAAATGCCCATCAGCAGAGGATTGGATAAGAAAGCTATGGTTCATCTACTCCATGGAATACTACTCAGCTATTAAAAAAACCAAAATGCAGTTCTTTGTGGCCAAATGGGCCAAACTGGAAACGATAATGCTAAGGGAAATGAGCCAATCCCAAAAGGTTAGATACCACATGTTTGCTTTAAGATGATATGATGTTATGTAAAACATGTAATGCTATGTATGTTATGTTATAAGTTGTGTATAAACTAAAATTGAAATGTCAATGAGGTGGTCACAGAATGTGGTTAAGAACTCACATTTATTTTTAACATATTGGTAACTCATTACTATGCCAACTAATTCCATAATGATGTAAATTTTTGCTGATGGTATATGGGAAGGATCTCCCTAAGAAGCCGTTGAACTAGGCCGGACAGCAAGATTCTGGACTGTATGTTTGGAATACGCTTGCAGTGAGGGAATCTCAACTGAGCTTGAACTGTGGTTATATAACAAGGTGGAGTAACCCAACATGGGGGGAGGGTGTGGGGAGGGGTTGGGGTATCCCATTACCTATTAAACTGTGTCACATAATACAATGTAATTAAATAAAATTTAAAAAATGAAAAAAAAGAAAAGAAAATAAATCTTAAAAAAAATAACAATTAACTATAGGGAAACTTTGGGCTCTGGCAGTTCCCTTCCTGTCTTCTGCCACTTAGTTAATTGAATGTTTCGTATTTCCCTGAGTACATTACACTGAGCAGCTCTCAAGCTGATTGGAGGACAAGAACCTGAAATCCCCTGATTTCCACCATCCGGTGCAGTGGCTCCTGGAGTGTGGCACAAGCTACTGTTGCCAAGCTTGGCCAATAAAGATTTCTCCTAACATTCTACATTTGTGTCTGGTATGATCTCTCACACTCCTTAACAGTGCTAAATGAGTACATGGAGTCACATTTCCAAGTCAAGTGATCTTCCAACCACACATTGGGGACAGTGAGACAGTTTAGAAGCAGCCTAGGTCCCAGACGACCCCATTCAGCAGAGTTAATCACACCAGCCTTGTACCATCTGCTGAGGAAATGCAATCCACTAGGCCCTAAGCATATCTGAGCATCTTTTTCAGATATGACAAAAATACAAAGCCATGCCTCTTTTCCTGCCAGTCATTTCTCAGGGTTAAGTTTTCAATGTACAATCAGGAATGAGTAAGTAACATCTTCTCTCACACATAGAGCAGGCTTGCTAGCCAGTCACTGTAAAAGTGATAGATCAGCCATAATGCAAATGCAATATGTGGACATTGCCCACCTTGGTTTTGCCATCTATCATGCAACCAAGACGAGTACATTGCTGGTATGCATCAGAAGACAAAACTACAGAAACCAGGATCTTTTGCTGAGACAAAGTATATGACAAGGTTGCCAAGTAAGGAGTGATGCTTTAATCTGACGGCAAGATTAGATTTGGCAAAGTTTTATGTATTAGGTAGATGGGAGCTGGTATGTAGAAGTGTTTGCAAGGCAGGTTCTGATTTGGAGGAGCTTGTCATTCAGCCAGTACGATAAAGATGGACTTTTAATTATTTATTTTCATGCTCAAGAGTTTCTGACTTGTGAAAGAGCTCTGGTATGGGTGTAAGTTCTAGGGGAGTCCTAGTTTCTTTGGTTTTGCTGGATAGACATTTCTTCTCTCAATTTCCACATTACATAAAACTCAAGGTCTGGGTTCCCTCTGCCTAAGTACAACTTTGTCAAAAAAAAACAAAAAAACAAAAAAACACGAGGCTTAAAAAGAAATTTGATCAGATCTGTTGTTAAGCGGGAAATGGAAGAACTTTCAGGAAAAGAATGAGGAAATGTAACAAGAGATTCTTGAGTTGGGGTGTCAAAGGACAATGAGCTACTGTTTCTTGCACGGGTCCCAGCAGATATGGGAAACAGCACTGACATGAGGGGTGTGCTCTAAAACATAACCTTCAATATGATGCAAAATGGAGTCTAGATGAACTTGATCTGCTCTGTCCTTAGAGTTATTTCTAGTATATGCTCGTGCCCTTTGAAAAACAGCAGGGTAATAAAAATATTGACAAAGGCTCTAACAAGATTGCACCATTTCTACATTAATCAGTAGATCAAGGCAAGCAAAGATAAAACAAGAATAGATGTAAGGATGTGGCAACACTAGATACTGAACTGCTGACCAAGTATTGAAAGCAATTCTGTGAGATGCAGGTGTTTGGATGTGTCAAAATGTTTGATTTTAATTTTTTTTAAAGATTTATTCATTTTATTACAGCCAGATATACAGAGAGGAGGAGAGACAGAGAGGAAGATCTTCCGTCCAATGATTCACTCCCCAAGTGAGCCGCAACGGGCCGGTGCTGCGCCAATCTGAAGCCGGGAACCAGGAACCTCTTCCGGGTCTCCCACGTGGGTGCAGTGTCCCAATGCATTGGGCCGTCCTCGACTGCTTTCCCAGGCCACAAGCAGGGAGCTGGATGGGAAGTGAACCGGGATTAGAACCGGTGCCCATATGGTTTCCCGGGGCGCATTCAGGGCGAGGACTTTAGCCGCTAGGCCACGCCGCCGGGCCCTATTTTAATTTTTAAATGTTTATTTATTTTCATTAGAAAGCAGATTTACAAAGAGAAGAAGATACAGAGAGAAAAATCTTCCATGTGCCACTTCACCTCCCAAGTGGCTGCAATGGCTGGAGCTGAGCCGATCTGAAGCCAGCAGCCAGGATACAGGAACCAGGAGCCTCTTCCAGGTCCCCAACACGAGAGCAGGATCCCAAGGCCTGGGGCCATCCTTGACTGCTTTCACGGGCCACAAACAGAGAGCTGGATGAGAAATAGAGCAGTCAGGACACGAACTTGTACCCACATGGGATCCTGGTGGTGAGTGCAAGGTGAGGATTTTGCCACTGAGCCATCACATCATTTTTTCACTTTCTAACATGGTCATTGTTTGCTAATGAAATTAGCGCCCTCCCCTTTTTTATTCTTGTTTTTGTGCATTTTTATTTCTTCTACTCCACACCCTGTAATACTTTGGGAATTGCCTCTGGGAAAATAGATTTTCCTTGGAAAATCACTCATTCCCAGTCCTTATCCACACCATTGGTTGAGACTGACTACACCCTAACAGGGATCCAGTAAGATCTGAGATGGAATATGACCAAAGTCTGTGCAGTGAGATCGGATACTGGAACTTTTATTGATAGTATTGGGAATGAAAAGCTTCCTTTATATTGATTTTTTTTTCTTGTGAGATAACACAATCCTGGGATCCTTAGGTAGAAAAAACAGCCATGAAAACAAAACGAGGGCCTGGTGTGATGGCATAGTGGTTAAAGTCCTCGCCTTGAACGCACCAGGATCCTATATGTTCGCCGGTTCTAATCCCAGCGGCCCTGCTTCCCATCCAGTTCCCTGCCTGTGGCCTGGGAAAGCAGTCAAGAAAAGCCCAAAGCCTTGGGACCCTGCATCTGCATGGGAGACCTGGAAAAAACTCCTGGCTCCTGGCTTCGGATTGGCTCACTTGGGAAGTGAATCATCAGACAGAAGATCTTCCTCTCTGTCTGTCCTCCTCTCCGTATATCTGATTTTCCAATAAAAATAAATAAATCTTTGGGGAAAAAAAAGAAAAAGAAAACAAAACAAAACAAGTCAATATGGTAGAAAAGAAAACCAAGCAGTTGAGGAAAAAGTCAAGTCCTGCAGATACGGCTGTAGCTCAGACCCACCGAGCCCTGAAGGCAGATCTGCCGCTGGGTTTTTCAGTATGCCAGCCAACAAATTACTCTTTTGCCCAAGCCAAGTTTGAACTGGCTTATGACTTCAGCAACTAAGAGTGTTCTGAGTCTTGAAAGTGTGGCTGGCACAAAGGATACCCAGATGTGGGTACGCCAGCTGAACAAAGGCAAAAAATGTGGTCAGACCAGTGGTTTCTGTAAATAAAAGCCTAGCTATTATAATCACATCAGAGGGGAGAGGATGAAGAAGCTTGTTTTGAAATTGCCTTATCGGGCCCGGCGGCGTGGCCTAACGGCTAAACTCCTCGCCTTGAAAGCCCCGGGATCCCATATGGGCGCCGGTTCTAATCCCGGCAGCTTCACTTCCCATCCAGCTCCCTGCTTGTGGCCTGGGAAAGCAGTCAAGGACGGCCCAATGCATTGGGACACTGCACCCGCGTGGGAGACCCGGAAGAGGTTCCAGGTTCCAGGTTCCTGGCTTCGGATCAGTGCGCACCGGCCCGTTGCGGCTCACTTGGGGAGTGAATCATTGGACGGAAGATCTTCCTCTCTGTCTCTCCTCCTCTCTGTATATCTGGCTGTAATAGAAAAATGAATAAATCTTTAAAAAAAAAAAAAAGAAATTGCCTTATCAAACAATGTGGGAAACAGAAGCCCCAAATCCACTCCCTTAGCATCACTGTGGACCACAGTAGGGTACCAGGAAGAAGTTGCTGCTTCTGGCTTCAGCCCAGCCCAGCCCAGCTCCAGCTATTATGATCTCTCCCTTTCAAGTAAAATAAACAAATTTCTCTTAATAAAAAAATGTTTTTAAAGGAAGAGTTACAGAGTGAAGGAAGGACAGAATGACAGAGCTGGATTGGAAATGCTGCAGCTGGAACATAAATCAGCTCCCACCTGAGATTCCAGCACTGCAGGTCAAGGCTTAATCTACTACACTATAGCGCTGGCCCCCAAATAAATAAATCTTTTTTAAAAAATTGACATATAGGGGCCTGGTGCAGTAGCCATTGGCTAGAGTCCTTGCCTTGAATGTGTTCGGATCCCACATGGGCACCGGTTCTAATCCCGGTGGCTCTCCCAAGCTAAGAAACAAGTCCTCCCCTGGTGACAAGAGGTGTTGGCCCGTCAGATGCATTCGGTTCTTCCTGTGACAGCTGGAGCGTGGCAGAACACCGAGAACTGTAGACCGGGGTTGGGTGGTGGGGATGCGGTTTTGTTGCTCACAGAAGAGGTTCTAAGACATCCTTGCTAATGCAGCTTTGCCAGAAAGGCTTGCTGGTGAGTCAGCCCCAAGCATGAAGTGGGCCGATGAGACCTGAATAGTTCGAGAGTTTCTGAGGAAGCAGCGTGCGAGCGGGCCTGTCAGTTACTGCCCAAGTGCGACGCGCTCTATAATTTTGAGTCTTGGTGTCATTCTATGTGGCACTTCACTGAAGCCCATGGCAAGCTATTTCCTTGCTATCAGCATTTCCTCTACTTGGTGAGGGAGACCCGAGGCTTTGTGGCAAGAATGCTAAATATTCCTTCAATTACACAGAAAGAAAAAGGCTGAGAGGCGTTTATTATATTGTATTAGCATCTGCTTCCAGGAACAGGACGCCCCCATTCTCCTAATTTCCCCATCAGAGATGCGTTTCCGTGCTCACCGCATTCTGTTGGGTACCCTCTGAAGTGCCCAGGAACCAAGCCAAGAGCAGCATCAGGCACAGACACGCGGCTTCTGCAGATGAGCTAAGCAAATCGTGTCAGCTGCCTCCTCCTTTCTGGGCCCAGCACATCTCTAGAACAGTCAGATCAGTAAATAAATCCATAGAGGCCTACCCGTTACCTCTCAGTTCTAGAGACCTTTCATAGCTTTATCTTAGCCCTCTGCCTTCAGACAGCTGAGTCAACTCATCAAGCTTTATAGCCATATGCATATCTCTTTAGATTTAGAATAATCTTTTCTTTAAAGATTTATTTATATTTTTTATTGGAAAGCCAGATATACAGAGAGGAGGAGAGACAGAGAGGAAGCTCTTCCATCCGATGGTTCACTCCCCAAGCGGCTGCAATGGCTGGAACTGAGCCAATCCGAAGCCAGGAGCCAGGAGCTTCTTCTGGGTCTCCCACGTGGGTGCAAGGTCCCAATGCTTTGGGCTGTCCTTGACTGCTTTCCCAGGCCACAAGCAGGGAGCTGGATGGGAAGGAGGGCCGCCGAGATTAGAACCAGTGACCATATGAGATCCTGGCACATGCGAGGCGAGGACTTTAACCACTACGCTATCGCACCGGGCCCAAGAGCTGGAATAATCTTGAGAATGCAAGAAATGCCTGAGCCTCACCTTGCCAGGGGTGGGTCTGAGAATGTGCATTTTAGACAACTATTGATTGAATTGACCCAGGGATTTTTGCTCACCCAACTGGACAGCTGTAAATCTTCTTCCTGTTTTCAGAAAAGGAGATAGCGAAAGCACAGTACCTATTATCTAAAGAGACCTCAACAAATCCTTTTTCCCTTCACCCCTTCTTTTTTATATATAAATTATTGATCAATTACCTTTCTAAGACCAAGAGATGTAGATTTCTACCTGCTGGTTCGCTCCCCGAATGTCACAAGTCAGGACTTAATCAAACTGAAATCAGGAGGCATGAATTCCAGCAGGGTCCTGGACTTGGGCAGCCCGGACCCAGCGACGGAGCTGTCGCCGGCAGCCTGTCAGGATGTGCAGGGGTGGGTAGCTGGGATGGAGAGCGGATCTGGGACCAGAGCCCAGGTTCTCTGATACGGGATATTGACTTGACCTCTGCGCCAAATGCCCGATCTGGACTTCAAAACCAAGAGAGGGTAGAAGCCCAAGATCTCTTCCTGTTCCTCTGCAAAAACTCCATGCTGTTTCAGAACACTTCTACAAGAAGATGCCTGCTCTGCTTGGGGTGCTCCTCCTGTTTGCACAGAAGCTCCAACAAGGCCCGGTCTCCTCCCCTGCGGGACACAAGAAGGGCTCTTGTCAGTCATGTGCTGAGAACCTGCAATGATCTGCCCCTTCTAAATTACTGTAGTACCAGCACCATGAGTCTATGAAACCCAAAATATTCCTTCTGCCCGGTCCCTAATCGTACTCTGTGTTTTCTCTTGCAAGGCCAGCTCCCGGCTGTTTGCAAGCCTGCGGGAGAGGGGAGTGAAACAAGATTCAGATGAGAAAGACTACAGGTCCCAACATGCAATTGCACCTCCCAAAGACTACTATTCCCAGCGTGCAATGGAAAAGAACCTCGAGGCGGGCAGTTAAGCTCAGGCGGACTTTGAGAAAGGCCCCAGAGGGTACTTTTTCATTGCGACAGCCTTCCCTCCCTAAATCCCTGTGAGGAAGGGGAGGAGTGTGAGTCAAGCCACACCCCTTTCCACTCCGATATCCTGGAGTCGTTCCCGGCTGGGCAGCTGGAAGTTGGAAGAGTAGGAGCTAGAGAGCCGCACGCCCAAACTTTCCGGATGGTTTCGGTGACCAGATCCGTGTTTGGGGAGCTGCCCTCGGGCGCGGGCACGGTGGAGAAATTCCAACTTCAGTCAGACCTGCTGAGGGTGGACATCATCTCTTGGGGCTGCACCATCACGGCCCTGGAAGTGAAAGACAGGCAGGGGAGAGCCTCAGACGTGGTGCTTGGCTTTGCCGAGTTGGAAGGTGGGTTGAACGGCTGGGGACCGGCTGCAGGCCTGCCCGGTACACGCCCCCCCGGCCGCAGGTGCCGCGAGCAGGGGAAGAGAGCGAGCGAGCGAGAGGAAGTCCTAATGCTTGGGGCGATCTAACACTTGCTGGGATGAAGTGGCGGCTCGGTGGAAAAACACGAGCTGACTAGAAATGGCCACGGGCCGTGGCCTCTAGTCCCCCATTTGGACCTTGCCCCTGTGGAAGCAAAGTCCGTGGAGGGTCAGACCCGGCCACCGTGGGGTGATCTTTGACCTGCCAGGGCAGGCACCTCGGCCCAGAGCGGGTGTGGCTGCAGGTGCCCCGGCGGGCGTGCGCTGACAACGTGCACTGGCGTCTCCCACTTCCTCCGTCAGCTCCTCTCTGAGGCCCGACTTAGTCTTTAGGCTTTGAGTGTGAGTTGACAGGTTGTCTGCCTTGGTCTCTAGGGCTTGGCACTCTGCGCCTGTGACTTGCAAAGCCACCCGGGCAGACCAACTCGGGGGGTCTGAAGAGAAGGAGGTCTCGTCGCGTCGGAAACCACGGGCCAGTTTGTGCGTGAATCCATGCATTTAAAAATTCTTAATTCGGCAAACCCATTGGATAGCACGCGAGGTCTCTAGCCGTTTGAGTATCCCGCGGTTTGACCAGGCTCCTCTGGCAGCAAAGCCGATGGTACCCGGTTCTCTCTGGGTCCGATGGTGTAGACAGGACCTTGAGGTCTGAAAACTGACCCCAAACAGACTTCTGCAACCCTCTGCTCAGTGGCAGGGGCGTGGGCACCTTTGTGTGTCGAGGAGGTTTGAGGTTTTTCTTTCCTGTGTCGTTCCGCCTGTTGGTTCATGTTTTGAGGGTCAACAGAAAATGATGAGGCCTTTGTTTTTCTCCTTAAAAGTCTGAAATTTGCTCCCCATTTCCTTAACAGAATTCTTAAAGGTTTATTTATTAATTTGAAAGGAAGATTTTGAAAAAGATTTATTATGTATTTATTTATTTATTTTTGTTGGAAAGATTTTAACAGAGACAGAAAGATCTCTGTCTACTGGTTCACTCCCCAAGTGGCAGCAACAGCTGGAGCTAAGCCAATCCAAAGCCAGGAGCTTCTTGCAGAGCTCCCAAAGCCTTGGGCCATCCTCTGCTGCTTTCCCAGGCAACAAGCAGGGAGCTAGATGGGAAGCAGAGCAGCCAGGACACAAACCGGTGCCTATATGGGATCCTGGCAGTTGCAAAGTGAGGATTTAGCCACTAGGCTTCCTTGCTGGGCCCTAAAAGGAAGATTTTACAAAAACAGAAGTAGGGACAGAGAAAGATCTTCTACCCTCTGTCTTCTGGGTGGGTATCAGGTGCCCAGAAACTTAGGCCCATCTTCTGCTGCTTTCCCAGGCGCATTAACAGGGAGCTGGATTGGAAGTGGAGCAGCGGGGACAAAAACTGGTGCCCATAGGATGCAAGTGCCACAGTCAGAGGCTTAGCATGTGCTGCCACCACACCAGCCCCCTTCCTGTAAGACAATTTCTGAGGATCCTGTCCCCTGATTCAGTGTCAGGAGGGCACAGGCCCACAAGGGAAAACAAGCTGCCTGTCTGGGGAAAACGACTTCAGAACCAGGAGGCACCAGGACTGGCAAGTGAGAAAAGAGGATTCTCTAGAATCCCGTTGCTGAATCACCTGTCTCTGCTGGTAGCATGATCATTTTCTAGTGGAAGTAGTCAGAGAGGTGACTCACGCAACATTGCTCGGTGGAGTAGAGGGGGAATCGGATAGACAGCGTAGGATTCCAGAGACGGTTAAGGGACCAGACAGGTCAACCGTGGGCGTGGGCGCCTGTCGCCACCCTTCTGCCATAGCTCAGAGAGCAGCACTGTCAGTCCTGCAATGACACACACATGCCTCCTCCACTTCCTGCTGCTTTTAGTTCAGATGGAAGAGTCACGCAGAACTGAAGGCACCAGGCGTGTTTGGAGTTCATGTGCTGCACAAGCCATGATGACATGGCCTGTGGGAGGCAGCAGTTTCTCCATTCGTCTGGAACAGACCAGGCTGTTCACACAATCTCTGTGTCTCCCACGTGGGGGCCAGGGGCCCAGGTACTTGGGCCATCTTCACTGCCTTCCCTGGCACACTAGCAGGGAGCTGGGTAGGAAACGGAGTAGCCAGGCTCCTTTGAAACGTCAGCGTCACAGGAGGCAGATTCACCTGCTGGCATGACGCACGTTCTTAGAATGGAAGAAAGCATTAACTCCCCTGAGGCTGCGATGAAGCTCAGGAGGTTACTGTCCTCCCAGTATCGGTACCTCTTGAGAATGCCCAATAGCAGTTCCTCACTCGGAGGCATCACAACTTTCACAAGTATTTAAAATCTGCTTCTATGTACTAGATGGAGTTGGCCATTCTCTTTCCTGTGCTATAAACTTAAATAATTTGATTATTTTCAAAGGAAAGAGAGCTATTTTTCAAAAGAGAAGAAGTGGGGGAAAGCCCCTGGCATATTAAATAACACTTTCTTTTTTTTTTTAAAGATTTATTTATTTTTATTACAAAGTCAGATTTACAGAGAGGAGGAGAGACAGAGAGGAAGATCTTCCGTCCGATGTTTCACTCCCTAGGTGAGCCGCAACAGCCGGTGCACGCCGATCCGAAGCCGGGAACCAGGAACCTTCTCTAGGTCTCCCAGGTGGGTGCAGTGTCCCAAGGCATTGGGCCGTCCTCCACTGCTTTCCCAGGCCACAAGCAGGGAGCTGGATGGGAAGTGAAGCCGCCGGGATTAGAACCGGCGCCCATATGGTATCCCGGGGCATTCAAGGCGAGGACTTTAGCCGCATGGCCACGCTGCCGGGCCCATAAATAACACTTTCTAATATGTTTAGCCATCTTCAAGGTTATGGCAAGTGGACTTTCATTCCCTTTTTACACCCTTTCAGGTTTTTTGTGGATTCTTTTTGGATTTCCAGAGTTAACTAAGACTGCCTAGATATCTTAGGCAGTCGAGGACGGCCCAAAGATTTGGGACCCTGCACCCGTGTGGGAGACCCGGAAGAGGTTCCAGGTTCCCAGCTTTGGATCGGCGCGCACCGGCCCATTGAGGCTCACTTGGGGAGTGAATCATCGGATGGAGGATCTTCCTCTCTGTCTCTCCTCTTCTCTGTATATCCGGCTTTCCAGTAATAATAAATAAATCTTAAAAAAAAAAAAAAGACAGTGGTAGCAGAGGTATTCCTTTGCATAGATCCTGGGAGATAGGCTGCAGGGATAGGGAGCTAGTCTTCACTGTGTATCCCTCCAAACAAACCAATGTGCATATGTAAGGTAATAGAACTTGACAGAGTAGGACTTTTCCTAACATTGCCATGTGCCACAGATGTTCTGAGCCAGGAGGGGAGCTAAGCATGGATAATCCCATGAGACATGGGTCTTTTGTAACCGCCGCAGTGGATGTGAACAATCCGAGATAGATTATATAAGCGTCCTGGATGCCAGCCGTAACTGGAGGTCAGAACGGTTCAATTTCTCCCTGGGAAAATGAGATGTTTCTTCTGCAGAATACTAAAGAGGCAAATTATGCAATCTTTTAGTTACAAGCCTAGGAAAATCACTAATGCCTCCTTTGCGTTGTTCTACTGTTTTTTGTTTCAAAAGTTTTCCATCTGCACGTCCCACCCGCGATCATTATGACTTCTTTCAAAGTCTGTGATGAGAATATTCACTTATAAGCCCTGGGTATAAACAATCTACGCGTACAATCAGAGAGAAGCCTTCCCTTTCATTTCCTCTCCACTTACCACCAAACACCAGCTATTACTGCCATTATGGAAATTACAGCTATTAGAGCCATTATGGAGGGGTAGGGGGAATTGAAAAAATAAACTTGATACTTTTTTAAAACCTGGGTTCAGATGCTGGTGTGGGGAAGAGCAGTGTGTTCAGTGTTGCAAGTGGCCAGTGAACTGCGGTGGGTCCACTGAGCAGTCCTTGTTTTCGCCCCTGCTGCTGTCTCAGAGATTTGAACTCTCTAGTCCTGTTCCCTCCCAGAAGCAACTGAACTGTAGTGATTAAATGTGCTATGGGCCACGGTGTGTGTCTTACTCTATCCAATATGTAATATGCTTCTGACCCAAAAGAGCGAGTCATCATTTTTATCCCTTCTCCTTCCTTTGCCCCCAAACAGCATCTTCATACTTCTAGAATATTTTGCTTTATTAACCCTGAACAAAAGTAGTGTGACATTCATCTGGGATAGCCAGCAGCCAGTAATATATATAAAATACCTGGGGCCAGCAAGTGGCATAAAGGCTAATTCTCCGGTTGCGGCACCAGTTCAAGTCCCAGATGATCCACTTCTGCTCTAGCTCTACCCTGTATCCACATAGGAGACCCAGATGAAACTCTGGGCTCCTGGCTTCAGATTGGCTCGGCTCAGGTGGTTGCGGCCTTCTAGGGAAAAAAATCAGTGCTGGAAGATCTTTCTGCCTCTCCTTCTCTCAGTAAATTTGCCTTTCAAATAAACAAATACATCTTTAATATGTATCATGTGTATACATATATGTACATGCATAATACGTGGAATTATGAAAGTGATAATTAAAGTTTGATTTTCTCATGAACCAAAGAATAGTCATGGTAGGGGGGAGATTTTGACTGAAAATGGCTAATGCTTTTTCAGATTTCAGAGCCCTTTGGCTAGGATTGGGCTGTCTGAGGAGGGGACATTATTCGGATCTTTTTGATATTGGAAGACTTGTAAGGACCCCGTCCCGTGGTTAGCATTTATTATTTTATTCTGGCCAGGGCCTTGCATAGGAAAAAGGGCAACTTCATTCTTTTCCCCACTCAGCAATTGACCTGATGAAATCAGTGTTTATGACTTGACCAAGGAATTTTGAGTTCTTTGTGGGAAACAGTACTTTCTACATTTCAAAACAATGCTTTAGAGAGAGGTGTTAGGCTCAGCAGTTAAAACATTGGTCAAGGGGGCTAACATTGTAGTGCCATGGGTTTAGCCACCATTTGCAGTGGCAGCACATCATATCAAAGTGATGGTTCAAGTGCTGGCTGCTTTGCTTCCAATCCAGCTCCCTGCACCTGGGAAAGCAGCAGAAGATGGCCCAAGTTCTTGGGTCCCTGGCACCTACTTGGGAGGCCTGGGTAGAGTTCTTGGCACCTGGTTTGGCCTGGCTAAACACTGGCTATTACCTCTATTTGAGCTGTGAACCTGTAGGAAGAATCTCTCTCTCTCTCTCTCTCTCTCTCTCTTCCTCTCCCCTCTATCTCTTTCTCTCCATATATAAATATGAAACAGAACTACACATTTGAGTAGTTTTGTTTCTCCTAGACTGAGGTTCTACCTCTCAAGTAAGTAAATCTATTTTTTTAAACATTCATTTATTTTTATTGCAAGTCAGATATACAGAGAGGAGGAGAGACAGAGAGGAGGATCCTCCATCCGATGATTCACTCTCCAAGTGACCACAATGGCTGGAGCTGAACTGATCCAAAGCCAGGAGTCAGGAGCTCTTCTGGGTCTGCACACAGGTGCAGGGTCCCAAGGCCTTGGGCCTTCCTCGACTGCCTTCCCAGGCTACAAACAGGGAGCTGGATGGGAAACGGTGATGCCAGGATTAGAACCGGTGCCCATATAGGATCTAGGCACATTCAAGGCGAGGACCACAGCACCAGACCCTCAAGTAAGTAAATGTTACAAACAAAACATTGGTGCAGCTGCCCAGGTCCCATATTGAAGTGCATGGGTTTGATTTTATGACTATTAATGTTCTAACCTGGGAGGCAGCGCAGGATGTCTCAGGTACTTGGATCATCCTTAGGTTTTATTTTTTTCCTCCAAAAGCATTTATGTTGATGGAGGAATTCATAAGTGCTTCATGTCTCAGTGGCTGATTTAACTGCAGTCAGAAATTGTTCTCTCCTGAGAGAATTCTTGCGTACCCACAGGACACACATCACACTGTTGGGTTTGTAATTGTCTCTGCTACACCTCTGGCAGAGTGGGGACTCGACACGCATTTGTTGAACAAGCCAAGGTAAGCCCCAAAAGAGCTGAAGCCAAAAGCTTTTTTGAGCTTTGTTGGAAATCAGAAAGCAATACTTACAAGGTGTCAGCTGCGTGGCACGGTTTTCTGTGACGGCTCCCACCCTCCTGTCTCCTCGCCTCACTCTCTCCCTTGCCAAACCAGCCAGGGAGATTAAAATTCCTCTTTCCCGAGGCAGTTCACAGGCAGTAGAACCCCTTCTCCTCAAGGCCAGCCACAGAACCTGGAAATGTTACCCTAACCTGTTTCACTTTAAAAAAAGTTATTTATGTATGTATGTATGTATGTATGTATGTATGTATGTATTTGAAATGTGGAGCCACAGAGCAAGAGAAAGATCTTCCATCTGCTGGTTTACTTCCTGAATGGCCGAAATGGCTGAGGCTGGCTAGGCTCAAGTCAGAAGCCTGGAACCCCATCTGGGTCTCTCAAGCGAGTAACAGGGGCCCAACCACTAAGCAGGGAATTGGATTAGAAATGGAGCAGCTGGGGCCCAGCACGATAGCATAATGGTTAAGGTCCTTGCCTTGAAAGCACCAGGATCCCATATGGGCGCCGGTTCTGGTCCCGGCTGCTGCACTTCCCATCCAGCTCCCTGCTTGTGGCCTGGGAAGGCAGTCAAGGATGGCCCAAAGCCTTGGGACCCTGCACCCGTGTGGGAAACCTAGAGAAAGAAGTTCCTGGCTCCTGGCTTCGGATTGACGCAGCACCTGCCGTTGCGGCCACTTGGGGAGTGAATCATCGGACGGAAGATCTTCCTCTCTGTCTCTCCTCCTCTCTGTACATCTGCCTTTCCAATAAAAATAAATAAATCTTTAAAAAAAAAATGAAGCAGCTGGAACTGGAAACAGCACCCCTATGGCATGCCAGCATGGTAGGTGGTGACTTAACATGCTGCATCCCAACATTGGCCCCTCTTTCACCTTTTGATGTAAGAGGTGAAGACTCTGATACACCTCTTGGACCATTCCCATAAGGAAGGAAAGTAGCTTGGAGAGGCCAAGAAGACTGCAAAGAGACAGGTCTGGTGAGGGACCCCAACTCATGTGATTGCTGTTAGATCACACCCTTTTTGTTACTTTTCTGCATGTCTGTCTGTGTTTCACTGAACCTAAGCATAAGAATGGCAGTTTTGGCTTGGCAGGGTAGCCAAGTGGCTAAATCCTCACCTTGCATGTGCCGGATCCCATATGGGCATCGGTTCGAGTTCCGGCTGCTCCAGTTCCTTTCCAGCTCCCTGTTTGTGGTCTGGGAGGGTAGTGGTAGAGGCCCAAGGCCTTGGGACCCTGCACCCATGTGAGAGTTTCTGCACCTTTGTGGAAGACCTGGAGGAAGCTCCTGGTTCCTAGCTTGAGATCATCTCAGCTCTGGCCATTATGGCCACTTGGGAGTGAACCAGCAGATGGAAGATCTTTCTCTCTGTCTTTCCTTCTCTCTGTAAATCTTCCTTTCCAATAAAAATAAATAAATCTTTTTAAAAAATGGACAGTTCCTCTAGGTCTTTGGGTCTTGCGAAGGAAGGCACCCATGCCATGTAGAGCTGTGATCAAATCTATTTGGTATGCTTTTCTCTAACTTACCTGTGTTTGGTGTATTTGCCTTTTTGGTAGGCAGGGAAATTATCACCAACAGCTTCTGAATAATCAGATAAAGCAAACCAAGAATATGTTGTTTGGCTCTCGGGCCTCCTTTTGGTTAACTGTAAAGGGTTTTAAAGATATTGCCTTATAAAGGGATGAGAGGAGAGGTGAGACCTGGCAGCGAGATCATTCCCGGTTCAGGAATGATAGGAAGGGGAATCAACCAGGAAGCAGTGTGCTCTCTAAATACAGCCAGCTCTGCACCTCCATGGATTCACCCAACCTCAAATCCAAAATATTTAGAAAAAAAATTTTGCATCCCTTCTGAACACGCACAGACTTTTTTCTTGCCGTTATTCTCTAAACAACACAATAGAGTGATTATTGACACAGAATTTTCGTTGTTTTAGGTGGTATACAGAATCTAGAGATGAATTGTGTGTGGAGTTTATATGCAAATACGTGAGAGGTTTTGCTTCTGGGGAGAGGGTCATTGTAATCAATTCCCCAGGGATACCAAGAGACAACTGGTATTGTGACTCTGAACATAGACTTGGAATGGGTTGTTGGGGGCAGATAAGAGGTGGCTTAGGATGCCCACATCCCAACTTGCCTGGGTGCCAAGTCCTGGTTCCACTCCCCCACTCCAGTTTGCTGCCAACATAGGAGGCAGCAAATGACGGCTCAAGCACTTGCATCCTTGCCATCCGTGTCAGGAGCCTAGATTGAGTTGTGATTCCCTGGCATCAGCCTCTCCTAGCCCGATCTGTTGCAGGAATTTGGGAAGTGAGTTAGTGAGTTCGTTTCTGCCTTTCACAAAAAGAGCTTTTGACTCAAGCCTGGTTGAATTCAAATCATGTGTCTACCACTAATTAGTGTCTTGGCGCAGGAGACTTGGCTTTTCTGATCTCAGCTTGCACGTCTGTAAAGTGGAGGGAGGATGCTCTGAGGCTGGGATGAATTCCACGTACAGCACTTCGTGGAATGAACATTTATCTTAGTGATAAGATGCCCACCTCCTACACTGCAGTGCCTGGACTTCCTTCCCAGTCCAGCTCTGCACTCCAGCTTCCTGCCAACGCAGGCCCTAAGAGGCAACCATGGTAGCTTAAGTAATTGGGTTCCTGCCACCCACTGAAAAGACCTGGCTTGTGTCTCACTGGCTCCAGCCCTAGCCATTGCAGGCATGTGGGGTGTTATCCAAATGGAACTTCTCTCACTCTCTTTCTCTGACTCTCTGACTCTTCAATAAACATAAACAAATTTGGAGCACTTCTGAACTGATTGGATATACAAATCGGTTAATGAGTGAGTGTTAGCTGTTGTGACACTCCCTGGGCAACACACTGAGGCACCTACAGGTAGCTGAGCAAGGAAAGATCCCAGAGCAAGCACCTGGGCTGTGAATGGTTAATGTTTAACTTGTACCAGACCAGTTGGGTGATGGAAACCTCTGACCTGCAAGTGGCCTCCTCAGCTCAGGGTGTGTATCTTGAGGGCCCCTCTAGCCATGGCAATACAGTTCTGTGCTTGAATTGTCTTTTCTGCTGATCCGAAGTAGACATGTCAGATGCACAACACCCCATGATTTTTGCTGTGGATGAGTGAAAAAGAGTAGGAAGTACTCTTGGTGATAACACAAAAACAATCTCTGAAACTTGCACTTTTCTGTAAAGTAAGCACACAGGAGCTTAAAGAGAAGGAACACACCTCTATCCCCATGCACAACGTTTCAGCTGCCAAGGGGCTGCAATGCATTTTAAAGCACTTCCCCCAAAATAGCTAGCACAATTTTTTATTCTTTGAAGATTTATTTATTTTTATTGAAAGATAGATTTTACACAGAGAAGCAGAGTCAGAGAGAAAATCTTTCAACCGCCGGTTCACTCTCCAAGTAGCTGCAATGGCTGGAGCTGAGCCTATCTGAAGCCAGGAGCCAGGAACCTCTTCCAGATCTCCCATGCAGGTGCAGGGTCCAAGGCTTTGGGCCATCCTCGACTGCTTTCCCAGACCACAAGCAGGGAGCTGGATGGGGAACTGGAGCAGCCAGAACACAAACCAGCACCCATGTGGGATCTTGGCACAGGCAAGTCGAGGATTTAGCAACTAGGGTATTACATCAGACCTGCTGGCACAACATTATGCTCCTCAGTCTACCAGACAGCAAATGAAATATAATAGGTAAAAACAGAGTGATGTGGAGAGATCTTAAGACCCCTAACTTGCAAAACAATGTATGAATATTTTATGTACTTATATGTAGTTAATTAAAAGGAAAAAATACGCATGTCACACTAGTAACTGGCTACTATTGGGAAGAAGTTCAGCGTAAGAAGGGATTTCATATTTTATTCTTTATTAAGCTTACCAGATCTGTCAAAAAAAATACTCAATGACCACTTAAATTTGCATTCCAGATAAACAATTTATATTTCTTAATTGTAAATATGCCCCATGTATAAAATACACTCTTTTTAAAAAAAAGATTTACTTATTTTTATTACAAAGTCAGATATACTGAGGTGGAGAGACAGAGAGGAAGATCGTCCGCCCGATGATTCACTGACCAAGCAGCCGCAATGGCTGGAGCTGAGCCGATCCGAAGCCAGGAGCCAGGAGCTCATCTTGGTCACCCACACAGGTGCAGGGTCCCAAAGTCTTGGGCCATCCTCAACTGCTTCCCAGGGCACAAGCAGGGAGCTAGATGGGAAGTGGGGCTGCCGGGATTAGAACCGGCGCCCATATGGGATCCCGGTGCATGCAAGGCGAAGACTTTAACCACTACACTATTGTGCCAGGCCCTAAAATACACTCTTACTATAAAAAAGTTATTTATTCTTTTCTGTAAAAATTTATTTTACAGAAAGCTGGTGCACTCCCCAAATGGCTGCAATGTCCAGGGGTTGGCCAGGCTTAGTACCTGAGTCAGCGGCTTCTTCTAGGTCTCCCACATGGGTGGCAGTGGCCTAGGGACTTGGGCCACCTCCCATTGCCTTCCCATGCACATTAGCAGAGAGCCGGGTCAGAAGTGGAGTAGCTGGGACTTGAACCAGTGCTCCTGTGAAATGCTGGTATTGCAGGCGGAGGCTTTACAGGCTAAGCTATAGGACTAGCCCCAGAATTATTCATTCTTTATTTTAATTCCAAATCAAATGAGTATTCTATATTTCCTCTGGCAAACTATCTCTAAAGAATATTTTCATGTATAATGTTTTAAAATGAAAACAGGAGTTTCAGGCCCAGCAAGGTAGCCTAGTGACTACAGTCCTTGCCTTGCATGCACCAGGATCCCATACCGGTACTCGGTCTAATCCCAGCCCTGCTTCCCATCCAGCTCCTTGCCTAACCGAGCCAGCTCTGGCTCTTGTGGGGTATTTAGGGAGTAAAGTATAGGATGGAAGAATCTCTCTCTGCCTTTCAAATCAATAAAAGTGACTAAACATTTCAAAAGAGATACAACCTGTTTTGAAACATGCACACACTAAAAGATTGGAGGATGTGCTCTCTAGTAATGAGATTAGGGAGGATTTAGACGCCTTCCTTGGCCTTAGTAAAGCCCTTTTAAGCTTTCTAGAATAAAATGGATTACTTTGGGGAAAGGGAAAGGTCACATTTATAAAGCACTTCTGTACTCCCGCGAGAACTGGATGTGGACGAGCCTCCCTCCAGAGACAGTCGGGGGGCAGAGAGGACATGTCAGTGTGAGCCTCTCCTTTGATGTGATGTTTTTGGGGGTTTTTTTAGATTTATTTATTTATTTATTTTTAATTGGAAAGGCAGATATACAGAGAGGAGGAGACAGGGAGGAAGCTCTTCCGTCCAATGGTTCACTCCTCAAGTGGCTACAATGGCTGGAGCTGAGCCAATCCGAAGCCAGCGACCATAAGGGAACCTGGCCCGTGAAAGGCAAGCACTTTAACCACTATGCTATCGCGCCAGGCCCTGATTTGATGTTTTAAAAAAATATTGTCGGGCCCGGTGGCGTGGCCTAGCGGCTAAGGTCCTCGCCTTGAATGCACCAGGATCCCATATGGGTGCCAGTTCTAATCCCGGCAGCCCCACTTCCCATCCAGCTCCCTACTTGTGACCTGGGAGGGCAGTCGAGGATGGCCCAATGCATTAGGACACTGCACCCGTGTGGGAGACCCGGAAGAGGTTCCAGGTTCCCGTCTTCAGATCAGCGCAGCACCGGCCATTGCGCTCACTTGGGGAGTGAATCATTGGACGGAAGATCTTCCTCTCTGTCTTTCTTCCTCTCTGTAAATCTGACTTTGTAATAAAAATAAATAAATCTTAAAAAAAAATATTGTCATCCCCTGTCCCGCAGGATACCTCCAGAAGCAACCCTACTTTGGAGCAGTGATTGGGAGGGTGGCCAACCGAATTGCCAAAGGAACATTCATGCTGGATGGAAAGGAATTTCAGCTGCCCATCAACAGGGGGCCCAACAGCCTGCACGGAGGACTCTGGGGCTTTGATAAGGTGAGTGCGGGCCTTGCCCAGGCCTCCCTCCCTCCCAGCACACTTCACAAAGCACCCTAAAGCAGACCCTGTTGGCCACGTACAGTCCCAAAATCTGGAACACACACATGGGCAGGTGACAAGGAAAAGAGACCGCTCCATGGTTCAGGGCAGCAGCCACCACCATGGCCATACTCCCGGATTCCTACACAGGCCCCTGAGTTAAGGATGACAGCCCTTAACCCAGACTTTCTCACAGTGCTGGGATCTGGGAGAAACCAGAGTTCATAATAATGCCTGCCACTTGCTGTGCAAAGAGTCTGTGTGTATCATCTCTCACTGTTACTGTCACCAAATGAAGGTCCAGAAAGCCACATGAGTCGTCGTGTTAATGCCAGCTCTGGTCCCAAACCTGCAGCTCACATGATGGCTGCTAGTCTCCTCAAGGCTTCCACAGGTACCCCAAGGTCCAACACCCATTCCTATTCCTGTCATACAGCCCTCTGCCCGTGCAGTGTGACACCATATCCAGGCATGCTCCTCCACTGGAATGCCCCATGCCTCAAAATGACCTCAGCTTGTGGCACAATAAGTTGAACCATTGCTTGTGCCAGTAGCATCCCATGTTGGAGCGCCAGTTCTGGTCTCAGCTGTTCCCATTCTGATCCAGCTGCCTGCTAATGCGCCTGGGAGATGGCAGATCGTAGACCAAATACGTGGGCCCCTCCCATCAATGTGGGACCAGGGTAGAGTTCCTGGCTCCTAGCTTTGACCTGGGTCAGATCTGGCTGTTGGCAGCCACTTAGAGAATGAATCAGGAGCTAGAAGCTTCTCTCTCTGGCACCATGCCTTTCAAATTCATTCATTCATTCATTACAAGGCCCCAACTCCAGTCCCTGCTTTCCACATCAACATTTCCATGGCCCAAGCGAACTCCTAGGAAACAAGGTCAAGAAAACCAGTTGAGGAGATGGTTCTCCCTGATGCAAGACTGGCCAGCCTACTGCTTCCTTCCTTCCTTGAGTCCCATGGGATCCACAGGTTAACCCCCATTGACTCTTTTCACTCATCTCACTCCAAGTTGCCAGGGAGAAAATGTCAGGATTAAACTTCCTTTCAATGACACCATCTGGGATATTGGCTGGAGAGTTAGAGCAGACAGGAGCAGGTCTGGCAGCTCACAGCTTCCAACCACTGCAGTCTTGTTGGAGGAAGTTGGTTATTCTGTGTTGCCTCTCCTGCCAACTTCCTGTCTGTGGCCTGAAACCAGAATGCTCACCAGGTTTCCCTTTCCTTGGTGATGGAACTCCTCCTGCCAGTCGGTACATAACAGGGAAGGCAGTCGGCTCTGCCTACCCCAGGGCGAGGCTTTAGGACATGACAGGACCTGGGGCAAACCCCAACCAGAGGGCACTGCTCTGCTGGGGAGAGTCCGTCAGCAGGGCCCTGTGGCAATTGGCCCTGCTTCCCTGGTCCCACGGGGCTGTGGACTGGGGTGCTGCTCAGCATGTGCTCCCTCTAGGAGCAGAGCTAAAGGCTATCAACTAATGCAATACTGGCTCCACTTTCTGATGCCCCACCTGAATTGTGGGCTAGGTAACATCAGAGAAGGAGGTTTCTTTGGTTCATGGTCCAACAGCATGGTGCTGATTTCTGGTGAGCGCCTTCTTGATGATTTGTGACATGGCAGCAGGTATCACAGGGCAAGACAGAGCAAGTGTGCTAGGTCTCTATTCCTCTCCCTATAAAGTCACTCATGCCCTCTGGGAGCACCCAACCCTAATGACCTCATCTAATTCTAATTACCCTCCCAGGGGCCTTTATCCAAATTCATCAGTACATGAATTTGGGAGTTGAGTTTTCACATGTGAATTTTGGGGGAGACACAGACAAACTGTAGTGATATCCTGTGGTCCTACTGACCTTCTGAGAACTGGAGAGCATAAGAGACCCAGGACCAGGCCTCAGCACAGTAGCCTAGTGGCTAAAGTCCTTGCCTTCCACACACCAGGATCCCATATGGGCCCTGGTTTGTATTTCGGCTGCTCCACTTCCCTTCCAGCTCCCTGATTGTGATCTGGAAAAGCAGTTGAGGATGGCCCAAAACTTTGGGAGCCTGCACTCAGTCCAGCTCTCCCAGATAGGTGGCAGGGAACCAAATGCTTGAGCCATCATCTCCTGCCTTCCAGGGTACACTTTAGTAAGAAGCTGGATTGGAACTGGGGTAATCAAACTGGAAACCAAGTATTTCCTTGTGGGATGCAGGTATGCTAAGTAGCCGCTTAACCATTGTCCTAAACACCCACTCTAGTGTGTTTGTTTGTTTCTAATAAATGTTTGTATAGAGTACCCTCAGGAGAGAGAGAATGATTTATTGAAGGTGTTTTTTTAATTAGTATTAGCAAGTATTTTTGTATGACATTTATCCAAGAGCTTAAAAATCAAAGGAAAACAAAGAAGAAAAAAATGCTACAGATAGACACCAGTAAGGTCAAGAGAATCTAAGAGGAAAAAAGAGGGGGGAAAAAGCCTTTCTAAAGCCCCTTCTCTGTAATAAACAAAATTTTACAATAGACTAAAATTTGGGCTATAATTCATGAGGGTATAACCATTTTCCTTTCTGGAATCAGTTGTCTTTCAATGTTGAAATGTGGCATTTAGCTTGGGTTGACTGAGCAGCTTTGAAAACGCTTGTATTCTAGGTGCTCTGGTCCCCTCAGGTGTTGCCCAATGGCGTGCAGTTCTCCCGCGTCAGTCCAGACGGTGAGGAGGGCTACCCCGGAGAGTTAAAAGTCTGGGTGACGTACACTTTGGATGGAGGAGAGCTCATGGTCAACTATAGAGCCCAGACCAGTCGGACCACACCAGTCAGTCTCACCAACCATTCTTATTTCAACCTGGCTGGCCAGGTAAGTGAACTTAACTTCCTCTCTCTGGCTGTCCCCTGAGTGTTCTGTGGAATGACTTCAAGATGTGTTGTTAGTGGGACCAACCCAGTATGGGACTACTCTGGTGGTGGTCATCACCATGATAATATAAAGGGTTCAGAAGAAAGCTCCTGACGTAGAGTGGCTGCTAATAATGAAAACCAAAGAGAAAGGCAGGCTGGGTGCCTTGTAGGGCCAAGACAGTTGTCCGTTTGCCACAGGCTTCAGGGAAGTAACCAGCAGTTTTGAGAACTCCCTCTCATCCGCTTGTCCCATATGCTCACATTCATTTCTCTTTCTCTGCTTCTGCCTCCCCGCCCCCCACACTCCCAAGTGGCTTCAGCGAAGGTGCCTTCCATTCTTACGTCTTTGGAAATGCATCTGGCTCCTGGCACCCAGTCATGCCCCGTGTGGTACCTTGGGAAGAACACTGGACAGCTACTTGGAAGAGCTGAGGGTTTTAGGTTAATAGGTGTATTTTCCATCTTGTAATAATAGCCACCTACTGTTGGTTAGCTATGGTGGAAAGCACTTTATGAAGTCATTGGTAAAGACGTGATAAACTGCCTAGCACAGGAACCAACCCTGCTGAGAAGACTTGTAAATGCTGTAGGACCATTAACAACACTCTCAAGTGGTACTCCCTGAACTACCTCATTCCTTTTGAGAAGCAACATTGAAGCTTGTTGAGGAGGCCATCACATGAGATAGAACTTGGCCAAATTCTGTAGATTGTATATAATATTTCCTCTTTATCTGCAGAGCTCACCATTGTCCACTGTTATCACGTTGGCCTGATTTCCTACCACAAGATAATATTTATAGACAGCCAGTAGTATCTTTCAATCTTTTTTAAAAGATTTCTTTATTTTTATTGCAAAGTCAGATATACAGAGAAGAAGAGAGAGAGGAAGACCTTCGGTCCAATGATTCACTCCCCAAGTGACAGCAAGAGCCAGAGCTGAGCTGATCCGAAGCCAGAAGCCAGGAGCTTCTTCTGGGTCTCCCACATGGATGAAGGATCCCAAAGCCTTGGGCTATATTTAACTGGCTTCCCAGGCCACAGGCAGGGAGCTTGATGGGAAATGGGGCTGCCAGGATTAGAACCGGCTCCCATTTAGAATCCTGGTGTGTTCAAGGCAAGGACTTTAACCACTAGGCCACCACGCTGGGCCCTGTTTTTCAATCTTGGGCACGTAGGAATCTGTTGGTGATCTGATGATGTGTTTTCCCTAGAATTATTGGAAGCAGAGTAGCTAGGACTTGACCTGGCCAGGCATCTCAACAAGCCACAACATGGCCACAAGAGGCTTTGCTTTGTTAAATTAATTTCAGAGGTAGGCATTTGGTAATGAGGAAGATGCTGCTTTGGAGACAGGTGTTGTATATATATATCAGAGTGTCTGTTTGAGTCCCAGCTCCACTTCTGATTCCAAATTCCTATTCATGCACACCTGCGAAGCAGCACATGATGTCTCAAGCACTAGGGTTTTCTCTCTCTGAGGGCCCACCAGTTTTGGGGGGCTCTCAGATAAAAGTAGATAAGTGAGGGCCAGGTGCAGTAGCCTAATGGCTAAAGTCCTCACCTTGAAAGCAAGGGGATCCCAAATAGGCGCCAGTTTGTGTCCCAGCAGCCTCGCTTCCCATCCTTCTCCTGCTTGTGACCTGGGAAAGCGGTCGAGGACGGCCCAAAGCCTTGGGACCCTGCACCCACGTGGGAGACCTGGAAGAAGCTCCTGGCTTCTGGCTTCGGATCAACTCAACTCTGGTCTTTATGGCCATTGGGGAGTGAATCGGCGGACAGAAGCTCTTTTTCTCTGTCTTTTCTCTCTGTATATCTGCCTTTCCACTAAAACAAATAAATCTTTAATAATAATAAAAGAGTAGATAACTGTGTCTTGAGAATACCTCTTGCTCCAACTCATAAAGCGGTATCATTTGTCGCATAGGGTTACTATATCAAGGCACTAGGCACATCTCATGTTTTCTTCCTGCTGTTTATGCAGTATTTTTGTTCTATTTGGCTTGTCACATCTAAGTTGGAGTGTTGGGAGGGGAAAATTGTGTTGTTCAAGGAATGGAAAAAATGTGTAAGTTGCAGGGTTTTTGTTTTGGTTGTGTTTCTTCCTTCCCGTGAGGAACACAACTCGGGAGAACATGGTTTTTCGTGTCTCTTCACCTGGGGAGTTGTGAACGCCAAGTCTGTAGGGATGTGAGATGAAACGCAGGAGCTGTGCTCCTGGTGTGACTGGTAGCTAAGTCAACAGGGACCAAGGCTCTTCCACTTGTTTTTGGTTCTCCTTCCTCAGTGTTGTGGCTCATCTTTAAACTTGTCGCCTGTGTGTAATAAAGATGGTTGCCACAGCCCCAGGAACCACTTCCTCATATGACCGTGTCCAGGGACAATTCCTTTTTTCATATCTCTAAAGTTCCTTTTTCAAAGCAAATACAACCTTTCCTTTAAAAAAATGTTTTGTTTTGTTTTTTATTTATTTGAAATTTGCAAGGCAGAGTTAGCCATCCATCTCTGTTTGACCCGCAAAATGTTCAACCCAGTTGCCAGGGCTGGGCTGGTCAGAAGCTAGGAGTTTGAAGTTAGAAGCTTCTTACTGATCTCCCACGTGGCTGCCCAGGCATTCAGGCCATCTTTCACTGCTTTCCCAGATACGTTAGCAGGGTATTGGATTGGAAGTGGACACGCTGAGACTTCAACCAGTGCTCACGTGGGGTGCCAGCAAGGCAGGTGGTGGCTTAACAGGCTTCACCATAGTGCTACCCCACAAAGACCTCTTCTGAAAGGTTCTTGGAGCTCCCCTCCCCCATCAGACCTTCTGTCACATTCCTTTGGCCGAAGTTTGCCTAACCTATCTGCCAGCATGGGGGTTAAAGCAATAAAAAAATTTCCCTCTGGGGATGGGAACTCCATGCTCTGGCTTAGGAAAAATACTGCTCTGGAGAAATGGAGGGAAGGGTTAAGGAGCTGCCATGCCTTTGGGGCAGTAGCAAGAGTGCTGCCTCCTACTAGGGTTGGTGAGAGCTAAATGGAGGCAGGGCTGGTGGCAGTGCAGGAAAAATGTCTTTAAAATCCCAGGAAGATATAATGGGCTGTATACACGATTAATGATAAAGACCAGCAGCAGACAGGCAGTTAACAAAACCCTGGATTCAGAGAGCGGCAAGGCTTGATTATGATTCATCAGCAGTGAAAGGAAATGAATCCAACAGTAAAGTTCCACCATGGATCAGTACATTTTTCCAGTCCAGAACGTTCTTAAGACAAAGCCTGCTTCATTTTGAATGAGTTTGAGACCCAGAGAGACACTTTAGAGAAAGGGAGAGAGGTTGCTGGTTCACTCCCCAAATACCCACAGCTGGTGGATGTGAGCTGGGGCCCATAGCTCAGTCTAGGACCTCTACATGAGTGGAAAAAGACTAAAAAAACCTGAGCCAAAACCTGCTGCCTCCAGGGTGTGCTTTAGTGGGAAGCCAGGGCCGAGAGCTGGGGTCGGTTGTTAAACCCAATTACCCTAAAATAAGACAGAGGCCCAATGTCCACTCTCAGCATGTTAGAACTATTGGTGCTGTTTGGTGACCCAGTGACCAGTAGGGGGCAGATACCTGGTAAACAGGCTTTTCCTTCCCCTGTCAGCCTTCTTGCTGATGCCTCAGATTAATCCATTTATTTAATGTATGATTTTCACGATGTGAAAAATAAATAGAAAAAGGAATTTCCTTAATAGCTTTATACTTAAGCACTAACAGCAAACCAAAAGTCTGTCAACAGGAGGATAAATAACCAAGCTGTGATACGCAATGAACTAGAACTTAACAAGAAAAAGTAATGAATTACTGACGCAGTGATGTGGGTGACCCCTGGAGCTAGATAGAAAGTGGAGTGGTAGGGACTTGAACTGGTACCCCTATGAGATACAGGCACTGTAGGCGAAGTAGAAGGCACCAAAAAATGTCAGCTCTGTTCAAGATAGGGTAGAGCTCATCTTTGGCAACAGAAATCGGAACAGTGTGTTCTGGTTAGACATAAGTTATCAATATAAAAATGTAAAATAAGGAAAAAGGCAGACCCAGCACGATAGCAAAGCAGCTAAAGTCCTCACTTTGCATGCACTGGAATCCCATGTGGGTGCCAGTTCATATCCTGGCTGCTCTACTTCCCTTCTATTTCCCTGCTGTGGTCTGGGAGAACAGCAGAGGATGGCCCAAAGCCACGGGACCCTGCACCTGCATGGGTGATCTAGAAGAAACTCCTGACTCCTGGCTTCAGATCAACTCAGCTCCAGCCATTGCAGCCACTTAGGGAGTGAATCATGAAAGGTCTTTCTCTCTGTCTCCCCTTCTCTCTATAAATCTGCCTTTCCAACATAAATAAATCTTCAAAAACAGGGAAAAAAAAGAAGGCAGTCACCTTAGCGAGCATGGAGACCTGGACAGGCACTAGGCTGGCCAGTGACATGTTTCTCTCCTCTCAGTGACTTGGCAGGCTGCCACCCCTCCAGTCTCAGTTGTGCAAAGGAAGGACGGAGGACTTGCTGGGAGCTGCAGCTCCTGGTGTAGCACCTCCATGACTCTGTACCCAGCCTACTGTGCCCCTGCCCCTACTGACCAGCCACCTCCACATGGAGCTGAGCCGGAACATACAGCACCCGGGAAACAACCTCATACTCTTCCCCTCCCTTCTGCTCCCTGAAGGCCCCGAGATGCCTCCAGTTCCAGAACCAGGCAAAAATTGCAACAAGATGGCAGCACAAAGAGCCACACAGGAGAGAGAACCCTTTGGTCTAGAGCTGCCCAAGAGAAGGGTATAGCCGCCCCCCTCATGGGGACCTGCCTTCCCAGGTCAGAAGTAGGACCAAGCAGGCAGCTAAGACAGGATGTCTAGGCCGAGGGAAGGTCCCTGTCCTGGCCGCCTACTTTCTGGAAGAATAAGAAAATCAGGTCTTTGGTAGAAGAACCTCCAAGTCGTGCAGTTGCTACAGCGTTTAGATGTGGAGTCCCATGGGTTCCTAATGCTGGCCTTTGTTCTAAGACTCTGTTGGACTGTGTGGCCTGAGCATGGTTAAACCCATTCTGGTTGCGGCCGCTTTTGCCCGCTGCTTGTTTCTAGAGGGTCAGCAGAGGCTGGAGGCAGCTGTGCTTAGGGTTTCCCACCCTAGCACTGCAGACGTTTTGGTCCAAGAGATTCTTCATTGCAGCAAGGTAGACTGTTGAGCTGTGTGCAGTGGGGGAGCTTGCCATCTGTTGAGAACACCGGGCTTAGCTGATGGGTGAGATGTTATGCTAAACGTAAACGCTCACCCCATTCTCCTTCCCCACATTCTTCCATGAGGCTTTAAATATACTACCATTAAAACAAAAGTGAGCTCTTGGAATCGAACATGTACACAGGTGTTCTCCAATCTGTGCACAGCCCAATAAGCCTTCACTGAACTGTTCCTCACCAGGACCCTGGCAAAGAGTGGGCGCATCCATATCCCAACTTTGCACCAAGAGAAATGAGATTCTAGGAGATTGATTGACCGGGAACTGCTGGGCGACATCCGTAGCCAGAGCCTAGGCCTTCTGCCCTCATTTTAAGTTGCCCTGAGGGCCAGCAGCGTTTCTCTGGAGTAGCAGGAAGCATCCTCAAACATAGCAATCATCATTCATTGTCATATGGCAAGGATTGGGTCCCCTGGGTGGAGACGGGTCCCTGGGTAGAATCAGGACACATGACACCCCCACAATTAGCATGGAGATGGTGCCATTGCCAACCAGGTCCTTGCTTTCTTGTTAATCTGACACATAAGGGAACTTTGAAAAAGTCTGTGGGAAATGGAATTAAACATGTGAGTTTAAGGCCAGTGTTATGATACAGTGAGTGAAGCTGCCACCTGCGACGCCAGCATCCCATTTCAGAGTGCCAGTTTGAGTATCAGTTTTGCTTTTGATCCAGCCCCCTGCTAACACATCTGGGAAAGCAGTAGAGGATGGCCCAAGTATCCAGGCTCCTGCCACACATGTGGAAGGCATACATGGAATTCCAGGATCCTGACTTTGGTTTGACACAACTCTAACCATTGTGACTATGTGGGGAATGAACCAGCAAATAGAAAATCTCTCCTTCTTCCTTTCTCTGTCACTCTTTCATGTAAGCAAAATAAATCTTTTTTTAAAAAAACATGAGTTTATTTTGGTGCAAAAAATTGTTTTTTATGATGTATGGAAAATGAGAAAACTGCATGAGTTTCAATAGAAGTCTTGCACCAAGACAAAGTCATCCTCTTAATTCCATTTCCCTCAAATTTATTGAAGTGCCCTCATCGAAGGAGAGTTGAAGAAACTCACACTAACAGGACAAGATCTAAAAGGCTTTCTAACCGTTGTGGTTTTCTTGAATTTTTAAAATGTATATCCATTTTTATCCACTTGAAAGAAAGCAAAATGGGAGAGAGAGAGAGAGATTTTCTATCTAGCGGTTCACTTCCCAAAAGCCCACAACAGCCAGGTCTGGGGCAGGGCAAGCCAGGAGCCCAGAACTGCATCCAGGCCTCTCCTGTGGAATAGCAGGAATGCAGACACTTGGACCATCAGCTGCTGCCTCCCAGTATGCATCTCCAGGAAACCATTTCAACAGCACCACAGCACCACAGCAGCTGAGTCTCAAACTGGTACTCTGCCCGGGATGTGGGATCCCAAATGGTCGCCTAACCCACAATGCCACAACTCCTACCCCAGTTTCTTTGACTTTGGACCAGTACCTTCTATGTAGGAAAGAATAAGGCACTTTAGGGTCACACTTAACAGCCTTTTCCAAATTTGTCAGTTGCTATTTGGAAACTTTATCTACCTACACCTAAATGTTCACGTTTCATTGTCACCATTGACATCGGTCAAAGGAGATTTGTAAAGTTACTGTCAATGCCTGAACATGTTTTTGCAAGAGGAGTTATGGAGCAAATGTATAAACTAAGGCAAAGCGCTAAATTTTCTCTTCTCCTGCCCTTCTCTCCCAGGGTTCTCCAAATATATATGACCATGAAGTTACCATAGAAGCTGATGCTTTTTTGCCAGTGAATGAAGCCCTTATTCCTACAGGTTGGTGAATTTAAAAAAAAAAAAATTTAAGGGTTTGCTGAACCCTTATTTGCCTGTCACCGTTTCCCTATTTGTAGGTCTCTCTGTGTGTCATGGTTTAACTGGGTTGAGATCTTCTTATTTCTTATTTGGGATGAAAATAAATTTAGTTCCTAAAGGCAAAGGCAAACAGTGAAAAAAGTAGATTAGGTGGCTTTCCAGGGGCTGGGGATAGACGTGAATGAAGAGTAACAATAAATACAGGATTTCTTTTTTGGTTTTTGAAAAGGTTCTGGAATTGAATAGTGGTGATAGCCATAAAACCTTTTATATAAACTACATAGCACAGATTGCAAACTTGAGAATTAAGGATGCATTTTACAGTGTGTCAATAGCTCAATTAAAAGAAAGACTGGCAGTGGGCTTTGCGCCACCTGGAATGATCCCATATTGGAGTGTTTTGCTCCTGATTCTAGGGAGGCAGTGATACTGGCAAGTAGTTGGGTCCTGCCACTTGCATGCAAGAAGAGGGAATCCTGGGCTCCTGGTTTGGGCCTGGCCAAGCCCCAGCTGTTGCAAGCATTTGGGAAGCAAACCATCACATGGAAGCATGTTCTGTTTATGACTTCTAAATAAGCAAATAAGTATTCATAGTAACAGCTTCGTGTAGCAGAAATGAGCAATTAAAATCCAAAAGCATCGTGTTCAACAAGCCATCAAAGGTTAAGGTACCAGTAGTGAAAATTGACCTTGTGTCCGCCCACCCCTCGTATGAGTATGAGACACTGAGAAAGCCCACACTTGGCATGATGTTCTGGTCAGTCACATAACCTCAATGTAATCAGGAGACATTACAACTCCGAGGACGTTCTATAACAGAACTGACCTGTCCTCTCTTTAAACGGGTAAGCTTATGAAAGGAAGGCTGAAGGAATGTCCCAGAGGAGACCAATGCATCACTAAATGCAAAGTGAAATCCTGGACTGGATCCCAAGTGGATCCAGTGGAAAAACAAGTGAAACCCTGGGCCTGGCGCTGTGGCCTAGCGGCTAAAGTCCTCACCTTGAACGCACCTGGATCCCATATGGGCACCAGTTCTAATCCCGGCAGCTCCACTTCCCATCCAGCTCCCTGCTTGTGGCCTGGGAAAGTAGACGATGGACTTCATTAGGGTTTCACCTGTTTTTTGTTTGGTTGGGTTTTTTTTAAGATTTATTTTATTTTTATCACAAAGTCAGATATACAGAGAGGATGATCTTTCATCCACTGATTCACTCCCCAAGTGACCACAACAGCCGGTGCTGCACCAATCCAAAGCCAGGAGCCAGGAACTTCCTCCAGGTCTCCCATGTGGGTGCAGGGTCCCAAGGCTTTGGGCCATCAAATACCAAAAGCCACATCTCAATTATTGTCAATTCTCATTTCTTTGCCATCTTTGGTACGGGTGGCCCTATAGCTTCTCTCATTGTTTTCTTCCCTGTTTCTCATCTTGAATATATTTCTACTTTTCTACAAAGAAAATGAAACCAAACTTCTTTCTATTATGATGTCAGGGTGGAGGAGAACAATGGCAGGGATAGGAGGATTTTCCTGAGATAAAAGAGCATGAACTTTAAATGTGTGTGCACCTGCCAGAGAGGGCACCTAGGAAAGGAACAACTCCAGCCAGACAGAAGCACAGAATCCATGCCTTGCCCTCAGTGAACTCAGAGGCAGTGACCTCTGTTGCAATATGTAGTACTGCATGACACATTGCTCAACTCTGCTTCTCAAGTTGCCTAATCTGCAAAATAAATAAATAAATAAATAAATAAATAAATAAATAAAATAAAATCTTGTTGTAATCAAGTTACGTTGCCTGGCTATGTGTGTTGATCATCTCTGTTGAAGATGATAAGAAAACCACCTTCGAAAGAAAATTCACCAACACAGCAAAAAGGAAAACATTATCACAGAGTAGCTTTCAGCTGTCTGGAATGCAATGCTTCAAATTATCCAATCAGGATGCCAGGTGCTGAGCTCTTTCTAGACCCTTCTGCGCTCCTTGACTCTGCCAGGAGCTGCAGTTTGGCTGTGGTGAAGCCCTTAGAAGTCAGTGGTTAAAAAAAAAAAACATAGCGGGTCCGGCGGCGTGGCCTAGCGGCTAAAGTCCTCTCCTTGAACGCCCCGGGATCCCATATGGGCTCCGGTTCTAATCCTGGCAGCTCCACTTCCCATCCAGCTCCCTGCTTGTGCCCTGGGAAAGCAGTCGAGGACGGCCCAAAGCTTTGCGACCCTGCACCCACATGGGAGACCTGGAGGAGGTTCCTGGTTCCCAGCTTCGGATCGGCACGTACCGGCCGTTGCGGCTCACTTGGGGAGTGAAACATCGGATGGAAGATCTTCCTCTCTGTCTCTCCTCCTCTCTGACTGTAATAAAGTGAATAAATCTTTAAAAAAAAAAAACATAGCAAAACAAAACGACTGTATTATCAGCTCTGCTCTTTTTATATATCAATGGCTTTTATGTCACACATTAATTATTTGGCTTACCAGCCCAGTGCTCTGTCTTCTATCACAAATCCTTCCTGGAGTGTTTGTTCCTTAAATTCTTCCTAGGCTCCTAAAATTCTCATTGTTTTTTCTTGGAGCTCTTGGAGAGAAAAGTATGTCTGATCATCGTTGTGATAGAAATCTAGCATCAAGAACTGCTTAACTATTCCCAGTGTCACAGAACCAGTAACTGGTCTGAAAAAGAGGCTCAAATGAGAGAATTTCAGGCAGATCTGGGAAAAGCTAAAAACAAAAACAAAAACAAAAACATTTTAACCATGAGGCCTTTAATCAGATTGTTGACATTCCTTGAATTTTTACACTTGTTTTAATGTTTATCATGTATTGCTTATTCATTTTTTGTTGTTTGAGAGACAGATACACAGGGATCTTCCATCCAGTGATTCGTTTTCAAAATGCCTATGGCAGCCAGGCCTAAGTCAGGCCAAAGCAAAGCACTGGGGATTCGATCCAGGTCTGAGAGGTGGCAGTGCAGGAAGCGGGGTCAGGAGGAAAGGCAGGACTTGAACCCACGATCTCTAACATACATAGTCACTAGGCCAAATGCTTACCCCAAGCACTGCTTGAATTCTCGGCGGCTTTGGCATAGACGCTCGGTTTGATGAATTACCATTTCTGTAGCTTTGTTTGATCAGCCTCCTACCAACTGCAGCAATGCCTGTAGAATTGCTGCCCCTGCGAATCTCGGTGAAGCAAAGATATCTTAAAGGCGTCTACCTTGCTCCTTCCGTAGCTGTGAATTCATGTTTGTTTTTTCAACTCTTTTGTCGGCCCTTCATAAGAGCTGCAAGCTGCTTTATCCTTGGGGGGAAATGCTGATGTAGATCTAAACTTTGGGGGTGTCTTTCACCCTGGTTACAAATGGCAAGTAAGTCATCTTTCAGGCGGCGGGAAAACCCATCATCATGAGGTGGTAACACATTTAATTTTACAGTAATCATGGCTGGGTGTTCAGTAAAAGGGAATCTTTCTCCCTGCACATGTATCAGAAGGGACAGAGTCCTGTCCTCCGAGTGTTTGGCCCGTGCCCACTAGCCTGCTGGTACACAAAGTCAAATCAAGGTCAATGAGGTGACATCTCCCACCTCCCATGGCCCCATCCGAAAGCTGCAGCCTCCACGGAGCTCCCGTCTCTAGGTGGAGCCCACAAACATCTGGCTGCCTGGCACGCCTGCTTTGCTCCTGCTCTTCTTCCTGTTGACAGTTTCTCAGGATGTGTGAAGTGTCTTCAACTCTTTCCGCTGGTAAAACAAGGGGAAAAAAAAACAGCCTTTTTTTTTTAAAGACTTATTTATTTTTATTAGGAAGGCAGATTTACAGAGAGACAGAGAGAGAACTTCCGTCTGCTGGTTCACTCCCCAAGTGGCCACAACGGCTAGAGCAGAGCTGATCTGAAGCCAGGACCCCAGAGTCTCTTCCGGATCTCCCACACAGGTTCAGGGTCCCAAGGTTTTGGGCCATCCTTTACTGCTTTTGCAGGTCACAAGCAGGGATCTGGATGGGAAGCGGGGACACGGGACATGAAGTTGTGCTTATATGGGATCCTGGGCATACAAGGCAAGGATTTAGTCACTGAGCCATCACTGAGCACTGGGTCCAACAACCTGTCTTATATGGCTTCTTCCTTCTCCTCCTCTTTTGCTTTCCTACATACTAAAAGGCTGTTCCCCCCCCCACCCCAGACCAGTGGAAAAGCCTCAGCAAGTGTGAGACTGGCAGCAGCCTTCAGGGAGCCCTTCACCTAATTTCAAATCACCCCCAAATGCCCCGTTGGAAATCCCCACCGCCTTGTTAGCCTTGGAGGATTCCAAAGTTGGGCAAATAAGCTTTGTGCATAGCTCAGGCCACCTCGTTGCTCCTCTGCTTGCAGAGAAACGAGAGAACAATCTTTTAATTAGAAGGCTGGAACCCATCATCCAATTTTGGAAGCTACCCCTCTGGGTGAAATTATGGGAGTCCTAACGGTGTTCCGAGGCACACACCTGTTGCTCCCAGGGGCCCCTTGGCTGTGCTGGGGCAGGCAGCAGCTGCAGGGCTGTGCAGGGCTGTGCAGGGCTATGCAGGGCTGTGCAAGGCTGCAAGCCTTATTTCACGCCAAGAACAGGAGCAAAGGTTGCAACTGAGCTGTCAGGACGAGTTTGCATGACTCCACTCTGCTTCTTCCTATTAGCTATTTGCAGCTGTTTACAAAAATCAGCTCATAGTTGCCACCCAGAAAGCACTGACTGCTTGGCAGCCGGGGAGTCCCCTCTCGGAGACCCCAAAAGGGCCTTCTTGAGTGAGTTTCCCACATTTCTTGCAGCCAGGGCTCTCCCGGAATTGGAACTCCTCCTCCCACCCTTCTCACAGGACGGGCAGGTGGCCAGCAGATGTCCAGAGCCAGAGAACACTCCAGGTGCTGGATCCCTGTGCCATCCCATCAGGCATTTAGCTTTTAGACTTGATTGAAGTGCCCTGGGACACCAGTCGCTCATGCCTAGCCCCAGCGACTAAGCCAGCTGACTGTGAGCACATGAGAAAAATCCAGCCCTTTTGCTTCTCCAGGGATGCATCTGTTTCCAGAATTACAAACTTTCCACTTCACCCTTCACTCTACACAACTAAGAACAAGAGGAGAGCTATGCACCTGCCCGGCAGGATGTTACCATGGACACCACATCTGTGGCACTGAAGGCTTTGAGACATTACACTGTCACCTGGTTTTCTTTGCATTTTACTTCTTTCTTTGTAGTGGATAAGGAATTAAGACAGCAAGCATGAATGCTTTGCTTCTTACAGTAACATTCATAGAACCTGCTCTTATTCTTTTACTGGAGAAAAAGACACCTTTTGTTTTATAAAAGCTTAACCAGTCCACTCAGTCCCCCCAGCTCATCTGGGTTCACCTGCTATTCTTGCTGGCCTCCACTGCTGAAAGCTCATTCTAAAATGACATGAAAGCAACCCTCATTCTGATAAAATTAGAGTTATGGGTAGGAAAGACTGACCACGAGGTTGCGGAAAGAGGCCCGGCATGACTTTCATATTTCAACTCAGCCTCTCTTGGGTTCAACCTGCAATTTGGAGGGTGATATCATTGCTTCCTTCAGGCAGGTCTGCATTTGCCCTGGAGAAATAACAAATGCCAAAGTTGTCTGTGGGCTCCAAGATGCTGTAAAAACCATTTTGATCTTCATGTTTGGGTATTTGCATTTTAATCTTTCCGGTTCCCCTGACAGAAGTACCCTTTAGACTTGATTCTGAAATCTTGGTCACAGTGTCTGTCCCTGCCCTGGGCCTCTTGGTGATGGGATTCCCATCTCTGTGGATCCTGCCCTATGTGAGACCACTTATCCTGTGTGCAATCACTGCCTGGTTTGAATTACAAGTTTCCTAAATTGGAATCAAAGAGTGGATGAATGATCATTCTGAAAACCAAAAAAGAACATCTCTTAAGATCTGGCTTCCATCTGGTCACTAGAAAGATCTATCCAAAATGCAAATCTCACTTAAGCAGGGCTCCTAGACCGGACACCAGACAGCCATCTCTAACCAAGCATCACTCAGACAGACATGCAGAGTTTCTGTACATTTCCTTGTTCAGCCTACCCCCTTCTTTGTGGTAAAACACTGCTCTTCCTGCAAGCCTCATTTTTTTTCTCCTTGGAAATCTTGCCCCACTTCCTGGAAACAGTAGGGTTTCTATTGTGAGTGGTTTTGTAATGACATGAGCCTTTAGCGCTCAGCATGTGTTCCTCCACATGGCATCCACGTGATGTCTCTAGACTTATAGACCCAACACATGGAGCAGGGATGGCAATTCAGGCCTGGCTTATTCAGGCTGAAGATACAAAACCATGTTAAACACAGAAACAAAGCCAAGTAATAAGTAGTTAATGTGTGCATACTAGAACCAATTACTGCCTCCTTTCTCCTGTCACCAGTATCCCCTCTCTCTTCTTCAATGCTTTTTTAAAAATTATTTATTTATTTTCATTGGAAAATCAAATTTATAGAGAGAATGAGAGAGAGAGATCTTCTATCCACTGGTTCTACCAACAGCTGGAGCTGAGCTGACGCAAAGTCAGGAGCCAGGAGCTTCTTCTGAGTCTCCCACGTGGGTACCAGGTCCAGGGTCTTGGGCCATCCTCCCTGCTTTTTCAGGCCATAAGAAGAAAGCTGGATGAAAAGTGGAATAGCCGGAACACGAAACTGGCACCCATGTGTGATGCTGCCGCTTAAAGTTGGAAGATTAGCCTGTTGAGCCACAAGGCCAGTCCCCCAATACCTTGGTTTGAAACACAGCTGTATTAATGCAATACTGTGTGAAAACAGATGCAGAAATCCAGGACACGGGTGGGGCTCAGCTCACTGAATCTACAAAATCTGATTTGATGAGGGTTGCTTTAGTTGAATCCTAAGGTCCTGTCCATTTTTTAATGCTCTTACTCCCAGACCACAGGAAATTCTAAACGCCCTCTTCTTAACCATTGCGCTCGTATGTTTGGGCAGGTGAGGAGAATTGGAGTTTGTAAGCTGGAGCTCTATGTAAAAGCCTGTGTGTTTGGCTGTTGAGAAGAGCAACAGTGTGTTCTTCTCTTGGTGGTCCCCTGATTGGGTTCGGTTGGGTTTGGGTTCTTGCTAGTTCTCTCGCACTGAGCTGATGAAGGGAGCTAGAAGGCCAGGTAGGGCAGAAGAGCAACATCTGCGGGTGCCACAAAGAAAAGCTGTAGCAGTGCAGGACTTGTGGTTACAAAGCCAGCTTTGCGGTTCTACTTCGTCCAGTGAATTAAATGGCCTTCAGATGTCCACCAGCCTTTGATGCAGTCAGGCCGCAGGCATAGGTTTCTGGCTGCCGCCCGGTCCAGCCCCAGCTGTTGCAGGCATTTGGGGAGTGAACCAATGAATGGAAGATCTTAGTCTGTTTCTCTCTCTCTCTCTCTCTCTCTCTCTCTCTCTCTCTCTCTCTTTCTCTCTCTCTCTCTCTCTCTCTCTCTCTCTCTTTCTCTCTCCCTCCCTCTCTTTCTGCCTTTCAAATTGAAGGAGAAGAGGAAGAGATGAAGAAAAAAAATAAAAGGTTCAGCTTAAAAGCTCCAGGTACCTCCCCTCTCCTAGTAACAGGGAAACCCTTCAAGATGGCCCAATTACTGGATCCCTTCAAACAAGTGAACTCAAAGTTGTTTATGTTCCATGCTAAAAAACATATCAACTGCTTCAAGGTGAGCAAACATGAGCTGGCATGGTAGAAATTTGGCAGGAAGAGTGAGTGCCCCGGCGCAGCAGCCTAGCAGCTAAAGTCCTCTGCCGGAGTCCAGCTCCAGCTGAGTTCAGACCTCGAGAAGGGTGCGTGGATGAGGCGTAAAGAGGAAAGAAATGGACCACTATGATTTCATGATCATAATGGACAATGCAAGAAAGCTGTCCTCTTTATTTATACAGAAACCCTCACAGGCTCTGTTACAGAGTTTTGACGTCAGGGTCAAGTGGGTGTATCCAAGAATAATTCTGCCATTTGTTTCACCTAAAAACTCAATAGACGTTCCTACTACAATTCTTATTCTACAACTCAATCTTGTATCACAAAGAAAAGGAGAACCTAAAGATCGAGGAAAGAATGAAACCCTAAATACAGAGCCCTTGATTAGCATAAGGTCAATGTGGACAGTCAAGACAGTATGAATAACAGAAGGCCCTTTTGCAAGACGTTATTATTGCCATTAACCTCCAAGCTCACATTGATATTAAAAAGCCAACTCCACAGTAGCAAACAATGCCTGAATGGATTAGAATTCTTCCGCACAGTGGTCCAGTGTCCATGCAAAGGAAGGTGGAGCTGCATTCAGGTGGTTGTAGAGACATCCACAGGGCCCTGCCATACAGCAGGAAATTCATTGCAGCCCTGCCTGCAATGGAGCAATACTCTTCACACCTTCGTGTCCCACCACATCCACTGCACGGACTCCAGCAGTCCTCATCTTGAACGCGCCAGGATCCCATATGGGTGCCAGTTCTAATCCTGGAAGTCCCACTTCCCATCCAGCTCTCTGCTTGCTGCCTGGAAAAGCAGTCAAGGACGGCCTAAAGCCTTAGGACCCTGCATCTGTGTGGGAGTCCTGAAAGAGGCTCTGGGCTCCTGGCTTCAGATCAGCACAGTTCTGGCTGTTGCGGCGACCTGGGGAGTGAATCAACAGACAAAAATTCTTTGTCTCTCCTCCTCTCTCTGTACATCTGACTTTCCAATAAAAAAAAAAAATCTTAAAAAAAAAAACCTTCAAGCAGACAATAAGTGAATTTGTCATAAGGGGGAACAGTTTGCTGGCACTCTGACTACCACCCTTGGGGAGCTGATGGGTCACACAGACCCTTCCCCTAGCCCAGGGCTGGACAGAGGCAGGCTTTATTTAGTCCATTCCTAGGGCATGGCAACCCTTAGAGGTCACTGTGTGAAGGATGGGCACTGACTGTGGGCTCTGAACCACAAGCTGAGCAGATGAGCTCCCAGAACAGGTTTGCTTTCAGCTTTTCATCTATTTTTTGAGATGACAGAAAAAAAAAGAGACGAGGAACTTTCATCTTCTAGTGGCTGGGTCAGACAGACAGAAGCCAGGAGCCTGGAACGCCTTCCAGGTTTCCCACCTAGATAGGCAGGATCCCAAATATTTAACCCACCTTCCACTGCTTTCCGCGCACACCAGCAGGCTCACAAGCAAGTGGGCAGGACCGGAACTGGCACTCCGGTATGGGATGCCAGTGCTGCTGCTCTTCGAGTCTGGCCCTTGCTTCGTTTCTGAGGGGGTGTGTAGCACACTTACTGATTGATGGTGACATGCCGCCTGAGATCTGGCCATACAGAGCAAGAAGATGGAGCGCTCTCTTTGCCTGTGAGAAGCTCTCGAGGAGTGGCCCAGTGCTAGAGACCATACCTGTTGGCCTGAAGAAGCTGAGAGGCAAGGATTGGGTGGGCATGCGGAGAGAGGACTGTCTTTACGTCACTTTGGCCTGTGAGGATCCGGTAACAGGACAGGTAGAGGGCCAAAGCACAGAGGTCTGGACTGGGGTTGGACGGGCAGTTGGGTAAGGTGGGGACTGGGGTGAAACACTGAAGGCAGCGCTCAGTGCTCAGGACTGCGCAAGGCCTACACCTGACAGCGTGTGTCTCCTTCAACTTCACTCCCAAGGCACCTGCTTGCCCAACCCCATAGGTGTGTACAGTCAAGACTGGCTTCTGTGCCGTGCTAAGGAGTCAGGATTTTGAAGCAAGGTTGGCATTTTTAGAAATGCCAGCCCAGCCACTGTGGAGGTGGGGCTTTGCTGGAGGTAGAGGGGGTTAATTCAGCAGGCCGTGTGAGAGGTGAGGAGGACCTACACACAGTCTAGGCGGTAGAAGATGGTTTTATGAAGGAGGCTGGCACAGAGGTGAGGGGCAGATGGGGACAGCTACGGGACGGCTCTCAGACATATGTACCGGAGGTTAAGGAGCTTGTGGAGCATCCAGTGGACGGGACCAGCGCCAGTGGGACTGATGAGGAGCTCGCTGGGAGGGAAGTGAGAGCTGGAGATACTCGGTATAAATCAGAAGATACTCTGTAGCTTAAGCCAAGTGAATTTCCCAGGGAGGTCTTGGAGATTGAGGAAAGCAGTGGCCTGAGATCTAAAGCCAGGGGTGTCCCAGGAAACAAGCTCCAACATGTCGTAAGGCCGGAGAAAGGCCACCACTAACTACCTAGGGGGAAGGACCAGAGGTGCAAGGTGCAGAAGGAGTTAAAAAGTGGGTGTCTTGGAGTGGCCAGGTGTGTCAAAGACTCCAGAGAGGTCAGCCTTGGAGGAGCCCTGGAGAAGGAGGGTGGCCCAGTCATTATTATTGTGGGCTCCACAGTCAAAGTCAGAAGGCAGACTGTGGGAGCGGAGAGTCAGGGAGGCAAGCCAGGGAGTGGCTCCCAATGGAGGCAGTGCTCTTGGTGTGTAGAATCCTGAGCCACACTGCCAAGATTCTGATCCACTAGCTTTGCTCCCAGGTGGGAGTCTGCCTAAGTGGGCTCACAGGAGGGACTGATGCCCAAAAAAACACACTGAGCAAGCACTGAAAGGAAGAGAGAGCTCAGCCGGGAGGTGGCGCCCACAGGCGGGTGTTTTGAGGGGAAAGGAGCTGGGTCGCAGGCAAGTCAAAAGGCTGCGGATCCAGTCAAGAATAAAGACCGGGAACTTGAGGCAGCCTTCTGTGAGTTTTCTGATTCTCAATAGCATGGATTTGAGAGCAGAAAAGGCAGACTAGGGGTTGGTCCACAGCTGGGGTATTGTCAGATTGGGGGGACGGGGGTTGGGCAGGAGGTGGCTGGATGCATGTTACTGTGGCTCAAGTCCTCAACAGGAGGCTCCAGGTAGTAGCGGGGAACATAAAAGATACATGACCATGGATCCTGAAGGCAACAGGTTTGTGGTAACCCTGGTGCCTGGCAGTCTAAGGAGAGGTCTAGCAGGAGTGTGCTCAGAGACTGCTGAGAGCGAGCGTACGGAAGGGACGGGCAAGCATTATTGATACTGGCTAGCAAGTCCCTGGAGACCATCCTGCTGGGATTTCAGACAGAAAAATGCACCATGATGGAAATGCCTCGGGTGGGCCTGACCGTGGGAAGCACAAAATTGCCCTTTTGCCTGCAGAGGTGTGTTGGGTGTAGCACTGGATGCTTTCAGATGTCACGTGATGTCCTGAAGTGATACCCTCCCCCACTGCAAGTCAAAGTTAAAAAAGAAAAAAAAAAAAGATCCGAAAGTGCTCAATGGAAAGGTAACAGAAAACTAAAGCCACAAACCCAAAGCACCGGTAGAAGAAAGGGGAAAAAATGTACACGGGCTTTGAAGTGGAGTGTTCTATGAAAATGTACAGAACTGGTCCCTAAAAAAAAGTCCCAAGGTGCCGTACTTGCCAACCACTGGAACGAAGCAAAAATTCCCACCCGAGGTGTTACTTTTAATTATCATTCTCTTTATGATGTTTCCTAAAATAATAGCAGGCCTTCTAGAGATGATTTGCCAGGACAGCTTAATTAGGCATAAAGATGAGTCCCAGTGCCCAAGAGCCCCATTCCCACAGGCCTGCTTATGCAAATTGGACTGATGCGCTGAGCCCAACTCAGCTGCAGAAACCGACATCACAGTAGCGACCCGGCTGGCAGTGCAGCTGGGCCGTCCCCATGGAGACCAGACTCTGGCATCAGGCTCTTCCTGTTGCCCCAGCCTGCCTTGCACGCTCGCTCTCACAGATGAAGGCGACAGCCCGGCGGAGCCTGCATCTGCCTCGCATGATCTCTACATCCAGGCCTCTCTGCTTTCCCCAGGCACAGGAGTCACTTGGGAAACCCATTACAATGTAGTTTCCAACTTGGTGCTCCGAGTGGAGCCTGTGGGTCTCTGGGACAAGCCGCCAGGTGATGCGGTGCTCTTGCCCTAAGACAGCTAGTTAGAAGGCTCCGGAGAGCTCCAAGTAGCCTCACATGACCTTGATTGCTGTTTCATGTCTTTTGCTCTCTTCCGCTGCTACCCCATGTCACGTTGTCCCCTTAACTACGTTTTCTCATCGCCTCCTAGCAATGCTTCACCCTCCAGTCTCTGGGCTTCTCTCATCGAAAGCCATCCTCTACAGGTTAGACTGGGAAGAGCTGCTCTCAGCCCGTGGACTCACCAGACAGGCAAGCTAAGTTGGTGTTTCAGACAAGGAAGGAAGGAAACAGATAAGCTATCACGGTGTGTCCCCCACGTGGCACAGTTGCTTCACTGTGTTTTGTCCCGTGGGTCAGTGGTCCTACAACCCTAAAATGTTACGGCTGGAAACCACTACCCGCTTATCTAGTATTTGAATCCCAGACAACCGGGCTCAGCAGTTCTCAGGGGCCGCTGGTACAGGACGCTCGCTGTCCATCCTGGGTGAGCGTTGGCATCAAGGCCTCCCTGATTGGGAGCTGACATCTGTCCGCCTGCAGCTGGGTCCTGCTTGGTCTCCTTCCGGACCCAGGCTCCCTGTGGAGCAGGCTGAAGACTTCAGAAGACACTGTCACATTCCTCTCATCTTTTTTTTTTCTTTCAAGATTTTTTAAAATTTATTTCAAAGGCAGAATTATAAGAGAGAGAGAGATCTTCCATCCGCCGATTTACTCCCTAAATGGGCGCAACAGCTGGGGCTGTGCTAGGCTGGAGTCAGGAGCTTCTTCCAGCTTTTTCATGTGGGTGCAGAGACCCAAGCATGGAAGCCACCTTCTGCTGTATGCCCGGGAGCATCAGCAGGGAGCCGGACTGGAAGGGGAGCAGACGGGACTCCAACTGGTGCCCACAGGGGATTTACCCACTATGTCACAGCTCTACCAACCTCCTCACCCTGAGTCCTTTTTTCAGGAATAACACTTGAGATCTTTCAGCCAAGGAGTGGCTGTTCTAGTCACTTTCCTATGGTCCTGCTTCTTTGGAACTTCAAGCCTGCCCATGTAAGATGCCCATTTTACAGAAAATAGTACTGTCCTTCACCCCGCTTCATTACAGACCATCTTTGTATCATTCCTGTTGAACTAATGGCCAATCGATACCCTTCACATCACTCCACACCTGTTTTGACTCAGCTACATCTTTCTCTAAGTGTTGATAATTACAATACTTATACCAAACATCTATGAAAGTGTAGCAGGGGGCCCCATGTGGTAGCCTAGTGGCTGAGGTCCTCACCTTGCACGTGCCTTATGAGCGCCAGTTCATATCCCGGCTGCTCCACTTTTCTTCCCATTCCCTGCTTGTGGTCTAGGAAAGCAGTGGAGGACGACCCAAAATCTGGCACCCTGCACCTGTGTGGGAAACCTGCAAGAAGCTCCCAGCTCCTGGCTTCAGATCAGCTCAGCGCCAGCCATTACAGCCACTTAAGGAGTAAACCAGCGGACGGAAGATCTTTCTTTCTGTCTCTCCTTCTCTCTGTGAATCTTACTTTTCAATTAAAAATAAATAAATAAACCTTTTAATAGACACTATCAAAAGGCCAAATGTAAGAGTTATGGGAGTTCCAGAAGGTGCAGGAGAAGCTGGGTTTAAAAGTGCATTTAATGAAATAACAAAAGAAAATGTCCCTAATCTGGAGAAAGAATTGGGCAACAGCATCCAGGTGGGGCACAGAACTCCCACAGACAGATTAGCCTGCTCTGCCGCGGTGCTGGCTCACCTAGCAGCATCTTCAACCACTGCAAGATACACCAACCCCCCAAATAACATGATCTTAAATGATTAGTTGGATTTTGCCAGACCAGGGTGGGTCCATGGGCCATAGAAAGAACAATACACTTACAAGAAGGGCCCCAAGGACACGGTACATTTGGGTGGGAATTCCACACTTTTTAGACATCTGAGCATTAAGCCCATGAGGGGCGTGGCAAGGCATGGGATTGGGAAAGATGGATTAGAACTTTCTTCCTTCTCATTTAGCAAAAATTTCATTTTGGAAATATCCTAAATTTATAATGGCCTTTCTGCCATTCTTTTTTTTTTTTTTAAAAGATTTTATTTATTTTTATTGAAAAGTCATACACTGAGAGACAAAGTGGAAGATTTTCCATCTGCTGATTCACTTCCCAAGTGGTCACAATGGCCAGAGTTGAGCCAATCTGAAGTGGAGCCAGGAGCCCGGAGCCTCCTCCGGATCTCCCATATGGGTGCAGGATCCCAAGGCCCTGGGCTGTCCTCAGCTGCTTTCCCAGGTCACAAGCAGGAAGCTGGATGGAAAGTAGGGCCACCGGGGACACGAACTGGCACCCATATGGGTACCCAGCGTGTGCAAGGCAAGGACTTTAGCCACTAGGCTGCCGTGCCTGACCCGCTGCCATTCTTTAAATCTTAATCTCTTCCGTCTCTGTTTTGTCTCCAATCTGGAGCTTTATTGAGAGCTGTCATCCTGAAGATGTTCCAGCGTATCACTTACCAGGTGTCTCCATACAGGGATGGATGTTGTGGCTCAGCAAGTTAAGCTACCACTTGCAGCACCACATCCTGTATTTGAGGGCTAGCTCAAGTTCCAGCTACTCCACTTCTGATTCCTGCTCGGCAGTCTGGAATACAGCAGGTGCTTGAGTGCTGTGGCCCTGGCTCCCACTTGGCCCAGTCCTCCTGGCTGTAATGGCCATTTGGGAAGTGAGCCAATGGAAGGACAGTCTCTCCTACCAACGTGCCTTTCAAGTAGACAAAAATAAATGAACATTTCAACATATGTTTCCATGTCATTTGTAAGATAGCACATGCTAGCAGCTACGTTTGGCAGAGGAAAAGCTGAAAGAAACATTGATGTATAGATTATACAATATCAGCAAAACTGGCCCGAGATGTGACCTGTGTTTCTCTTTGTGAAAATCCTGTGGCTTTTGATGCTCCTTAAAATCTCCCTACTTGCATGCTTTAAGGGGAATAATTATAAGCTGTTTGACTGCCGGGGGGCAATTGCATTAGGACTGTCCTAAGGGTTCGATTTTGAGTCAAGGAAGAATTAAATCCTATGAGCACCATCCTAGCTTAGAGAAGAAAACACAGCAAATGACCATGCAGAGTATGAGTTGGTAACATTATAATCTTCTCAAGCCGAGAGAACAGCTACTACTTTTTCTCAGAGTAATTATTTCATAAAGAAAACACTTGTCCCTTTCTCACAGTCAGTGGGGAGGGTGTTAGCGATACAGAGTTCACAGGACGGGAAGACCCAGGTGGATTACCGCCACCTTGGAGTTGATGTCCGACCTTAAACATCCAAGTTCAACTATTAATTCTCTCAGAGCTCTGGGGCAATGAGATTTATTTTTTATTCCAGGATGTTGTACCTAAAAAAACATTCCGAGTACAGGAATATGCAAGGTGCACAAAGTGATAGTGTTTTAATTTAACGATGAGAAAGCGAACACACACACACACACACACACCACGTGAGCAAGGGAACCCCACACTAACAGATGCCCATCATGAGTGGGCAGCTCTGCAGGTCCTATCACCAGAACCTGTCCGGGTTTGGAGGACTTACGCCGTGGAGCAAGTTCTTTCTCGTGTTTCTAGCACCACCTACTGGTGCCGCAGCGCACCTGCAGGTGAATCATGAGACCTAAAAGCGAAGCGCAAAGGGGAAAAGCGGGGATGGGCAGAAGCACAGAGCAGACTCTGCTGAGAAAGAGAATGTGGGTGCTTTTGAGTTTGACAGCAAGGAGTGGCCACCATCCTTTCCACCCCTGTGGATACAGGAGGACAACAAAGAAAGAGTTGAAACATTTGTCCACCCACCTTCCTCTGTGCCTCTCTCCTCCCTGCCCTATAATCGGAAGCCTCCCGGGCGTGTATCCCTCTCAACTATGTGAACAATATTCAAAATAAAATAATTTGAAAAAGGAAGATAAGTATGGAGATAGGCCATCAGTTGTGTGTGAGAGAGCGAGAGAGATTAGGAGTTGGAATCTCGGACATCTTTGTCATATCTCCGGAGCGATGCATGAGAAAACAGGAATGGTGGCTACTTTCACTGAAAGAAAGTGGAGATGTGGCCGGCAAAACTGAGAACAATTGTCTTATTCTGTAGTATTTTCTATCCTTTTACGTTTGTTAAATGTATTACATGTACAAGTTCAAATTAAAATAAAAAAGAAAATCGTGTCCCCTGAAATGGCTTGTCCTAACATCTGAACAGAACTGGAAGGGAGAGAACGAGAGGTGGGAGCAGAAGGGCTCCATCGACAGTGGGCTGGTGGCCGGCGTCACCGCCTCCCTGCACGTGACGCTGGGCCCACTGGTGAGAGCAGAAGGGCTCCATCGACAGTGGGCTGGTGGCCGGCGTCACCGCCTCCCTGCACGTGACGCTGGGCCCACTGGTGGCAGCAGAAGGGCTCCATCGACAGTGGGCTGGTGGCCGGCGTCACCGCCTCCCTGCACGTGACGCTGGGCCCACTGGCGAGAGCCGTCTCCTTCCCCCAAGTCTCCTGTTGAGATGATTCGCACAATATCCCCATTGCCCTTTTTTCTGCCTCAAAGCCCTGGTGACTTCTCAGTGGTTTCACTACAACAGAAAAAGTCGCAAACGAATTTTACAGATTGATCGAGTTGAAGATGCCAGCAACTACAAAGTTCACCATCATTGTAGGTACCATGAAGAAAGAAAACCCCATGCCGGTTAAACCATGAGATAAACTCAAAGATTTTTAAAAGGTGAAAATAATCATGTCTTTGGATCAGTGTTGTGGCAAGTGGGTAAAGTCACTGCCTGTGATGCCTGCATCCCCTACGGGCACCAGTCCCTGTTCCCCCTCGGACCCAGCTCCCTGCTAATAGCCTGGGAAAGCAATGCAGGATGGCCCAAATGCTTGGGGCCTCTGCACCCATGTGGGAGACCAGAAGAAACTCCTGGCTTCAAGCTGGCTCAGCACTAGCCATTAGGGCCATCTGAGGTGTGTACCAACAGATGGAAGATCTTTGTCTCTCCTTCTTTCTGTAACTCTTTTGCATAAAAATAACAGCTGGAACTGCACCAGTCAGAAGCCAGGAGCCTAGAACTTCTTCCAGGTTTCCCACTTGGTGCAGGGACTCAGCTTGGCCATTTGGGGAGTGAGCCAGTGGATAGAATACCTCTCTTTTGCTCTCTCTGCCTTTCAATAAATAAATACTTTTTTTAAAGGATATAACTTCAAAACAGATATTGTGGCACAGATGGATAAGTTGTCACTAGAGACAACTGCATCCTATCAATGCAGGGGCCTGAGGCCTTGGGCGATCCTCCACTGCTTTCCCAGGCACATTGGCAGGGAGCTGGATGGGAAGTGGAGCAGCTAGGACTTGAACCAGCACCCATATGCAATGCTGGCACCACAGGCAGAGAATTAATGTACTATGCCACAGTGCCAGCCCCTGCTCCAGGATTCTTAAAAACAGCTCCTGCTGTGGTTTGGAGTGTGTCCACAGGCTGATGGTAAGATGCGTGGGGCAGGATGGCTGCCATTGACCCCACATGATTTGAGAATCATACCCCAGGACTTCTCTAGCTAGCCATGCCTGGCGCTAATGTGTGGTTATGAGCTTTGCGGTAAACTCCTATGAAAAAAAAATGTCAGTAAGGAGACTGAATGAGTGGGGCACCTATCACCCTCTTACGGAAATCATGTTTCCTTGACTTTGGCACATTTTCAAGTGCCAATGCCTGTGACTATGATAACCACTGCAGTTTTGCAATCCACAGAATGTTCTAGCATCAAGAATTCATTCTCCTTCCCAGCACCCAGGCTCCCTTCTCGTCTCCTGGTTGGGGGGTGTGGGGATGGAGAACCGGTGGGTCCCCAGGAGGCTGTACCCTCTGACTGCGTCTGGGTCCTCACCACCTTTGCTTTTGACCTCTTCTCACCAGGAGAAGTTGCCCCGGTGCAAGGAACTGCCTTCGACCTAAGGCAGCCGGTGGAACTTGGGAAGCACTTGCAGCAGTTCAGCATAGATGGCTTTGACCACAATTTCTGTCTGAAGCAATCCAAAGAGAAACATTTCTGCGCAAGGTGGGGAGCTTTTTGTTTACTACCTCAGTAGGGAAGAAGAGATACCAGCTTGCATTTAAAGAACTTCTCCCCCAGGCGTTAGCAATAGCAGTTACTCTGCTACGGGGACCAAATCCTACAGCCTGTAGCTCTTCAAAACTCCCCGCCATGTGCGAACTCTGGAGTTGAAATCCTTATCGCCTTCCAATATCCCCATGCCGCCTACTCCCACGTCCTCATCTCTGCCCTAAGCCACTTCTTCCTGCACCAAACTCCCAGAGCCCTCTATCCTTTCTTGATCCGTGATTTGTGTCTTGTCTACTCCCACAGCACAAGTCAGGGAAGCGACGGGTTCCCTGCAGCTGTCGTACCTCCAGCCTCAGTCTGCACCGTGCTCACGTACACCTGCCTCTTCTTACTCAAGTCATTTCATGTTGGGGAATCCTCGGCTCTATCCCAGGAGCCAGTCTCTTGCTTGACACTAATAATCAGTGTATGGCAGTGCAATGAATGGGATTTTAAATACAGCAAATTGTTGCAACTCTATGGGAGATGCTAGGAATTTTCAAACCCTCTTTCCCTCAGAGTCCCAGCACACAGCCAGGCTGCGTCCCCCACCAACCCTAGTCGCCCTCCTTCTCTGTGTCTATCGCTCCCGTTTGTCCCAACCCCACGGGGTCCTCCCAGCTTCTTCCCACTTGCACAAATCCTGGTCCTCCTCTTCCCATGTGTCTTTCACTGAACCTCTCGGTGGACAACATTGGGTAGAGGGGGCATGCTGGCTGTTTCCATGTTTGGCCTCTTGGTAATACTGTCAGGTGCATGTCTTTCTGGATCTGTACCCCTTGATTCCAGGTGCACAGCCACGTAGGATCAGCTCTGGAGAGCTCTGGTTGTACACAAGGGAAACAGAAGACCTTGTGGGAGCCCACACAGGACTGTTCTAGGGGGAGAGTTGGTGAACAGACAGCTGCTCAAACCCCAGGAAGGGGCCGACTTCAACAGCATCTTCTCTCTCAGAAGACACAGCCAAGCTGAGAGCTCCAACTGTCTAGGAGAAGCTCAACCCTTGCAGCACCCTAAGCCGGTGGATCACTCCTACCTGCAGCTGCCTGGGCCGAGGCTATTCTGCCCTCTCCCCGAAAGAAAAGGGGTGCTCCTGGGGATCCTCAAAACCACCCATTCCTGCAAGGAGTAAATGTTGTGGGGCAGCGTGTTAAGCTGCCACCTGTGACGCAGCATCCCATAGCAGAGCCATTTTGAGTCCTGGCTGCTCTACATCCTTCACAGTTCCTTGCTAACGTGCCTGGGAAAGCATCAGAGGATGGGTCAAGTGCTCGGGTCCCTGCATCCCTGCGGGAAATCCAGCTGGAGTTCCAGCCTGCCGGCTCCAGACTTACCAGCCCTGGTTGTTGCATGCCATTTGGGGAGTGAGCCAACAGATGGAAGATGCCTTGCTCTTTCTCACATTCACTCCCTAATGCTGCCTTTCAAATAAATCTTGAAACAAATCTACCCACATGGCCTCCCTCACAAAGCTCTGAGAATTTTCCACAGTGCCCTTCCTACCTCTGTCCAGCACGCTCCTTGCCCCTGCCCTGTGGCCAGATCCACTTCTTGTCTTGATGTGTCTTCCCAGCTCCTGCTCTCCCTGCCAGCACTTCCACCCTGTACTCATCTGTGGCTTGTCTTTACTCCCAGGGTGCGTCACGCTGCAAGCGGGCGGGTACTAGAAGTGTACACCACCCAGCCTGGGGTCCAGTTCTACACGGCCAACTTCCTGGACGGCACGCTGAAGGGCAAGGGCGGAGCAGTCTATCCCAAGCACTGTGGTTTCTGCCTGGAGACCCAGAACTGGCCTAACGCAGTCAACCAGGTAAAGCCACAGGCTGGCTTGTTGGAGTGGGGCTTTATCCAAGGTCACACTACATGATAGAGCTCACAGCACTCCGGCCTGCTGGTATGTGTCAGAATTCCACTGTTCTGTCCTTCATGTCATGACAAACACAGAGCATGCAGAGTCAAGTTACCAGCATGATGCTTACATGTTTAAAAAGAGCTCAAGCGATGCACCTGCAAGGCCTCAGGTCAGCTTGGTGCTCCTCCTCAGTACCCATGCATGTTCTGCACCCACGCTTTGAGACAGCTCTTCCACATTGGCCCTTCCTGTCTGCTGTTTCACGACCTTTTCCACCTGCTAAGTGTCAACCCCTGCTAAGTACCCTGCACTTTAGACCAGAGTGTAAATCAATATTCTAATGCCTGCATCGAGCAGCTCTTGCTATGACAGCGCCTGCCGAGGGATGTGGGAGATTTCCATTCTGGTTCCAGTGCTTCATCTCTGCAGACCTGCACGACTGGCTTCCACAGAACCCATTCTGGAAGCACACCCAGTATGACTAATGATGTGTCCTGCTTGCTTCCCCATTTTCACAGTCCAACTTCCCTCCTGTGCTGCTGAGGCCTGAGGAGGAATACAACCACACCACCTGGTTCAAGTTTTCTGTTGCTTAAGGAAGTGTGCACACTTGATCCTGCAGAGAGCAGACCAGGAGCCCCCTCCGCAGCCTGTCTCCAGTCCAGAGATGTGGGTGAAGACTGAGAGGCCTTCCAAGCGATCCGGCAAATTAGAATTGTATGAATGGTAGCCGACTAGATAATCAGTGTGAAATGTGGATTTCCTTTCCCAAGCCTGGCTCCAGGCCACGTCTAACAATCAGCTCTCTTCTCCGGGCAAGTAAAATCCAACCACAAGTGTCATCGGCCGATTTACCCCGAGCCTTGCCCAGGAGACTTAGGCTGCTATTGGTTCCATTTCTTCCCCACGCCTTGTGCTTTCCTACTGCCCACTCTTCCTTTGATACTGCTATTGTCACTTTTCTCTTCCCTCCTCCTCTGCCCACAACCACCTTTGAAATCAAGAGTGATTTCCAAAGTGTGCCAGCTTCTTTAGCACACCACCAGATGGGATCCTGTGCCTCTGGGTGGTAAGAGATGGCTAAGGAGAGCCTGATGGAGTTTCAGGCTCCTGGCTTCAGCCCCACCCAGCCCTGGTGGCTCAAACCACAGAGCAGCAGCTCAGGCCCAGAGCAAGAGAGTGACCTGCCACAAGCTACAACTGTTAGCCAGGACTTGACTTCTGGTCATGCCAACTCATGTCATTGTCTTTGCTTCCACCAGAGCCTTCCAGAGCCTTCCCAGGGTCCCTGAGGGGGCAAAGAGGGGTGTGAGCCCTGCTCTGTTAGAGCCAACTTCTCTTCCCAGAGTCACTTTTGCAGGAAGTATTAGATTGAAGTGAACTCTTAGCCTTCAAAGTGATGTCACTTCAGGGGAAAAGATCAAAATATCCACAAAGAACTTAACCATTTAAGAATCTGCCTTTGGGGTTAACTGAGAAAGCCCTGCCCAGCCAAAGCAAGCACAAGAAACAAGTTCTGGGAGCTGTGCTAGGGTGAGGACAGCGTCAACGCCCTCCCTCGGCCAGCTCCCCATGTGCCAGCCCAGCGAGGGGCACACGTCGCACGGGGAACAGATGTAGTTACGTGGATGAGGCTAGGGGCTCTTCCTTTCCTGGGCCACCAAATCATCAGTGATGGGTGTGGGTTGTTGATTTTCAAATATATTTGTACCATTCATGTACCACAATCAGTTGAAATAAAGCCAAAATCTGCCTCTTGAGGAGACTCCAGTTTCTTCACTGTTCCTTAAATCTTCAGGCGAAGGCCTTTGGGAAATGGTCAAGGTTATGGGTATGTCAAATTCTCTGTCCTATGACAGCAAAAGATGGCCTGGAGCGAGGAGATATAGTGCTGGAGTGCACGGTCGCCACTCATCAACACTGCCAGTTACAAATCTTCTCTTAAGAGAGGGACAGAACTGTGGAGTGCACATCCTGCATCTTGTCTGAAGAGAGACGGGACTGCTGGTGAAGTGCACCACCGGTAAAGTCACACACTGTGGCTTCCTCTGGGAGGAAGAGGACTTGGACGTTGGGCCATCTGTCAGTTTCTCCAGCCAGGGACCTCTTTGCTCTACAGGACTCACCCCCTACATGGCAGGGTTGTAGGGACAGACACCCTGGCAAGGATTCCAATAAAATAGAATTAGGCAGTTAATGGAGACGAATCATGACCAAAAACTCAGCTGTCCAGAAGCCCCTAGAAGCAGGCTGTGGGGTGGAGGTACAGATTGTGCAGTGTTCTGGGCCTTTGCTCAAACCCAGGAAGGAAGGCACCCTCTGGACTCAGCGCCCCAGCAGCTTGGGCATCTGCCGTCCACCCTTTCACACCCTTCATCCCTACCGTGCAGAGGGCCTGGGAAAAGAACCTGACCAGGGGCCCACTAAGGACAGTGTCAAGGTGGCAGCTTATGCCATGCCACAGGATGGATCCCACCTGGACACTCCTGACAGGAGTGCAGTCCTCCTCCAGCCCAGTCCTTCTCCCTGTACATTCCAACTTGTCCAGCTTGGCTGCCCAGCTCACAATAAAAACTCTCGTGTTCTGGGTAACATTTTCAGCTATATTCAAGTAACGGGATCAGTAGATCTACAAAAGGCAATGCTAACAGTGAAAGAATCGACAAAACAATTTTGGCGCTCTAGAAGCCAACCCAAGAAATGACATTCAAATGTCAAATGTCTTTATGTATGAAAAGCTGCAGGGCTCTGGGTGGGAACCGCGAGTCTTCAGCATTTCTGCCCAGGTTTGTTTCCATTCTCCTCCGTCCTCAGCTCATGGTGAAGGTTGTGTGAGGGCACAACCACAGAACAAGCAAACACCTATGTGGGAAGGGAGGCCTGTTGCATCTCCCTGGTAGGCAGCAGCCAAGCCCAACGATGTTGTCAACTGAAGCTATGATGTAGGTGCTGCATAAGCAGACCAAGTGTATAGCCTGGCAGACAGCAGGTTTCTGGATGATGGGAGGCAAACACAGCAGAGTCCAAGGCCCAAACTAGCCACACACTCCTAGGGAACTCCAATGAAAATAGATCAAGACACAGCCTCAAGGATACAATTTTTAAAATATAGTTTTAGGGCCCAGCGCAGTAGCCTAGCAGCTAAAATCCTTGCCTCATACGCACTGGGATCCCATATAGGCGTCAGTTTTAATCCTGTTCAGCTCTCTGCTAACAACCTGGGAAAGCAGTCAAGGATGGCCCAAAGCCTTGGGACCCTGCACCCGCGTGGGAGAACCTGAAGAGGCTCCGGGCTCCTGGCTTCGGATAGGCACAGCTCCGGCCACTGCAGCTTCCTGGGGAGTGAATCATCAGGCAAAAGATCTTCCTCTCTGTCTCTCCTCCTCCTCTGTATATCTGCCTTTCCAATGAAAATAAATAAACCTTAAAAAAAAGGAACCATTTTTTTAGGGGTATAGGATGCAGCCACCTCCAAGCCATTAAGCAGCACAATCCAACCTAGAGAACCACCAGGCAGCTGACACTCATATGACACACAAATTGCTGGTCCAAGGACTTGACATGGGCCAAGCTGCCTCACCTGCATTCAACAATTTTACAGGGAGGTGGAGCTAACGCTTTTACAGATTTCTATTTTTTGAGTTATAGCCACTTTTATTGCAAAAGGAATCTGTACACCTTAACTCTAGTACTTTGCTCTCCAAGTCATATACACAGAGATATCCTAAAAATACCCACATCCTTTCTGCATATTAGCAACCTGTCACTCCTGCCCATCAGTGCTCACAGCACTGAGGTCTCACTTTCTGCATTCACCCCAGGTGAAACATGGAATGACCTAAGTACAAACATAATTTCTAGGGCCCAGTGCTGTAAGCTTCTGTTTGTAGTACTGACATAAAATATGGGCACTGGGCCCAACACGGTGGCCTATCAGCCAAAGTCCTCACCTTGAATGCTCTGGGATCCCTTATGGATGCCAGTTCTAATTCCTGCTGTCCCGCTTCCCATCCAGCTCCCTGCCTGTGGCCTGGGAAGCAGTCGAGGACGGCCTAAAGCCTTGGGACACTGCACCCACGTGGGAGACCCGGAAGAGCTCCTGGCTCCTTGCTTGGGATCAGCGCAGCACCAGCTGTTGAGGTCAGTTGGGGGGGTGAATCATCGGATGGAAGATCTTCCTCTCTGTCTCTCCTCCTCTATATATATTTGACTTTGCAATAAAAGTAAATAAATCTTAAAAAAAAAAAAAATATGGGCACTGGCTCAAGTCCTAGTTGCTCCACTTTGAATCCAGTTCCCTCCTAATGTCTGGGAAAGCAGTGAAGGATGATGGTTCAAGTTTTTGCACCCTTGTACCCAAGTGAGACCCCAAAGATACTCCAGGTTCTTGGCTTTGGAACAGCCCAGCTCTGGCCACTGGAACTATCTGGGGAGAACCAATGGGCTGAAGATCTTTTTCTCCTTCTCTAAGCCTGCTTTTTTTTTTTTTTTTAGGATTTGTTTTCATTGAAAAGTCAGATCTACAGAGACAGAAAGATCTTCCACCCTCTGGTTCAGTCCCCAAGCAGCTGCAATGGCCAGAGCTGTGCTGTTGCAAAGCCAGGAACTGCTTCTGGGTCTCCCACGCGGGTGCAGGGTCACTGTAACAGCTGCATCTACTTATGCTCTGCTTCCTATCCAGTGGCCTGCTTGCAGCCTGGGAAAGCAGTTGAGGATGGCCCAAAGCCTTGGGACCCTGCACCTGCACGGGAGACCCAGAGGAGACTCCTGGCTCCTGGCTTCATATTGCCTCAACTCTGCTACGGCCTTGCACCCACCTGGGGAGTGAATCAACAGATAGATGATCTTCCTCTCTGTGTATCTGACTTTCCAATAAAAATAAATCTTAAAGAAAAAAAAAATACCCAGGCTTATCAACGAAGCCCGAGTTCAAGTCCTGGATTTACTTTTGACTCGCGCTTCCTAACAACCTGCACACCCTGGAAGGCAGCAATCACGGTAGTTGGGTTCTTGCACCCATGTGAGACACATGGACTGAATTTCAGGCTTCTGGCTTCAGCATGCCCCCGCACTGGCTGTTAGGGGCATTTAGAAGTGAGTCAGAGAAAGGAAAATCTTTGTCTCTCTGCCTTTTCCATAAAAACAAAACAAAGTTTTAAGCACTGGAGCTGCAGCTAATCACTACCTGCAGAGCCTGTGTCCAGCATGGGAAGGTTCATCCCCCAGCTGCTCCACTTCCGATGCAGCTCCCTACTAATGGCCTGGGAAAACAGCTATAGAGGACCTAAATGTTAGAGCTCCTACCGTCCCACATGGCAGACCTGAAAGAGGCTCTCCCCTTTCAAATTAATTTATCTTGGGCCCGGTGCCGTGGCCTAGCGGCTAAAGTCCTCGCCTTGAATGCGCCAGGGTTCCATATGGGCACCGGTTCTAATCCCGGCAGCTCCACTTCCCATCCAGCTCCCTGCTTGTGGCCTGGGAAAGCAGTCGAGGACGGCCCAAAGCTTTGGGACCCTGCACCCACGTGGGAGACCCGGAAGAGGTTCCAGGTTCCCGGCTTTGGATTGGCGTGCACCGGCCAGTTGCGGCTCACTTGGGGAGTGAAAACATCGGATGGAGGATCTTCCTCTCTGTCTCTCCTCCTCTCTGTACATCCGGCTTCCCAATAATAATAATAAAATCTTTAAAAAAAAAAATAATCAACTCACCCATCAACACAGGTACTTAAAGGTGTCAGTAACAAGGCAACAAGGAAACAGCAATGTCCTGTGGCTACATACCCATTGAAGTCAATAACCAATTACATTACGAAGAGTTCTCACTATTACAGAAGTTCAAATATATTGAGAGCTAGGGAACCCAAAGCAGATTTCTGAACACACGAAAATTTTCCAGACTGAGGGAAAAAAACACATATTTTGCCACAGTTGCCACCAAACTGAGTGTGCTCACACCCAAGCTGCTGCTTCAGGCTGGGCTCCACCCCTAGGATCCCTACCACACCTGCTGTTGTAGAAGAACTGCTGCCCTCCTGAGGCTGACACTGGCACAGCAGGAGTCCCAGCAGTCTGATCCAGCTTACAGCTAGGCACAAAGTCAGCACCTGTTTCAGCCCTGGGAAAGCCAGTCCAAGGGTGGAAAAAATCTCCCTGTAACTCATCTCTCAAAACAAAAACTTTCAGGAGAAAAGAAAAAAAAAAGGGGACAAAAACCCTTAACAGGCCTTTCAACAAAGATGGCCAATCAGCATAACTCAGCATATGAAAAATGCTGCATGCTAACAAGAAAATGTAAACATACAACTGGGTTGCCAGTTCAAATGGCCAGTGCACAGTGCAGAGCGGACCTACTGGGAGCAAGCAGGCAGCTCTCCTGCAATGCTGCTGCCCCACAGTGCAGAGCGGACCTACTGGGAGCAAGCAGGCAGCTCTCCTGCAATGCTGCTGCCCACGCAGTCACATCCCACTGGGAGACCACAGTTGGAATAAACACACTCTTCCCATACAATGCAGCAATCATGCTCTTTGGTATTAACATTCAAAGGAACTGCAAACTAACACGGTTTATATATAGACCTGCATATAACTTTATTTAAACTTGCTTCCTACTGGAAGCAACTAAGACAGCAGGTATGCAAATGCTTCAACTGTGGTAGATCCCAACAAAGGATTATTCAGAAGCCACCACTTCTAATGCCAACATCTCCTATCAGAGTACCAGCTAAAGTCCCAGCAGCTCTGCTTCTGATCCTGCCTCCTGCCAACATGCTTGAGAAAGCAGCGCAAGACAGCCCAAGCTCTTGGGTCCCTGCCACCCACATGGGAGACTTGGATGGAGTTCCCCGCTTCCGACTCTGCCTGGCCCACACCAGGCTGGCTTTGGCCCTTTAGGGAGTGAACCAACATATGGAAGGTATGTCTCTACCTCTCTGCTGCTTTCAATAAACTAACTTTAAGGGGGGGAGGCAGGGAAGGAACTATGATCAACTGACATACCAATCAACAGGCCATGAGTTCCGAATCCCAATACAGTGTAACAATCGAGACAAGCTGGGAGACTTCGGCAAGATCAGTGACTGCTGGGCCTGGCGCCGTGGCCTAGCAGCTAAAGTCCTTGCCTTGAACACCCCGGGATCACATATGGGCGCCGGTTCTAATCCCGGCAGCTCCACTTCCCATCCAGCTCCCTGCTTGTGGCCTGGGAAAGCAGTCGAGGACGGCCCAGAGTACTGGGACCCTGCACCTGTGTGGGAGACCTGGAAGAGGTTCCTGGTTCCCAGCATCGGATTGGCGTGCACCAGCCGCTGTGGCTCCCTTGGGGAGTGAATCATCAGACAGAAGATCTTCCTCTCTGTCTCTCCTCCTCTCTGTATATCTGACTTTGTAATGAAAATCAATAAACCTTTAAAAAAAAAAAATCAGTGACTGCCAGCAGTTGGGCAGAATGAATATGCGAAGCACATGATTCTATCAGTAGCTTAAGTACTGTGATCCGAAAAGCTTATCAGCCTAATCACTCAGAATATAGGACCAGGGAAGGGAGGTGTTGTTCATTTAACGGGTTTACTCCTGGCCCGTATGGTTATTAAGCTGCCACCCACAACACCAGATCCCATATGGAGTACTGGTTGCTTGATTTTTTTTTGTCTCAGACTTACTCTTTTTTGTTGGAAAGTCAGATTCACAGAGGAGGAGAAAATTCTGTTTGCTGACCCACTCCAAGTGGCTGAAAGTGGACAGACCTGAACCAAGCCAGGAGCCTCCTCCGGGTTTCCCACACACGTGCAGGGCCCCAAGACCTGGGGCCATTCTCAAATGCTTTCCCTCGCCACGAGGAAGCTGGATGGTTAAGTGGAGCAGCCGGAACATATGGAACCCCAGTGCATGCTACTGTTGCCCTAGTTGCTGATTCTAACTTCTCACTAATGCATCTGGGGAAGCAGCAAACTGGCCCAAGCACTTGGGACTCCTGCCACTCACATGCCAGAACCAGATGGCATTCCAGGCTCCAGATTTCAGCATGGCACAATCCCAACTGTGACAATTGGGGAAAGAACCAGCAATCTTTCTCATTCTTAAATCTGCCTTTGAAGTAAGTACATCTTTATAATTTTATAAAGTTTTAAAATTTTTTCAAAAGCTGTATGCTACTTTAATAAAAAAAAAAAGCAAAGATGTTACTTTATGGGCTCAGTACGGTAGCCTAGCAGCTAAAGTTCTTGCCATGCACACGCCAGAATCCCATATGGGCGCCCTCTAATCCCGGTCTGGGTTCCCTTCAGCCCCCCGACTTATGACCTGAAAAAGTAGCCGAGGACCCCGCACCCATGTGGGAGACCTGGAAGGAATTCCTGGCTCCTGGCTTAGATCGGCTCAGCTCCAACCATTGAGGCCACTTGGAGAGTGAATCAGCAGACAGAAAATCTTCCTCTGTATATCTGACTTTTCAATAAAAAGATGCAACTTTAGACAATATTCCATTTCCCCTAAGGCTAACAGGTTTCTCAAAATAACTTCAACCCACTGCTCCCCCCACACACACCTTTATCCTTTCTAGGGTTTAGCTGAAGGCTTACTCTTTCAAAAATTGAATTATCAGGATTATTTATTCAACTCTGTAGATTTATTGTTGGGTAAACTCATCTTTGTAATACAGAACAAGTAAAGCTAACCAAGTGCAAGAGATAAACAGGCCTGCCAAGTATACAGTTTTATAATAGTAACCAATTATTTCAGCCAGTTGTCAAAACTCCAAAAAGCAATCTCAGGAACTGTCACACACCACCGGATTGCTCAGACCAGCAGGGAACTGGAGGCAAAGCAGTACTCGCACAGGGCAATGCCGCCCCCGGGTTATCAGCACTTCAGGCCAGGACTGAAGGTACCACCGTCTCAACCTACTGGCTGCAACATTCTACCATCTACCAGATGCTACCCGAATAACTGAGCACAAAGAAGTATCGTAAACATAGGTGACATTTACAAAACTCCTTTAGTCTCATTAACATTTGATTGACACCTTTAATAACTGCACCAGCCTGGCAAAATAGGAAGAATGACGGTTGGGAACTACAAAGGCTAGCTTGGGAAATTAACAGGCCTTTGCACAAAATAAGGCAAAGGAATACAGGAGAGTAGGCTGGCCAATTTTGCAAAGCTGGTTTACATGTTTTTGTCCCAAATTCAGACAATTTCTCAAACATGCATTTTTGGTATAAAACTCATATTTAACAAAATAGACACCATTTCCCACCTGTCTAAAAACCTCATTTACTGTTTTCGAACAACCTCCAGAAACGGTAGTCCCCGGTTCTTTTAATTTACTTTTGGGCTCTGCGAAGGTCCTGTCATACACATCAATGGCCCCTCTAGCTTGACAGACCTGAGATCTTTAGGTTGGACAGACTCTTTTCAACACCAACTTCCAGCAGCTACTTAGGATGTGTCAGAATGCACTCATGCGAAAACCGAGGAGTCCAGATCATCCCATCCCCAAAGCTTTAAGAATAAAACACAATTTTCCCAAGTCCCTTAAGACCCTGACCAAAAGTTATATGTCAAAGTTAATGATGTTCAAGGACTCAACCAACACCATTAAACTGAATGCAGGTGTGTGTGAATATGAATAACAGAGATGTCAATATTGAACACAAATCAAAAATCTAGTTAGAAACATTTTATTTAAATGTGCCAAATAAAAACCCACATTTCAGACCATAGGATGTTAATACATTCAACAAAAATGTATATTATCTTACTGCTGTGAATTTACAGAGTAATAATCCAGATCCATTTTGATTAGATGGTTGAAATATCCTTCCTAAGTTTTACTTTAAAGACATAACGAATCCCTTATAATAATGTAAACAAAATAACTTTTCCCTAAAAGGTGAACTTGAACTTCAGTCCATTCTTTCTGGACTTGCACTTCTGCGAGGACTTCCTGATGGGGAACGACTAAAAAGAAAAACACCGGTTTGGAACCAGTTAGTGGCTATTACAACTCACTTTTCTCATGTGCATGTCAAGAAAACAACCTCAGCAAGTTCAGAGTTGACCACATTGGCACAAAGTTTCTACAGCAAGGACCTAAAAGTTGATATTCACTTATTTCTTATCCCTGCTTAATTATCAGCTACTCAATACCATCCTTGCCAAAATCGCAGGGTTAACCTAAGTAGGGTAATTATTTGAAGATTTTTTGGGGGGGAGAAGTCATTAAATAGCAATAGGCAAGTAATGATTTGGTTCCAAGGTTCCAAGATTATTTTCTCCTATGAGTATTTCATTTTAAACTCCACAATACGGAGAGGCTTGCTTTTTTTAACTGAAATTCTACAATTACTAACATTTTGACTAAAAATTTACAAGGTAAACTGATGAAAAAAAAAATCTCAAAAGCAATCTATATAGCACCAATTTTCCAAAGAGCTCAAAGACTTGAAAAGGGCGGTAAGCAAATAAATTCTGCAGAGGCCACATTTGACAGTTGAGATTTAGCAACAAAACATTTAGCTTACCTTCTTTTTGGAGATGGAGATCTGGACTTTGATCGGCTGTCAAAACATGAGAAATTCTATTAAGAGAAAGTACTAACCAATCCCTTTCCTGCTTGTCACAATACCACAAGGCAAACACCCAAACTGTCCTAAACTGAAATATACTAAGAATCTTAAAAATCCAATCTTACAACTACCATTTTCATAAACAAATCGCTATGTTTCACAACTACTTTCACATTCTGCCTAAACTACATTCGTGCTGACAAGGGCCTCGTAATGCAAGTCCCAATATAACCTCCTCTTGTTTCATAGTTCCTAGACCAGCAATCCAGCTGGAACAGGCCACATAAAAATCAAGTTTTAAGTTTGATTTATGAATAGGGTACTACTAAGTTCCCTCTCAAAGTCTAGGCTTAGTGTCAATAATTAAAAATTCCAACCATTCAAAAATACTTTGAACTCTTTGGATATTGGTGCCATATACTAGATTCTAGAACAACATTTAGTCAATATTTTTCCTACCTGCTTCTTGGCCGCGAAAGAGACCTGGATCTTGACCTTGATCTTGACCGAGATCTTAATAAAAGGGGCAAAAATACATTTACCGATTTGTCAATACACATTTCCTGCAACACTTTCTGAGCACCTTACCACGTTAGCTAAGAACAGAAGTTGCAATGACTACTTCCAAATAATCGGATGTCAACTGTAAGGAACCATCATTCTAATCACTTCTGTTACTCAAAACTGGTCATATCCTATACATACTAACAATATACTCAAACCCCGTGTAATGGTCATGGGTGGTTTCTATTTGAAAAGCCTGGCTTCCTTGGACAGGAACTGAATTAACCACAACTTACAGACTATAGACTTCGGATGATAAAGATCCAGGAAAATAAAGCCACCACTGAGCAATTATCCTGGCTCACAGCAAGCTTTAACGCTCAGGCCAGTCATTTGTGAAACCAAGAATCTTCATCTCCAAGTAGATGAGGCAGAGTGGTCCTTCTTAAAAGGCATTCTGAGGTTCTGCTCTGAAAGGCTTCGTGCCACTAACCCCCGGCAGCACTGCTTAACCATCTCCTAGCATTTCCCCAAACTCTATCCATTCCATTACTTTTCAAGCCTTTTAACAACCTTCCCAGGGTTTCAAATTTACCCACCCCATCATTCAAATGAAAAAATTTCAATTTCCTTGGCAATCCCTGACTGATTCTAGCCGTCCTTTTTCAAAAATCTTTTAATTACCTACCAGCTTTTGGAATTATGCATCTATGAACAGATTTAAACCGATACCATGCCTCCCCTGAATATTTACTGGAATTATTAGCTGCTTTGGACCCACAACTACCAACAGCCCCTCTCACTTCAATTGTGCTTCTACACTCATGCATTAACTTCAGCTTTTACATCTCTAAAAATGCTAGCAACCCATCTGACTCCTGCCCTTAGGACATGATCATCTAACTACAATAAGGAGGAAAAAAGGTGTTACATACTGGAAATACCTCGATCCTTTTATAGAACCAGACCTAGACCTCCTGAGCGAAGCTGATCTCGATCTACGGAGAGACACAGATCTTGATCGTCGGGGAGATGCGGATCTTGACCTACAATTTAACAAAAGTTTCAGTCCATCGCCAAACCAACTTCTCCTTACTATTTATTACGACCCCACTCAAAACAAGCCCTCTCACCTCCGTCCCCTGCTCCTGCTGCGTGAGCGGGAATATCGCCTTCCTCTGGATCGTGAATGTGATCTAGACCTCGACCTATTTTTCAAGTTAGAAAACAACTATATGTTAGATGATCACTCGTTTTTAGGGTTTTAATGCCTCTGCTGAAATCAAATTTCCAAACTATTTAAATTTAATGTTTCATTTGGAAATAAAGCTCTGAAAAGCTCTGACCCTATTACTTGTCCAGTTTTTTTTTTTACTACCTAAAGAGAGATTCGTTAAAAGCTGAATTACAACTTAGAATTACAAAAATAAAAACACTGTAAGGTGTATTTAAAATAAACCTTGCAAGTTTGCAGGTCGACCCTCTTTGGCCCATGGTCTAGTAGTAGGTCTAGTAGATCTAGACGATCTAGAAGTATCTATAGCCGATCGCTGCATCTAGATGTTTTCTTCAATCTAACGACGATCAAACTGACAGCCAAATGAGCCAGGTGAGGCTTGATTGACGCAAGAAGATTTTTCTAGTTGGGAATGTGGTCAATCTGGTGTTCCTCTTTCTAAACCGGAGGGGGCCCCAATTGTAAGCCAAATTTACTTTAAGGCGATCACCGTCTCAAATTTTCTGCCCTTTAAAATAAGGTGAAGCTAGGTGTAGATGGCTCGAGGGGATCTGGCCTCTTATGCTGATCACCTCAAGGTCTAGGAGGATCTTAATTGTCGGATTTGCAAGGCGCCTCAGCATGATATCATAAGGCTCGTGACATTCTGAATCAAGGCGACTGACTCAAACGAAGAAACCTGAAAGGTTTTGACCAGGTTGATTATTAATATATTAACATTTTTAATTAAACAAAAATTGTAAAATACACCTGTATAATTAACATTCAAATTTAAAGAAAACACTAATATCTGCCTTGCTAATAAAAAATTACATTAACTAGAATACCAACCATTTCTTTATTAAATTAAATACCTGCTTCTTCTTCGTCGGCTATAGCGATGACAATCATAAGCATAATGTCCCTTTTCACCACATTCATAGCATCTGTCATTGGGATCAAAGGGACGTCGGGCAGGTGGCCTATCAAAACGTGATCTCCGGGGCATGCCTGTGGATAGCTCAACCCTCACTCGGGAACCACAAATCACTCTATAAAGGAAAAGTTACAAAATTCCAACGTTAAAAATACATGTGATTTCCAAGTTTTAAGCTTCAACCGTCTCTAAGATCACCCAACTCCATCTGTTATCCTTCATAACTGCTTCAAGTTAAAGTATATATATAATTACGATCGTGTCTTCCACTGTATCTAACAAGCCCACCCAACTCCATCTATGCTGTTCTCTATAATCCTCACATCTTAAATAACATGACGATTAGGTATTTAAGATTTCCACCAAAATTACAAACTCCCAGCTCGGCACCAGTTCATTCTCCAGCACACACGAACATTCCAAGGACAATGATACTCACTTTCCATCCAGTCCTCGAACAGCATCCTCTGCATCCCTAGGGTCTTCAAATTCCACGAAGGCAAATCCTGGAGGATTCCTCGCAATCCACACAGTTCTTAAAGGCCCATAATAACTGAACGCCCTTTCTAACTCTCCTTTGCCAGCACCAGTTCCCAGGTTACCAACATACACCTTGGTTTCTGTTTAAAAATGCAAATAGAAGAAGGCGCGTTATGCAGAACTTGGTCCCACTCTGCCGTAAAACGGGCCTCTCCTAGGACCGTGCAAAACGTGTTGGAGGCGCTCCGCAGAAGTTTCAGTATCGGAAGTCCTTCCACTCCTGACCAGCTAGCTACACTCTAACCGGAGGGCAAAGCCAGGCAGGATCCAGGGTCCGAGGCGCAGGCTGGCCCGGGACTCCAGCTCTTCGGCACCCCCCCCCCCAGCCGCACACCGCGCTCCCCCAACAGCATCAGCCACTCATGGCTAAGATGACCGCCCCAGGCCCAACCCCGGGCAATAGCACCACTTGGGAGCGAAGAGGACGCCCGGCTCGCTCGCTCCGTCTCCCATATGCAACCGTCATTTCGCGACCGCGACCAGATCCTGTCGGGTCCAGTGGCGGGAAAGCGCCGGAGGAAATGCGCCACCGCGGTCGTCAATGTGCGCAAAATGGCAGCCGCCGCCGCCGAGGGCGGGGGATGGGGAGGGAGCCGGGCGGGCCGGGCCCAGCAAGGGCACCCGCAAAAAAAAAAAAAAAACCAGAAAAACAAAACAAGCCCGTCCTCCGGGACCCGGCTGCGCCCCGCGAGACGCGCACCCCACACGGCCACGCGCCATTCTCCTTTCCCCTCGGCACCCCGCCCCCGCGGCCTCCGGCTTCGCAGGGCGTGCGCCCAGGCCGCCATTACGCACGCGGAATAACCGTCTCCCCAACCGCCGCGCCGACGCTCCGGCCTCGCACCGCTGACTTCCACCCACCGCAACGTCCTTCCCTCCCCCAGACCCGGCCCGCTTACCTCCTCCATACCGTCCGTAACGCGACATGATGACCTGCCCGCGTGCCCTGCTTCCTCAGCTCAGCGCACACGGCTCGAGGGACTCGCAAGCGCAGCACGCCCTCGCTCGTCAACGGTCCGAGCGGCTCTACGAGGAAGCGCCCGGGACCGCGCTTATATACGCGGCAGCCGGGGCCTAGCGCGCATGCGTCGTCGCAGCGTTCTGCGCGGCACAAAGGAGCTGGGCGGAAACCGCGAGCAGCGGCGCGGAGGGAACTGAAGGGGCCGAGACGCCGCTCGCGGGCGGAGGGATACGTTTCCATGGGAACGCTAGGATCCCGCCTGTAAACCCTGGGCCTGCCCCACGCTGTCCCGCCCCTCCCCTCCCCCTTTCCCTAATCCCTTCTCTCTTTCCCTTCCTCTCCGCCCTCCCTTCTCCCGCCCCTTTACATTTACCCCTTCTAGCCGCCCTCCAGGTTAGTAATCTAAGTACAGGTGCATTAGACCGGCCTACGAAGGGCTGTGAGATGTAGCCGCGGATGTTGCAGCAGCGCCGCCTTTCTGTTGGGGAAGCTGGCCTGGGCTGCTAGCTCAGAGATCTCTGTGGGAGCACGTCAGAGGTAACTGGGCGTTTGGCCCGGGGGAGATAATCCCTGAACCCCGGCCCTCAGGGACCCCAGGATCCCTGTCACCCTATACCGACCCCCTCTCCTTTGCAGAACCAGTCACCAATTTGTCACCAACTGGATCTGAGTTCTGTCTGAGAGATTGTGCGGGGTGCGGCGGAGCCTGGCTCATTTGAAATTGCGTCAAAACCCAAGTCCTTAAAGCCATTTGGCCAGTTGCAACTCGGAAGTTAGCTTCCTTCGGAAACGCGAGGTGATTGACTTCCTTCCTGGTGCTCGTGTGTTTTAGTAACACATCTCATTCACTACTGCTCAGCCACTGGCTCTGAAGTCTCCCCTCGTACATATCAAGGGTTCGAAACTTTTAAGTTAGACTTGCTTAAAATCCAGTTTTGACTTTATGCAGTATATTTGCCAGAAACCAACTCTACAGATGCACCTTTAGGTTCTTGCCAGCCACACACACACCAAAAAAAAGAGAGGCGAGAGAACGTTACATCCCAAATGCACAAGATTTGGGAATGTGTTTTTCTTCTACTGAGAGTTTGTAAAGATTGCCGTTGGATTAAGTCATAGATAACTTATTGAAAGATGGCGTTATTATGTCTACTGCACAGCCACTAATAGACCTCAGTCAATATTTTTTGGTGCTGAGTCCGAAGTCGGTTGTACTAAAAAATAATTTCAAAGTAAACAGAAGCAGTTTGCCAACGTACAACAAAATGCTTTCAGACCAAGATCCGTTTCTCTTAGACGCAGGTATTTGATTAGATACTGACAATTTTTTAAACGCTTTTTTTAAAGATTTATTTATTTTTATTTGAAAGGCAGATATTCAGAGAGGAGGAGAGACAGAAAGAGGAAGATCTTCCGTCCAGTGATTCACTCCCCAAGTGAGCCGCAACGGCCGGTGCTGCGCCAATCCAAAGCCAGGAGCCAGGAACCTCTTCCAGGTCTCCCACGCGGGTGCAGGGTCCCAACGCATTGGGCCGTCCTCGACTGCTTTCCCAGGCCACAAGCAGGGAGCTACATGGGAAGTGGAGCTGCCAGGATTAGAACCGGCGCCCATATGGGATCCCAGGGCTTTCAAGGCGAGGACTTTAGCTGCTAGGCCACGCCAAGAGGCCCAAAAATGACAATTTTTTAAGTGTTTGATTATTTTCATTTTATTTGAAAAGCAGAGAGAGAGAGAGTGAGAAAGCCTCTCCCAGTTAGTCATCAGCAGGAAGTTGGCTGGAAAGAAGAGCTCAGGTCCAGCCTAGGCACTCCCACGTGAGATGCCAGCTGAAGCAAATGCTAGCCCCTAGTCAGGTAGCATTAACTCCCAGGCCTGATTAGTGGCCAGCTTTGTTAACCGGATAGTACACCATTGTACTGAACAGTCTTTCTGTAAGAGCACACAACCAGTTATTTTCACTAAATGTCACCCCAGTGTGCTTTTTAATTTTACTTCTCTCGCTACTTTTAGTTGCATTTAAACACCAGAATAAAAAAAGAGGAAAATATAAGAACCTTGTCCTCAGAGACATATAGCAGGATACAAAACACATTTTTAAAACCAAATTACTTCTCAGTGCACTGATCAAGTTCATGCAGAATTCTCATTAGGTTGAGTTTCCCTCCTTTCTCTTTCCTTAGGGGCTGTAAAATTCCAAAGTTTCTATTTTCTCACGGGATACTTACCAATGTATAACTTATTTGGTGCTCTTCCACTTAGTTCCATTGTAACTAGTCATCAGTTTGAATAAGCCTGCTCAGTCTGGCATCCCTTAAATTGTCTCAAAGCACAGTTGTCCGTGTTTTGTGTTAGTATGTTTTCACCTGCCCTTCTGCCCTCCCACCTATGTTAAGACAGTCTGGTCAACTGTGTTCTAGGATTCTGTGGCTGTAGATTTTGCCCAAAATGTTCAACTTCTCTTACAGTCTTAGGATAATTTTTAAGGAGAGTCTTCCCTCATTGCTCTCAATAACTAGGAATCTTTAAAATGTAATGTTTGCCTCTTTTTTAAAAAAGATTTATTTAATTTTGTTACAAAGTCAGATGTACAGAGAGGAGGAGAGACAGAGAGGAAGATCTTCCATCCAATGATTCACTCCCCAAGTGACCGCAACGGTCAGGGCCAGTGCTGCGCCAATCCAAAGCCAGGAGCCAGGAACTTCTTTCCAGTCTCCCACACGGGTGCAGGGCCCAAGACTTTGGGCTGTCCTTGACTGCTCTCCCAGGCCACAAGCTGGGAGCTGGATGGAAAGTGGAGCTGCCGGGATTAGAACCAGTGTCCATATGGGATCCTGGGCTTTCAAAGCGAGGACTTTAGCCGCTAGGCCACGCCGCTGGATCCATGTTTGCCTCTTTAAAAAAAAAAAAGTTTATATATGTAGTTGAAAGGCAGAGCTACAGTTAGAAACAGATTTTTTAAAAGATTTATTTATTTTTTATTAGAAAGATATACAGAGAGGAAGAGAGACAGGAAGATCTTCCATCCACTGATTCGCTCCAGGTCTCCCATGCAGATGCAGGGTATCCAAGGCTTTGGGCCATCCTCCACTGCTTTCCCAGGCTACAAGCAGAGAGTTGTACCACAAATCTCATGTAAGATAATTCAGTAGGGACCTACCATATGGCAAGTTGTGGGCCGACCAGTTGGGAGAAGATGTACAGAACAGTGCTGCTTACAGATAAGTCACTGTGTGTGTCAGCTACTGCTTGAGTGCCTAACGTACACTTCTCCCCACACACAGCTCTGATATTTCTACCCCTTTTTTTCCTATTAACTGATGAGCAAACAGAGGACACAGTAAGGTTGAGAAGTGGCAAAAGCAGGATTCAAACGTAAGTGGTCTACTTTCACAGTCTGTGCTTTGTACAGTTGGATAATCTTTGGGATTAAGCACGGTTAGGGAGGTATGCAAAGGTCAACCTGGAGTGCAGGCAAAAGGCATCTCCGCCAACAAGGGGATTTTATAGGGCTTGGCCAGTAATGGTAGGACAGGAAAGGGAATCCAAGGGAATCCAGCCGGGAGAGGTGATGGTTTTAGAGGGCAATAAATAACATCCTTCTTTCTCCTGTGAGTTCAGGACTGAGAAGAGGCACAGGGCAGACTCGGGTGGAAGGAGGCCACCTGTTTGATGAAGCTGACATTCACTGTGGTAGCTCATGTGTTGCCAGGGGAACTCTAATAATTCATCCCTCATTAAACAGATTTATCCACCTGGTCCCCGGCACAACTGGAGATCAGGAAAAACAAACAAAAACCTTCTTCTTTTCTGATATTAGACTTCAGGTTAAAAAAAAAAAAAGGAATCCAGAGGGCGTATAGCTTTTCTAGTATTACACTTTCTGCTGGACCTTCTTGCCGGATCTCACCCAGAATTCAGCCCACAGGCAGGAGTATCCTTTTTTTTTTTTTTTTATAACATTTAGTTATTTGTATTGGAAAGGCACCTATGCAGAGAGACGGAAATACAGACAGAAAGATCTTCCATGCACTGGTTTACTTCCCAAGTGACCGCAATGGCCAGAGCTGAGCCAATCCGAAGCCAGGAGTCAGGAGCTTCTTCCGGGCCTCCCACATGGATGCAGCGTCCCAGAGCTCTGGGCTGTCCTAGACTGCTTTCCCAGGCTGGATGGGAAGTGAAGCAGCCAGGATTAGAACCATGCAAGGCGAGGACTTTAGCCACTAGGCTACCATGCCAGGCCCCAGGAGTATACTTCTAGAACAAGATTCCCTTAATGGGAACACTAAAAACAGGAATAAGTACCTCCCCCCAATATCTCTAAAAAATAATTATTGGGCCAGCTTCTGCTAGTTCAAGTCCTTTTGCTCCACTTCTGATTCCCTGCTAATGTACCTGAGAAAGCAGTGGAGAATGCCCCAAGTCTTTGTGCCCCTGCACCCACAAAGGAGACCAAAAAGAAGCTTCTGACTCCCAGCTTTAGGCCACTCAAATCTAGCTGTTGTGGTCATTTTGGGGAGTGAACCAGAGAATGGAAGGTCTTTCTCCCTTCATCCTTTGCTCTCTGTAACTCTGCCTTTCAAAAACTACAGCAAAAAAAGAATATAATTTTTAAAAAGATATTATATTCAGACAGAACTTCCTCTCTGTCTCTCTTCCTCTCTGTATATCTGACTTTGCAATAAAAATAAATAAATCTTTTAAAAATTACATTAATGATCCAAGTATTAACCCTTGAAGTGGGCAAAAATAGAACCCTCGTTCCAAAAAATACTAGAGAGAAAAATTACATCTGTATCTTAATGTGTTCCTGGGGTGTAGGGAGTTCACAACTTACTTTCAAAAAATTGCTAAATATATTTTGTGGACACCTAAATGCATTTAGCAAATTCATTTATTAATGCCTACTTTGCTCAAGGGAATGTGCTAAACCTGTGAAATAAAGCTGAATAAAACACAGGCATGCCTTGAAGCTCCCAGGATCGTGGTAGAAATGGATGTCTTAAGGAGAGTGGAGTGAAAGAAACAGAGAGAGAGAGGCATGAAATGCCAGGAGAGTGATTATGCAGACAGACTTTTATACAGACTCAGAAAAGTAAAATTTGACCTTTCTTGAATGGAGAAAAGGAACTTGAAATCATTTGATTTAGGCCAGAGGAAAGGAACCTTTGTCCTTGGATTGAATCTCTTATCCAAGTTTCTTTGGATAACCTTGATCTAGCAGGTGCTATTGCCGCACCAAAAAACATTTCCTTTTAATAGACCATGTGGCTTTTCCTTGCAAAGCTGAGCCTTTCAGGTAAATGTATAACTAATGGAGCTTTTCAAAGCACAGTGCCTTCAGTTACTGAAATCATGAAACATAACCGAACCTTAGATGTAAAAACCGAGTGTTGGGCCCGGCGGCGTGGCCTAGCGGCTAAAGTCCTCGCCTTGAACACCCCAGGATCCCATATGGGCGCCGGTTCTAATCCCGGTAGCTCCACTTCCCATCCAGCTCCCTGCTTGTGGCCTTGGAAATCAGTCGAGGACGGCCCAATGCGTTGGGACACTGCACCCGCGTGCGAGACCAGGAAGAGGTTCCAGGTTCCCAGCTTTGGATCGGTGCGCATCGGCCCGTTGCGGCTCACTTGGGGAGTGAATCATTGGACGGAAGATCTTCCTCTCTGTCTCTCCTCCTCTCTGTATATCTGGCTGTAATAAAATTAATAAATGTTTAAAAAAAAGAAAAACGAGTGTTTACCTGCAATGAGACCTCTGAGCCTGGCCTCCCATCAATTTTTCCCTCAGATAAAATGCATTTCCCCTCCCCTTCATTGTAAAAATCTGCATGTTTCTTTAATTTTCTCTCTTTCTTTTGATTATTCTCCAGTACTTTTTAAGTATACTTGTAATTATTGTAAGTCATTTTATTTTTTTTTTTAAGATTTATTCATTTTATTACAGAGTCAGATATACAAAGAGGAGGAGAGACAGAGAGGAAGATCTTCCGTCCAATGATTCACTCCCCAAGTGAGCCACAATGGCTGGTGCACGCCAATCCGATGTCGGGAACCTGGAACCTCTTCCAGGTCTCCCACGCGGGTGCAGGGTCCCAATGCATTGGGCCATCCTCGACTGCTTTCCCAGGCCACAAGCAGGGAGCTGGATGGGAAGTGGAGCTGCCGGGATTAGAACCGGCGCCCATATGGGATCCCGGGGTGTTCAAGGCGAGGACTTTAGCCGCTAGGCCATGCCGCCAGGCCCAATTGTAAGTCATTTTAATAGTTATTTTCCCTTTCTAGGTGGGGAAGCAAATATGTCACTTATTCTAAATAAAAGAGAAAATAGTCCTAAGGATAAGTTCAATATGTCACTCACTCTAACCAAAGCAGAGAGCGAGCCGGAGATCACATTAAGTCGATCGCTTTCTCTTAGTAGAAGAGAAACCGACCAGGAGGACACGTTTGAAGACGCCTATGAGACCATCCCTGTGGCAACGACAATGAACCTTATATCTTCCTTGGAGGAATGTACTACTGCTTTGTATTTATTCCTCAATAACAGATTCTCCGATGCCATAAATCTCATTCACCCATGGTCTAAAAACAGCATATACCATGCCCTCATGTATGGCATCCTGATGGTTGTCAAGGCCGTCCTGACATTTGAGCCACAGGACATACAGATTGGAATGAGCGCGGCAAAGGAAGCTGTGAAAACCTGTAACAGTTTCCGAAAAAAGCCCAGGATAATGGCCTTATCTCGTCTTGTGAGTAGACAGGGCGTCAAAGCTGTCAAAGAAGAAGAATTGCACGCAGAAGTCTGCTACGCCGAGTGTTTGATCTTGAAATCCACCATAATGTTTATACAGGATGATGGCATGCTTAATTTTCTTAAAAGTGGGATCAACGTTGGCTCGAGTTACCAAATATACAAAGACTGTCAGCAAGTACTAATGCATATACCTAACAGCCAAAGCAAGGCCCACAGACACCTGGTTGGAGGAGTCAAATTTGGACTTGGAGTATTTAATTTGATGTTATCCCTTGTGCCGCCAAGGACTCTGAAACTGCTCAATATTGTCGGATACACTGGTGATAGAGAGGTAGGACTGGCCTTGCTCAACGAGAGCGCATCGGAGACCCATATAAATAACATCCTGAGTGTCTTAACGCTTTTCTTCTACTACAGTTACGTCTACGTAGCTTTTGGTGTTGAAAAGCTCTCGATTTCTGCTACCGAGAATCTCTTCTTGGTCTACCTCCATAAATTTCCCAATTGTGTGGTGCTTAAATTTTTTCATGCTCGTTTTACGATGCTGAGAGGAAATTTTGAAAGGGCACAGTTAAAGTTACAGGAATGCATTTTTACCCAGAATGAGTGGAAACAGGTTCATCACCTCTGTTACTGGGAACTCATGTGGTGTCACATCTATATGCAGGAGTGGAGGCAGGCCTACCACTACGCCAACTTACTGTCTCAACACAGCAGGTGGTCCAAGGCATTATACATGTACAGTAAAGCTATAATACTGGCTTTGCTTCCTTCCGATTTTGTGAAATCAGTCAGTGAAGACAGGAATGTCCTCTTTTTAAAAGTGGATAGCCTGAGAATCAAATTTTTAGGAACTCCTGTGCCAATAGAAAAGTTTGTTGCCGAGAAAGGTCAGCGATATGCTACGACGACAGGCTGGTACACTGCACAGCCCCTTCTGGAATTCATTTATGCCTGGAGTGGCTTCCGAGTCATGAGCAAAAAAATAGAGCTTATTTCAAGCTGGCTATCCATTATAGACAAAGGAAAAGACCTATTACAAGAAAATCCAAATGAAGAGTACGGCACAGATGACTTAAGTTTGCTGAACTTACTGAAAGGACTGTGCCTGAAGCACTTAGGCAAGTACTTGAAAGCCGAGCACTACTTTAATCGTGTCATTCAGAAGGAGAAAATGTTAAAATATGACCATTATTTGGTGCCATATAGTTACTATGAACTGGGAATTCTACACTATCTGAAAGGAGATTACGCCAATGCGATGAAAAACCTGGACAACATAAAAAACTACAAAGACTACTCCATGGAAGCGCGGTTACAGTTCAGGGCTCACATAGCCCTTGAGCAAATAGCTAAAGAAAAAGTGATCTAGGCATCAGGTGTCGCTTCGCTTATTCTGAGTGAAACATCTGCACTCAACAGTTAACAGGTCGAAACATGAGTTCCTGGTAGACTTCAACAGGCAGAGCTGCTGAGAGTTTGATCATTAAAGAGTAAGAAAAGGAATTTGCCATGGCCTTCCCCTCTTTCCTTCTTTATACCTATAAAATGGAATGTCTTAGACTGGCAAGTGGAGTGATGCTCATTCTTGAGAAAGAAAGGGCAAATGACATGCATTATAGAAGTACTCTCCTTTCAATGTTCTGATTATGTTACATAATGTTTTCCAAGCCTCCAAAAATATTTTCAACGTCTCACTAGATAATGTATGCAGTATGCAAATAAAATAGGGTAAGTAGCTACGTTGGGATCTCAGTACCCTATAAATGTTTATATTTATTTTTTTTTAATGACTTCCAGGTCTGACATTTTCTTTTTTTTTTTTTAAGATTTATTCATTTTTTAATTACAGCCAGATATACACAGAGGAGGAGAGACAGAGAGGAAGATCTTCCGTCCAATGATTCACTCCCCAAGTGAGCCGCAACGGGCCGATGCGTGCCGATCCAAAGCCGGGAACCTGGAATTTCTTCCGGGTCTCCCACATGGGTGCAGGGTCCCAATGCATTGGGCCGTCCTCAACTGCTTTCCCAGGCCACAAGCAGGGAGCTGGATGGGAAGTGGAGCTTCCGGGATTAGAACCGGCGCCCATATGGGATCCCGGGGCTTTCAAGGTGAGGACTTTAGCCGCTAGGCCACGCCGCCAGGCCCAGGTCTGACATTTTCAATAATGGCATATTGAATGGGAATAGCATAGAATTATACACAATTTAACATGTATTTATTTTTTATTGGAAAGGTAGATACACAGAGAGGAGAAGAGACAGAGAGGAAGATCTTCTGTCCGATGGTTCACTCTCCAAGTGAGCGCAATGGCTGGAGCTGAGCCAATCCATAGCCAGGAGCCAGGAGCCAGGAGCTTCCTCCTGGTCTCCCATGTGGGTACAGGGTGCCAAGGCGTTGGGCTGTCCTCGACTGCTTTCCCAGGCCACAAGCTGGGAGCTGGATGGAAAGCGGGGCTGCCAGGATTAGAACCGGTGCCCATATGGGATCCTGGCGTGTGCAAAGCAAGGACTTTAGCCGCTAGGCTACCGTGCCTTGCTCACAATCATTGTTATTGGCCTCTTATACTGAAGGATTTCTCCTCTTGTGGGATATCTCCTCTTTTGTCCTGCTTTATTAGACACACGCACACGCACTTGACACCCCCTCTGAAAATGACTGGAGGAAGCCAAGAGAGATCACTGAATAAAAAAGAATAGACTTGGCAATTGGAAGAAGATTTTTGTTAAAAAAAATAACCTTCCCTTTAACTGTCCTCCCTAAGGTGTAATTCCTTTTATATGCAGCACTTCAACATATTAAACCACGTGCATATATACATTGCTAGTGGGCTAATCTGAAAATAAATAGCAGGTTTGGGGCTGGGCCTTGAGATGCACACCAGCCTCTGCTTTGCAGGCCATGAGGTCTATCAGCCTGTGTCTGTCCTCTTGGAAAGGGAAGTTGCTAGGAAAGTGTGACCTGGCTGAAGTACATCAGGGAAGCACATTATCTTAATCCTTCAGGTATCCATAAACACCCAGCTGGAGCACCAGGAGAAGCTAGTGTTGCAGATGTGGCATTGTTTACAAAAACATTTCTAATCCCCTCGACCCTGCTTCCCATCCAGCTCCCTGCTTGTGGCCTGGGGAAGCAGTTGAGAGCAGCTCAAAGCCTTGGGATCCTGCACTGGCGTGGGAGACCCAGAAGAGGCTCTGGGATCCTGGCTTCAGCCCTAGCCTGTGCTGAGGCTCTGGGATCCTGCGCAGCTCTAGCCATTGTGACCACTTGGGGAATGAAGCAACAGACAGAAGTAATTTCTCTGTCTCTCCTCCTCTCTGTATATCTGACTTTCCAATAGAAATAAACTAAATCTTAAAAATAAGACTTTAAAAGAAAGAGACAGACAGGGAAGGAAGTGGGACACACAAAGCAGGAGGGCTCAGGTTTTCCCTTCAGGCTCATCCCTTCTGATAAACAGTGTTGCTGAATGCCCAGTCTTATCTGAGATACTGTGTTCCTGGAGAGCCAGCGCAGTGTGGTAAACATGGAGTCGCCACAGGGTGTTAGGAGCATCTGCTCTGTGCCAGCACAACGACCTGATGCATCATGCAGTCCCCTACACTATGCATACTCCTCCAGGAAGTCTGTCTTACAGAGGTTTTCGAGAATCACCTCCCAACCTTTGGATTTTTGACCCTTCAAGCTCTTCAAGCTGCCAACTCTAGGATACACCTACATTTCTATTTAAGGAACAATCCCATTCTGATTTTGCTTCCTAGGTCAGAATTCCATTTGTCCCCATTGTGTTTGGGCACCCCAATTAGCCTATTTTTTTTTCTTTAAAGATTTATTTGTTTTTATTACAAAGTCAGATATACAGAGAGGAGAGACAGAGAAGAAGATCTTCCATCCGATGATTCACTCCCCAAGTGAGCGCAACGGCCAGTGCTGCGCCGATCCGAAGCCAGGAACCAGGAACCTCTTCCGGGTCTCCCACACAGGTGCAGGGTCCCAAATCTTTGTCCCATCCTCAACTGCTCTCCCAGGGCACAAGCAGGGAGCTGGATGGGAAGTGGAGCTGCCGGAATTAGAACCGGTGTCCATATGGGATCCCAGCGCATTCAAGGTGAGGACCTTAGCCGCTAGGCCACGGCACCAGGCCCATTTTTCTTTCTTTCTTATTAAGATTAACTTGTTATTGGAAAGGCAGATTGGATTTACAGAGAGGAGCGATAGAAAGATTTTTCATCCACTGGTTCACTCCCAAATGATAGCAACGGCTGGAGCTAAGCCTATCTAAAGCCAGGAGGCTATTTTCATGTACCTTTGAGTTCTTAAAGACCGTCTCAAATCTAATTTAATAAATGTAACTGTATAAAGAGGCCCAAGAGCCTAAAAAAAAAAAAATGAACAGGGAGGGGTTTATGAATGAAGACAAGGGGCCAAGAAAATTTCAAATGTGCCTTCATCTTGTCCTCTACCCCAGCCTATCAACCCTGTTGATTCCTTCTTTGAAATGACTCTGAAATTGTTTCCCTTCTCCTGCTCTTGGCCTGAGGTGGGACTTGATCTCTCGCTGTCTGAACCATCCTAGTCCTGAAGAAATAGTAACTCAGTGCTCTACTTGCCTCTTGTGTCCCAAGGCAATTCCAAGTAAAGATGAAGAGCGTCAGCCTCGCGTTGATTTTTTTTTTTCCTAACCCAAATGAAGTCTGTAAAACGTGTACTCATACCACAAAAAACTCAATGGGAAAAGTGCATGATTGTTAGCTATATAATGACATTATTGTCTGGATATAATTAAAAACCAACAACTAAGGAGCAATTTTTTAAACCTTAACAAGCACTTAGTGCTTTGTAGTTCATTTTCATTCTAGGAAAACAATCCCATCTTCATTCTTTGGCAACCCACCCTCTTTATCAAATCCCTAATCTGGGCCGGGCTGGGTGGGGCGGATAATCAGTCAAGAAACACACTTCTCTAAAATTGGATTTTCCATTAGCGAGGGGTGATTCTAGGTTATTTTTTTTCCCTAATACCATTACTCAGTTTGAACAGAGTATGAATTTTTTTAATTTTTACTTATTTTATTTTTTCTTCGTTTTGAGCAGAGTATGAATTTGACATAAGTTTGCATGCTCCACATGTCTCTATTTTCCCACCTCCATTTTTTGTTTCCTAATACTGAATGTCATAATTCAAAATTCCTCCATTCTCTACAGCTTATTTATTCACTCATAAAAGGAGTTCCAAATTGAGAGTTTTGGGAGGCTGCCGTTGTGGAACAACAGGTTGGTTAAGCAGCAGTCTGCAATGCAGCATCGCATGACAGGGCCAGTTCGAGTTCCCTCAGCACCACTTTTATTTTAATATTTATTAATTTTTATTTTTATTGCAAAGTCAGATATACAGAGAGTCAGAGAGTAAGATCTTCCATCCGTTGGATCACTACCAAAGTGGCCACAGCGGCCAGAGCTTAGCCTATCTGAAGCCAGGAGCCAGGAGCTTCTTCTTCCAGGTCTCCCATGCGGGTGCAGGGTCCCAAGGCTTTGGGCCATCCTTGACTGCTTTCCCAGGCCAGAAGCAGGGAGCTGGATGGGAAGTGGGGAAGCCGGGGTTAGAACTGGTGCCCATGTAGGATCTTGTTACGTTCAAGGCAAGGACTTTAGCCGCTTGGTCACTGTGCTATGCCCAAAGCTAATTAAAAGAAAAAATTGTTTATTTTATTTGGAGGCAGATCCAAAGTGGAGCAACTGGAATTCCACCAGCAGCCTTGTAGGCGGCAGCTCTACCAGCTACACCACAGTGCCTTTCCCAGGCCAAATGTCTTTAATTCACATTGTAACAACTGGCATTAATATTAGCTCTGTATATTTACATCAGGCTTTAGCTGGCAAAATATGATCTAATCCACCAAAATGCTGTCATGTTAGTCATGTTAATGCCATCATTCAAAGAGCAATGGAGAAATGGAGACAGTATTTCGGGGTCAGTGCGTTGGCACAGCAAGCTAATCCTCTGCCTGTAGCACCGGCATGCCATGTGGGCACTGGTTTGTGTCCAGCTGCTCCACTTCCCATCCAGCTCCCTGCTAACGTGTCTGAGAAAGCAACAGAGAATGATCCAGGTGTTTGGCTCCTGTACCTGCACAGGAGACCCGAAGGAAGCTCCTGGCTCCTGGCTTTGGATCAGCCCAGCTCTAGCCATGGCAATCATTCTGGGAGTGAACCAGTGAATGGAAAACATTTGTCTCTCCCTCTCTTTGTAAATCAGCCTTTCAAAAACAAACAGTGGGCCCAGCGCAATAGCACTGGGATCCCATATGGGCGCCAGTTCAAATCCTGGTGGCCCCATTGCCCATCCAACTTCCTGCTTGTGGCTTGGTTAGCAGTGGAGGTTTGGGACCCTGCATCCACGTGGGAGACCCAGATTATTTATTTTTATTGGAAAGTCAGATATACATACAGGAGAGTCAGAGAAAGATCTTCCATCCGTTGGGTCACTACCAAAGTGGCCACAGCGGCCAGAGCTTAGCCGATCCGAAGCCAGGAGCCAGGAGCTGCTTCTTCTGGTTTCTTCCACGTGGGTGCAGGGTCCCAAGGCTCTGGGCCGTCCTCACTGCTTTCCCAGGCCACAAGCAGGAGCTGCATGGGCAAGTGAAGCAGCCGAGACACGAATGAATGCCCATATGGGATTCTCTGTGCTTTCAAGGTGAGGATTTAGCCACTGAGCCATCGCACAGGGTACCCCCTTCCCCTAAAAAAAAAAAAAGTTCTATTTGAAATGTCCTTCATGGCGACAGAACCAGGAGGCCTAGCGATCAGGACGACCTACGACTACTACTATTATAACTGAACAGAGGGCAGCCTGTGAAGCCGAGGACTACAACGCAGAGACTTCTGGGGGGAGGAAGTGACGTTGGGCTCACGGCCTGCTGGGCCTGGGCGGGCCCTGCGGGACGCGGATTTCTTGCGGCGTGGACGCCGGCGGGGTCAGCTGGCGTGCTTTCCTCAGTGTCGGGGTCGGACTCATGTGAGGCAGCCGGGGTTTGAGTAAGGCGTTGAGGACCGTCCGGCCGCAGGATAGGACCGGGTACGAGCCTTAGCAGCTCCGTCTCGCTGGTGCATCAGCTGAACAGAATTTCGAAAGGAAGTTGTCCCAGCCGGATAGAAGGCGAGAGGGTGGACGTCCTCGGCTTCGGCTCTGGTTGAGTGGCGTGGGGCGAACTCCGCTGGCGGAGGGAAATCCGGAGTCGGCGAGTTTGGGCGTCAGGTGCGGCGTGGGGTGCAAAGGCGAAGTGAGGCGGTGTGGATGGCTGGGGCGGGGAAGTGGGAGCGCCCAGCACACCGTCCCCAGAGCCGCCCCGCGGACGCTCTCGGATCCAGCCCCTAACCGTTGTGCCTTTTGTGAAGAAATAATACTCCGCACGCAGGTTTCACACGTGTCTCGCTTTCCCCAGCCGTACTTGTCAGTTGTGTATACAGCACCCCAGTTGCTAGTCAGGGGCGTTAAATAACCTGTTAGAAGAACTTGAGGCAAACCACCTGTTTTTCTGGGATGGCAATTAGAGGGATGGTAGGTGCCCCGGTGAACATAAGCACATTAACCTCAACCGGTGGTGGTTTTTGATCTAGCCAGCTGGCGAGAGCATGAGCGAATGGACGAAGAAAGGCCCCTTAGAATGGCAAGATTACATTTACAAAGAAGTCAGAGTGGTAGCCAGCGAGAAGAACGAGTATCGAGGATGGGTTGTGACTACAGACCCAGTGACGGCCAAGTGAGTATGCCTCCTCCCCAAATTCGTGCCTTTTCTCTGTGCTGCGTGCAGGCTGTGGCTCTGACTGGGGAGGCAGCTAAATGCAAGAGTTGAGTCGAATCTCCTCAGAACCTAAGTGCTGCACGAACTGAATGACCCTGTCAGGTCAGCCAAGTGGATAGGATTGGCTCCTGCGAGTTCTTTTCCTCTGTGAAGTGACGGACGTCAGGAAACACACACGGGGTATCACACACAGTCCTCCTCCAGTATGTTATCAGCCAGGGCTGCACATCACAGGACTGAGTGAGCTGAAACATGGCTCTGAAGAGGACTAGAGTACATAGAGTCAAATACTTGTACAACACTAGCAAAAGCAATAATGACCTTAGCTCATATTAAGTAGGGATGCACATTACAGCACACTTTTTGTTTGTGAAAGATGTATTTATTTTTATTGGAAAGGCAGATTTATAGAGCAGAGACAGAAAGATCTTCCTTCCATCATTCAACTCTCCTAGTGACTTTTTTTTCAACTTCCATGGCTATTCCATTTTTATTAAAGATTATATTGGGACTGGCACTGTGGCATAAGGGTGCTGGTTCAAGTTTTGGCTGCTCCACTTCCAGTCCACCTCCTGCTAATGTGCCTGGGAAAGCAGCGAGAATGGCCCAGTGCTTGGGCCTCTGCACTCGAATAGATGTGGAAGAAGCTCTTGACTCCTGCCTGTGGCTTGGTCCAGTGCTGGCTGTTGTGGCCATTTAGAGAATGAATCAGTAGATGGAAGACTTCTCTGTTTGTGACACCGCCTTTCAGATAATTTTTTAAGATTTATTTATTTTTATTGCAAAGTCAGAGATACACGGAGAGGAGGAGAGACAGAGAGGAAAATCTTCCGTCCAATGATTCACTCCCCAAATGACCACAACCGCTGGCGATGTGCCCATCTGAAGCCGGGAACCACGATCTTCCTCCAGGTTTCCCACATGGGTGCAGGTTCCCAAGGCTTTGGGCCATCTTTGACTGCTTTTTCAGGCCACAAGCAGGGAGCTGGATGGGAACTAGGGCTGCTGGATGGGAACCAACGTCTATATGGGATCCCAGTGAGTGCAAGGCGAGGACTTTAGCCACTAAGCTACTGCACTGGGCCCTCAAATGAGTCTTAAATTCACACAGATACACATGAGTGATTAATATTCTCTCCCTCTTTTTGAATAATTTGAATAATTTTCTATGAAGTTTTACATATTTTCATGTTATTTGAAAGTGGAGGGAGGGAGGGAGAGAGAGAGCAAGAGAGATAATACCCAACTGTTGGTTTACTTCCTAAGTGTACAACCAGGAGCCTGGAACTTAATCTGGATTTTCCATGTGGTAGGGAGCCGCTTACTGCTTCCCAGGGTACACATTGGTAGGGAACTGGAATTATAAGTAGAGCCAGGACTCAAACCTAGACATCCAGTAAGTAATGTGGGCATTTCAAGCAGCATTGTTTGTACCAATTACCTGCTCCAGTTTTGTGTCTTTAAATTTCAAAATGGTGGCTGCTGTTGTGGCTTAGCAAGTTAGGCTGTAGTTTGCCATGTTAGCATCCCTTATCAAAGTGCTGATTCAAGTGGCAGCTCCCCTGCTTCCCCTACAACTTCCTATGCATATGTGTGGGAAGGCAGTGGAAGCTGGCCCAAGTTCTGGGGCCCCTGTTACCCTTGTGGGACCGGCCTGCCTCAGACCTGGCTGCTGTGGCCACCTGGGGAGTGACTCATTGGATAGGTGAGAACTCCTTTTCTCTTGTTTTGAAAAAATAACTAATCTTTAAATAAATTCAATTTCTTAATGACTGGCATAAATTTTACATTATTTCTATTAATCTTTGTTGCACTATTCCTAATGTTTTTGTGTACCCACCCTCTCAGTCTGCTCTGAATTTTGCGAATTTTGAGATATATATATATATATATATATACATACATATTTTAACTTTTCATTTTTTGTTATATTTTTGACAATTTTACATAGTTAATTGGGGTAAAAAGGTTCAAGGGCTACAGGAAAGTGGGTAAGACTATTATTTCCATATTGTTTCCTTCATGTATCTGATGTAAAAGGGGATATTAATATATATATATTTTATTTTTTATTTATTTATTTTTTTTAAAGATTTATTCATTTTATTACAGCCAGATATACAGAGAGGAGGAGAGACAGAGAGGAAGATCTTCCGTCCGATGATTCACTCCCCAAGTGAGCCGCAACGGGCCGGTGCGCGCCGATCCGAAGCCGGGAACCTGGAACCTCTTCCGGGTCTCCCACGCGGGTCCAGTGTCCCGGTGCATTGGGCCGTCCTCAACTGCTTTCCCAGGCCACAAGCAGGGAGCTGGATGGGAAGTGGAGCTGCCGGGATTAGAACCGGCGCCCATATGGGATCCTGGGGTGTTCAAGGCAAGGACTTTAGCTGCTAGGCCACGCCGCCGGGCCCAATTTATATATATTTTAAAAGAAGTGTTTAAGATCTGATCCCATTTTTACTCCTATTTTGTTTCATGAATTTCTTTTTATTTTAAATATGTATGTTTTTGTTTTTATTTATGTTTTTGCTTTTTAGTTTAAATATGTATTTATTTGTTTGAAAGAGTTCTAGAGAGATGGAGAGATAGATCTTCCATCTGCTGTTGTGGCCAGAGCTCGGTCAGTCCAAAGCCAGGAGCAGGGGCTTTTCTGTGTTCCAGGACTCCCACATGGGTGCAGGGGCTGAAATACTTGGGCCGTCATCCCCCCGGCTTTCTCAGGTGCATCAGCAGGCAGCTCATGGAAGGTTAGCAGCGGGCACTGCAGTGGCACAGCCAGCACTAACCAGTGGCTTTGCTTGTCACATCACAGCATCGGACCCAGTTATTTCTTTAAAAGTTAAATCTATTCTTTGACTTTTCTAATAGGTGTTTTAGGCACATACTCTGTGATTAAAGAAATACAACTCTCTGCCATCAGTGATTAATTTGGTAATAGTTGGGCCTGGTGGCATGGCCTAGCGGCTAAAAGTCCTCGCCTTGAACACGCCGGAATCCCATATGGGCACCAGTTCTAATCCCGGCAGTTCCACTTCCCATCCAGCTCCCTGCTTGTGGCCTGGGAAAGCAGTCAAGGACAGCCCAATGCATTGGGACCCTGCACCCGTGAGGGAGACCTGGAGGAAGTTCCTGGCTCCTGGCTTTGGATCGACACAGCACCGGCTGTTGCAGTCATTTGGGGAGTGAATCATTGGACGGAAGATCTTCCTCTCTGTCTCTCCTCCTCTCCGTGTATCTCTGACTTTGCAATAAAAATAAATAAATCTTAAGGAAAAAAATCGTTAATAGTGGAAACGGAGTAGATCTTTTAAGAGTGTAGTATGTCATTGCCAAAATTTTTCTATCCCTGCCCGCCTCCCCCCGCCAAAAAAAGCCCAACAACAACACATCTGTGTTGAAATATGTGCTTTTGTTTTATGAATTGGAGATCATTCTGAATACTTTATGCAGTAATTTTACATATAACTCTTGGAGTATTACATGAGCTGAATTACAGAATGAAAAACTTCAAGCTGGATGAAAAATTTAGATGTTTAGTATCCTCAGTGAGCCAAGAAAACCTTGGTAGTGGGAGGGTCATTTCACTAGGGCAGACCACTCTTAGCTCTTCCAGTGACCTGCTTGGGTTGATGTTGCCTCCCGTGCCATTGCTCGTTATCTTTGGTTAGGTTTTTCTCTGCCTTTCAGTTGACACGTAGTGGCTGTATATATCTATGAGAACCTATGAGACGCGCTTGCGGTGTGTGATGTTTGCAGCAGGGGAACCAGCTGCTCTTGGCAGCCCTTCGGGAAGTGAACCAGCACATGGAAGACTTGCAGCATTTCTTTGTTAGAAACATTCAAAAATCCACTTTGCTAGGCTTTTGATATATTCAGTTCATTGTCAACTGTTGGTTTTTCTTTTGCAAACTTGTTCTGAACTTAACTTTCCCTCCCCCCCCCCCCGCCAAGTATTGTCTTGGTGAACTTCCTTGAAGACGGCACAATGTCTGTAACGGGAATTATGGGACATGCGGTGCAGACAGTGGAGACTGTGAGTGAAGGGGACCCGAAGGTGAGGGAGAAGCTGATGCATTTGTTCATGTCTGGAGACTGCCAAGACTACAGCCCCGAGGAGCTGGAGGAGCGCAAGGACAGTCTCAAGAAATGGCTAGAGAAGAATCACATCCCCGTGAGCGAGCAGGGCGATGGCCGCAGCACTCTCTGTGTGGCTGGCGTCCTGACCATAGAGCCCCCCTACGGCCCCGAAAACTGCAGCAGCCCTAATGAGATCATCCTGTCCCGGGTCCAGGATCTTATTCAAGGACACCTTGCGGCTTCCCAATGAGAAGTCAAGAACTTTGGATACACCGATAGAAATAAACTTCCTTTTTTTCAATGAAAAAAATGCTTCGCATGTAAAATTACTTTTTTTTTTAGTATTTATTGATTTTTATTGGAAAGATAGATTTACAGAGAGAACAAGAGGGAGAGAGAGATTTTGCATCCATTAGTTCAATTCCTACGTGGCCACAACAGCTGGAGCTGAGACAATCCAAAACCAGGAGCTTTTTCTGGGTCTCCGACACGGGTGTTGGGTCCCAAGTTTGAGCCATCCTCGACTGCTTTCCCAGGCCACAAGCAGGGAGCTGGATGGGAAGCGGAGCAACCGAGACATGAACTGGTTCATATGGAGTCCCAGCACATGAAAAGCGATGACCTTAGTCACTAGGCTACTGTGCCACAGCCTGTAAAATCTATAACAGGAATTTAAAAATTCATGTATGTGGGTGTGTGTGTGCCTGTGTGTTTTATTTTTTTTTTCCCCATTTTTTTCTTTCTTTTTGGCAGTCTTTACATACTTCATTAGGGCACAAAGGTTCAAGGGCTACAGGAGCCTGTGTTTTAATTCTTCGAAATCTGGTAAAAGCAAAGAAGATTACGAGGGCTGGTGTGGTGGCCTAGAGGCTAAAGTCCTTGTCTTGAACGCGCTGGGATCCCATATGAGCGCTGGTTCTAATCCCAGCTGCCCCACTTTCTATCCAGCTCCCTGCTTGTGGTCTGGGAAAGCAGTCTAGGACGGCCCAACGCCTTGGGACCCTGCATCTGCGTGAGAGACTTGGAAGAGGCTCCTGGCTCCTGGCTTCGGATTGGCTCAGCTTCAGCCGTTGCGGCTCACTTGGGGAATGAATCATTGGACGGAAGATCTTCCTCTCTCTCTCTCCTCCTCTCTGTACATTGTGGAACCTCAGTTTTTACTGCATTTGTAATTTCTGTCTTGCTTACCTGGCAGGGGGCGCTGTGTGAATTCAGGCCTGACGGTCTGTGACACCTGGCAGGTCACATAGGCAGAGCACTCCTCAGGAAGGAGGTCCCTGGTATTAGGTAGACTTGCTTACTACCCTATAAGCCAACCAGTTTGTACTATTTGAAAGTTGCTTGCTTCAAATCCACCAATAGAAGCCTGCCAATTTGCTCTTTTTAAAAGTTAACAGTTAAACTGACCAATCATGACTGTATAGTTGTGTGGAATTGGCCTGAAATGTGTAAAAACGCTGTGCTCTCTGACCTCGGTGTTTCTTCCCCTTCTGCTGCTTTTGCTGCCTTTTCTTTTTTCCTTAAGATTTATTTATTTTTATTGCAAAGTCAGATATATGTAGAGAGGAGGAGAGACAGAGAGGAAGATCTTCCGTCCAATGATTCACTCCCCAAGTGACCGCAATGGCCGGTACTGTGCCGATCCAAAGGCAGCAACCTGGATCCTCCTCCAGGTCTCCTACACAGGTGCAGGGTCCCAAGGCTTTGGGCCGTCCTCGACTGCTTTCCCAGGCCACAAGCAGGGAGCTGGATGGGAAGTGGGGCTGCCGGGATTAGAGCCGGTGCTCTTACAGGTCCTGGCGCTTGCAAGGTGAGGACACTAACTGCTAGGCTACCACACTGGACCTCTTCGTTGGTGCTGCTGCTGCTGCCTACCCTCAACCCCGCGGGGCTGGGGTGATGGCAGGGAGCCTAGGCTGGCCTGAAAATCGCCCTTATGCCTGATGATTTTCTGGGGATCTCAAAATCTGGGCACAACAGTATCTGCCTTTCCATTAAAAGTAAATAAATAAATAAAAAGATTACGAAAGCCAATTTCCTTGATGAAATAAATGAACTGGATCAAAGAGTATCATGCAATGCAGTTAGAAAACCAGGATTTTGGTCTCTTTTTTTTTTTTATTATTGCAAAGTTAGATATACAGAGGAGGAAAGAGGAAGATCATCTATTTGATGATTCACTCCCCAAGTGACCACAACGGCTGGAGCTGAACTGATCCGAAGCCAGGAGCCTCTTCCAGGTCTCCCATGTGGGTGCAGGATCCCAAGGCTTTGAGCTGTCCTCGACTGCTTTCCCAGACCGCAAGCAGGGAGCTGGATGGGGAACGGGGCTGCCGGGATTAGAACCGGCACCCATATGGGATCCCTGGGCATGCAAGGCGAGGACTTACGCTCTAGACTACTGCGCAGCTATAAATGAGTAAATCTTAAAAAAAAAATAAATAAATAGAGGAGGCATACTAGGTCATTGAATTCAGCATGGAAATGAGTGAGAAGGTTTGGAAGGCCCTGGGAAGGGGAGAACCCCGTAGGAAATGACTGCAGTAGTGGTCAGACTTGACCTTGGCCCAGGGGCAGGTTTGGCTGCATATGGTTGGTAGCTGTATTTGCCATCAGACTAATGAGCTGAGAGCAAAGCCTGTTTCTTGGCAACTAAGTGCTGTGATTGTTTAAACAATTTGCCTGTGAACAAAAACCCTAGTGCTGGGAAGGTAAATGGTCCCCCTGGCCAAGGAAACCTGCCTACTTGGGGAGTTGGCCTAGCCGTTTCCTCTGCCAAGCCCTTTCTTTGGAGGTTAATTCACCTGTCCCATATCCCCTGGAGCTGTCTACATCTGCGCTTCCAAGGTCTCAAGAGACTCCTCCCGGGAGAGGGCCCTGCTTGCTGCCTGTAATGTCAGCCAGGACAGTTTTTGAACACAGACGGTATCAAGAACACTTCTAGAACAAAGGACTGCTTCTGAATTTTCCTTGAGTATTTCTAGTCTCCTTGGAAGCAGTTCCCAGCTTTTGCCCTGAGTGCGAACCACCCCATTGTGTTGTGCCCAGATTTTGAGGTCCCCCAAAATCACCAGGGTCTGAAGTTTATCCAAGTGCACAAGAATGGTTTATTCAAGCTCAGCACATCTGAGCCTGGGTTCTTGGTTGAGAGCAGGCAGCTGGCTGACCAACTTGCCAGCTGGTTCACCAGGATCAACACCCCTTACCAAGAATGTGCCCCTCAACAGAACATTCATAGGGTTTTTATAGGGGGCAGCCCACGGTAGCTGGAAAGGGGAAATTCACAGTAGTCTGCAAGGTGAGTGGAAATACCACACATTCCCTACCTATCTCGGCTGGACAGCCCAGGCCTCCAGCAGCTAAGGGAAGCATCCACTTAATTACCTGTGAGATAACCAGACTTAGGTGGGCCTTGATTCATAAGAATTGGGACCCATTACACACACACACACAAAATAAAAGAATTGGGACCCATTAGTGCTAAAGGTGCATAGGCCGTTCAGCCTGCAAGCTCATACAGTTTCTTAGTAGCAATGAGCCATGAACAAATGGTTGGGATTTTGATACTGAGGTTCTTCAGTTGCACATCTCATCTTCCTCCAGCAGATGTGGTGGCTGAAATGGATTTTTCCACTGACCAATTTCATTTTAATGAAAAATTAAAAATATTTATAATTCATTGTTTTGGTTTGATTGAGATTGGTGAACATTTTAGGATGTGTTGAAGTGGATTGAAGAATACTTGAGTCAGGGCTGGGGATCACTAACAGGCTCAGTTTTGAGAGGAATCTGCATAAAGGGACTACAATCTATGTTGAATTCCCTCAACTTCCAAATACAGCTGATTTTGATAATCAGACTATTTTACATTTACGAATTTTCTGTTGTTAAATTTTTTTCCCCAAAAATCCATGCCTGCTTTTCACTCTGTATATTAATTTATATGTCTTCAGGAAGTGTTTATATACTTATAATCTATCCATATAAGGCTTTTCTTCTTTATGTAGTGTTCATAATTTTTTATTTACTTATTTGAAAAGCAGGAAAGAGGGAGAGATCTTCCATCCGTTGGTATGTTCCCTGAATGCCTGCAGTAGCTAGGGCTAGCCAGACATGTCAGAAAGCCAGAACGCCATCCGTCCCCCACCTGGGTGGCAGGCACTGAAGTACTTGATCCTTCCCGGATATACATCAGCAAGAAACTGAATTGAAAGCAGAGAGGACCCAGTCCCAAGTGCTCTGATGTGGTGTGCCAGCATCTGAAGTGGTGGTTTAATCCATTGCACCACAACTTCCCCACACCAGTTTCCATGTTTTTGAGGCAATATTCTATTGTGTTGAATCATAACCTGTTAAAATGACCTATTATCAATGATACTTAACATAGGTATATTAAAATAAAACCACTATATCACAGACTATGAATTCAGGGATATTTTGGTAAACTTAGTGTTGCATGGCCATCATTGCATACAGTTTTTTAGCATTCCATAATCCTCAAAGGTATCTGTTTTTCACTTAATCTCTGTCCAAGCCCTCAGTCCCAGGTAACCAGTAATTACTGTCTATATTACAGATTTGGCTTTTCTGTAAGTTTTACATAAATAACAACAAAATATGATCTTTGTATTGTATCTGACTTCCTTCTCAGCATAGGTTTTTTTAAAAGATTTTTTATTTATTTATTTTTTTAAGATTTATTTATTTTTATTACAGAGTCAGATTTACAGAGAGGAGGAGAGACAGAGGAAGATCTTCCGTCCAATGGTTCACTCCCCAAGTGAGCCACAACGGCCGGTGCTGTGCTGATCCGAAGCTGGGAACCAGGAACCTCTTCCAGGTCTCCCACACAGGTGCAGGGTCCCAGTACTCTAGGCCGTCCTCGACTGCTTTCCCAGGCCACAAGCAGGGAGCTGGATGGGAAGTGGAATTGCTGGGATTAGAACTAGCGCCCATATGGGATCCCGGTGCGTCCAAGGCAAGGACTTTAGCCACTAGGCCATGGTGCTGGGCCTGATTTGTTTATTTTTTATTGGAGAGTCAAATCTACAGAGAAAAGGAGAGAGAGAGAAAGATCTTCTGTCTGATGATTCACTCCCCAATGACCACAGTGGCTGGAGCTGAACCGATCCGAAGCCAGGAACTTATTCTGGGTCTCCCACATGGGTGCAGTGTCCCAATGCCTTGGGCCGTCCTTGACTGCTTTCCCAGGCCACAAGCAGGGAGCTGGATGCGAAGTGGGTCTGCTGGGATTAGAACCGGTGTCCATATGGGATCCTGGTACGTGCAAGTCAAGGACTTTAGCCACTAGGATACTATTTCAGGCCCATAGCACAGTCTTTTGAAGTTCATTCATGTTGTGGCATGCAACAGAAGCTCATTCCTTTAAAATTTCGTTCTGATTTTACTTGAAAGGCAAAGAGATGCACAACAAGTTTTTCATTTGCTTATTTGTTCCTCAAATTCCCACAATAGACAGGGCCACGCCAGGCTGAACAGGAGCCCAAAACTCAACTTGGAAGTCTTTTTTCTTCTTCTTTTTTAAGATTTATTTATTTGATTGGAAAGACAGATGTACAGAGAGGAGGAGAGACAGAGAGGAAGATCTTCCATCCAGTGAATCACTCCTCAAGCTGCTACAACGACTGGAGCTGAGCCCATCCGAAGCCAGGAGCCAGGAGCTTTTCTGGGTCTCCCACGTGGGTGCAGGGCCCCAAGGCTTTGGGCTGTCCTTGACTCTTTCCCAGGCCACAAGCAGGGAGCTGGATGGGAAGTGGAGCTGCCGGGATTAGTACCGGTGCCCGTATGGGATCCTGGTGCGTTCAAGGCGAGAACCTTAACCATTACTCTATCGCACCGGGCCCTCAATTTGGATTTCTAATGTGGGTGGCATTGTCTGTTGAGCCATGGTCTGTGGCTTTCCAGGATGCAGATCAGAAGTGGTGTAGGGCCCGACCTTGTGGCCTAGCAACTAAAGTCCTCGCCTTGAACATGTCGGAATCCCATAATGGCACCGGTTGTACAGTCAGCTATTCCTTCACTCATTGCATCATTTTCCATGGACAGGACCAAAAAGAGGACAGACCGAAACAATCGCTGTGGAAACAAATCCCATGAGCTGTTTCTGCGTTGCTGCCATCTGGGGCACGCTGAGCTCAGCTCTCAAATGCTGACTGACACAGATGCATCAAGATCTCCCTCACAACAGCTAACCTTGTGTTTAAACTGCCTAAATGCTTTAAGCAAACATTCCCCTTGCGTGTGGGTGAATTCGCCCTAATTCCCACATGACTGAGGAGAACAAGGCAGCTCTGGCATCGACTTGTTCAGGCATAATAACGGTGTGTGCACACCACCTGCCCTTTAGGAAGCCACTATCAGGGGAGCCATGAGTGTCACCTTGTGGCTGCCTTGGCGTGTGAAGCCCTGCTCCCCTCTTCCAGGCCCAGGAGCTGGGAACACACTCTGAGTCCCTACGCAGCCAGCCTGGGCTGCTACCAACAATGACGGCCTCGATGCTAATGCCTGACCTCTGGTGTGTTGTCATTGTACACAGCATTTCCACAGGATCGTACGAAAGCCTCTTCGGAGCATGTTCAAACATTGTCTAGAAAGGAGCAAACACTCACCATAGGCCCACAGAACTGCAGGCTGTACTCAAACATATACTTTTTAGGGCCCGGCGGCGTGGCCTAGCGGCTAAAGTCCTTGCCTTGAACGCCCCAGGATCCCATATGGGTGCCGGTTCTAGTCCCGGCAGCTCCACTTCCCATCCAGCTCCCTGCTTGTGGCCTGGGAAAGCAGTCGAGGACGGCCCAGAGTACTGGGACCCTGCACTCGCGTGGGAGACCCGGAAGAGGTTCCATGTTCCCAGCTTCGGATCGGCGCGCACAGGCCGTTGTGGCTCACTTGGGGAGTGAATCATCGGACGGAAGATCTTCCTCTCTGTCTCTCCTCCTCTTTGTATATCCGCCTTTCCAATAAAAATAAATAAATCTTAAACAACAACAACAACAACAAACTTTTAATAATAAAATAAAATATACTCTCTAGGTTAAACTGCTCAGATAAAAGTACAGTAGTTAAAGATGAGAGTTTGTGACCAGCCAGGCAGTTTGGAGTCATCAGACATGGAACTCCAGGAGGAAGCAGACGGACATGTAAAGCTTTGTCTACCTTTGAACAGCCTCTATCTGAGTGTTGAGCTATTCTCACTCACTGAAGACTTCGCAGTTAGACATAATGCCATCACAAGTGTTGTACCAAGTATTTTATTAGGTGTTAACTAGGTTTCAGTAAAGGTAAAACAAATATTTGAAGAAACAATATATGAAGTGCTCCACAAAATTACATTAAAGGCTGACCATTTTCTTGGGGCTCAGAAATCCACATTCATCTGAAATGATACACTGAAATCGGATTCTTAAAAAGATTTGCTTATTTGAAAGGTAGTTACAGAAAGAGGAGAGAGAGAGAGAGAGGAAGACAGAATCTTCCACCCACTGGGTCATTCCCCAAATGGCATGAGTTGGGCTGAGCCAAGGCCAGGAGCATGATCTGGGTCTCCCAACTGGGTGCAGGGACCAAAGCACTTGGACCCCTGTCTCCTACTTCCCCCGGGCACTTTCCAATAAAAATAAACAAGCCTTTAAAAGAAAGAAAGAAAATCCTGCAGGTTGCAGGTCATCTGGGCTGATAGCTCTTGCTCGAGCATGAGTGGCTACAGCATGGAAAGTAGAAAGCAGCTTTGTGAGAGTTAATGCAGTTTCCTTCATTTCTTCTAAGGGTTCCAACTCATGTCATGCTGTAATGTGAGCCTTGCTTCAGTAGCAAGGCAGAATTGCATTCTGGGGATGTTGTGCCTATGCGCATGTTTCATGTGAAGTGATGCCTTTTAAAAATACTGCTTAGGGGGCCCAGTGTGGTAGCCTAGCGGCTAAAGTCCTCGCCTTGCATGTGCTGGGATTCTAGATGGGTACCAGTTCATTTCCCAGTGGCCCTGCTTCCCATCCAGCTCCCTGCTTGTGACCTGGGAAAGTAGCTGAGGACCGCCCAAAGCCTTGGGACCCTGCACCCAGTGGAAGACACGGAAGAGGCTCCTGGTTCCTGGCTTTGGATTGGCTCAGCTCCAGCTGTTGTAGTCACTTGGGCAGTGAATCAATGGATGGAAGATCTTCCTCTCTGTTTCTCCTCTTTTTGTATCTATCTTTCCAATAAAAATAAATAAAAATCTTAAAACCAAAACAAGAAAAGTACTGCCTAGATACTAAGTTGCTCAGATGCATGGAGGCATACACACACTTGATCATTTTGAACCACTTGGGAGATTTCCCCAAAACTTAACTGAATACCTTGAAATGTTCACCCCTTCATGGTGGTGGTCTTGTCAAACGGTTTGAATTCTGCCTACAGTATTAACCCTGTAACTCTGTCCTTAGGTCCAAAGAAACAGTATTTGGCTCTTTCTGGCCACACTGATGAATGTGCAGGACAATGTGAAGGTATTTATAGAAATATTTTTCAAAATGCTAGTGCCTATCAGAGTCAGTGGCAACTGGAAATGAGCGATCTCAGGAGAGGTGGTTTGTCTGGTGGTTTCTACCACTGTAACTCCTACACTAGCACGGCAGCCTTGTCCGCCACGCCTGACTCTGCCCTGAGAAGCCCGGCACAGTTCTCCTTTGGATAATGGAAGCACAGTCCTCAGATCTGGTGGGCTTGGCAGATAAGGATTCCCAATCAGAGAACGAAGACACCTAGATTGTTCTGTTTATTCTTTTTTAATATTCATTTACTTATTAGTAGAGTCATATATAAAGAAGACAGAGAGCTAGTTATCTTCCATCTGTTGTTCACTTCCCAACTGGCAAAGGTCAGGGGTGGGCTGGGCTGAAGCCAGGAGCCAGGAGCTTCACCCAAGTCTTCCATGTGGTGCAGGGCTCAAGGCTTTGGACCATCCTATGTTGCTTTCCCAGGCCATTATCAGGAAGTTGGATCAAAAGTGGAGCAGCTGGGACTTGAGCCAGAACCCACATGGAATGCCAGGACTACAGGTGGCGGCTTTACTTACTATGCGACAAAATTGGCGCCTCCTCTGCTTTTAACAGAAGGTTATGGATAAGACCAGACTCCATTTTAATCCCAAAATGATTCATTAAAAATTGTTTTTCTAAAAAATAAAACAAACAAAAAACAAACACAACTATTTTTCTAAGCTGATCTTAATGAGTAAAAATACTCCCCAACCAAGTGTGCTTCAGTGGCCAGTAGCCAAAAATGAAATTTTAATTTTTCTTGCTCACATGATTTTTTTTTTTAATTTTCTGTTCGGATTTCTCAGTTGCACATTTGTCACATAAAAAACAAGTAAGTATTTCACTTCATGCCCAATAAAAAATAGGAGAAAAGATAATATGGATTAGAACAGGATTGTATTCAACATTCCTTTTTTGGGTTATCAGGTGAATTTCATTCACTCTGGAACAGTCACGAGGAAAGCAGAAAGCCAGGCTGGGTTTTAGACTCTCTGACCATGGACGTTCCAAACTGTGCCGGGAGAGCCCACGACCTTGTTAGCCGGTGCCTGGGAACGTGCTGGGGTGGCCGGTGCCTTGGTGGATGCTGCGCTGTGTGCCGGGCCCTGGCACGGGCCTGCAGCTGGAGGTGCTGCTGTGACTTGCAGGAGAGGGATGAGCCATGTCCCGAGACTGCTCTCTCACTGGGTGGTGACCAGCTTCACAATTGTGCTGATGATGCGCGAACCTCGGGGACACGAGCACAGGTCTATGCTTGGGTTTTTAATCTTATCCTGGAGGAGCTGGTCAAGTTCACCACGAAGTTCTTTTACTAATTCAGCCACCTACGACGAAAGGTACAACCTTAGCAGTGCCTGTAGCAGCAATCAGGATCGTCATGATTTAGATTTCTGTACTAATTGTAACTTCATTAGGAGAAAAAGATGAAACCCAGTTTCACAGCTTGTATAAAGAAACAAACCATGTTGGGAAGGATGCTCCTCCTTAGTGCTTTCAGAGCTGGCTCACCTTAGCACCTGCCCGTGGGGAGAAGCAGGAGGCGGGCAGCTGCGGCAGTGAAAACGAGGGCTAGCTGACAAAACCCACAATCTTCTCCTGGGGAGGGGCCGTGCAGTCAGATGGCATGCTGCTCGTGCTGCCAGCACTCTGGCACTGAGGTGTCTCCCCCACATCTGCTTCACCCCTCCTCCAACTCAGAGCAGCTCATGCTCCGAGCCTTGCCTGCCTCGGTGTCCATGCTGTCCCTCTAGCCACAGCAACTGGCTTAGGAGAGGGGCAAGGGTCTTTCATTGTCCTTGGGTGAGACTGCGCAGATGTCAAGCAAGTGTAAACATCTTGCTGCTACAAGGTAGGCCAGGCTTTTGTTATCACTGAGCTGTGTGTGAAATGAAATGAACCTCGCCTCGTCCTTAATCCGCGCTATACACTGTGGCAGCTGCAAGTCACATGTGGCTCACCAAATGACCACATGAAAGCTAGCCAGGGGCCCGGCAGTGTGGCCTAGCGGCTAAAGTCCTCGCCTTGAAGGTGCCGGGATCCCATATGGACGCTGGTTCTAATCCCGGCAGCTCCACTTCTCATCTAGCTTTCTGCTTGTGGCCTGGGAAAGCAGTCGAGGATGGCTCAAAGCCTTGGGACTCTGCACCCATGTGGGAGACCTGGAGGAGGTTCCTGGCTCCTGGCTTCAGATCAGTGCAGCATCGGCTGTTGTGGTCACTTGGGGAGTGAATCATTGGATGGAAGATCTTCCTCTCTGTAAATCTGACTTTGTAATAAAAATAAATAAATCTTAAAAACAAAAAAGAAAGACAGCCAGTCCAAGCTGAGCTGTGATGCAAATGTCAGATATGGTGCAGTACGCTACGCCTCTGCCTGCAGCACAGGCATCCCATGTGGGCACTGGCTGGTGTCAGGCTGGCTGTTCCACTTTGAATCCAGCTCCCTGCTTATGACTTGGGAAGACAGCACAGGGTGATTAAAATCCTCAGGCCCTTGCACCCATGTGGGAGCCCAGAGGAAGCTCTTGGCTCCTGGTTTTGAATTGGCTCAGCTCTGGCCAGGGCAGCCATTTGGGGAGTGAACCAGCAGATGGAAGACCTCTCTCTGTCTCTCCTGTCTATAACTTATTCAAATAAAAATAAAACAATTCTAAAAAAAAGTATAAAATCACAGTAGATTTTGCAGACTTAGTATAAAAAGTAAAGGTAAAATATCTCAATTTTTATATTGCTTATATGCCAAGGTTAAAACATTTGGATGTATTAAAACCAACTTCACAAATTACTTTTTAAAATGAAGTTACTAGAACAATTAAAATGACATGTGGCTCACTCCTCATTTCTATGAGACAGTGCTGCTCTACATGCATAAATAGGCCAATCAGTTTCCTTGAGGGTTTAAATTGGTGTTTCTACTTTTTGCAACACAACCATGATTTAGGGGGGTGGGAGTGGGGTCTCTTTCACAGGTGCTCAACACAAATGTTAACATGAATTTCTGTTTCTTACATATATACTTCCCATACTGTTTCTTACACGGGCTACACAGAGACCTGACAATAAAAAAATTCAGATAAATTAGGTTAAAATATAAGTGGCAGTGGTGAATCAGGCTGATCTTTTTTCATGCATTTTTGTTCATCTGCATTTTTTCTTTGGTGAGTGTATCTTATTTACAGAGCTGTAATGGAAGTCCAGCCCCTCTGCCTCCCAGCTTCTGGTCCTAACCCTTTCCCACCCGCAGCGTGCCAGCTGGCACTCTCTCTGGGCCTCTGCCCTGGCTGCCCTCTGCCTTCACTTTTCTCAGCGTCCTGCTGCAGACCTGTTGCTCCCTCTTCATGAGCCGTCGATCCCTGAAGGAATGCATGGTCACAGGCCCATGAGCGCTTACCTGATGGGAAGCAGCCACGAAGCGGATCCAGCCGTCATCCAAGGAGACCACGAACTCTCCCTTTTGCAGCCGCACGCTCACCTGGCCGCCTCCGAACAGGACCAGCGGGTACACAGACACCATGCTGCAGTCCCGGATGAACACCCGGCTGGTTTTGATCTTCTCATGGTACAGCAGGTAAGGGCTGTCGAAGTGTCTGACCTGTGACACGAAACCTCAGGTGAGGCCTGCTGTGACGGCCAACACCAGGGCAATCCCGCCAGTCCCATCAAAGGACTTTCCAAGGATGTAGGCATAGTTAGACACAAAGAGTAGGACTGACAGAGATATTCCATCCATGGCTCCATTTCCCAAATGGCTGCAGCTGCTGTGGCTGGGTGAAGTGGAATCCAGGAGCCTAGAACTCCCTCAGAGCCTTCCCTGCGGGCGCAGGGGCCCAGGGACGTGGCCCATCCAGCTGCTTTCCCAGGCACATGAGCAGGGAACTAGATTAGAAGTGCAGCAGCCGGGTCTCAAACTGGTGCCCATATGGGGTGCTGACAATACAGGCTGTGTAGCAGCGTCGGTCCTAAAAGCAATTCTTGATGCTCTCCCCTTGTAGGTTTTCCCATTCAGGAAGTGACACTCCGGTTCTCCCACAGTAGCTTGGGCCCCCTTGGCAGTCATCCTTCTGGGCTCTTTCCCCTGAGTCCCAGCAGCTCTATTGTCAGAATACATAGTGGGATGTCATATTCTCACCACGTCCACAGCTACACCCTTCATACAAACCGCTATCCACTGCCATCAGCACCGCACTGGCTGCCCCCCGTGCTCACCCCGCTCTTTCTCAATCTTCATGGCCTCCTGAGCACACAGCAGCCACAGTGATCTTTCAGAAACTTCAAACAAATCATGCCTCAAAACCCTACAATGGGACCCAGTGCAGCGGCCTAGTGGCTAAAGCCCTCGTCTTCAAACTCCGGGATCCCATATAGGTACCAGTTCTAATCCTGGCAGCTATGCTTCCCATCCAGTTCCCTGCTTGTGGCCTGGGAAAGCAGTCAAGGATGGCCCAAAGTCCTGACACCCTGCACCTGCGTGGCAGACCTGGAGGAAGTTCCTGGCTCCTGGCTTCGGATCGGCTCAGCACCAGTTGTTGCGGTCACTTGGGGAGTGAATCATTGAATGGAAGATCTTCCTCTCTGTATATCTGACTTTGCAATAAAAATAATTACATCTTTAAAAAAACAAAAAACCTACAGTGGTTTCCCAAGGGTACAATCAAAAATGCTTGACATGGCTGCTGAAGCCCTACAGGACTTGACCCCAGCCTGCCTATCCCAAGGCGTCTCCTCTCACCCATCGTCCCACTCCACAGACACTGGTTGTGGTCAGCCATCTCCTACAGCACCTCACGTATGTTCTCACCAAAGGGAACGTATTGGGGGCTGTGCACCCAGTCCTGCTGCTGGAATGTTCTCTCCTTAGGCTCCTCTCTCTTCACTTAGGATCTGCTCAACTCAAGATTTCTTCCCTGACTATATGACATAAAAGGGCCTTTCTCCAAAATAAATAAAAATTAAAAAATTTCTAGTTGGTAGTTTTTATGGCACCGTGAGTTAAGCCACTACTTAGTGCCTGCATCCCGCATCTGAGTACCAGTTCCAAGTCCTTGCTTCTCTGTTGATCCAGCTCCCTGCTAGGGCACCTGGGAAGGCTTGCGTTTCTGTTACCTATGCAGGAAACTCAGAGGGGGTTCCAGGATCCTGGTTTCAGATTGGCCCATGTATTTTAGAAGTAAAACTGTGGATGGAGACCTCTAGGTCTCTGAAACACTGCCTTTCAAGTAAGTAAAAAATGCCTTTAAAAAAAAAATAAAAGGGTTGGAGTGTGTACCATGGTATTTTAGGCTAAAACTCTGCCTGCAGTGCTGGCATCGCAGAAGGGCACCAGTTCAAGCCCTGGCTGTTGCACTTCTGATCCAGCTCCTTGTATGGCCTGGGAAAGCAGCAGGGGGCGGTTCAGGTTCTTGAGCCCCTGCACTTATGTGGGAAACCTAGAAGAGGTTCCTGGCTTCAGGTCAGCCCAGTTCCAGCCGTTGTAGCCATTTGGGTAGTGAACCAGCAGATGGAAGATCTCTGTCACTCTGCCTTTTTTTTTTTTTTAAAAGATTTATTTATTTTTATTTTTATTACAAAATCAGATATACAGAGAGGAGGATAGACAGAGAGGAAGATCTTCCGTCCGATGATTCACTCCCCAAGTGAGTGCAATGGCTGGTGCTGTGCCGATCCGAAGCTGGGAACCAGGAACCTCTTCCTCCAGGTCTCCCAGTGGGTGCAGTGTCCCAATGCCTTGGGCCGTCCTTGACTGCTTTCCCAGGCCACAAGCAGGGAGCTGGATGGGAAGTGGAGCAGCTGGGATTAGAACTGGCGCCCATATGGGATCTCGGTGCGTTCAAGGCGAGGACTTTAGCTGCTAGGCCACGCCGCCGCAGCCCGGACATTTTTAACTCCCTTCTTTTCTCCTTCATCTCCCCTGGCAGCTTCATTGAAATCTACTTTCAGGGACATCACACTAGACAGTGAGAAGTTAAAGAGGATCAGAATTCACTTCTACTGCAGGGAGCTCACAGTCCCAGGATGGAGACACCATAAGCTGATATGCTAAGCGCAACAATGGACACAGGGACACCACGTGATCAGCATGGGTCAGTGTGCAAGTGAAGAGTGACAGGGCCAGTGGCCACAGAGGAAGTGACTTTGCATGCAGCTTATCATGGAATGAGAATATCGTCCAGGCACACAGGACAGTGTATGCCAAGCCATGGCACGGGGGCCTCTGGACAGTCTGGTGTTGCTGGAGCATACAGAAGTGCAAAGGGATGGTTGTACAGGATGTGGCAAAGGAAGGGGTCAAATGTGAAGGGTCGTGTAGGAGTTTGTGGAATCCTCTTTAAATGAAGCCTTAAGCAAGGGACCGACAGGGTCAAATGTATGTTTCGTAAAGTAATTCTGGTAGTAGCGGTGGTGAAGTAGAAAAGAAAGCACCAGCAGTAAATCACAGTCGTTCAGGCCAATGAGCAGTGCTTGGGATCTGAACTGAGGAAGCGCCAGCGGAAGAGCAGGCGAACCTGACAGATGTCAGAAAGGTGGCACGGCTGGGTCTTGGTGACTGCCTTTGCTGCAGTGAGGACACTGCTGCAGTAGCCTCGGTTATTTTAGGGTTCAGATTTGCATGAGACTGTTCTCCAAACAGACAACACAGAAGAATAGGGAAGTGGGAGCTAATGTCACGTGGAGCCAGGTAGGACAATGAAGCTGGGATGCCCACTGGATCTACAGCTGGGAGATTACTGGTGCCTCCTGATGAATGCAGACAGAGGAGGCAGGGTCCAGGGGCAAACAGCTCACAGCGGCAGGAAGGATGAGAACGTAGCAGACAGGGTTGGCAAGGATGGGTCATTCATTCCTTTTCCAGGCACAGATTCCGTGACGTGATTAGCTCATGACTTCTTAAGTCATCGTTGTACAGAAAGTTTTACATCTGACAGGAAGGATAAGCATCTGCATCCACTAGAATTTTCTTAAAATAGAATTTTTCCAGAAATAATTCATTTGCTAGTCCATTTATGTTTATTCAACCTTCCTTCAGTCCGCAGTACCCCTGGGCAGAGCAGGTGGAGAGAACAAGGTGGGCCTGGGCCTGAGGGGCTGCTGCTCAGCCCAGGACTGTCCCACATGTCTCGGGAAGCAGAGAGCACCATTCTGACCTGGTAGATGACAGACGAAGGGTGGATATGCACGTAGCCATCATTCTTGGTGACAAACTTCAATTCAGTGGATATGGGCTGCATTCGGACGGTTCCGGTGCGGGTCTTCTGAAACTTCCCTTCTGGGGCTTTCACCTACACAAATATCGGTAACAATAGGTATGTAATCCATAGATTTCTCACTGCAGGAAATGCCCCTCGATACAAAGCCAGTCTTGTTTGAATAGCATTATTGCCTCTTGCATCTCTCACGCTGTTCCCTTTAGAAGGCAAAACAAGCACTTAGGGGACGTCGAGCAGTGGGAGGTGCAGTAGGTCTGGGCGACTGCCGCTTGCACTGTGACTGCACGGGGCAGAAGCCACACTGGCCAGGGACCTGGGCAGTAATCCAAATCCCAGGGCATTCCCATTAGAATTTCTTCCAAAACAGACTTTTAAAGACTTATGCATAAATAACTTAATTGAAAAAAATGTATATACATGTTAAATGCAAAATTTTTGCAAAAATATGATTACTGCAGAAAATACATATTAGTTAAAAAAGAATTAAAATCTGTAATCACACGGTTAAAAATGTGTTGATATTTGATCAGTTTTATGCTAAGACGTGCTTATGTACAGAAATAAAATCATAAATATATAATTTTATTTAAAATATCCATGTCTTGAAGTTCAAATAGAATCTTAAAAATAATTTAAGACTTACTTTTAAACCGAATTATTATGTTTTTGAATCAAATTTCGAAGTGAATTCAAGCAACAAGACTTCCTCCCAAGCTTGCATTATGCTGGTTCATATTTAATTCTTTCTTTGACGACTGACACTGAGCCAGCTCCCCAGGTCCTGGGGCTAAGGGCACACCGCCACCTCCTCACACCCACGGAGGGACCAGCGGTGGCCTTCTCCCACTCCCACTGATGGTTCTTGCTTCTACATCTAAGTATCCTTATGCTTTCTCTCCTCACTTTCCTTTTCAAAGTATCTTTTTATTTTGAAATACAGGAAATTGAAAAATAATATAGGGTTGCTTATATCCAACCAGCTTCCTTGAAAGTTAACAGTTTACATAACTATAATGTAACATTAAAAACCAACAAATTGATACCTAGTATTTTAAAGTAAATTTCAAAAGACTGAAAAACGTTCAAGTGCTAAGCAGAAAATGAGCCAGGAAATGATGTGCAGATTTCAACTGAACATTTAACAACAAAAGCCTTGAGGAGTGACTCAGCATTCTGCCAAATCCAAGTTCTTTCTAAGTTTGAAATGGTTCCCTGTTAGCACAGGATAATAAGTCCAGTAAGTTCAAAAGCCCTTAGGTAGGGTTTTCTAGAAGGCTAGCCAAAGGTGATCCATAGCCAAACATGGCTATATTCTTCTCCAATTGTAGTCCAGATTAGTGGCTTGATGGAAACCAGAGCTGTGGTTAGACTAACAGAGACGGTTCATTACATCCTGGTTGGCTGACAGGAGCCATGAGGTTTGTCTTAATTCCCAGAATGTCGCAAGGATTATAAAAGCAGATCATCTGATATAAAAAGTATGTTTGGGGCCTGGTGCAATAGCATAGTGGTTAAAGTCCTCGCCTTGCATGTGCTGGGATCCCATATGAGCACTGGTTCTAACCCTGGTGGCCCTGTTTCCCATCCAGCTCCCTTCTTGTGGCCTGGGAAAGCAGTTGAGGACGGCCCAAAGCTTTGGGATCCTGCACCCGCATGTGGGAGACTTGGAGGATGTTCCTAGTTCCTGGCTTTGGATCAGCGCAGCACCGGGCATTGTGGTCACTTGGGGAGTCAATCATCAGACGGAAGATCTGACTCCCTGTCTCTCCTTCTCTCTGTATATCTGACTTTGCAATAAAAATAAATAAATTAAAAAAACCAACAATAAGCCTGTTTGTTAAATTTAGGTAGCCACACAGATTTGAGGACCTGAAGGGCTGGAAATGTATACTAAATTGAAAAGGCTGTACGTCTGTGTGCAAGGTGACTAATGCACTCAGAGATTGGAGGGCTCAGGGGAGGCGCTGAATTACCTGTACTACGTTCGGATACAGAGCAGCACACAGCACTGCGGATATCAGCTTGTGGTTCTCCGCGTTTGAGTTTGCCTGTGAGAGAACCACAGCAGTAATGGTCTAAGTAATTTCACCAAATAATGTGGCTACTTCTGTCTTGAAATGACTATTACACTTCATTTGATCTCTGTATTAAGACAGAAAAGAACATCCAATTTCTCTTTGCTGGAAACATTATTCCTTGCAAAGCAAAACACAGTCCACTGGACTGCGGTCACAGAGGCCCTTGGTGTGCAGCCCACCGCCTTCTCCCGGCTCCCTGCAGAGCAGTGACAAAGCCAGTGTTCCGAAGCTCAGGGGACCCACTGCAGGTGCTAACTGCACTTAGGCTAGCAGGCCTCAAGTTCAACCTGAAGAAGTGTCCTTCCTAGTGCATAAAATCCTTGGGTGGGAAAAGGCTGGCCTGATTGCAGAAAACATTGCCAGCCAGAAAATCTATTATTCCTCTTAAGAACTGGTCAAGAACCAGTGAAAAATGTGAAAATCAAAATCAATAGCAACAGCATGATGAGAAGACAGGACTGCCCCTGGGCCCCTGCTCCTGCGGTAGCAGACGACAGGAATGCCCACGCATGTTGCTGTGCTCCCATCCCGTCCCATCCCGTCCCGTCCCGTCCCATCCCGTCCCATCCCATCCCGTCCCGTCCCGACCCGTCCCATCCCATCCCATCCCGTCCCGTCCCGTCCCGTCCCGTCCCGTCCCATCCCATCCCATCCCATCCCATCCCATCCCATCCCATCCACGTGTGAGTCAGGAAGAAATAAGACTCCCAGCGCGGCGTTTACCTCTTCCCCGGTGGCGTCTAGGACACCATCTCCTCCCTGAGCCCTTCTCTCAATTTCTCGTGCGTGGAGTCCCTCCTTTACAAACCCTATATCCGATAACAGTTCAGTGAACTGTCGTTTGAGGCTGGCCATTTCCTAAAATAAATGCAAAAAGAGCCAGGTGACCAACTCTGGGGAGGTAAGTGTGGAATGGCACAGCAGCAAGTGGCTGTGTAAACCTACCGCTGTAGTGCAGACTGATGTGGATCCTATGGAGTCAGCAGTTAGCAATGAAGATCATCCTTAAAGATCTATTGTTGCTACTAAAGACAGAATGACAGAAGCAGGGAGAGAATGCGTGGTAATTTGGTCCTGTCATTTTAGCAACAGGGTTGACCGAAAGTGATCTGTACCAAGACACATGATCATCAAGCTCTCTTCAATTGAACATAAGGAAAAGATCCTTAAATGTGCACGGGAAAAAAAAAAATCGATTGACATATGGAGGAATGGCAATAAAAATCACAGGAGACCTCTCACAGGAAACTCTATAGGCCAGAAAAGAATGGAGTGACATATTCCAGATTCTAAAAGCAAAAAACTGTCAGCCCAGAATAATGTATCCAGCTAAGCTTTCTTTTGTCTTTGAAAATGAAATAAAATTCTCCTACAGTAAAGAAGAGTTAAAAGAATATGTCTCTTCCAAACCTGCTTTTTTTATACCATTTTTATGATACTTAAAGATGTTCTCTTGTCAGAGAAGAGGAAAGGCAAATGTGAAGAACATCCCAGTAAAATGACAACAGAAGACTAAATCAATGAACAATCCACTGCTAAAATGACAGGACCAAATTACCACCCACTCATATTAACCCTGAATGTAAATGACTTAAACTCATCAATCAAATGTCATAGATTAGTAGACTGGATTAAAAACACAAAACGCATCTATTTGTTGTTTAAAGGAGATACATCTCACTAATAAAGATCAGTGGAAAGTACATCTCATGGATTTTGATGTTTTTGTTTTTAGTTTCATTTCTTCAAAAATGTCAGGAGTTTCTTCTGGGTCTCCAAAGCAGGTATCAGGGGCAGAATACTTTAGCCATCTTCTAGCGCTTTCCCAGGCACATTTGCAGAGAGCCAAATGGGAAATGGGTGGCCAGGACACAAAGTAGTGCCCATATTGGATGCCTGCGTTGCAGGTAGCAGCTTTAGCTGCTATGCCACAACACCGGCCCCTTGTATATTAAAGAATTTTTTTGTCTGTTGTTTTTCTTAATGGAGTTTCAGAACTCTGGCTTTGGCCTGGGCAAGCCCTGGCCATTGTGGACATCTGGGGAGTGAAGCAGCCAATGAAAGATCTCTTTCTCTGTCTCCCTTTCTCTTTGCTTTTCAGATAGATTTTTAAAATTAAAAAAAAACATGTCTGGTATAATTATTGAAAAAAACTGACATCCAATAAATAGTCCCCACCAGAGTATCTACAGCATATCCTAGCCTCCTCATTAAGTAAACAGATTCACCGAACCAGGCTGCTTAAACGTTTGGCTCAGAAGGCTTGACGCTACAGTTCGGAAGTCCATTTCACACAGCTGTCAAAAGCCAAGCGTATTCTAGAAATAATGTTTTCAGTGTTGGGATGGGAGCAAGAGAAAAGCTGCAACGCCCTCTAGTGTTCTGCTGTAGCAGGGAAGCAATGAGAAGGAAGTGTCCCACAGCTCACCTGCAGAACTCGGCCCGACAGGAAGTTCTGTCTGCAGTAGGTGTAACTGGCATGCATGCCTTCTTTTGTACTTAGCTGCCATCCCTAAATTTGGGAGAGAATCAAACTGAACTCACTCTGTCTTTCATGCCAACTAAAGTAATAACCCCAAGCCGTAAGGTTGCATGCTCACCTTATAAGCTCGCAGGAGGGCCAGGTAGTCACTGTTGGCGAATGCAAACTCCAGCTTCTTCTGGTTAGCCTCCTCTTTCTTATCCCAGGGAGACACCTAAACGAGCAAAACCAGACTTGAAAGGTCACATTTAATCTGAGTTTCAAATGATGCTGTGCTGATGCAGAAACCAGCCAGCTGCTTTTATGTGGAGCAAAGCCAGCTTAGTGGTCAGAAGGCTAGAGCAATTACAGCGACAGGCAGCAAGCAACTGTTTGACTTGTCCCGAGGATCAGCTCCTTTCGGTCTTTAAGGCAAGAGTCATCAAAGAGCCACTTGCTCCAGACACCCTGTTGTTAGTGCTGTGTTGTCTTCGTTATCCAAGTTGTTATCTTTCAGATTTGACTCTCCCCTGCTCTTACAGCAATTGCTATGCTTTCCTCTGATCTTAAGGTGTACACGTCCAGCATTCATTCACACACTTGGAACACTGCACAGAGGCGGATTTTTCCTACTTTCCGACGCCCATGACAGGCCGATTCTGTAATCCCATAAGGCCTCTGGGTTCTCACACCCTGCTGCTGCCAGCAAGCTGTGGCAGGTCCTTACAACAAGCTAAACAGAGGCTCAGGCTCTGCCACCCCTGAAAATCATCTTAGTGCTTTTCTCTAACCTCCTGCAGTCACCAGGGCTGGGCTAGGCTGATGCCAGGACCTGGGAATTCAATCTAGATCTTCCACATGTATGGCAGGATCCCAAACGCTCGAGCCGCCACCTGCTGCTTCCTAGGATCTGCATCAGCAGGAGCTGGAATGGGGAACAGAGCTAGTACTTGAACCAGGTACCAATGTAGGCTGCAGGCATCTTTTTTTTTTTTAAGATGTATTTTATTTTTATTGGAAAGTCAGATATACACAGAGGAGGAGAGACAGAGAGGAAGATTTTCCGTCTGATGATTCACTCCCCAAGTGACCACAACGCGTGGTGCTGCGCGAATCCAAAGCCAGGAGCCAGGAGCTTCTTCCGGGTCTCCCACACGGGTGCAGGGTCCCAATGCCTTGGACCGTCCTCGACTGCTTTCCCAGGCCACAAGCAGGGAGCTGGATGGGAAGTGGAGCTGCTGGGATTAGACCCGGCGCCCATATGGGATCCCGGGGTGTTCAAGATGAGGACTTTAGCTGCTAGGCCACGCCGCCGGGCCCAACTGCAGGCATCTTAATGTTTAGGTCAAACATTCACCTTCTGAATGACTTTAGAGCTAACAAAATGCCAAAAAAATATTATTTTTTTACTTAAAGGTAAAATTCCTTCCTCTTAAGGAAGGCTGATGTGAATGGGATTACATCTGCGAGACTCATGTCCACGTGGTGAAGCACAGGACAGGGGCTCAGTTTGGCTGAGGATGACATCACCATTGCCCATGAGTCTGTGTTCCAATAAAACAGCCATTGAATCATTGATTTAGATGACCAATGGCTGTTCACCAGGCTGACCGACTGTGTGTCTTTGGGCAAACTGTCACCCCTCTGGTTCTTGCTTTTACCATTTGTTGTTAAAGGAGAACTAGATTAGGATCTTTTTATAATATATAAATACTATGAATAATATGAGTACTATGCGTTTATAATTCCATGAAGTACAGCATTAAAATGGAAGGCAATGATTATATGCAACTCTTCCCCTATCTACACAGAAAAAGTCATGATTAAAAAAATAAAACAGATTGACACTCCATTTAACAACAGACTAGCCACTTTCCTGGAGTGCATGCGGAGCTCTCAGCATAGACCACACTCCTGAGCATAAAATTAAGCACAAGTTTTGAAGGATTGAAATAATACATAAAGTGTGTCCTTTGAGCAAAAGACTGAAATTAGAAATCAGTTAACAGAAAAGAGAAAGCTGAGGAATTCACAAATATGTGGAAATTAAACAACACAAACCCAAACAGCTAATGAATTGGAAGAAATAAACAGCGAAATGAGATGAATAAGGGGAGGTCACGTGGCCTAGCAGCTACATGCATCCTGTACCAGAGTGCCTGGGTTCAACTCCCCACTCCCCTACTAACTGTATGTTCCTGCTCATGCAGAATTGAGGAGGCAAGAGCAGGCGATGGCTTAAGGAGCTGGATCTCCAGCACCCTTGTGGGAGACGGAAGACCTTGACTGAATTCCTAGCCTCTGGCTTGGCCTTGTCTAGACCTGGCTATGGCAGGTATTTGTACACCTACGGCAACACTGCTGTTTCTCTGCTGCTGTTCACTTACGAAAGGAGACTTAAATGCCAAGCTGGCGGCGATGGTGAGAGCAGGATCCAGACAGCGGAAGATGGAGCCGAACAGCATGAGCTTGCCGATTCTCACGTCCACGGGCAGAGAGGCCAGGTGATAGCCCAGGGGGGTCAGCTGCTCATCTGCAGTCAACGCTCCCAGGTCCTGTAGTCGGATCTTGGAGGCATGAAGAGAATCAGCGTGCGGAGGTTCGATGAGCTGAGAGAACACGGATTGGAGACTGTGGCTGTTAAACATGTCTAAAATTTTAATTCTGAAAAGAAGAAAAATGAGTAACTTGTCAATTATTATTCTGATGGGATGGTCCTAAAAAATTAGTTTCTTTCTGGAGTAAGAACAGTTTGCAGTTTCCCAGATACAGATTTCTATAAACCACACAATGCTAGCTTAAAAAAAAAAAACTCTAATGTTTCTCAGACTTCTTTATTCCTCTCACGTCTACTGCTTCTACCTTAGTTTAAGGGCATCAGCTCCTCACCCTCAGTTAAAAAATAATGATAATTTGCCAATTTAACAGTAATTTATTACTTTATGTATTTATACAGAAAAGGCAGATTTACAGAAAAGGAAAAACAGAGATATCTTCTGTCAGCTGATTCACTCTCGAAGTGGTTGCAACAACTGGAGTGGAGCCAATCCAAAGCCAAGAGCCAGGAGACTCTTCCGGGTCTCCCACGCAGGTGCAGGGTCCCGTGGCTTTGGGCCGTCCTCGACTGCTTTCCCAGGCCACAAGCAGGGAGCTGGATGGGAAGTGGAGCTGCCGGGATTAGACCCGGCGCCCATAGGGGACTTTGGCATGTTCAAGGCAAGGATTTAGCCACTGAGCTATAGTGCCAAGCTTCATCACCCCATTTTCTTACGATCAGACCACAGACATTTGAGAAAAGCAGGAACTATTCTGCTATTCTATAGTGTTCTTAGTGCCTAACCCTAGACCTGGCAAGTGAAAAATTCTACACATATACTGTCACATAAAAGAAGAATGATCACATTTTCCTTTTTGGGTTATTTTTCTATGGGCATATGCCCTCATGAGCATGACTGAGCCAAAGGGCAGAAAATTCCAGAATTTTGTTAATATCATATCATATATCTATAATATAAACCAAATTTTCAGTAAAATTGCACCAAAATTTCTCCAGTCCTAATAACATTGAGTATGATCAATCACTCATGAAATTCTATTTTATGATGCTTGTTCATCAGATAAGTGATGATATTTTCAAGTGTCATTCACGCTGCTCTGATAATGAGGCTGTGGAATTTTTCCTGGCATCATTTGATATTGCTTTTGCTCTCCGCAGAAATTCCTTGACAAATGATCATTATTTTCCTCTATAAAGATTGATTGATTTATTTAAAGGGCACAGTAAGAGTGACAGAGACAAAGAGATCTTCCACCTGCTGGTTTCCTTTCCAAATGACCCAAACAGCCATGGCTGAGCCCGGCCGAAGCCAGAAGCCGTGTCCTGTTCTCCTCTATGGGTAGTAGGGGCTCAGGTCTTTGGGCCATCTCCTGCTGCCTTCTTAGGCATGTGAGAGGAAGCTAGACCGGAGGCAACACACTCAGCAGTTAAACCAGCACTCCGAAATGGGAGGCTGGTACCTCAGGCAGTAGTTCCTTTTTTCTTTTACAAATGTATTTTAAACCTCTATTATAAGGCCATGTTTGGCAGCGTAAGAGATCTTTACGTGCAGAAAAGCGAGAACAGTTAAGGCCACACTGAAGAGCCCTTTCCTTGCAAATCAATGAGTCCGTCCATGTCTGTTCCTAGCAAGTATGTTCTTTGGGGGAAAAGAAACATGGAAATTCAGTAGGGTGAGGAACACTGGGACCTATTCAAAGCAGAACACAAAAATCCAGGTGTAACCTTAGGCACAGCTGTTCCAATGGCACTCTTTGTATTTCCGGGAGCTGCTGCTTTAAAAGCTGGTGACTGTAGTGATGGCTGGTGAATAAATGGAAGCAGACCCCAGACGCAACACGGCCTGCCCGACCCTTCCTTTGCAGAGCATTGGCCTGAGATACAAACGTATCCTCTAGACTTTCCATCCCTTTGCTGGCATCATATCTATAAAGAAAAATATAAACAGAGTTACTTAAAAAAAAAAAAAAAGAGTGTCCCAAACTACTTGGCTTGGACTGAAGAGACAAGTCACCTTACTTTCACAGAAGGACACAGCAGCCTGTGTGCTCTGGGACAGCTGGGTCCCTGATGGGATCAGTGAGTGTGACTTGAATGGTACGGAGTGCTACTACTTGGTTTCTTTATTTAACTCTTTTCATCCAAACACATGTAAAATCACATCAGGGGAAACAGAGCGAAAGTAAGTCATGATTTCCCAGGTGAAACCTTAACTTTTCTACCCCCACTTAATTTTAAGGCTCATGGTTCTGGCTGTGGGATCATTTGTTTATCTATGCATAAACTTCACAAAGAAGTTTTTGAAATTATAAGCCATATAGCTTTGCAGCTGTGGTGGTAAACAGCTGTGACCATAAATGAGGCATCGCTACTCCCTCTACATCATCACAAGATAGTACCTTTTTTCTTTCATCTTCCCGGAATCAATGACATAGACAACATCATCGATGGTTATGGAGGTCTCAGCAATGTTGGTGGAAATGATAATCTTAGTTACGCCTACAGGAGGTTTAACAAACACAGCCTGCTGTTCTTCACTTGATAAAGATGAATGAAGTGGGTGAATAATACATCTGAAAGGAGATAAAAACACATGAAGGCAAACAGTACTGAAACTGGGTTCCAGTGGGTTGATTTCTATTAACACTAACACTAACACTAACACTACGACTCGAAGTATCGGTCGCTGCTCTGTCACCAGTCCTCAAGGCCAGCTTTTCTCAATGACAAGGTTCTTTCTGAGCCTCACAAACTATTTATTCAGTTCTAGAAATGAAAACTTGGGAAAAATGCTGGAGTGTAATTCAGAAGTAAACAATCAAGACAAATAATCAGTGGATATTCTACAAGTGATAAACCTAGACCAAACTAACCAGCAAAGACTGTTCTCCCTACCCTGAAATCCAGAGAAAGAGAGGCAAAAAAGTGACGAAAATAAGCTAAGAAATGGCTCTCTTAGAACTTCTAGCAAGTGTTCATTTGCCTGTAATTTTCCCCTCACAGGCCAAGACACACTCAGACTCATCTGGCTACTGCAACAGGAATGGTTTGATTTGCCTACCATCCTCTCCTCCCAGGAAATTGACAAGTGTAATTACATGCCAGTTTGCAGTGTCACTATGCTAAATGAACAGAAATATGTTGCTTTAATGGAATGGGAACAGCACATTCCTTGGAGCAGATGGGATTGTCATTTACAGCTGGCCTGAACACACATACAGGCTTGAAGAGTGACACCAGGGCCTAAGAAGACTGAGGGCTTAAAGAGACCTTTCTGCTTATTTATCTCTGCAGATAACTGTTACGAATGTTGGCTTACCGCTTACTTCGCCTACTGTTGAAAAGAGAGTTAGATTGCAGTTGTTCATAAAGCATTTTGATTTCTGCTAGTCCTGGTAAAAATACGAGTATAGCACCTGGGTATACAAAAAGAATCGGTAAGTTAGGTGCAAAAAAAGGAAAAATCACTACAGATTATAAAACTATTTCACACTAAAGAAAGTAATCATCTCTAAATATTTCTAATCTAATCTAAAATTGTTCACTCTGTTTTCTTTGCTTGTAAAGTCCCCAAGGACTTAAAGGAATAATAAATTATGTTTTTAGTACATATTAATTCTCTGACTTAATAAGGACAGAGTATTATTATCTTTCTATAACAGAAAAAAATGAGGTGTGGAAAACTATATTGCCTCAGGTTCACAAGAGGCTTTTAAGTTCTACAAGTATGTCATGCGCTGGCCACTGACACGCTGTGTCTAGGGGAAGGGCTCCTTCTAACCTTTTAAGACAGGAAGACTCCTCTGTCTATTAATAACTAAAATCCATAAACATTTTACTGGAAATGAGAAAAAGAGATCATTACTGGCTAGCCCATCTGACTACCTAACTACAGATGTACTTTCAGGAGGCAGAACATAAGCTGACCACGAGCTATTAACAGTTGATGGGATTTTGCATCTTGTATCAAAAATAAGCAGTGATAACTAATTAAAGTCCATTTCTGTGTCAGAAGCAGGCACTTAGTAACACTTAACTTCCTTTGTTTTAGTCAGAGACAAAACGGACACCCTCTCCTTCAATACCACAAACATTTTACAAGGTGCATTGTCAGTTCTGTGAGAAGTGCGATGGGATGTAAAACAAGGACCAGCCGTGAAGAACTCCTGAACCATTACTATGTTGCTGTTATTCTAGTCCAGTAAATAAGGAATTGAAATCATTACAAAATGGAATCCCTTGCAAGGTTGCTTTTAATACTTCATGGCAAAAAATATTTACATACATCATTTCATTTGATCCCCTTACCCACGCTCCCATTAAGAAGATTATTAGGACACCAACAAGTGACCCACTAACTTGGTCGGGTCACAGGGTTCATAAGCAGGGAGCTTAGACAGAAACCTAGGATGTTGGCACCAGACCCAACCTCTTTGCATTATTTACCCCCATGTTAACTCTGCTAAAATGCTACAAAACTCAAGACTGGCAAAATAATCTACTTGGTTGGGAATTATTATTATTTTTTTTGTACTTTTATGTTTCTGTTCTGTTCTACCCTCGTAACTTGATCATCTGTGTCAGGAATATCTTTAATATTTACCAATGTGCCACTCCCTAATTACTATACCTACTTTAAGTTCAGGTACCTAACTTTTTTGTGTGTGCTCATCAGGTTGATTTTTCTCCCCATAACAATCATTACTTTTGGGATGAAATAAGAGTCAACCAAGTGAAAGTGTATTAACATTGGCCACTGTAGGAGTAGACAAACAGGCACCTGAATGACTTCATGAGACTTACTAGACTCTAGCAAAACCACGTAATGATTCAACGTCAGGCAGAAGAGAGCACCTGTTTCCGTTTCTCTAAAGCGCCATGTAATGAGCGCATCAAGTCATTTTTATCTATTATTCAAGTTGATGATTGCCCAACATTGGCTGGCCTTCATTTATTCATCAATAAATGTTTACTCTGGACCTAAATGTTCTGGGCACTATTCTAGGGTCTGAGAAATATACTGGCAAACTGGAAATCTCTATTCTTAAGGAACTTTTGATCTGCTAAAAGAAATGGTCAGAAAGCAAAACTAATCTCAATCAGTGCTAAGTATTAAGATGAGAATGAAGAGATTGATGGATATTATGGTGTGGTAGGCGGCAGTAGAGGGAAGGGAAATTGGCAGGGTTTTCTACAGGGGTGACATCTCAGCTGAACTGTGAAAGATATGAAACGCAGAAAATCTAGAGAAAATTCTGGTGATAAAGGATCACAGTTGAAGTAATAAGGCCATTGTGATGAGGAGGTTACAAGTACGGGAAATGTAGAGTCACTGTGTGTTAACAGTAGTAGCAGTAGTAATATGGATATGAGTACATCATTAATACAGCCATGAATGGGTATTAATCACAGGTGAGGCACTATGCTAACTCTTATACATACATGGTTACTTTTAATACTTAGGATAGCTCTAAGAAAGAATGCCTTCATTTTACAAACAAGGAAACTGAAGCATAGAAGAGACAGGTGAGAGGTTTCCTGGGTAGCAGTCAGGAAGTTTATCAGACTCCAAGCCACTGTGTGCAAAAAGGCTGCATGCGGATGAGACTCGACGGACTTGTCCAACCAGGAACTGCGCTTTGGGAGCATGCAGGCCTGAGCGAGCAGTAGTTACCTGGAGGGTAGGAGTGCTTTCCATCCACAATCCACTCTATTAAGGCCTCTATTAGTTCAAGATTAACCTTGTCAAAATCCATGATGGACAGAGTTTTGATGACTGATTTGCTAACTCCTGAAAGAAAGGCACCCGTCAGGATGGTTACGCCTTACGGAAGACGATACACCTGTGAACTCGGTGAGCGCTCACTTAGTAACAGATTTCACATCTAACAGACTGACACCATTTTTTTTTCTCCAGGCTTTCAGAAAACTCAGCCGCACCAGAGCCAACTTCTTGCTCAAACAGTGATTTAAAAACCAGGTGCATGATCCTGCTGGAGAGGCCCAGCCAGACCACTCAGAACTCTCCTCTCTCCTTCCCCTCTTCTAAACAAGTTTAAAGTTTAGCCCCTGGAAGCAAAATCAGAGAGAGACAGATTTTAGAAACTCCTTTGAGAGGCAGTTAAAGCATGAGTCAGATCAGCCTTTAGGTTCCTTGCAGAAAATGATACAACTGATGGGATTTCTGAAAAACACAACAAATTTTACTGTTCCACCATACTCCTGGAACCTATTCATAGACCCTCAAATTAGAGGTTTGCAATCTTCTTAATCCATCTGAGGACAAAGAAAAGATAGAGTTCTTTGGGTTATACTCTGAACCTTTGCTTTTTTAGAAAAAATCCCCTATGGGCCAATGTCCCCTATGGGCCAATGTCCTATGGGAAGCATCTCTACTTCCCATCCAGTTCCCTACCTGTGGCCTGGGAAAACAGTGGAAGACAGGCAAGGTCTTGGGGCCCTGCACCTGTGTGGGAGTCCTGGAGGAAGCCCCTGGCTCCTGTCTTTGGATCAGTTCAGCTCTGGCCATTGAGGCCACTAGGGGAGCCAATCAGTAGATGGAAGACATTTATCTCTATCTCTCCTTCTCTTTGTAAATCTGCCTTTCCAATAAATAAATAATAAAATAATAAATAAAAAATCTATCTTTAAAATCTCCTTCTGGGACTCAACCATAGGTGGCAGGGGCCCAAGTACTTGGGCCATCCTTCTCTGCATTCCCAGGCATGCTAACAAGCAGCTGGAGCGAAGCTGAAGAGCCGAGACTCAAACTGACACCCGTATGGGATGCCAACATGGCAGGTTCTCAGCAGGTGATAGTTCCAGTAACACTCGGGAGGCTGACACTGAGTTTCAGGCTCCTGCCCCAGTGATGGCTGCTGTAGGCAGTGGGGAATAAATCAGCATATGGACAGTCTCTCTGTTCCTTTGCCTTTCTCCAGATCCCATGGGTCATGCAGCAGCATCAGTTTCTAAAAGAAGGCTTTTGATTTTATTTTTAATCACTCTAGCGACGTATTGGTATTTTTGTAGCATACTTGTTAACTTGATGTTGATGAAAATTTACCCTTTCTCTCCCTGTTGTGGACTGTGTTCACTGAGCCTGCATCTAAGAGGCCGTATAATACAAGCGTAGCAGAAGCTGGTATGTTCAGATGTGGAGACAAAGTGCAGGATGTCACTATGCATCCAGACCAAAATGGACTCCCCGTGGAACAGTTGGAATTGTCCTGACAGTTGGAAGCTGGACTCTCCAACACTGTCCATGCCCACAATGTCGGGAAACACCTCAATGAAACGTGATGGATTTATGACTGCGCATGAAGGACCACAAATTGCAATACTAGAGGGGAAATCAATGGGGGGGAGGACTTTAACCGCTAGACCACCACACCAGGCCTATGATTCATATTTTATTACTTTCCAATTTTTCTTTATGAACACATATTTCTTTTTAAGGCAGAAAAAAAAAAGAAAGAAAAATTCATTGGTGAACAGAGTAACAATATAATCTAAATATGTGTTAGAATTACTAATTGCTAAGTTGTGAGGAATTAAAGGCACTGCGGTTACGGACCAGGTCACTTTTCTTTTTCTGGAAATCTTTGGCACAGCTGCACTACTGCCCGTGGAAGCACATTACCTTCGTAGCGGGCCTGGAGCTGCTTAAAATCTAGCTGCTGATCTGGCACTGCGTCTTCGATAGAATCCGGATCCTCCAGGTAAAGGGAAAGCCTCAGATCTTCCTCCACTTCTTCAAATGCAGTTCGGCTGCGCCTGGCTTTAAACTGCTCCTTGGTCAACTGCTTCATGGAGCGCGTGTATGGGCCCCTGTCCTGTGGGACGTACCTGAGGAAGGAAGACAGGACTGGTCTGTGCATGCGAGCTTGTCATGGAGGAACTTGGAGTGGCCACCAGAGTGCGCTGCCTGTGCTCTACACCCAGGTGCCCATTCTTCATTCTCATGACCTTCACTGGAGGTCAGATAAGAATTTGGAGAAAAGTCCTATCAAGGAAAAGCATCATGAACACTCAAAAACACATCTGAGTTGCAGCTGTGCTAATGCCTCTTCTCATCTGATTTTTTCTTTGACAGTCTTCACTCCTTTCAAGTCAGGTAACTGACTCCTCTTTATTGCAGTCAAATTTAAGCCCAACAATCCAGCTGTTGGAACCAGCATCTCCGTAAGATCTTCTTCAAAACTCTCTCAAATTAGAGAGTTCAGTACTTGTGAGTGGGAACTCCTGCAGACAATATGCAAAAGTTATCAGACTCCAACTCAAAGCTCCAGATTTCAGTTCTAGGTCTGCCATATCCTCTACCACTAGTGAGACTTCACTCAAGTCCACTGCAAAGGGCTGTGTTTTCTCAGTTCTGGAGAAAATGTGCCTAGACGAGTGGTTTGGAACTACTTTTCCTGGAGTCTTGATGTTTCCTCTGGCCCTAGGTAAAAGTGGAGTGTGTGAGTAAACAAACAGGGGCGCGGCCCTCTCTCTGAACATTTTTCAGTCAGATCATTCCTTTATTCACTCTTAGTTCTTTATGATTTCCTGTAAGTCCTACAAACTCTTCCTCACTTCAAAGATTTATCCTCTTTTCACATTCAATATTCATTGGCCATTGACTGAATGCTTACTTTGTGCAAGGGACGGTGGTAGTGATGGTGTGCTATATAAAATGAGTATTCTTTCAAGAACCAGAACATCCCACTATGCTGTAAAACAGATGGTGATAAATCAGACTGCACTCGCAAGAAAAACTACCCCATATATACAACTAAAGAAGCACTGACTTCTAATACAAGAAAGTAAGCTACTGATTTCAAATACAAAGAACTTACTGATTTCTAATTGAAGAAAATAAGAAATTTCATTAGGTTGGGTGTTAATGAGTGACTGGATAAAAAAGAGGGAGAGTAATGGTATGGAATATTTGAGAGAAACAGCAGAGAGTCAAATAGTGTTAAGGTTTGCATGGGTAGGAAAATAAAGCAGGAAAGGAGGTGAAACACAGCCTGGGTCCAGAGGATTAAGCCTGAACGCCCACACAGTGTAAGTGACAGGAAGCCAATGAAAGCTTTTCAGAAGAATCGGATCAGTTCTGTGTTTGGAGATGATTCTGGTGGCAGTGAGTTTGAAAAGGCGAAAGAAGAAAAACAGTAAACTAGTTGAAAATTGATTTTCCAGGGAACTCAGTCGACAGGAGATAGGATGCAGAAGATAGAAATATTCTAAAAACACTATTTATCTATTCATTTTTATGTGAAAGCCAGAGAGAGAGAGAGAGACAGACAGATAGATACGTTCTATTCACCAGTTCATTCTTCAATGCCCCCAAGAGAGGAACTAGGCCAGACTACAGCCGAGGGCGTCCGTGCAGTGGGTGTGGATGACACGAAGGTGTGAAGAGCATGGTTCCTCTGAGGTCTGGCAGATGTTTCTCCGACCACCTCAATGTAGTCTCACCCCCTTTTGCATGAACACTCAACCACCCCGCTAAGAATTCTGTGACCTATTGAGGCACTGTTGTTTGTCCCTGTAGGATGGTTTTTGCAGCCAATGTGAGCTAGGGAGTTAATGTTATTGATAATGTCCTGGTGAATGGGTCTTTAACTATAAACAGGAGTACAATTAACCCCTTGCCATTTCTGGACACCTTATTGTGTTCCTACCCATTGCCCTGGAATCTGGGCCAGGCATGTATCATGCCTTCTGGGAAATGGCTTGATAAGAATCCTGCAAACCAATGGAAGCATGAGCTGAAACTGCTATGGCAAAAAATATAGTTACTGTGACCCTAAGAGGTTAGCCTGTCCTTGCAACTCCTTGGAGCACAGAAAAATGTAGCGGTTTTAGCCACTTTTATAAATTTTTGGATACAGGAATTATAGGGTGCTTTTATTAATATCATAAAGATATGCATTTGATTATTGTTTGTAGAGCTTGCAGTTGTAGAGAGATTTAATGTTTGAAATTTTTTGTCTTGGATCTTTATGTTTTTTTCCTTTTGATGTATTTCTCCCGTTAAGTGATAGATAAGTTATAGAAACAGAAACGTAGTAGGAATGTGTTACTAATTAGTACGTAATTGGTTGTGCCTTGGCCTTGGATTCCTGGCTATCACCTAATGGCTACTCTGAAGAATGAATAATGGCTTGTTTTGAAGAAACTGATCATAATATCTTTAAGAACACCTGGTTGCCCATGAGGTAAAAAATTAATCAAACATCTGTACATGCTGGCTTAGTTCTGAAATTAAAGATATTAGTCAAATTTTATGCAGAGGCTTGTGCAGTGCCAAAGTAAATAAAAAGGACGGCTTCTTGAGCTGTTACAGGAAGGCACCAAAGGACAGTGTCCCTGCCTTTTCTTTTCACTGACTCCACACACTCTTCTCAAGATCTGAGCTGGAGCTGGCCTCCAGTACACAGCCAGGAACCAGAACTCAAGCAGCGTCTCCCACGTAGGTGGCAGCGACCCAAGTGCTTCAACCACTGGCTGCTGCCTCCTAGAGCGCACATTAACAGCAAGCTGCAACGGGGAGCAGAACCAGACCTCAAATCCTGGTACTATGATAAGTGATGCAGGCATCCCAAGCCGCATCTTAACTGTTCCAACAAATGCTCGCCTCCAGAAAATAAAATGCTGTCAATATGTTTCCTAAGTCTCCTTGAAGTCTTTTTTTTAAAAAGACTTATTTTTATTGGAAGGGGAAATATTCTGAGTTTAAAGTGTCAGACATCAGGGGTATTTTCCCAATGAAATGGAAGATCAGAAATGAAGAAAGTGGAGATCTATGAGATCCTGGCTTGAGGCTGGAAGCTGAAATCACAGAGGCAGCCAAAGGAGAGTTTACTAGGGAGCAGAAATAGTGCCCCTGTGCTGAAGATTAAAGGACAGGAAGAAGCAGATCTTGCAGATGAGAGAAATCTGCTTGTACACAATGGACACTACCTTCTACTCAGCATTGAAAATATTTATACTGGGCCCGGCGGCGTGGCCTAGCGGCTAAAGTACTCGCCTTGAAAGCCCCGGGATCCCATTTGGGCGCCGGTTCTAATCCCGGCAGCTCCACTTCCCATCCAGCTCCCTGCTTGTGCCCTGGGAAAGCAGTTGAGGACGGCCCAATGCATCGGGACACTGCACCCGCGTGGGAGACCTGGAAGAGGTTCCAGGTTCCCGGCTTCGGATCGGTGCGCATCGGCCCATTGCGGCTCACTTGGGGAGTGAATCATTGGACGGAAGATCTTCCTCTCTGTCTCTCCTCCTCTGTGTATATCTGGCTGTAATAAAATGAATAAATCTTTAAAAAAAAAAAAAAGAAAATATTTATACAGACATCCCAACACTCAGACTGTACTGCAAACAAAGCTTTTCTCAGTAGAATTATGACCGTTTAGAAAACCTGTGGCATGTGCCAGGCACAACTGAAGCACTCCGCAAAACTAATTCATCCAATTAAAAATGCTGTAAAGTACTTACTGTTAGTATACTACTTTACATATGAGTAAACTAAGGTACAGAGAGATTAACTTCTTGCCAAGGTTACAGTTCATAAGCATAGGAACTTAAAGCATGATAGACTGTCTGCTGAAACAAAGAAGGAAAAAAACATTCTCAAGTGGAAAAATTAAAAGAAAAACTAACATTTTATAGTATAGTACACTGAGAGTAAAAGCAATAATTCTATTTTCGTTTTTTAATAATTATATTTTCAAAGACTTGCAGTGAACATTAATTAATACCTTCCTTACCTTGTCAAAGCAATTGCATCTTCCAGAAAAAACTGATCAACAGGAAATGTACTACCTAGACAAACAAGAAAAAAGAAATCTCAGAAAATCCATTCAATTAGATTGAAATAATTTTAACATATAAAATTCTCTTAACAGCTGGCACTATAAGGTACTTTTTGAAAATGATTTACTTATTTACTCATAAGGGTAATGACAGAGAGAGAAGACAGAGGTCTTCCAACTGCTGGTTCACTCGCCAAATAGCTGCAACAGCCAGTACTGCGATGGGACAAAGGTAGGAGCCAGGAGCTTTTTCTGGGACTCCGACATGGATGGCACGGTCCAAGTTCTTGGACCATTAATTAGCAGAGAGCTGGATAAGAAGCAGAGCAGCTGGGACACAAACAAACATGAGCTTGGAAGACATCAGCATGGAAGACATCAGCTTAACATTGCAACACCAGCCCTTTTTATTTTTTAATATTATATTTATTTTTATTGGAAAGTCAGATTTAGAAAGAGAAGGAGAGACAAAGAGAAAGATCTTCCATCTGCTGGTTCACTTCCCGACTGGCCACAGTAGCTGGAGCTGAACTGATCCTAATTCAGGAGCCAGCAACTTCTTTCAGTTCTCCCTTGCGAATGCAGTGTCCCAAGGCTTTGGGCCATCCTCCACTGTTTTCCCAGGTTACAAATAGGGAGCTAGGGGCCTGGCACCATGGCCTAGCAGCTAAAGTCCTCGCCTTGAACGCTCTGGGATCCCATATGGGCGCTGGTTCTAATCCTGACAGCTCCACTTCCCATGCAGCTCCCTGCTTGTGGCCTGGGAAAGCAGTCGAGGACGGCCCAAAGCTTTGGGACCCTGCACCCCCGCGTGGGAGACCTGGAAGAGGTTTCTGGATCCCGGCCTTAGATAGGCGCAGTACCGGCCGTTACGGCTCACTTGGGGAGTGAATCATAGGACAGAAGATCCTTCTTTCTGTCTCTCCTCCTCTCTGAATATCTGGCTTTCCAATAAAAATAAATAAATCTTAAAAAAAAAAAAATTCTAAATAACTGAGATTTTAATTGCAATGCACTGCTGTGATTCAGCTATAAATAAACCGGTTCTTCAGAAAGAGGTTTAAATACCTATGAATTCAAATGAATAATTATATGTACTAGTTAGAAAGATACATACTTTTTGATTTTTTTAGTTACCTGGTATAGTGATAACTGGGCAGGAATTAAAGTATTCTGAAAACAGTTCCGCATTTAAAGTTGCACTCATTAGAATAACCTTCAGAGTTGGTCTCTGTGGCAAAATGTCCTTTAAAACCAGCAGCAGGAAGTCACTAGAGAAAATAATAGAAATACATGAGGATCAAGCAAGTTTATACATGAAAGTCAATAGCTCAAAAAACCTTCCAAATTTTCATTGGGGTTGGGGAGAGAGACAGAGAAAGAAACATATTCCCATCTGCTGATTCACCCCTCAAAAGCCTGCAGCGACAGCTCTGGGCCAAGCCAAAGCCAAAAGCTCGAGGCTCAATGTGAATCTGCCATGTGGGTCACAGGGACCCGGTTCCCTGAGTCACGGCCTCTGCTTCTCAGGGTGCACATTAGTACGAAGTTGGAGTCAGAAGGCGCCAGCAATCAAAGTCAGTGCTCAGATGGGGGACACAGGACATCCCCCCAGCATCTGAACCACTAGGTTAAAGGCCTGCTCCTTAACACATGTTGATGTATTTGAGCAATGATGTCTGAGACCTACAGGAATAAAACATTGTAACACTCTTAGAAAGACACCTCATGCTGCTGGATGACTTACTATTGCAAAAATACCGATTCTTTGAAATAAGCCAAATTCAGTGGAGTATCAATCAAACTACCAATAACATTTATTATTGAATTTGATATTCTACCTTGATATCTATGTGCACACAAAGAAGCATATACAAAGATTTTCATTTCAGCACTGACTGAATAGCAAAACAGGAATTACCAAAGTGTACACCCACCAAGGAATGCTTAACTACAGCACTATGATCAGGTCTACAGAATCACATAATGAATACAAAAGGAGTGAGGCAGGAGAGAACATCTGATCTAGCAGGTAAGATTCCACTTGGGATGCCCGAGCCTCATGTCGGAGGGCCTAGATTCATCCTCAACTCTCTCCTGACTCTGGCTTCCTACTCCTTCATACGCTGCGAGGCAGTGGGGATGGCCGAGATAACTGGGCTCTTATCACCCACCTGGGAAACCTAGTTTGAGATCTCGGCTCCTGGCTTTCGCTCGCAAACTGTGGCCCATGCAAACAGTTGCAGAGTGGACCCCTGGATGGCAGCTCTGTCTTTCAAATAAATAAAACTTACTTCGAAAGAAGAAGTAAAACCCTACATTATGATATAAAAATATCTCTAAGATATACTCTTGGTGAAAATGGAATGATATGAATTGCCAAACAGCAATAGCTAAGTTGTCTTCCTGCCTCAGCTCTTGGAACCTCTCAACAGTGCCAACCAACAGTTCCAGTCCAATATCCATCTGACTGTGCTACTCCGCTCAAAAATCCTTTCGTAGCTTCTCATTTGAATCCTATAGGCTCTGCATCTCCATCACACTCTTCCCACTGCTCTATTCACCAAGCTCTAGCACAGGGTGCTCCCTGCTGTCCTTGAAGTCCTTCCCACTGGTTACTCATCTGCCTCGAAGGGGCTTCTCCCAGCTACTTACACAGGCAGCTTCAAGTCTTTACTCAACTATTTTCTCAAGCAAGACCTCCCCTGGCTACCCCATTAACATGTTCTAGAACTGATGTACTTTCTTAGGGACCAGCATAGTGGCACAGAGGGTTAGACTGCTATCTGAGACAATGTCATCTTAAATGGGTGCTGGTTCCAGAACAGGCTGCTTTACTTCTTATGAAGTAAAACTCCCTGAAATCCACCTGGAAAAGCAGTGGAAGATGTAACAAATTCTTGGACCTGGATGGAGTAGCAGGCTCCTGGCTTCAGCCTTGTCTACCCTGGCCAATATGGTCATTGGGGAGTGAACCAGTTGATGGACAATCTCTTCAACTCTCTGTATTCTGCCTTTTAAATCAATCAACCTTAATAAATTGTTTTTTTTCTTTTTAAGATTTTTAGTTCATTTAAAAGGCAGGAGAGAAAAAGAGTGAAAGAGAGAGAGAGACTCCATTTGCTGGTTCAATCCATAAATGCTTCCAAAGCCAGGGCTGGGTCAAGGCAAAGCCAAGAGCCAGGAAATAATGCTGGTCTCCCACACTGGTATCAGGAACCAGTTTCTTAAGTCATTATTAGCTGTCTTCCCAAAGTACACATTAGCAGGAAGCTGGACTGGAAGCACGGCTGGGACTTGAATCTCTTCAGATCTCATCTATGAACATTTTATGGATCGGTCTGAAACACAGCATCATATTCACTGCTTCATAGTACCTGTTCCAATTTGTGATTGCTCATTTAATTTTCTCTTGTTCATTATTTCATTTTCCTACCAGATCATCACCATTACACCTCCAAGGTATTTAATATTGGATCAATGCACACACGAATAAAGGTCAGGACTGAATGATTGAATAAAGAAAGAGGCATAGACTGATGGATCTATCAGCTACAGCCTGTATTACATCCACTATGCTTATTAAAATGCAACGTTCTGCTCAGCAAGGTGTCCAGGAGGATGTGAAACTTTCCTTCCAATCTAACAGGATGACTATTTTAGATGAACATGTGTTCTCCTAGCATTTTTAGCATACAGACCCTGGCGGCGAGGAAAGCTGTTCCTCTTGTCTAACTTGGGCCTTCTTAAAGGCAAATTAATCTTAGTAATCTAGGAAACTGACCTGCAACAAAATAAAACAAAACAAAAAGACTTTTTTCACTCATGTGTTTCCTTTTAGGTTCTGAGTGTTCACTGGGAGAATCTCATTGTTACCTTTCTTCTGTTCGCTCATGAACTTCATCAACAATGACATGGGTGACTCCCTGCAAAGCTGGGTCGCCTTGGAGCCTGCGCAGCAGCACTCCCGTGGTGCAGTAGAGCAGTCTGGTGGCTGAGGACTTGAAGGGGAAATGGGAAGAGTGTTTATGAAATGTCTGAGATCTACCAGCATGCCACTGTGAACGCAGGAGGATAAAGAATATTGTAAACGGCAGTTTTACTTACTATGAAATGACACGGAACATATCGCTTCGCTTGTAGCTGTGGACAACAATAAAAGCTTTTCTCCTATATGTCAGAATTTTAAGCATAATATTCTCACAAAAGGCAATCAAAGTTATTACAAAATACCCCAGTGCTGATGAAACCAATTTTGAGTTTGCTCCTTAGACTAAGTCCCAGGTTCAAGAGGAAAACAAGGGCAAGTGTTTAGTTGCACAGTTAACTGCCACATGAGGTGTCTGCTTCCTATAGTAGAGTGCCTGGGTTCGAGCCTCCACTCTCTTGTTTCCAGCTTCCTGCTGATGTTCATCCTCAGGAACACCAGGTGAACTCTCAGTTGCTGCAGGTGTGTATAAAGGAGTCAATCTCTCTCTCCCTCTCTATATCTTCCTGTGTCTACCTTTCAAAAAATTAATTTTAAAAAAGCAAAACTGCATTTACTAGGTTACTTCTGTCAATAAACAGTAGAAATCTTTGTAGAGGAAATTTAGTATAACCAAGTGAGAACTCCTGTGTCAAAATATTTATAAAAGAACTTCACTGCTACCGAAGGTGATCCTTAATTTAGTCTGAAAGTAGATATGTATAGCTCAAATTGACCATGAATTTCCAGACTCCAAAACTTTTTATATGTGAAAACTATAAACTTCTATAACCAAGAAAGCAGCAGAGCATACAAACCTTGACACTTTCTAGCCGAATCTGATATCCCACCGTCAGACCCACTCTTTCTGTTCTTTCTTTAGCAACACGTTCAGCAACAGAGATGGCCGAGAGTCGTCGGGGCTGGGTACAAATGATGTTAGCTACTTTTTCAGGTGGTCCATTCAGAGAATCGTCCAGAATAAACTGAGGAATCTGTGTGGTTTTCCCACATCTGGAGGTCAAATCAAGTAAGTCTTAAGATAAATTTTCAAGAGCTAGTTAACTAAAGAATCAACCACAATCAAGTGATAAAGCTAATCACAATGACGACTTAGTAAACGATTTACTGGTTTAATATCCAGAACTGATCAATTTGAGGAATCTGCATTCAAATTAACAGGGAAATCAAATCATATTCTATTCTCATTTGCAAAATTGGGACTACTGAAAGACACCAAATGATTTGCAAATACCTGTAAGAATGTGAATTCTATATATGAATCCTGAAGAAAAGAGCATTTTTAATTTGATATGGCTAGAGGTGGACTGAGGTTAAAACAGCAAGAGACGGGGCCCGGCGGCGTGGTCTAACGGCTAAAGTCCTCGCCTTGAACGCCCCGGGATCCCATATAGACGCCAGTTCTAATCCCGGCAGCTCCACTTCCCATCCAGCTCCCTGCTTGTGGCCTGGGAAAGCAGTCGAGGACGGCCCAATGCTTTGGGAGACCCTGCACCCGCGTGGGAGACCCGGAAGAGGTTCCTGGTTCCCGGCTTCAGATCGGCACGCACCGGCCGTTGCGGCTCACTTGGGGAGTGAATCATCGGATGGAAGATCTTCCTCTCTGTCTCTCCTCCTCTCTGTATATCTGACTTTGTAATAAAATAAATCTTAAAAAAAAAAACCACAGCAAGAGACTACTTTCTGATACCAAAACAAAAAAACAAACAAAAAATCCACTGAGATCTATGCAGTTTGTTTCATAATATTCATTGAGAACTTTTTGAAGACTCTTCATATACATGGACTTCAAAATCCTTTGCACTAAAAAATCCTACATAATCTGTGTAGTTTTACATACACACATATAGATAAGAAACTAGAAGATACTAGATTACTACTACAGGGGCAGGTTATGTTTGTTGCTTGGCAACACCAGCATCCTATACAAGTGCTAGGCTTCAGGTGGGCACTCTAGGCTGCTGGCTCCAGCGTGGTCCAGCTCTGGCCTCTGGGGCCATTTGGGTAAAGAAGCAGGATAGAAGAGCCTCCCTCTCTGTCTTTTCCTCTTTATAATTCTACTTTCAAATAAATAAACTACAGTTTTTTTTATAAAGATTGCTACTGTAGTGAATCTGGCCATAAATTAATTAGTACATTGTATATTCTTGAATAAATCACTAAATTAAGCCTGCAACTTGCCTCTACTAAGTAAGTTTGTACATGGGGAGTATGAAATAGGAAAGATAATACGCCTTAAATTATTCTTTTTTTTTTTTTTTTAAAGATTTTATTCATTTTATTACAGCCAGATATACACAGAGGAGGAGAGACAGAGAGGAAGATCTTCCATCCGATGATTCACTCCCCAAGTGAGCAGCAACGGGCCAGTGCGCGCCGATCCGAAGCCGGGAACCTGGAACCTCTTCCGGGTCTCCCACGCGGGTGCAGTGTCCCAATGCATTGGGCCGTCCTCGACTGCTTTCCCAGGCCACAAGCAGGGAGCTGGATGGGAAGTGGAGCTGCCGGGATTAGAACCGGCGCCCATATGGGATCCCGGGGCTTTCAAGGTGAGGACTTTAGCCGCTAGGCCACGCCGCCAGGCCCAAATTATTCTTAAAAGAATAAAAGCTTTAAGGAAATCAGAATGACCCCAGGAAATAAACATTCCCAAGCTAAATGTTCTGGAGCTATTTTTTTTAAATTTAAATATGGTTCTGGTTAAGTTTTCAGCTGAACTCCCTACTTTACATCTATTTGTCTCAAGGCAGAGGTAAACATTTTGGAGAGTCTGATTGTTTGTTTTAAATATGGCTTTTTCAGTTATAGAAGTTGCAACAATAGTCTCCAAAAAATATTAATTCGAAAAGAGAAAGTGAAAGTTAACAACAGCTCTTGCTTGTTGGCTTTGTTTTCACAGGAGAACTAGTCAGGTAACCAGGGTATACATGGTTTACATAAAGGAAAGCTGCATCATGGAGGCAGGCACTGTGGCCCAATGGGTTAAGGATTTGCTCGGGTTGTCCACATCTTGTATCAGAACACTGCTTCAAGCACCAGCTACTCAGCTTCTGATCCAGCTTCCTGCTGACATGCTTGGGAAGGCACAAATGACTGCCTAAGTACTTGGGTTCTTGCCTTCCATATGGGAAACCTGGATGGAGTTTCTGGGTTCCTGGCTTGAGTCTAGCCCAGTTCTGTCTGTTGCAACATTTGGAGAGTGAACTGGCAGATGGAAGCTCACTCACTCATGCTCTTTCTCTGCCATTTTGCCTTTCAAAATAAATAAATAAAACTGAAAAAAAAAAGTTACATTATGAACAAATTACTTTCTCACCCAGTCATACCACTTATGACAACTACTTGGTGCTTGCTCAACAATTTGAGAATGTTCCCTCTTTCTTCCCAAGCAGGGAGTGACTGTCTTTCTTGCAGAATTGTCTGGAACTGTCTGGAAGCCTAATCAAAACAAACAGAAGGTACCAGTTATTTTTACTCACCTTTCACAAAGACTCGAATCCAGAACCCCATAGTTAGACCCATTCTTCTGTCTTTCACAAGTTCTCTAGAGATGAGACCATAGACATTTGCAATTGGATGCAGGTGACTCTAGCCAAAAGGTTGTTCAAAGAAACATCTAGAGTATGCTATAGAATCTACGCAGTCTTCCTGTATGTGAACATGCTAGAAGATCTGGTAAGTGAAACAAACTTCTCTTAGTCTACTCAACTCCTAGCATGTGTGTCTGTACCAGCACTGTCAATAGAGCTTTCTGTGTGGATGGAAATGTTCTATATCTCCATTATCCAATATAGTATGCCTCAGTCATCTGTGAATAATGATCCTTTGAAATACAGACCATGCTAGTGAGGAACTGAATATTTAATTTTAATGAATTTATTTTAAGTTAAAGGCTCAAAGGAGGCAAGGGGCTACCATACTGGATCACAAAGTGGTGGGAAAAGGGGGAGTCAAAGCCAATAAGGGTACTTTTTGGCTAATCACATGTATGTAAATAGTTTCATTTTCAATTGCTAATGCTATAAAGATGTAATGCATGTTAAAAATCATAATTGTGCTATTGAACAATTTAAGAAATTTATGCTAACATGCCATTTCCTGACTGATCAAAGTATGTGAATTTTCCTATTATTTATTTCATGGTATAATTTTATTCATATTTTGATGTCCTGTGGATATCATACTATATATAAACTAAAACTAGAAGGCCCTGAAACAGCATTTAATGCAACCCTCAAACTGATTAAATAACGCATCCTGGTCCAACAGCCAGTTGTCTCAGAGTTCACTTACAGATTCTCTCACAAAACATTCACGTAAATAGATTTTAAACAAGGACTTTGGAAATAGAGAACTAGGTTTGAACCCCTCTGTCGTCATTTACCAGCTATGTGATCTTGGGCATATTATTGATTTCATGAGCCTTTGGGATGGGGTGACAGTCCCTCCTGTTCCTTTTACACCCCAGTTTTTCCAATGCTAACCACAATATAAACAGTCTTTTCACACATCAGGCTATTTATCAAGGAACCAAAGGCACAAGATTTCAAGAATATTTGGTGGAAATGCAAATGACTGCTATTCATCAGCTGTGGGATTTTCTGGAACAATTTAGCACATGCAATCCTATTTTGCTGTGGCTTGTGGAAACTGATTACTGAGGGTGAAAGAGCCCTAGAGATATGAGGAGGAGCAGACAAAGTTTCTTCATTCAATGCCCTTTATCCAAACATTAGGGAGTGAAGGTAGTCCCTCTCTCGGCATTCCATACCTGTCTGCTTTGGAATTGCTTGCAGATTTCAGCATTTTCAGCATGTACTGACTTTGCCTTCCAGGCATATCTTTTGGAATTTTTTTTCTTAAGGTTCACATAGCTTTCCTTCTCCACCATACCTGGTGCAGGACCTTCATCCTCATCTGCCTCCTCTTGGGGTTCTGATTCTTTTTCAACTTGAAGGGAATATAAGGGAACATTTTGCAAGAGCCCCACAATACCATGATGCAAACCAAACCCAATGTCCATGACATGATCAACTGATAAACAAAATGTGGCGTGTCCATCTAGTAGACTATATTCAGCAGTAAAGGGAAGCACTCATATAGGCTACAACATGAACGAACCTTGAAAGCATTACTTCAGAAAAGAAGCCAGTCTCAAAAAGCCACGTATCATGTGATTTCATTACTATGCAATATCCAGAACAGGCAACTGCACAGATTGGTTGTAACTTAGTGGGTGTCAGGGGAGAGGGGAAAGGGAAAATGAGGGTAGTCTGCCCTTTTCTTGGGGTGATTGTGTTCTGAAATTAGACAGTAATGATGGCAATAACAACTCCCTAAAATTACTAAAAGCAACCTAATTGTGTATATATTTTAAAGATATATTCACATCACTTGAAAGAGTTACACAGAGAGGAGGAGTCAGGGAGAGATCTTCCATCTGCTGGGTTCCACCCCCAAATGGTCACAAGGCCTGAGCTGGACTAATCTGAAGCTGGGAGCCAAGAGCTTTTTCCAGGTCTCCTATGTATGTGAAAGGGACCAAACCTTGGCTCATTCTCCGTTGCTTTCCCAGGCCACAGCAGGGAGTTGGGTCAGAAGTGGAGTAGCTGAGACATAAACTGGCAGCCATATAGAATGCCTGGTATAGCCTGCTACAACATAGTTCTGGTGTCTGAAATGTATACTTTAAAAGGGTAAATTTGGACCCTGTGCGAAAGCATAGTGGCTTAATCCTTGCCTTGCAACCGCCAGGATCACATATGGGAAGCTGACTTTCCTTGTAGCTCCCTGTTTCTGGACTGGGAAAGCAGTCGCGCATGGCTCAAAGCCTTGGGACTCTGCACCTACGTGCGAGACCCAGAAAAGGCTCCTGGCTCCTGGCTTTGGATTGACTCAGCTCCAGCATTGTGACCATTTGGGGAGTAAACCAGCAGATAGAAGATCTTTCTGTACCTCCTTCTCTCCATAAATCTGCCTTTTCAATAAAAATAAATAAATCTTGGGCCCGGCGCCGTGGCCTAGCGGCTAAAGTCCTCGCCTTGAAAGCTCCGGGATCCCATATGGGCGCTGGTTCTAATCCCGGCAGCTCCACTTCCCATCCAGCTCCCTGCTTGTGGCCTGGGAAGGCAGTCGAGGACGGCCCAATGCATTGGGAGACCCTGCACCCGCGTGGGAGACCCGGAAGAGGTTCCTGGTTCCCGGCTTCAGATCGGTGCGCATCGGCCCGTTGCTGCTCACTTGGGGAGTGAATCATCGGATGGAAGATCTTCCTCTCTGTCTCTCCTCCTCTCTGTATATCTGACTTTGTAATAAAAATAAATCTTTAAAAATAAATAAATAAATCTTAAAAAAGAAAAAAAGGTGAATTTGGGGCCAGAGTTGTGGCACAGCACGTTAATCCATACACTGCAATGCCAACATCTCCTACTGAACTATCAGTTCAAATTCTTGCTGCTCTACTTCCCTGATACAGCTCTCTGCAAATACATTTGGGAAAGCAGCAGAAAATGACCCAAGCGTTAATGAATATGAGAGACTCGGATGGAATTCCAGGTTTCTGGTTTGGGCCTGCCCAGAACCACTGGCAGATCCCAGAGCAGCCTAAGAAGCTCTGACTTTTAAATGCACCACCATTCTCAATGTCCTCCTCCACAAGACCAATGCCTTACATACCTTCTGGACTTGGATTTGAAACAAAAGAATGATTTGGGATCACCGGTTTACGATAGGCAGGATTATTTGCTTGGGTCCGAGAGGGTACTGGCAGAGAAGTCACAGGAGGGATACTATACTTGTGGTGAGTATGTGTAAGTAACTTGACAATTTCTGATTCTTCTTGTAAAAGGGTTATTAAGGAATAAACCACAGGTTCCGAAGTTTCTGCATATGTCAAGGCCTTGTCATAAAGGAACTCAGAAATATGTAAACGACAGGCCGGAGGCAGATTCTCATTGGTGGAGTAAAACGCCACAAGGGGAGCTTCGTAGGGGTATTTGTGGTTTTTAGAAAATCGAATTTCAAGTTCATACAAAAATGATGCATCTTCATTAGCATTAAGATGAGAATCATCTACAATTCTTTCTGCTCTTCCAACCATTTGATTTGGGGGCACTTCATGCTTGAATTTGCATCTGGATCCAAATTTACAATTTCCCTTGAGGTAAAATTTACAGGGTTCAGGTGATGCCTCTGGCACATTTTTGGCACTTTCCTTTTGCTTGGACTGACAGAATTTACTTGTCAAATATTCCAGTTCTAACCCAATGGTCCAGACTCTGTTGTGAATCCTTTCTATGAATCTGTCTCCACAGATCGACCTGAGGGCGAAGGCCTCTTCCTGCCGCTGCTGCACACACTCGTCCAGACTTATCAGGTCTGCCACCCTGGAGGTCTTCATCCTCTCTCCAAACCTCTCGGAGAAACACTGGGTGAGCAGCAACTCGAGGGATGCCCCCAGATCGCCATCACAAACCCTCAGGGCTGCCTGACAGCGTTCAAGGTCGAAACCATACCTGCCAAAGATAAAACATGACACAAATGACATGGAAGAAGTTCTAATGCTTCACCCAAGTGAAAGTCACTTTACATATGCTTATTGTGATTCTCTGGCTGGCCTTGAAAAAACTAGCCCCGTAATCCTAATCCCCCCAGTTAGTCCCCCATCCCTACAGGAGAAGACCTCAGGCACATCAGGCTCTGCTGCAACCCACACAAGAGCAAAGTAGCCAAGGAGGGGCAGCAGGGGTTTTAGTGCGACACCAGCTTCCGTGACTTCTCCCCTGACTCCCCATCACAATGGGAGCAGTCACCTGCAAAGTTTCTGCACTGCAAAGGGTGAGAATGCAAGGTCAGCGGCGGGAGGCTCCCCTGGGGCTGGGCCAGCACATTCCAAAGGATCCAAGTCGGGAACGAGGGAAGGCTCTTGTCCAGCTGGCCAGTAGCGCTCCTCATCACAGCAGTCGGGCTCGTCGTCTACCTCCTCCCCAGAAAAGCCTTTTCTGGAGAAGGCGACATTTTCATACATCAGATACGAAATGCAGAAAGGCGAAAGGGGCTGAATTTCATTCAAGGCACCAAGAATCATCTTCACCAAGAGTGACTCTCCAGTAACTGATTTTTTTTGAACTGTTAATTTAGCATTGTGGCAATTACTATTTATCAGACATTGATTACAGTCCTGTATAACCCTATACGGTACTACTGGAATCCCTATTTTCCAGATAATCAACTAAAACTTAAGAGAGGATTGGTGACTGCCTAAAGTTCTCCAATCAGGAACAAGTAGACATTTTACCCAATACAGTCTAATCGCAGAGACTCTGTTCCTAAACACAGGAACCTCAGCTATCTTTTCTCTTATTCATAAAATCTATCTCTGGGGGCTGATGGTGTAGTATACTGGGTAAAGCACCCACTTGCAATGCCAGCATCCTATGATATCCCATTACGGGAAAGTCTTGGAGTTCTTGCTGCTCAGCTTCTGATCCAATTCCCTGCTATCACCTGTGAAGGCAGCTGAAGTTGGCCTAAGGACGTGGGCCTCTTGTACCCATGCATGACACTTCTTGGCTTTGACCTGGCCCATACCTGCTTATTATGGCCATTGGGGAGTGAACTAGAGAATGGAAGATCTCTGTCTCGTCCTCTCCCTTTCAATAAATAATCTAAACAAAAACAAAAACGAACAAGAAAAAAAAAAAAAACACATAGGGGCTGGTGTGATGGCATACTGGCTACAGCCTTGCTTTGCATGTGCCAGGATCCCATACGGGTGCCAGTTTGTGTCCTGGCTGCTCCACTTCCCATGCTGCGCCCTGCTTCTGGCCTGGGAAAGCAGTAAATGGCTGTCTAAAGCCTTCGGGCCTTGCACCTCCACGGGAGAACAGGAAAAACTGCCGGCTCCTGGCTTCAGATCAGCTCAGCTCTAGCTGTTATGGTCATTTGGGGAGTGAATCAGCAAACGGAAGATCTTTCTCTCTCTGACACTCCCTCTTTCTCTCTGTAAATCTGCCTTTCAAATAAAAACATAAACCTTAAAAAAAAGAAACTATCCCTAATTTTTTGCTTTGCTGCATAATCCCCTTTCTTACATTTGAGACAGATAAGATTTGTAGATAGGTTGCAAATTGAAGTTGAACCCTTCATGATATAGCTATTCATTAATTTTAGGAAATGGAAAGAATGAATGTCTTCAACCAAACCCACAAAGCCAAAGAGCCAAAATGCAGCGAGCAGGCAGAGGATGTGAAGAGCGTTTGAGAGCAACAGCTGTTTCTCCTATGTGGACTTCATCTGACCAACTCAATATTTTCATCTACAACTGTACCTGCTCATCGCAGGGCTTTATCTGGAAGGTTATCAATAAAGCAATCACTGGATTGTCATGTGTACTGTCTTTGAATAATTACGCTTGTAATTCTCTTGGCTCACTTTTACCTAATTTGATGACCTTTCAGGATCAATATTGATACAGCATGCCCAAGGTGCACAGGACCTTCAGGGAGCCCACATGTTTTTCTTAACACAGTATTTGAGTCAAATAGAATAATTTACTCAGATCCAGCATCCGCATCTTGTTCCTGCAGGTCTCGGAGAAGAGCTTTCACTTTCTCTTGATTCTCAGAAGTCATCCGCAGAGTCTGCAGGGCGACTTTGGCCTGGGGCTTCCATTTTGGGCGTGGCTCTCCTTTGCTAATGGTACTTTTGCTAGGTCTGCAAAGGACACCAGAGCAAGATTACACACTTACCTGCCATCAGAGCTTCTGCGGTCTCCTCCAAGTTCTCACATAAACACAACAAGAGGTGAACTGTCAAATATTTTACAAAGGACAGCAATGAATGGCTACAGATTATCTTCTAACGAGGCCACACTCTATTACACTGGAACTGCCGGAAGAAGACTCAGCATCATTAAGTCTGGCTTCACTCATTCATCGGCTGGAAAAAGCACAGCTAATGACCTTCTCCTAACAACAGAGCTCAAAAAGAAGTCACACACAAAGGATATTTATTTCATCTTATATTAGGCACTCAATCTGAAATCAACCAAGTCACATCTTTCTTGCAGGCCCTATTTTAAAAAATTCAAATTATCATCACTACTTGATTATAAAATTACATAGGTTCACTGTAGAAAGGCAAAAACAAAAAACAAAAACCACATCACATGATTTTTAAAACATTTATGTATTATTATTTCCCATGATACAGTTTTGTAGTTATGGAGATTTCTTTATATCCCTCCCCTTCCTCTCTAGGCATATTCTCCTCCCCACATTCTCCTCCACAGTATCCCAGTAGCACAGCTGGTTAGTAATAGTTACAACTTTATTTTCTACCACTTACATGCATCATGGCATTGTAGGTATCAGCAAAGGTAGAACAGCTAGTATTCTACTGCCAAGGTTTGTATGTATTTATTTATTTTCTGCCAAGGTATATTTAACTATTTTATTGGGAGTAAAAATGTACCTTTTTAATAAAATTACATAGCATATGTAATTGTTTTATTTCCTTCATGTGCTTCTTAAAGTAATACTAACCTATTTCTAAACTTAATCTCCTAACAATTTTAAATGGTTACATACAGATACATATGTATTGAATTCATTGCACTGATTCATTTTTGGAATTTAGAATTTTAAGAACTATTTTTGATATTCAAAACAGTAAATTCTAAAGTTTTACTTTATTCATTATATTTTTTATTTGGCCTGTTCCATGACACATTTTTGTCCATCAAGAAAAATGGAAGAAAATTTCACTGTGTTTAAAATCCAACATGTTAAAATCCAACATACTGAAAAGAATCACATTTGTATACTCACAAAACCAGGGAGCAATGCAGAAATAGTCGTTCATTTTAATCACTTAGTAGAACTTCTGAAAAGAAGTCTTACTCTTACCCAAATTTAACATTTTCTCCCAACTTGTGGTTTTCAAAAATCTTAAACATATAGGATAATTTTTTACCTGAACTCATCAATTGTCTTACAGTTGCCATACGTGCGCATGCATTTAAACATACACTCACTCCTTTTCTGTACCCTTTCTCCCCTTCTCTCTCTCTGTATATTTATATACATATAAATCTATTTTAAAAGGTCACAGAAAAGTGGGAATAAAAGACAGGTTTACTTGGGTACAAAAAACTTGTAATGGAGATATATATATATATATATATATATAAAATAAGCATTTTCCAGGAACACTGTGAAGACTCCTGGTATGCATGGTCAGAATTATTTGACATTTTTTCCCCCTTAGCCATCCATTTTCCTACATATTAGTGATGAAAACTGCTCTCATGTTTGAACATTCAAAGAGCACAATGACCTGGATGAGCGATTTGATTCACCGAAGAGATAAAAATCATCTTCATCATCCCAGATCCTACTGGAAGCCTTTCCATTGCCGCCTCCTCCGCCCCCGCTGCCCCCGCCACCGCTTCCATGAGATTTACTAGGGTGGCCTCGGCCTCCTTTTCCTCCTCTGGCAGAGCCTTTCCCGCTTCCTTTGCCTGGCTTGCCTTTCCGCCTCGCTGAAGAACTCATTTCACCTGCAAGAGAAAAAAATTTAACATAGACATCCATGTCAGACTTATGGATACGCTCTACTTTAAAGAAAATAAAGAATGGGGAAGAGATACTGACCACTAGATATGATCAGATTATACTGTAAAAGTGTTTTGTGATACTGCATTGTACCCCATAAGATGTACAAGTATTATGTATTATGTACAAGTATTATGTACCGAGTATTATGACTCGGTCGGCTAAACCTCTCCTTGCAAGTGCTGGAATCCCCTCGGGGTGATGATCTGTATCCCGGCAGCTCCACTTCTCATCCAGCTTCCTAACTGTGGCCTGGGAAAACAGTTGAGGATGGCCCAAAGCCTTGGGACCTTCACCAACGTGGGACACCTGGAAGAAGCTCCTAGTTTCGGATAGGCTCAGCTTTGGCCACTGAGGCCATTTGGGAAGTAAACCTGCGGATGGAAAATATTTTTTTCTGTCTCTCCTCCTCTTTGTAAATCTGCCTAAGAAAAGCACAACAAACCTTAAAAAAACAAAACATGTACAAGTATTACATGTGAATGAAACATTTTAGAAACAAAAACTAGGAAAATGCAGCTTTTAAAAGAGGCAGTTCAGGAGAAGCAGCAGTAGACAGCTTCCCCACGCTCTGCAACACACTCCCCACAGGACTGCTTCTAGTGAGTTTCTCTGACACACAACTTTTTTTTTCTAAAAGTTCGCTTATCTCATTTGGAAAGGCAGATATACAGAGAGGAGGAGAGACAGAGAGGAAGATCTTCCATCTGCTGGTTTACTCCCCCAAGTGGCCACAACAGCCGGAGCTAAGCCAATCTGAAGCCAGGAGCCTGGAACTCTTCCAGGTCTCCCATGCAGGTGCAGGGTCCCAAGGCTTTGGCCCATCCTCCACTGCTTTCCACAGGATGCAGGCCACGAGCAGGGAGCTGGATGGAAAGCGGGGCTGCTGGGATTAGAACCAGCACTCATATGGGATCCTGGCATGTGCAAGGTAAGGACTTTAGCCACTAGACTACCGTGCCAGGCCCCTATTATTATTATTATTATTTTTTTAAAGATTTATTTTATTTTATTACAAAGTCAGACATACTGAGAGGAGGAGAGATAGAGAGGAAGTGGAGCTGCTGGGATTAGAACCAGCGGCCATATGGGATCAAGGCGAGGACCTTAGCCACTAGGCCACGCTGCCGAGCCCCCTATTATTATTTTTTTTAAGTTAAGGAAGTCACACTCCTCATGTAATCCTTTCTGCCTACCTGTCAATCAAATGATCTCTTTCCCAAAATTTGCTTCCTGTCACCAGAGACCTCCCTTCCCATAGATGTGAGATGGAACAAGGAATCAAATCAGAACGGAACAGGCTGATCAAACTGGTTCTCCTGTAGATCCAGATGCCACTCTATCGGTGTATATCAAAGACCAGCCCAATGTGCTGCAGCACCGGGGCTCTGCAAGGCTTCCACTGCCTCCCTGCTCATAGCCTGGGGATGGAGTGATGGACGGTGGTCCCGGGGGGCAGGGGGCACCCCTACTGCTCTCATGCGGAGGACCCGGACCGAGCTCCTGGCTCTTGACTTTGGCGATTTCAGCCATCTGTGGGGTAGGCCAGAGAATGGAAGATCACTCTCTTTCCCTTTCTCTCTAATCTCATTTTATAAGTAAAACTTATATAGATATAAGACACCACTTCTACTGTTTCTACTATTTTCTCGATTGCTCTGTCAGGAAGTTTTTGTATTTAATAGATCTTGCTTTGGATAAGCAATAGGAAAAAATAAGTTTGTTTAGTTATTTTCAGAGAAATAAAGAGAAAGAGAGACAGACAGACAGACATCCGTCTTCCTCTGTTGGTTCACTCTCCAAATACTTCCAATAGCTGGGGTTAGTCCAGGCCCCTGGAGCTCCCTCTAGTGTCTCCTATGTATGGGGAGGAACCCAAGTTTGTGGGCCATTAACTACTCTCCTAGACACATCAGTGGGAAGGTGGATCAGAAGCAGGGGGGGACCTAATCCTAGGCACTCAGTGGTGGGATGTGGGCACGCCAGCCATGGCTTCACCTGTTGTGCCACGATGCTCACCCCTTTGACATAGATTTCTTAAACCCAGGATGTACATCACAAATGCATGGTGACATTCCAAAGCTATGTCCATAAAAACCTTTGTTTGAAGAAAGATGCTTTCATAATGCGAGATTTTGATACCAGGCAGCCAGGGACCCTTTGTGGATCACCATGGCTGTCGGAGTATCTTTGAGTGTGGGGAGAGACAGACTGGTGCCAAGCCAGAAAGTGAAAGCAAGAGGGTTTTATTAAAGAAAGTGACGCAGAGCAGACTGCTCAGTATGCAGAGCAGCACCACAGGTTGTTTCAGCTTCTCTTTTATGAGATTTAGCAAATGTCTGTTAGTATCTAAGCAAAATATTCACCTTAGTTTTGGGAAAGGGACGACCACTTCCCAGAATTGAGGAGCCACCTCCTGCCCCTCCATATGGTATTGCTTCCATATGGTGTCATAGCAGTTATGAACTACCAAGAGGGTCATTCTTATGATGTTGATGCATTATAGTCAGGGCATAGTGCAAGTATGGATCCCCCTGTGGGTAGGCACCAACTTATGTTTCACTGGTTTGAACTGGTTCCTCTACCTCTATTTTTTCTGGGTCACTTCCTGGTGGGTAGAGCTAGGACTTGCCACAGACTATCTGAATTTGATAAACAAAATTTTAAATCGCTATATGCTACATCAGGAAAACAACCCCGATTCAGAGATTTTCCTGGGTGGAAAAAGGTGCATAAAACAATTTCAAATTTCTTTCCAAAATTAGTGACTCCATTTGCAGTAGAGTTTGGAAAATTTCAAACCTAAGGCAAATTAACAAATTAAGGGTCAGGCATTTGGTCTAACCGTTAGGAGCTACAGACGTATGGGCCTTAGACTTGTTAGTCTGCCTGACAACCTCCTGCACTGCAAAACCTACCTTGGGCAAACAGGGCCACAGCAAGCAGGATACTGCGGCTAGAACATCCCGTGCAAAGCAAGCGGAACAGAACCTCCACCCTTGTTCCTGTTCAAATAATTAGTTCCTCCCCTGTTTCAATATAGATGATTAGTTCCAGGAAATGCCTCCCTTCCCCTCCTGCCCTGGAGAAGAAGGCATATATAGAAGGAGTAAAATAAAGAGCACGGGCATTTTCATTCACAAAGTATGTCTGTCTGTGTGTTTCCTAGGCTAGCAGCCTGGCATTCCCAGTCCACCCTCACGGTTTGAGCGTCATGTCCTGTAGGTCAGGACATCTAACCATTCAGATGAGGGTGAAGAGGCTTATATTTCTTTTTTTTATTATTAATTATTTTGCATTATGTGACAGTTTCATAGGCTCTGGGAATCCCCCTACCCCTCCCACGCCCCTCCCCCCTGGTGGATTCCTCCACCTTGATGCAGTATTACAGTTCAAATTCAATCAAGATTCTTTCCTTGCAAACATATACCAAGCATAGAGTCCAGCTACTTATTGTCCAGATAGGTTGAACAGTTTCTTGGGGAGACCATTTCTGGTCCAAAGTTAGAGCTGGTAGAATATCATCACAGTCAATTAAGAGTCCCAATATAACATCAACAGCAATTTGCAATATTATGGAATTGACATGGTTTTGAGTAACCAGTATGTTAAAACAAAACAAAACAAAAAAAGCAAGTCCTAACCACAACCTATGATCTGCTCATTGACATTTCAATTTTGTTTATATACAGGACCGGCTGCTATATACCTTAAAATGGCTATAAGGTACCATTCAGCTGTCTCGTGTCTATTTCATTTTAGTATTTAGCCATTTGTTGTGTTGAAGTATAATTTTGCTGATCTTGGCAGATTTTAGGATAATCTAGACTGACTTGTAACTCTAACAAGATATCTGTCGACATTTAAGGTGCAGAACATTTTTTTTGGGGGGGGGGTGTGCAGGAAAATAAGAGGCTTATATTTCATACTGAACTGTTAGCTCCCTGCTAATGCAGACCTTGGCAAACCATGTGCACAGCTCAAGTACCAGCTTTGATTCGATCAAACTCCAGGCATGTAGGCAACTGGCAAACAAAAAAGCAAAAGGCTGTTTATCCATTATTATCTTTTCTTTCTAGAACTGTGAACATGTGTATCAATGTATCAGAACCTCACCCTAAAAACCATCCAGCCCAGGCAATATCTATACTGAAAAAGATTCAGAAAAAAGCAAGATACTTTATTGAATTTAAAATATCTCTTCTTACAGGAGGTAGAACAAGATAGCCACTGAGCAAGACAACCCTGGTGACTCTCCCCATTTTGAACAGCTATTCATGGACCAGCGCACAAGTTCCCCTCACAGAGAGATCACAGACCTGGTATTGGTATTATCAACCAGGAAAGCTGCATTGAAGAAAGCAAGAAGTAAAGCATTGCCTACCTCCTTAGTTCCGAGAAACATAGCTGGGAGAGGAGGAGGGAACTCAGTTCAGTTTTTGGACTTGAAGCTTTGTGTCAGGCTCGTGTAATACAATTCAGAGCTGTACAAGAATCTACAGATCTTCCACAGCCAGATGGCCACCTGTCCCCTAGTTGTCAGCAGACAGCAGAGTAAGATGCCAGCCACTGTGGAGTAGAGCAGGAGAAGGAGCTTAGGACCTTGCTGGGGGCCTCAGCAGGGTTACTGTCATGAGATTGACAAGCCCAGGGGCCTCTACCTACCGCTGGAGCTTGCGGACGGCTCCTCCAGACTCAGCCTACACCATGATGCGAAGGACTTGTATCAGTGTACATCACCTCTGGCCTCGTGTGTACCAGACATCATGTGGCCTGCTGACTGTGAGGCCTAGGTGTGACCCATTTTAATGCTAGTCTGGGGTCAAAGAACAGTGAACCTTGGGTAGCCAGCAGGGAATCACAGAACTATGTCCTGGGACTGAGCACTGGGCACCAGTAGGCAAATTCTTAAGTCTCATCCCTAGGCCAGAGCCTGTGGATGCGGTCTCTAAATTTGGTTGCAGATGGCAGAGGTCTGCATCTTGGTGGGACAGAATGGTTTCAGATCATCTCATGTGAGCTTTGTCTGCACTCACAGCACTGCTCAGGGCCTGGTGACCAGGAGACCTACCTAGAATGTACCCAAGCACTTGGGGCAGCTGCCTCTACCAACCTATGTTGACCCCCAGCAAGATAGCAAGAAACTACAAGGCTGTCTTGGCACTTGGGGCCAGACTGTAAAAACCCAACCCTGTGCAGATTCTAAAGGCTCCAGCTCCCAGGCCTGTGCCTGCAAATGGAGCCTCGGACTTGCTCTGGTTTCAAGCAGAATCCCTTGACTCCAGTCCATCAGTCTATGATCCCATCCAAGATGACCAGTTCATGGCATCCGCCTCAGGCTTCAGTTCTGACATAGTGCCAGCCCTTTCCTTTCTGAAATGCTCCCCTTGATCATCCCGAGCAATACACCAACTGTGGACTTGGGACAAATCCAAGATTGGGGAATATGTGGCACTGAAACCATAAGAATACACCAAGAGAAGACTTGTGGAAAGCCTCAGCTTAGGATGCCATCAAGCTGAAATAACAGAAATGCCCATAGACTCAGAGAAATACAGCTTGGAAGGTCTGGAAGGAAGCCAGATTGTCCTAAGCTACACTTCAGTGTACAAACAACATTGTACATACACCAACAGGCCTCAGGAACTTCCAGGAAAAAAATATGATCTCACCTAGCAAACCAAATCAGGTGCTAGGAACCAAACATGTAGGAACTGCAAATTCCATATGCTCAGATGGAGACTTCCAAATAGCTATGCTGGAATGGGAATAGCAGCTCAGCTCGTTAAGTTACTGCTTGGGACATATGCCTCACAAACTGGAGTGCCAGTTCAAGTCCTGGCTAGTCCACTTCCAGTTAAGCTTCCTGTGAAGGTGACCGGAAAGCAGCAGATGAATACGCAGACAGAATTCCTGACCCCTGCCTTCACTCTGGCCCACCCCCAACTGTTGTGGCCATTTAGCAAACGGTCTCTCTTCCCTTCCCCCTGTTGCTCTGCCTTTCTAATAAATCTTCAAAACAACTGCTTTAAGGAAACTCAATGAATTTAAAGAGAACAGAGAAACAATTTAATACTATAAAAGAGATTTGATGGAGAGATATAATTGGTTAAGATACGAGGGAGTGCGGAACTGCATCTCTGTTGACACACACCAGATCTGTGGCTGATTGGGGAACTAAGCGGACACCCTAACTGGGTTGGGGTTCCCACTGGTGATTGGAAGAGCCAGAATGAGCGCAGTGGGTTGAGCTGGACATGGCTACAGTCTCCCTTGGCACAGGTAAGGACTGGGTCTGGGGAGTGCCAGACTGGGCTAGACTCCAGCATCCACTGGTACTTGTGAGAGATAGGGTGGGTGTGGAATGCACTGGGCTAGGTCTTGGCTGAACCACTTGAGAACTGTCTCTGGACATGGACCAGGTATGGCTGGGCTGTGACACCCATCAGTAAGAACTGGACTGGGTGTGGGCCGGCTGGGCAAAGCCACTGTTCCTGCCAGGACAAGAGGTAGGCTAAGTCAATCTGCCACTGGGAGCAGATCTGACAGAGGAGTTTGGGGAACTCCTTTGTCAGAACAGTCTCTGCAGGTGAGTGCAAGAACCAAGGCAAGGAGCAGCCCAGACCAGGTCAGGTTACAGTACCTGCCAGCATACACGTGGGTTAGGTCTGGGGCAGATCTGAGAAAAAGGACAGGGTGCAGGCCAGGCCAGTTTGGGCCGTAAAAAAAAAAAATCAACAAATCAACATTAGGGTTGGGACTTGGGACTGACTGTAGTACCCATCAGCAGGAGCTGGAACTAGGGGCAGGCTAGACTAAGTCATGCTGAAGTACTTACTGGTGGATGCCAAGGTGAGGCAAGCCATGCCAGTCTGGATGCAGTGGAAGCTAGGTCTGTGAGTCCCAGGAGCAGGAGTCTGGTGGGGTCTGGGTTGACTAGTCAAAGTCTTTGGGCCCAGCTGTGCAGTGGGTGCCAAGTCCATGAGCCCTGGGGATGGGGGTTCGGGGGGGGGGGGGCGCTGGGTTTTGCTGGCAAGGGTCCTTGGACCTGTCTTCACAGTGGGTGCTGGGTCCTTGAGCCCTGGGAGTGGGGGAGGGGAGTTGGGCAGGGTCTGAGTCAGGTGACCCAGTACACCAATGGCACTGGGGGAAGTTCATTGGCCCCTGGGGAAAGCTCACTGGCTGCCCGATGGCACACTTGTGGGGACTTGGTATGTGGACTCACAGGGGTCTTGGATGGCATAGGTGGAGGCCTGGTTTCTCACATCCAGAATTGGTGGTCTGACCGTGGAGTGCATGCATCAGAACTGGGTCTCACCAGAGGAATATATGGAGCAGTGGATGGCTAGCACAGATGCACACAGAGGATATGGTAGCCCATCGGGGCCAGCAAAAGACATCTGATACCCTAACAGAGTAAGGAGGACAGAACAAATTGGACAATTACTCCAGCTAAACAATGACAGAAAACAAATGGGTGAATGGAGTCTCTAAAGTTGACTATGTTATCCAAAGGACATTGGCAGGGATTCCTCATCCTTGGATTGGTGGTATCAATAGCATTTCAGAACTATTGAAACCACTTGACCAGAACCCTTGAAGCTCCACACTGGGGATACTGAGTTGATATCGGGGGCCATTCCCCATCCCTGGGTACTAGGGCAGTTAGAAGGCTGAATGTGGCTTCTCTCCTTTCTTTCCCCTTCCCTAGATACCAGATAACCTACAACAGGCACATTCCTGAACACATATTTCTTAGTAAGATTGACCCACGAAGAAATAACACACACAAATACCTCAACAAAGAGGCAAACAAACGAACAAAACAAAAACAAAACCAAAAAACATCCAGTAAGGGCTGGTACTGTGGTGTAGCAAGTTAAGCTGCCACCTGTGGGACTGGTTTGAGCCCTGGCTGCTCCACTTCCAAGCCAGCTCCCTGCTAATATGCCTGAGAAAGTAGTGGTGCACGACCTAAGTTCTTAGGCTCCTGCAGCCATGAGGGAAATCTGGAAGAAGCTCTTGGTTCCTGACTTCAGACTGACTCAACCCTAACCATTGCAGCCTCTTGGGGAATGAATCAGTGGACAGAAGATCTTCTCTCTCTCTCTCTCCCCCTCACTCTCTTTCTCTCTCTGTAACTCTGCCTTTCAAATAAATAAATAATTCCTCAGAAGATCAATAACGAGTGGCAAGATTGATCTAGTAATCTCTAGTCAAAGAAAAGCTGGGATCAAATGGCTCCATTGCTAAATTCTACCATATATTTGAGGAATTAACAGCAGTTCTTAAATTATTCAAACAAAACAGAAATGAACTCTTCCAAACTCATTCTACAAGGTCAACACCACCTTGATACTCAAAACAGACAAGCAAACAACAACAAAAAAGAAAGCAACAGATTAGTTAGTATACTTGATGAATATAGATGCAAATAGGCTCAACAAAACACTAGGATGCTGAATCCAACAACACATTTAAGATTATTCACATGATCAAGCAATACACATTCCAAGGATGCAAGAACGACCCAATAAACACAACTCAATAAGCACAATACAACACATCAACATAATAAAGACTAAAACTTTATTATCACTTCTATAGATGCAGAAAAGGCACTTGAGAAAACCCAACATCTTTTCATGATTAAAAAAACCTCTTCTAAACAAAGTATGAAAGGATGTATTTCAATACAATAAAGTCTACCTACAACAAGCCAACAGCTAGCATTATCCTGATTAGGGAAAGGTTCAGGTGAATGTAAGATCTGGAATAGGACAAGGATGCCCACTTTCACCACTTCTATTCAACAGAGTATTCAAAGGGTGTGTGGAGCCCTCGGCCGTGGATCACCCATTCAGGTAACATAGTACGGCGACAGCATCCTCAACAGAGAAGTCCTGGAGACAGTTATGGTGAACTTATCCGTTTAATAATAACCAAGCTTTTACAGGGAGGGTCCAAGGAAGCATGCTTCAGGGTACAGGGTAGTAGAAATATTTCTACTAAATGTAAGTATCTATTATTTATTCTAAGCCTAGCCAATCAGTATAGCACTGTGTAGCCCACCACAACTTACGTAGCCCACTTACATCCTGGAGTTGTTTATTACAAAACTATCACAAGATTACCACGAGATGGGGCCCGGCGGCGTGGTCTAGCGGCTAAAGTCCTCGCCTTGAACGCCCCGGGATCCCATATGGACGCCGGTTCTAATCCCGGCAGCTCCACTTCCCATGCAGCTCCCTGCTTGTGGCCTGGGAAAGCAGTTGAGGACGGCCCAAAGCTTTGGGACCCTGCACCCGCGTGGGAGACCTGGAAGAGGTTCCTGGTTCCCGGCTTCAGATCGGCGCGCACCGGCCCGTTGCGGCTCACTTGGGGAGTGAAACATCAGATGGAAGATCTTCCTCTCTGTCTCTCCTCCTCTCTGTATATCCGGCTTTCCAATAATAATAACAAAATCTTAAAAAAAAAAAAAAAAGATTACCACGAGATGGGTACTGGCAGGAGTAGCCAGGGAGAGGACGCGATCAAGCTACTAGAAATTCCCCAAATTACCAGAAGAAGCTGGGGAAGGGAAATATCTGGAGGGTCCCAGGTTTTTTGCCAACTGCATGGGTCACACAAGTCTCAAGGTGCTGTGGAGACAAAAGGGTCCAAGGCTTTTGCCAAAACAAAGGGGGAGGGGAGGTCTCGAGTCTCTAGACATGCACCAAAACCTTGCTCCTGCTGCCCGTAGTTAGGCTAACTAAGCCAAGACCCATACCGGCACTCACTCATTCATAGAAGTCCTAATCGGGATAGGGTAAGTGTTTGCGGACAAGAAGATCTTACAGAAAATCCCAGGGACTTCTCCCCGAAGCTAGCAGGAAAATCAATACATTCAGCATAGTTGACAGATACATAGACAACACACAAAAATTAGTAGTATTGTTATATACCAATCACATTATCTGAAAAAAAAAAGCAGTTCAATTTCCAATAGCTACAATAAACAAACACACATCTAGAAATAAGTTCAACCAGACAGGAAAGATCTGTACGACAAAAACTATAAATCACTGATCAAAGACACCAAACAGGACATACAGAAGTGGAAATTATTCCATGTTCACAGATTGGAAGAATCAACATTGATAAAATGTTGGTACTTTATAAATTCAATCCCTAATAAAAATGCCAGTAACGTTTTTTCACAGACCTACACAAACATCACTAAAATTCAACTGGATCTGGAATAGACCAAGTGATCTTGGGAGACAGTATACTACCCAACTTTAAAATACATTAGAAAGACACAGTATCAGCATGGTGCTGGCATTAAAAAAACTGACACATAGAACAAAAGAAAAGAAGAGAATCGAAAAGGAAACCTATGCATCCAAAGTCACCCTAAAGAAGGGGCTAAGGGCACTGGAAAAGGCCAATTTTTTCAATACATACAGCTGGTAAAGCCGAATAGCCACATTCCACATGCAGAACAACAACAAAAACAAACAAACAAACAAAACAAAACAAGACAAAACAAAACAAAAAACGCTCTCCAACCCAGAAATTGTTACTTTTAGAACTTGTTCTGAAATCTGAATTTTGCTGGTTATGGTAGCATCTCTGCAGGCCTTTTGCAAGGAATTAAGGAAACGGGTGGTATAAATCCACATGGCAGATCTCAACATTTATTCCAACTAGTCTGGGAGGAGTCCAATCATCCTTCAACCTGGACCCAGGTTGAGTCGGCCTCGGCGAGTATCCTTTGTTTCAAGAACAGCGTCACAGATGTGGGCACGGAAAACACACAAGCTCTCCTCGAAGCCCTGTCTGACCGCAGGTGTCCAGTGTCACCTGGACACCCGGTCCTCGCTGCTCTCCAAGAAGTCGCACCGCCCTCAACCCGAAGGAACCCATCAGCGGGGCATGGAGACGGAGCCTCTGCAAGCCTGCATTCCGTTCACCTGCCTCTGGTCTGACAGTGCACAACCTCACCCGCAGACCTTCCCCTGCGTGGGCTCGGGCCGGGCCAGCCAACGGGTACCCTGCGCAGGGATGCCCCTCAGCTCCCCAGCACTCCACCCAACAGGCAAGCAACACTGACCACCAGGGCACACGGACACACCTCCGTGCTCGGTCGGGGAAGCCCTACCTGGCTCGCGGAGTCGCCTCCGAGGGCGGCGGTCCGGAAGGGACGCCCTGGGCTCCCGAGTTCCTCCAGAGCTTCACCACCCTCCGGAACTCGCTCGCAGCGGCTCCGCGGCGGGCCAGTAGCAGTAGCCGCCCCCGCCGCACAGCCCAGGAGCCTTCTGATTGGCTAATCCTCACGTTTCCACTTCCGGAGGAGAGGTTGCCTGGTTGCCTAGCTACCGAGTCGCACACGCTCGGGGCCGTATGAGCAGCTTCATTCCCTTTAAGGCTGCAGAGCTGGCGGACCAAGGGGAGTCGCAGAGTCTGGAAAATCTCTCCAATACGTCTCCGGCGAGTGAGTGTCTGTTTTCCCAAGGCCTTGGCGGGGAAAAGGCCAGTTTAAGTGGAATTCGAGTTTGTCTTCAACAGCGTCCCTGGGTAACTCCTACAAGGTGTGACATAGTTCCCTAGGATCTACACTAGGAGGTGGATTGGAGACGCTGAGAGCTCCCCCATGCCACAAGTAGAGAGCTGGATGGGAAGAGGGGTTGCCGGGATTAGAGCAGGCACCCATATGGGTACTTGGCCGGTTCCAGTGCGCCGGACCCATGGGCACTGCTTCTAATCCTGGCGGTTCTGCTTCCCATCCAGCTCCCTGCTTGTGGCTTGGGAAAGCAGGCCAAGTCCTTGGGACCCTGCCCTCCTGGGAGACCTGGAAGAGGCCTCTGGCTCATGCCTTCAGAATGGCCAGCTCTGGTCGTTGTGGCTACTTGGGGAGTGAACCAGTGGCTGGAGGACCTTTCTCTCTGTCTCTCCTCCTCTCTGTAAATCTGCCTTTCCAATAAAAACAAATAAATCTTTTTTAAAAAGAAAGAACCAGTGCCCATATGGGATCCCATGGTGCTAGGTTCCATTCCTACTTTTTCTTAGAATTAATATAATTGAGCTAGCTCGCTCGCGGTCTCTCTCTCTCCACCCCCCCCCACACCCCATCACCATCTTTTAACATCTGTTCCTTTCCCCAGTGCCTGTGATGGCTAAGGCTGGACCAAGGACTTCAATTCAAGTATCCCACGTGAGTGGCAGTTTCTGCTGCCTCCAGGAGTGGAGCTGAAACTGAAAGCAGGCACTCCCTGTGGGATGCAGGCATCCCACACAGCATCTTTAACCACCAGGCCCAACACCAACCCTGAGCAAGATCAGGATTCCTGCAACATTGATCTCATACCACTGCAATATTGACATCGTTTGCATTTTAGTTATAGCTTGTATGTTAAGCCTTATTTATTTATTTATTTATTTATTTATTTATTTATAGATTTATTTGAAAGGTAGAGTAACAGAGGGAGAGAAAGAGAGTGAAAGAGAGGGTAGGGAGAGAAGTCTTCTTTCTGCTGGTTGCCTCTCTAAATGACCCCCCCCCCCCCGGGCTGGGTCTAGGCCAGGCTGAAGCCAGAAGCTTTTTCTGGATCTCCCACAGGGTCCAGGCCCCTAAGCGTTTGGGCTAACCTCTGCTGCTTTCCCAGACATATTAGCAAGGAGCTGGATATGGCAAGTTTGGCAGCCAAGACTCCAACCAGCACCTCAGGGGGCAGTTTAACAAGTAAAGGCCACTGATTCGGCCCTAAAACCTTATTCTTCATCTACAAATAGTACTTGCAAAATATTTTCTCAACAATAGGTTAAAAAATGTTTTTACTAATTGCTTTGCGTCTGATTTTGTTTCTGGCTTCCTATCTACCCCTAGATTTATTTTTCTTTCTGTTAGAGTGTATGTTCTTATATTGATTTCAGAGATGAAGTGTGACTACTGAGTTCTGAATTCTGCCGTTTTGAAAAGCCCTTTGGTTTCCATCATTTCATAAAGGTGATTTGGCTGCAGATGCAACCATTAATCCTCTCCACATGGTCTCCTCAATATTGGGAAAAATTTAAGCTCTAATGTTTTAGTCCACTGAGTGTCCCAGGGCACTAAGGGACTTCCGAATCTTCTGATCTTCTTGCATCCTTTTTTTTTTTTTTTTTTGCCTGGTTTCTGTTCCAGTCTCATTTGGCTTAGCCCTTCCTGGCCATCACCACTTACTGTTTCTGTGTATTTGTTTTGTTCCCTGTTGCCAAATCAGAGATTTCACACACCACTTGACCTCCATGGGACAAAGCATAGATCACACAGGGTACCTGTACAAGTAAAAACTTATCACACAAAAACTTGTAGATCCGAATGCGTGGGAGCGTTACTCATAATGATCCCTGAGTGGAGACAAATATCCATCAGCTGATGAGTGGTGAAGAAAATGTGCCATTTGTGTGTGTTGCATTTGGCAGTAAAAGGGAATGAAGTTCTGATACATGGCATCATGAGGATGAATCTTGAAAACATGTAAAGTAAAAGAAACCAGTTACCATACATATTGTATGGTTCCTCTTCCTAAGGAGTGTCCAGAATAAGCAAATCCATTCAAGTAGAGGAGTGCTTTCTAGGAGCTTGAGCCAGTGGGGACTTTGAGGGGAATGGTAACTGACAAGGGAAAAGGTTGCTTTTTCGTTTCACTAAAATATTATCATACTAGATTATTTGATGATTGTGCAGCTCTGGATTTACTCAAAAAATATTCAATTGTATTCCTTTGCAGGGTGAATTTCATGGTATGTGAATTACATGTTATTAAAGCTATAATAAACAAATAAAAACACATCACCTAGGCAAAATTATTTATGTCCCCAGGACCCTATACTAGACTGGAAATGCCAAACAACCATAACATATTTGTGACTGTGTGAAATGAACTGTGTTTTTATAACTCTTAGAGCACATTTATTTACTATTTAAAAACATTTGAACTTATGTGACTTTCCTTATCTCTTTTAAAACAGCTTCAGAAGCTTATAAGATAAACTTTGTATTTCCAAATGGAGACAAGTATGGTAAGCATACATTTCAATTACTTTATCTATATTGAAAATTAAATAGTTTAAGAATGAAGAGAAAGGAGACTGTCACATTGATATCATTAAATAAATAACATAGAAATCCTAATAAAGGCACACATTTTAAATCAGAACTTCAATGTTAAGTTGGACCATATGTTTGGAAAGCTCTGGGATCTGTTGCTCCTTCTGGCCCTTGGGTCTCGAAGGAACAAGGTGTTGGAGGTTTCTGAATGTACTCATCTCTGGCCATTCTGTGAGGGGGGGCGGTCACAGAGACTTGCAAAGCTGCAGTTGTGATTAGTCCCAGATATAACAGCAGACACACAGACAGTTCTCATTTACAATCTTTATTTCTCTTCTGCTTAGATGGTGAATGTACAAGAACATCTTCTGGAGTGTATGAGAGAAATGGAGTAGGTATTCATACCACTCCTAATGGGATTACCTACACAGGGAACTGGAAAGATGACAAGGTATTATTGCTGTTTTTTTTTTTTAAAGATTTATTTTTTTTATTGGAAAGGTGGATATGCAGAGAGGAGTAGAGACAGAGAGGAAGATCTTCTGTCCATTGATTCACTCTCCAAGTGGCTGCAATGGCTGGAGCTGAGCCAGTCTCAAGGCAGTAGCCAGGAACTTTTCCAGGTCTCCCATGCAGGTGCAGGGTCCCAAGGCTTTGGGCCATCCTCGATTGCATTCCCAGGCCACAGGCAGGGAGCTGGATAGGAAGCAGGGCCGCCGGGATTAGAACCGGCACCCATATGGGATCCTGGCACGTTCAAGGTGAGGACTTTAACTGCTATGCTATCATGCTGGGCCCATTGCTGTTTTTTAACGTTGACACTAGATAAATACACCTCTAGGTTATTTGATTCCCTTCATTCCCCATTAATCAAAAACATACAGTGAGTACACAATAACATGACATGATTGTTTTAATGTATTTTAACATGTGAGGGATGTTAAACTCATGCAGGGAGAGTTCGTCATCATCTATCTCATCTCATACTCTCTGAGTACAGGTGAATCTATTGTGTAATTTTCTTGTTTAATCCTTCTAATGTCCTCATGAGGTAGGTGCCATTTAGCACTCCTGTTTTCATAAAATCCCTAGAAATTCAATACCTGAATCAGAGAAATTTGATTTAGTAGATCTCACAGATAGACACAGTTGAAGGACAGTAATAAAAAATATAAAACTTAAAGGTGAAATAAAGTCGATTACACAAAATTGATAATAGCTTGTATGTTTTCAAAAGTTTCTGAGGGGCCTGGAGCGATTGCTAGTGGTAAAAGTCCTTGCATGCACCATGATCCCATATGGGCACCGGTTAATTTCCTGGCTGCTCTACTTCCCATCCAGCTCTCTGCTTGTAGCCTGGGAAAGCAGTGGAGGATGGCCCAAAGCCTTGGGACCTTGCACCTGTATGGGAGACCCAGAAGCTCCTGGCTCCTGGCTCCTGGCTTCGGATTGGCTCAGGTCCAGCCCTTGCAACCACGAGAAGAGTGAACCACCAGACAGAAAATCTTTGTCTCTCTTCTCTTTGTAAAGCTGACTTTTCAATTAAAAAAAAATGTATCTTAATAAAAGTTCCTGGGAAAAGTGTGAAAATTAATTTCTGAAATAATTTCCTATGTTACAGATGAATGGTTTTGGAAAACTTGAACATTTTTCAGGAGCAGTGTATGAAGGACAATTTAAGGACAACATGTTTCATGGATTGGGTACTTATACATTCCCAACTGGGGCAAAGTACACTGGAAATTTCAATGAAAATAGGTAAGCTTCAACATTAAAAAAAAATCACCGTAATTCTGAAAAGCTCATTTCAGTTATGTTTGTTTATTGCATTTGGTTCATATTCTTTTTTTTTGTAGTATATTTAGTTTGTAAGAGTTACGATAGAAACTGAAAAGGATTATATAGGAATAGGAAGGTCAACAGGATAAATTAAAAGTCTGATGAATTGTTACTAAGATTCACACTCTCTTTTGAAGATTTATGATACTTGTAACACCTGTTCCTCCTCCTCCTCGCCTTGCTCGGGCCGGGATCACCAATAGGTGCCAGTTCTAATCCCAGCAACCCCACTTCCCATCAGCTCTCTGCCTGTGGCCCAAGTCCTTGGGACCCTGCACCCATGTGTGAGACCTGGAGGAGGCTTCTGGCTTCTGGCTCCTGGCTTCGGATCAGCTCAGCTCTGGCCATTGCAGCCACTTAGAGAGTGAACCAGAGGATCAAAAATCTTTCTCTCTATCACTCCTCTTCTCTGTGTATCAGAGTTGCCAATAAAAATAAATAAATCTTTTTTTAAAAAGAGAGAAAGGCAGACACACACACACCTATACACACACACACAGAAATTTTCCACACATCCACTGTTTGGCTTCTGAAATGGCCACAGCAGAAATGACTGGGTTAGGCCAAGAACCAGGAGCCAGGAACTTCATCTGGGGCTCCCACATAGATCGCGGGGTGACAAGCCCTTGGAGCATCTTCTGTTGCTTTCCCAGTTATATTAATGGGGAGCTGGATTGAAAGCTAAGAGTCAGCACTGCCAGCAATGACTTATCAGGTGATGCCTTAAGTTGCGGGAGCACAAGGCTGTCCTTTGTAATATAGTTTTTGAAAAACAGCCTTGGGGGGTATGTATTTCATTTTGACCTGATGTGTTAATTTTTTTTTAGTGTAAGCAAAATCAGTTCATTATAAACCTGTAGAAATGTATCCACTGTTGTGGATAGGTTGTAGGAAAGATAAAAGTGAAATGAAATGTGAGTACAGCTTTACAAGCCAGTCTTCATAGTGAATATCATGCCATGCTATACAAAGGTTTGTATTTGTGTGTAAACATGCCTTTCTTCTGGAACTTTTTCCAGTTCAACCATTGTTATGAAGTGATCTGATCTGAGTACATTTTGAAGAGCACAAAAAAAAATGTTCACTCATTTTTACTTCAAGTTTGTGACAGTGACACATAAGCTTTCCCATTGATGTTAATAAAGGGAAAGAAAGCTCGAACTTCTAGGATAAACTTCTGTTTGTTTATGTAAAAAAATTTTTTTTGGTGGTGTTGTTACTTTGAAGAGTTCAAGAAAATACCAGCACAGAGTAAGGCATCTAAAAGATAATTAATAGTAAGAAATCTGTTGAATAAATGAATAAACTAATTAAGCTAAACAACCAACATAAACTTTCTGGTTTTTAGCTGTTTTGGCTTTATGTAAACCTAGCTTATGTGATCCTAAATCTTAAGACACCAAAATTTGTATCATGACAATGTTTGTAAATAAGAGGTTTTTTGGATGTGAAAAGCATACTAATTGTTATTAAATCATAAGTCAAAAAGTGAAAAGATATGGTGCATTAGACACGCTATATGATTTGCTAGACAATCGTGTCTGGATTGCAAATTCTTTATGTTGGTTAATAAACACTTAAATTTTACTGTTGCAGGGTAGAAGGTGAAGGGGAGTTTACTGATACCCAAGGACTGGAATGGAGTGGTAACTTTCATTTTACAGCTGCTCCGGGCCTGAAACTGAAACTCCACCTGTAGATGTTCTACGTTAAAGTTTAAATCTAGTAATCTATAAGGAAATGAGTTAGATCTGTGATCTGCAGTAACCTCATACACAGTTTCTATAAGTTTGCCAATAAAACCATTACTAAACCATGTTTTTTTGAATTTGTCTTCATTATCTTTTTATTTAAAATAAATTGTATTATTCAGAGTTTGTTCATTTTTTAAAATGGTATTTATTTATAAAATTTATTTTTATTCAACAGTCAAATATACAGAGAGGAGGAGAGACAGGAAGATCTTCCTACCGCTGATTCACTCCCCAAGCAGCAGCAATGGCTGGAGCTGAGCCAATTTGAAGCCAGGAGCCAGGAGCCAGGAGCCTCTTCTGGGTCTCCCACACCGGTGCAGAGTCCCACGGCTTGGAGCTGTCCTCAACTGCTTTCCCAGGCCACAAGCAGGACTGGATGGGAAGCAGGGCCGCCAGGATTAGGAAAGGTGCCCATGTGGGATCCCGGTGCATTCAAGGTGAGGACTTTAGCTGCTATGCTATCATGTTGGACCCAAAAATTATTTATTTTTATTTAAAAGATGGATTTACAGGAAGAAGGAGAAACAGGGAAAGAGCTTCCATCTTCTGGTTCACTCCCCAAATGACTGCAACAGTCAGAGCTGACCTGATCTGATCCAAAGCCAGGAGCCAGGAACTCTTCCAGGTCTCCCATGCAGGTGCAGGGTCCCAAGGCCTTGGGCCATCCTCTGCTGCTTTCCCAGGCCACAGGCAGGGAGCTGGATGGGAAGTGGAGCAGCCGAAATACAAACTATATCTGAACTGGAACCTTATGCCTTTTGATCAGTGATGGCCCACTTCCTCATTCACCGCAGCTCTTGGTAACCATCATCCCATTCTTGGTTCTATGAATCTATCTTGCATACCTCATGTAAGTGGAATCATGCATCATTTATCTTTCTCTGATCAGCTTATTTCATGTTGCTTAATGTCCTTGTTCATGTTGGTCCACGTTGCAGAATTTCCTACTTGGTAAAATTCTGAATAGTGTTTTCATTGCATATCTCACATTTTCTTAATTATTGACTGTTGGGCATTTAGGTGTTTCTACATCTTGGCTATTTTTTAAAAGATTTAGTTAGTTATTTTTGCAAAGGTGGATTTATGAGAGAAGGGGCGACAGAGAGAAAGGTCTTCCATCTGGTGGTTCATTCCCCAGATGGCTGCAATGGCCACAGCTAAGCCGATCTGAAACCAGGTGCCAGGAGCTTTTCCCAGGTCTCCCACATGTTTGCAGAGGCTCAAGCACTTGGACCAATTTTCCTCTGCTTTCCCAGGGCATAGGCACATTGCTGGTTGGGAAGTAGAGCAGCTGGGAGACAAAATGCTGCCCTTAAGGGGTGTCAGCACTTGCAGGTGGAGGATTAGTTAGTTAAGCCATTGCACTGACTCCACAGCCTGGCTCTTCTGAATAATACTGCAAGTAATAAAAGATCTTTTTTTTTTTTTTCAATTTCTCCCGAGGTTTTGATGTTTCAACAGTCCTGAATTGCTGGCGAACCCGCCACTCCAATCACAATGAAATCCACTGACTGCTATATTCCACTTTAGTGTCTCCGTCTGCCCAGATCTTCATTGCCAATGATTAGCTGGGGTAGTTGATCAATTTGTTCTGTCCTCCATCCTCTGCCTTGGTACCAGGTGTCCTCTGTAGGCTCCGATGTACTGCCATGTGCATTTGGATATGCCAACCACTGCTCCATCTGAACCACTGAGGAGGCCCAGCTCTGACACATCCACTCCCACAGTCAGCCCAATCCCAGCTCTCACGCTAATCAGTGGGAGTAGTGGTCCAGCATGGGGGCCTTCGCAGCCCCCTTACTGGGGCCATCCCCACCACCCCGTGTTTCACATGTGCTGTTTGGGTGCTGCAGCCCAGTCTGGCACAGCCCTCTTACCTCAGCATTTGCCAGTGGGTGCTGTAGCCTGGCCAGGCCAGGCCCACCCCCAATTCAAACTCATGTTGGTGGGGGCTACAGCCTAGCCCAGCCCTGCCAGCCCCCAATCCTGGCCCTCATGTGGACTGGCTGGTGTTGCGCCCTGACCCGGCCTGACCCACACTCCATTCTAGCACTTGGATTAGCCAGTTGGTGATATGGACTGACCCAGTCTGGCTTGCTCCCGACCTGCACCAAATGTATGCTGCTGGGTACTATATTTTGGCCTAGTCTGGGCTGCTCCCTGTCTTGGTTTTTGCATTCACCTGCAGCGAGTGTGTCCTGACAGAGGAGTTCCCCAGGCTCCTCCATCCAGATCACTCCCAGTGCCAGATTTTGTGCACACCAATGGATCCGTGGGCCATCCCTACTTAGTTCACCTCCTGTCCTAGCAGGAACAGTGGTCTTTCCTTGCTGGCCTTCACCCATTTTGGTTCTTGTTATTGGGCGTTACAGCCCAGCCAAGACTGATCCATACCCAGACACAGCTCACACATGGCTCAGCGGGGGCAGAGACCTGGCCTAGCCTGTCCTATACCTACCCTGGTTCTCACGAGTACCAGTGGGTGCTGGATTCTTGCCCAGTCTGGCTCATCCCATACCCAGCCCACATACATGCCGAGGGATTCTGCAGCTATATCCAGACCAAACCGCAGCCCCCGCCCTGGCCCTCGTGCTTTCCAATGGGGATCACAACCCGGCCAGGGCATCCACTTTGCTCCCCAACCAGGCCTGCTCCCCTCCACAGATTTCACGGGTGCAGTGGTTGCTTTGACCTGGCCTGACATAGTTCCCATCCATCTTAACCTTTGCCTTTGGATGCTGTAGCCTGGCCTGACTCTTTCTGGCGGAAGCTGGAACCTGGTCCTGCTCAGTTTGCTCACATCCCCAACTCATGTGAACCAGTAGGTGTGATACCCTAGCCCGGCATGACCTGCACTCCAGCCTGGTTTCTGCACTCGCCAGTGGGCTAAGATCTGCTCGGCCTTGCCCAGTCCGCCCCCTCCCAAAACCAACCCACATACTTGCCAACAGGTGGGGCTGCCTTGCCCAGCTTGCCTGATCCCTAGGTCTGGAACACGTGCTCACTAGTGGAAGCTGTGGTCCAGTAGGGGAGTATCCCAGGTTCTCCACTCAGCCCACTCCCAGACCCAGATCTCACATACTCCAGCAGGTGCTAGGCCCTTGCCCAGCATAGCCTGCCCCTCCATCTTGGCCTTTGTATGATCTGGTGGATGTTGTGGGCTGGCCCACATTACACACTGTTTTAGGATACACATATAGGTGCTGCAGCTTAGACCTGCCCAGGCTATTCTCAGCTCCAGTACCCGTAAGTGTTGGCAAGTTCCATGTTCACTCCTAATTCAGTCAGTCACCACCCCACTCTTGAGCTAACCAGTGGGACTTGTATTTCTATAGGGTCAGGCCCACTTATCCCCCACAGAATCTACCCCCGGACCTGGTTCTCTCATGTACTGATTAGCGTCATAGCCCTACCTAATGTTACCTGTCCCCTGTTCCAACTCTCAATCAAGTACTTGGATCTAGTTCTGCTAGTCTGCTAGACAGCCCCCAGCCATAGCTTTTGTGTGGTATGGCCTGTGATGGTCAGTGATGCTCTGCGCTAACAAGTCCATCTCAGGACTCCCATGTGGATTGATGAATCAGTCTGACTCAAACAGATCTTCCAGTCACTCCCCTCTATACCAACAGGTCTCAGTCCCTTCACTTATCAGCCAGTACAGTGACCCTGTTGATAAGTATCCCTCAGGATTAATTCCTCACCAAGGCATGGATGTCTCTAGGCAATATTTCGTCACCCCTAAGTCCCCAGAACTCATCAGCGGGTGGCCAGTGGGCATAGCCCAGTGCCCAATGGGTGCACTGGCTGCCCGTGAAATAAAGATGATGCTGGCTGCTTAAAAAGCACCCGGGAGGGGGGTGGCGGGGAGGGCTGCTTCCTCTGCTCATACTCTAACCATTAGGTTGCACCTGGCTGCAGGTACCCCTGTAGGTCAAAAAACCTGGCCTCCAGGATAACGTTGTCCCAGAAACCTCCCTCCCCCAAGGGAGCATCGTGCTCAGCTGCTTGTACCTTTTGCCAGAATAAAATATCTTAATTTCATTTTTAGAATAAATACACAGAAACAGGATTGCTGGACCATAAAGTAGTTCTATTTTTAGTCTTTCTAAAAAAATATTTACTTTTTATTATAAAGTCAGATATTCAGAGAGAAGGAGAGACAGAGAGGAAAATCTTCCATCCACTGATTCACTTCCCAAGTGGCTTCATTGGCAGGAACTAATCCTATCCGAAGCCAGGAGCCAGGAGCTACTTCTGCGTAACCTGTGTGTGTGTGTGTGTGTGTGTGTGTGTGTGTGTGCAGAGCCCCAAACCTTTGGGCCATCCTCCAGTGCTTTCCCAGGACACAAGCAGGAAGCTGGAAGGAAAGTAGAGCAGCTGGGACACGAACTGGTGTCCATATGGGATACTGCCACATGCAAGGGGCAGGGGGACTTTAGCCCTTAGGCCCCTGCGCCTGACCCTATTTTTTAGTCTTTTGTAGAACTGCCATATTGCCTTCCATAGTGACTGCACCATTTGACATTCCCACTATTTCTTTACCAATTTTTATCTTTTTACTAATCATTAGCCTCACCAATGCTTGTGTTATGTGATAACAGCACCCTGTCAGACTTCATCTGGTATCTCACTGGGGCTTTTATTTCTATATCCTAAGTGCTTGGTCATTTTGAGTATTTTTTTTATGTACCATTTGCAGCCATTTACATGTCTGTGTCAAAGTAATTATTCATTTCCTTAGCCCATTTTTAATTTGATTACTACCTTTTTTTCTGATATTGAGTTATGCACAGTTTCTCAATTTAACTCGTCACAAAATGTCATTCTTACATATTTTCTCCCATTCCGTAGGTTGCCATTTCAGTCTGTCGGTTGTTCTACTTGCTGTGGAGATTCTAGTTTGGTATAGTCCCATCTCATCTACTCATTGTTTTTGTCGCCTCTGATTCTGATGTCACTTTGTGAAGATCAACATCATTAAGCTTTTCCTTTATGTTTCCGTTAACACATTAAAGTCCCACACGTAAGTGGGCATTTGGTGCAGCTGTTCAGACATGAGTCGGGGTACCCACAACCCGTATCAGAATACCTGCGTCTGAGTCCTGGCCCCACTTACTATTGCAGCCTCCTGATCAATGTGCATCCTAAGAGGCAGCAGAAGAGCGTTCAGGTGTTTGGGTCCCTGTCAGCCACCAAGAAACCTGAGTTGAGTTCTGGGCTTCTTGCCTCTGCCTGTCTCAGCCCCAGCTGTTGTGAGGCTTTCAGGGTCAAATCAAAGAAATCGTAAAAAGAAAAAGGCGGAAATCTAGTACCCAGAATTCACAAAGAATTGTTTTGCAAAAAACAAAAAACAAAAAACAAAAACAAAAATACAATGAAAAACGCCACATTTACTTATTTGAAAGGTGGAGTTGGCAGAGAGGGAAGAAAGTGGGGTGCCCGGGGGCAGGGCAGGGTGGGGTGAGGTAGGTATTTTAGGTCTGCTGGTTCACTCCCCGAGTTATTGCAAAGGTCAGACCAGATGTTCACAACAGCCTGGGCTGGACCAGATAGAAGCCCGGAGTTTTATGCGGATCTCTTGTGTGACTGCATGGGCTCAAGTACTTGGGTTATCTTCCACTACATTTCCAGGCACAGTAGCAGGGAGCTGGATCAGAAGTGAGAGACACTGGGGGTATTGTCACTGTGGTTAGTGGTTTAATTAGCTAGGCTACAATACCAGCCCCACAGAGAACTCTTACGACTCCGTGATAGATGCCCCAATTAAAATATGGTCAAGGAGTGTGTGTGTTGTGCTGCAACAGGTTAAGACACTCCTCAGGATACCTGCATCCTGTATTGGAGTGCTAGGTCAAGTCTGGACTACTGTATTTGTCATCCAGCTTCCAGCCAAGGTGCCTGGGAAGCAGCAGAATCTGGCTCAAGTACTTGAGTTCCTGCCATCCATGTGAGAGACCTTGTTGCACTTGCCGTCTCTCGCTGGCAGCTTGGCCCCGCTGTTGTGGCCATTTGGAGAGTGAACCAGCAGATGGAAAATCTTTCAGCCCCACACTTCCCTGCCACTCTGCTTTTCAAAGAAATAAATATTTTTCTAAATGCATAAAAGTTTTGAATATGAATTTGTAAACAAAAAAAAGGTAAAACACGATGAAACCGTAATCAAAAAGATGTTCAGCTTCATTGCTTTTTAAGGAAATGCAAATCTAACCCACCTTCCATACTATAGCCATATTGAGAAAAATAAAAAAAGAAAGAAAAGGGAAAAAGGAGCAGCAACCTGCTTGGAATGCCCACAGTTGCTATTGGAGTGCCTTGGTGTGATTCTGAGCTCTGCTCCATGCCCAGCTTTGGGGCAGTACCTGACTTGGGAGACTTCAGGTGATGATGGAACGGTTGGACTCCTGGCTTTTGTAGGTGTTTGGGAAGTGAAACAACCCATTGGAGATCTCTGTCTGCCTTTGCAATAAACGGTAAGAAAGGTCGGCAAGGATGTGGACAGATGGAATGCTCAAATAATTCCGGTGGGAATGTGAAATGTTGCAGCCCCTATGGAAGACAGTTTCTTGGAATGTTCGACATAGAGTTACCATACAACTCAGCCCTTCCTAGATATGTGCTCAAGAGAATTGACTTACACATGAGTGTTCACACTAATTTAATTTATTTTTTAAAAAGATTTCTGTATTTTTTATTGGAAAGTCAGATATACAGAGAGGAGGAGAGAGAGAGAGGAAGATCTTCTGTCCGATGATTCACTCCCCAAGTGTTCACACTAATTTAACTCATTCCCATGACCTGAGTGTTTGTATCCTTCTAGAGCCCTCAGAAGTGGGGATTATTGCCCTTTTAAAAGAGATGTGATGATAGAGCAGGAAGAAGTCATCTTTGAGGTGGAGGGCAAGCCCAGACCAGGCCCTGAATCCACTGGTGCCCTCTGCCCAGCCTCTGAGACTGTGCTATTTACAAGTCACCCAGTGTAATGTGTTTTGTGATGACAGTCCAAACAGACTAAGACCTCCATAGGAACCTCAAACTAGAAACAACCCAGGTGTCTGTTAACTAATGAGTAGGTAAACAAAATATGATTTTGTCCATGCAATGGAATATTACTCAGCCATAAAAAATGAAGCATTGGTATTTGCGACATGAATAAACATTGAAAATCTTGTATTAAGTGAATGGAGCCAATCATAAAAGGTCACATATGGCATGATTTCATTTATTTGAAATGTCCAAAATAGGCAGATCCTTAGAGACAGAAAGTAGATTAGAAGTTGCCAAGGGAGGAAGGAATTGGGACACAAGAGGTTTCTTTGGGGGATGGTGAAAATGTTTCAGAAGGCGATAGTGGCAGTGGTGACAAATGTGCAGGTTTTTTTTTATTATGCTGAAATCCACCGAGCTCTTTACCTTTTAAAGGAGCAAATTGTGTGTACGGAGCGTAAATTGTATCTCAATTTCTTCAAAACTATATCAGTGTGCCACCACAAATTTGCAACCCAGTAAATTTCCTTTGTAAGCAAAGCTATTTGAAAATGATTGGAAAGGTACATGCTGGATATATACATCAGCATATTTTTGCAGAAATGGTACTTCAAGACTGTCAAAAATTATGTATGCAATTTCTGTGTCATTTTTATTCAAAATCTTATAAATATTTGTATTTCTTTTTTTAAGATTTATTTTTCATTTTTATTGGAAAGTCAGATATACAAAGAGGGAGAGAGACAGAGAGAAAATCTTCTGCCCTTTGATTCACTCCCCACGTGGCCACAACAGCTGGACCTGAGCCAAGCTGAAGCCATGAGTCCGGAGCCTCTTCCAGGTCTACCACATACGTGCAGTCGAGGACAGCTTTGAGCCATCTTCGACTGCTTTCCCAGGTCACAAGCAGGGAGCTGGATGGGAAGCAGGGCCACCGGAGTATGAACTGGCATCCATATGGGATCCCAGTACGTGCAAGGCAAGGACTTTATCCTTAGGCTACCACGCCACGCCCAATATTTGTATTTCTAAACATATAGTTGCTAAAAATATTTTTTGTGTACAAATATGCTTCATTCAAAACATCTTAAAATGCTGAAATGAAAATTACATTTTATTACTTTTTGTAATTATAGTTTTGTATCTAATTTTTTTAAAAAGCTCTATTAGTAAATGTCCAAAGATACATTTTTTTAAAATGGACATATTTGGATGCTTTGTTTATCATTAGCTGTTATTGTTTTTAATTAAGTATTGTACTGAAGTTTAGAAACCGACGAATACTGAACAAGTTAACATGAGGTTAGAGGATATTTTCTGGAACAAGGACTTAGTATACAAATTTAAAACAGATTTCTGGAAAATATTATATAGGAAAGTAACTGCTTTGCTGCAAAATAGTTTTTCCCATTATTTTTCTTCAAATTTAAAGTAGCAAGATATGTAATTTAAAATTTTTAAACTTTGTATTTTGCTAATGTTTCAGTGTACACGAATTCAATATTCTAAGATACCAAAGTCATACCTCTTAAGCAGTTTTATTCCTTGAAACTAAAGACTGTGGAGTTATTTCATTAGCTGATTGTAGAATTTGACCTGGAGCTTATGTAATTAGAAGAGACTCTAGTTTTCCTCATTTAAAAACCTGGTTAGCATATGACAGTCTCGTTTCGGGGAAGTCAGACCTCTCCACTGCTTCTTTTTATAACCTTTAGCTTCATTCAGAATCCAGATGAGCCTTGGTGTGAGGATGGTATGAGCACGGCGAGCAGCATGGGGTAAGTGTGTGCTTTTAAATGCTTTAAAAGATACAGAAGAGGGAAATATTTTTGGGAGAGGAGCAATCCTTACCAGATAGTATTAATTGAAATAGAAAATATGCTAACATTTATCTGAGGCAAGCACTCAAAGAAATAACTTTTATTCAAGTTATACCAACTTACAAAATACTCATTCCTTTCGTTGTTTAATTTTTATATTACAAGTTGTCAGCTAATGAAATATTTCAGGGGGCTTAAGCTGTTTGTGTATTCAAATGTTTAGTCGAAGCTGAGTTAAATTTTGGGAGTAGCCTTAAAGAAAGAATGGTAGGATTCTTGATTTATAAGGCAGCTTCAATCTAACATGTACATGTCTCTTTGGGATTGAGAATAATTAAGGAATGAAAAAGATGAGGGATGTAGGGAGGTTGATTTATACCTTTATGATATAGGAAAAGGATGGAGGACCGAGTTCACTGCTCTGCGGGAAAAAGGTGTGTGCTGCTTGATTTCACAGGGACATTTATTATGAGATCTAATTCTGAGAACTTTATGAGTTTGAGTGACATGAGAAGAATTGCGTCTCACTTAAGAGGTTTCTTTTCTTGAGTGAGAATGGGATTGCATTGTAAGTAATACTGAAATGGTATGGTTTTATATGCTGGAGCAGTAGAATTCTGAATATAAAGAAATGTCTCTGTAGAAATATATCATCCTTTTAGCTTTTTTATATAACTCCTCTTAATAGGAAAAATATTGTTGCAAATGGTATAGCTGCCTCACTGAAGGCCATTTCAAAATAAGTAATCAAAGATTCACACATCTATTCCAGCTTCCTCAAATTCAATTAATATCTACATTTTGGTTGATACTATGGACTCTGAAGATACAATCTAAACCTGTTTGCAAACTCAGAGGGTTTTGGAGAGAAGATCAACATTACTATTGTTACCCTTTAACCCAATGTTAATAATTTCTTTTGCAAGTAAACATTAGCAGATATGTGCCTTGTACTGATTCCATGTACATTGAGTTGATTTGATCTGGGACAGAACTGAAGAGTCGGGCTCTCGGATGGTCTGCTCTGCTCTCTTTCCTCTTCTGTTAGCTGAGTGTGCTACAACACACAGAGTAAAAGTGTGCTTGCAAACACCTTCCTGGCCCCCATTGCCCTCCCTCCCTTCCCACCTTCTTTCCTTCCTTCCTTTTTCTGTCTCTTTTTTAAAGTTTTATTTTTTTTTTATTTTGAATTTTATGTTACAGTTCCACAATGTCTGGGCTTTCCCTACCACTCCCCCAATTTCCGACCCCCACTGATTTTCCCCGTATTATTACGATAGTATAGTCCTTCATAAGCAGTCATAAGTCCATCAGTCTGTCTTTTAAGTGCGTGTTGACACTTCTGGTACAGACAATGCCAGACAGTCCAACATCCTGTTGCCAAGATATATCCAACAGTTTTATTTGGAGTCTGTCTTTGATTTGGAAGTAGAGATGCATACTGCATTGTATCTTCACATCTGGATATGATAGTTCTCTTATGTTTCTTTGACAGCAATGATTCTCAGCCATTTTGAGAGTCAAGGATTATTTTAAGAATCCTCTGAAACCACTCTCAAAAAAAAAAAACCCACTAATTTTGCATATAATTATCAAGAAATTTTTAAGTGGCCTGAAACACAATTTACAGGTTCCAGCTAAAGAAACTTTGCTTTTACTTTAGAATTGGAGTATGAGTTTTCCACTACTCGTCTTACTTTCTGGATTTTTATGAAATATAAGGATCTTCAAGTTATTTCTTCTCTCAGGGAGCAGTGTCTATGTGGTGATTCCCTCCCCACACAAGTCACATGATGATGAAACAATTTACCCAATATCCAACTCTCATCATGTCACTGCTATTGGTCCTTGAGGACTTGATTAATCATTGTGCCTTTCAAGAATGCCAGGAATCACCCTGGGAGTTTTGCAAGAAAAAAAATCTTCAGGGCCCGGTGGCATGGCCTAGCGGATAAAGTCCTCGCCTCAAAAGCCCCGGGATCCCATATGGGCGCTGGTTCTAATCCCGGCAGCTCCACTTCCCATCCAGCTCCCTGCTTGTGGCCTGGGAAAGCAGTCGAGGACGGCCCAATGCTTTGGGACCCTACACCCGCGTGGGAGACCTGGAAGAGGTTCCTGGTCCCGGCATCGGATCGGCGCGTACCGGCCCGTTGCGGCTCACTTGGGGAGTGAATCATCGGATGGAAGATCTTCCTCTCTGTCTCTCTTCCTCTCTGTATATCCGGCTTTCCAATAATAATAAAATCTTAAAAAAAAAAAATCTTCATATGATGAACTAAGCAAATAATAAATTGCTGAATAATACACAGAACATTCTTCTGATTGGTAGCTTCTAGATTATTTTGATCCTGCTTGATACAATATACATCAAGTTCTGTGTAAGTGTTCCAAAAAAATCAGGAAAATAGAAGGAGAGCATGGTAGCTATTTAGATGCTCAAATTTGTGCATTTGAGGAACTATGTAGAGTTCATTTCCTACAAATGAGGGATTAGCTGTTTTTATGTGTTTTTGGAACCTAATAATTTTCTAGTTATCTGAGGATGTAATGTCCTTATATGGGTCTCCCTCTTCCTTTTGCTCTTTCCCTCGGGCTGTAGTGACAAGGCAAAAATAGGGGATTCTAATACTCTCTGAAAAGACTCCTCCTCTTCATGTTTCATTGCGTTCCTGTGGGCAGGCTGGGTAGCCTGATTTATAAAGGCAGGGAAAGGAGAAGTGGAAGACCCTCACTGTGTTAGCTGCTCCCACACCTGCTAATTAGCATAGCGCCTCAGTGGAGGATGAATGTTGGGAAGGAGATGGTTGTACTTCTTACTAGGATGTTTTTGATATCTTTTCCCATTTTCAAGTAATTGCTCAGTGTATCCCTAATTGACATATGGGGAAAATAAAAGTTAAGACTCTGTTAAAATTGTAAAGCCAAGAAGTTCATGATTGCACCATATTTAGTCTCCTGTTTAGTTTCTTGGTACAAATAGGTTTAGAGCAATTTTAATTTTTTATGAATGTATTTTCTACTTCTGAATTTGGGACTTAGAATCCAACTCCTTTTCTTGGGAAAACATCCACTTAGCTAAGTAACTTTTAAAATTTTGTTTCTATTGTATCTTCCTTTCTTTTTAAGTAGTCATTTCTTATTCAAACCTTCATTACATTTCATTGTTTTCTTAAGTTATTTATTTATTTGAGAAACAAGGAGACAGAGAAGGAGAGAGGAAGACAGGCATCTCCTTGTTCACTCCCCATATGTTCACAGTGGCTGGGGGTGATCCAGGCCAAATGCGGGAGCCCAGAACTCAGTGTGGCTCTCCCATGTAAGTGACAGACATCCAACTACTTGAGCCATGACTCACTGCCTCTCAGGGTGCACATAAGCTGAAAGCAGAAAATGGAAATGAGAGTAGAGCTGGACTTGAACCCAGGGATCCAGTTTTGGGATGACAGTAATCTAGCCAACTGTTAGACTGCTATACCAAATGTCTGTCCCTACTTAGGTTGCTAGAAGTGCCTAGTCACTGGTCTCACTCCTTTTACCTTTATTAGAAATGTAGACTTACAGAGAGAAGGAGACAGAGAGAGATTCCCCAACCCACTGGCTCACTCCCCAAAAGATCTCAACTGCTGCAGCTGAAGCAATCTGAAGCCAGGAGCCAGGAGCTTCCTCTGAGTCTCTCACGTGGATGCAGGGTCCCAAGGAATTGGGCCATCTTGTGCTGCTTTCCCAGACCACAAGCAGTAGCTGGATCAAACATAGAACAGCCGGGACATAAACCAGCATCCACATGGGCTGACCACTTGAGGGAGGACCAGCGAGTTTAGCCAATGCGCCAGCCCCTCACTGGTCTCATTTAGCTATCTTTTTCTTTCATTGTTCTTTTAAAGATTTGTTTGAAAGGCACAATGAGAGAGAGAGACAGAGACAGAGACAGAGAGAGAGAGAAAGAAAGATCTTTTATCTGCTAGTTCTCTCTCCTAATGGCTGCAATGGATGCATCTGGGCATTCCAAAGCCAGGAACTTTGAATGTCATCTGGGCTTCCCCCATGAGTGCCAGGGGCCCAGGTACTTGGGTCAGCTTCTGCTGCTACTTTTCCCAGGTGCATCAACAAAGAGCCGGATTGGAAGTGGAACAGTTAGGACTTAAGCCAGTGCTCGTGTAAGATACCATCATTGCAGTTTACCCACTGCATCGCAGTGCTGGCCACTGTAGCCATCTTTTCTCTACAGCTCCCTAGGATCAATTCTTAATCAATAATCTTGCTACTCTTAGCCTTAAACATTTCTCCGTGGCCCCTTCTCTCCATTGCAGAGTGGGTCCCAGTGTTATTCATGGCTCTATGTCCAGTCTACCTGTTTAGCCTCAGCTTCTGTTCTATTTTCCATGCTTCCTAGGATCCTTCAATCCATACATACCAACAACCTTGCACTTTGCTCCTTTGCTGATCCTCTTTTTATCATTTCTCTATCAGGCAAAGTCAGCGCAAATCCCATCTATTTGGTGAAACGTTTTCTAATCACAACTGAAAATCACCTCTTCTCTGCTGAACATTTCAGGCACTTTATACTTTTTTTATGTCAGTTGTCCCAGTACATTACATAGTATAGGTATTTTTGTGTTCTGACTTTCCTAATAAATTGTAAGTTCCTTGAAACAGGAACAATGTCAATTTTACATTTATTTTATTTTTTAAATATTTATTTAATTATTTATTTCAAAATCAGAGTTTCAGAAGGAGGGAGAGAGAAAAAGAGAGCTTCCATTGGGGCCAGCACAATGGCTCAATCGGCTAATCCTCTGTCTCCAAGTGTGGCATCCGTTATGAGTGCCAGTTCATGTCCCAACTGTTCCCCTTCCCATATAACTCCAGACTTGTGGCCTAGGAAAACAGTAGAAGATGGCCCAAGTGCTTGGGAACCTGTATCCATGCGGAAGACTGGAAGAACCTCCTGGCTCCTGGTTTTAGCTCAGCTCAGCTCTGGCAATTGTCTTTCCAAAAAAGATAAAAGAAAGAACAAAAGAAGGAAGGAAGGAAGGAAGGAAGGAAAGAAAGTAACTTCTTAAAAAAGAGATTTTTGATCCACTGATTCACTTGCCTAATGGCCACCAGAACCTGGGCTAAGCCAGGACAAAGATAGGAACCAGGGACTTCATTCAGGTGTTCCACTTGGGTGGTAGGGGCCCAGGCACTTGAGCCATCCTCTTCTGCTTTCCTATGTCATAAGCAGGGAACTGAATTGGAAGTGGAGCAGTCAGTACTGGAAGCAATGCTTGTATGGGATGCTGGCATTTAGGCCGTGGCTTTACCTACTGTGCCACAATGCTGGCACCTCATATTTGTATTTCTACCAGTCCTGCTCCAATGAACTTTACATAGTATATACGCAATAAGTACTTAATAAATTAAAATGAATTACTTTTCCTATAATTCACAAAAAAAATCTGAAAACTCAATTTAGCCCAACTCACCACCTTCTTTTTTTTCCCTAATAATATGTCCCATTTTCCAAGTTCCTATTTGAAGAGTTCACTTGAGTGAGTAGTATCCAAAATGTGGGTTATACAAGGATAAAACACAAGAGCCAGGGCTCCAGTGACAAGCTTAAGGCTTCTGGAGAGGGAAGAAAATGTATTGTGGATAACTAGAAAGCACACATGGGCTCCAAGGGAAGGTGATAAAACATACCAGAATTAAAAAATTGTCCTTGGTTGTAAATAGTATCCTGTTGGGATTTGATTCATGAGCCCGTGATACAGAAGTCAAAGTAGCAGTGGCTACAAATCAGTCTTCTCTCTGAAGACTATAAAATTTACTTAATTATTCTTAGAAACAGAGGAAGAGAGGAAGCTATTTGCACCTCCAATTAACTCCCCTTCCCTCAGTACTCCAAACAGGCAGGATTGGACCAGTCCAAAGCCAGGAACTACAGAACTGGAGTACGCAGCAGGGAACAACCCCTTGACTCCTCACTGCATCAGTAGAAAGCTGGACTTAGGAGCCATAGTCCAGTATCCAAACCAGGTGCTCCAACAAGGGGCACAGGTCTCCCCAACAGCCTTCCAGTTACTAGGCTGAACGGCTTTTTTTCTCTTGCACTAAAAAAAGAAAATCTCAGAAGTAAACAGTCCGGGGCTGTTGGATTGGTTCCTTAGTGTGAGGATTCTAGGTTCCTCTTGTCTTGCTCTTCTACTATTGTTAGTGTATCTGTTGCCTTTTGGGGCAGGCCGGTTGCTAAGGATCCACCCATCTCATTGGTATTCAGCTAGTACAAAGGAGGAATGGGAAGAATAAGAAAAACCTGAATGTTCCTTTTAAGGAGACTTCAGAGAGGTCATTCCTATTATTTCTGCTTATCCAAATACCATCCAAATGGTTAGAAACCTAATTTTATGGTTCTATCTAACTGTGAGGGAGAATGGGGAATACCATGTGTTAATTGAATTACTAACGTAAAAGGGGAGAATGAATGACTACTAGCAAGGTCTGACAAGGCCAGTATCATGCCTTCCTTGGCCTCACTATTCCTTCAAAACCAAGTACAGCGTCATGGGGGTTGGGCATTTAAGTTACAATGCTTCCAAGAAGTGAACCAACAGAAGGAAACTCTCGAACTCAGTCTCTCTGAACATCATTTCTTGAACAAATTATACCACTATGCACAAGAGCATAGTTTGTAGAAAAATTTTCAGTAATACTAAGGAGAAACAGAGCAAGCCACGCTGGAAATAAACAGATTTCCCCACGTATAAGGGACAGGGCCCTTGACAAATGGCAGAGGCGGCTAGGTAAGCCTTTGGCACCACATCCACCACAGCCTGGTACCAGAGCTTCATCTCCTGTAGTCCCTACATCCTACTGTGAAGTGAGGATTATTATGGCTACGCCAGTTGTGCGAGTAGATCAGGAAAACAAAGTCGAGATTCAGTGAGTTGCCAGACTGCCTAAAAGGCTACAGAGAATGAAAAAGAAACCCAGAGCTGGCGTAAGGCCTGCTATACAGCCAACCAAAACCATATAAATCAGAGAATGTTTTCCAAATGGATTTGTACTTAATTCTAGAGCACCTCAATTAATTACCTCAGAGAAAGCTATTACAAATTTATTTCACGTGTCCCTTGAAGCAGGTGATTTCTTTTAAAATGGGATCCTTACATAAAGGCTGGGTTTGTGGTTTTCAGTGTTCTAGGATCAAAGGAGTTGCTTGACATGCTTTTCATTCAGCATAGCACTCTAAACCTTGTTGGAACATTCCAGCTCTATGTTTTAAATACACAGGAATTTATTTTCACTAGTCACTGGGATAAAATAAATACAGAAGTGGCTTGACTACTCAATACCAACTCACTTTAAAACTACAAGGTTGGGATGAGCATGCGGAGCAGCGATTCCGCTCTGTGGAACACCTGTGTCCCACGATGCCTGCGTCCCACATCGAATGCCTGGTTCAGGTCCTAGTTGCACTTCTGAGTCTTCCTGCTGATGCATACCAAGGAGGGCTGCAGGATGGCTCCAGTTGTTGGGTTCCTACCTGCCACATGGGAGACCCAGACCAACTTTTAGGCTTTTGGCTTCTGCCTGGACTATCTTCAGCTATTGTAGGCATTTAGGGAGCGAACCAGTAGGTGGAAGATCTCTCTGTCTCTTACTGCCTTTCAAATAAATCCAGTTAAAAATATTGACTCAAAAAGAAATGTTTACTTAAAAATGAAAGACTAAGGGAAACCAGGGCCCTTACTCATTTACATTCTATAATTTCGAACTCTGAGGACAATTTCGATTATTAGAATATTTTTAATGAATTGATATATAATAAAAGCTTTTAATTATAATACTATAAGGGAGAAAGGATGATATGAAATGCAAGGTGCCTGTCACTATCAATGGCATTTTGTTTTTTACAGAACATCTAGAGAAATCAGGAAGAGGATGTCAAAAAAATGATGTGATGTCTCCTAGTGGAGACAGGGCACGAGGTGAGTGAAAATTGTAAAGAATTGTTTCTGGTAAGAACACAGGTAAATGGAGAGCTTAGTTTAAACCAGTGAGTATTCGTGAAGTAGATACATTATAAATTACTTTGAATATGTTTGTATGCTTTCTTTGAAAAACATCAGTAAACAAATTGATTAAGGATCATTTTACCAGTGAATAGTCAGGGAAATAGCTGCCTTATAAATTAGCCGTGTGACATCACCATTTAACTGCTTATATGAATGCTACTCATGTGAAAGACAGAGGGAGAGGATGGGGAGGTGAAGGAAGAGAGAGAAGAGAGAATGAGGGGGAGAGAGAGAGAGAGAGACAGATTCTTCCATCCTCTGGGTCACTTCCCAAATGCCTGCAACAGCCAGGGCTGGGCCAGTCTGAAGCCACAAGCCTGGAATTCCATCCAGGCTTCCCATGTGATGACAGACGTTCAGGTACTTGAACCATCCTTAACTTCCTAACCAGGTGCGTTAGCAGGGATCTGGATTGGAAGCAGAGCACCAAGACTTGAACTGCCTTTCCAATAAGGGTGCTGGTGTTGCAGGAGGTGGCTTAGCTCGCTGTGCCACAATGCCAGCCTTATGTTTTCGTAATGTAGCTTTCCAAGCAAAGCATGCAAATAATAGCCTTGCTGATTTATTTCTGTTTGGCTTCCCTTAGTCCAATATGGCTCACTGAAAATCCAATGTTAGTCTCACCTACTTCTTGTCAGTGACTTTGTGAAGTTTTAAGGATGCCTTAACTGATGAATATTCATTATTTATTATTCACTTACATTTTTACTTTTAAGATGCTATAAATCTTCAGACTGCTTCTAACTATGCATATGTTATTCCATGTATATCATATATGATGTGAAATATTTGTTAAGCATTTGATTTTTAGCTAAAGGGTAAAACTTTCTCACTCTACATGTTTATAGTGAACTTTTGTTTAAAATTTTTCCAATTTAGTTAAAAATTGCCCTTATTTTTCCAGTTTGTCTTTTCCAACTGTTTTTTTTTAAAAGATTTATTTATTTGATTACAAAGTCAGATATACAGAGAGGAGAGACAGAGAGGAAGATCTTCCATCCGATGATTCACTCCCCAAATGAGCCACAACGGCCGGTGCACGCCAATCTGAAGCCGGGAACCAGGGACCTCTTCCGGGTCTCCCACGCAGGTGCAAGGTCCCAAAGCTTTGGGCTGTCCTCGACTGCTTTCCCAAGCCACAAGCAGGGAGCTGGATGGGAAGTGGAGCTGCCGGGATTAGAACCGGCGCCCATATGGGATCCCGGGGCATTCAAGGCGAGGACTTTAGCCACTAGGCCGCGCCGCTGGGCCCTGTCTTTTCCAACTCTTAATTTTAAGGGAGGTGGGGGGAGATCGTTGCTATCAATAAGTTCAAAAAAGTTATGTGAATGTGGTTGGTTTAAACATGAGCGTTTATTTCTGAATTAAATCCAACTTAACCTTGTCTTGAGTTCTTAAACTTTTCACGTGTCAGTGAAATATGAATAATGACAAAAATATATTTATCTTTAAATTCCAGTTAATTTTGTACCATTCTCAAAAACATCTAAAAACATATGACCGTTCAAAAATTACTTGAAAATTGAGTAACATCTCTGGTAAGAAGATGTGCTATGCTTGTCCAGAAACTTCAAGTCCACAACTTAAAGAGGATATGATATTATGCTAAGTGAAATAAGGTGGACACAATCATTACATTTTCTGACTTATATGTAGAATTTAAAAAGCTGAACTCACAGAAGTAGAGTGGGACTTAGCAGATGCTGCGGTGGGTGGGTGAGAAGCTGGAATGGAGAGATGTGGATCAAAGGCTACAAGCTTCAGCAGGAATCATTTGGGCATCTATGGCTTAGCAGAGTGACTAAAGTTGTGCTGTGTATTTCAAAATAAAGGAGTAAATTTCAAGTGTTCTCATCCCACAATGTTAAATGAATGAGATGATGGATATGCTGATTGGTTTATTCAGCAATTCTCAATTGTGTACATATGACATTGCATTATAATGTATAAGTATATATAAATCAACATATATATTTTTTAAGAACCAGGGGCCTGCCAAATACAATAGATTAGAATAATAGATGGTGCTTACCCTAGGGGAGCTTTTAGTGTTGTGTGAGAAACAGATGTGGAGATTATTGGGTGTACTTCCCAGCAGGAAGAGATACTGGGGCACGAGGCTGCAATGGAACAGGTGCAGACTTTGACGTGGTGCTGCAGGGCAGGCTCCATCGAGAAGGAGGTGCTTGAATTGAACCTTGAAGGATAACAGCTATTTCACTAGGTAAGGAAAGCTATTTGAGGGGTAGAGGATGAGAGAGAAAGATATGGAGGACTGGGTATGTTTGGTGAAATGCATGAGCTGTAATTATCTATTAATCAATATCATGTATGCTAGTGACTACAAAGTATGATTTGAGATGTTATTAAATAACCTAATCAAGTTATGTCAGCTCATCATCACTGGCTGTTAAAAGCATCAAAATTGCATGAACTGATGTCTACCTGACGACAAGCACAGGCGAGGGATCCCATCCAGGCAACATCTCCAAGGGTGTGACTAGACGAGCAGCCCCAGAGAGAGCAGTGCCGTAGCAAGGTCCCCTAGAACAGAGCTGAATTAAAATGCTTGAGGCAGGCTAAAAACCGAGCACATCCCATGGGTTAACTTCCAGTACTCAACATTTAAGTGGAGACTGACGCCTTTGTGAAGAATGGTGGGAGAGTCAGCCCCAAGAACAGAACTCAACTTCCAGGCCAAGTGCAACAGCACTTCAGTTCTGTCCTTACACTGACTGCGCCACTCAGCAAAAGCTTTTTGGGGGCCATGTATGGCAAGTCCAGGATGCAAGTGGATACCTTACTCCCACCCTAAACATTTCCGCACACACATTTACGTATTTGCCACCTCTGGGAGCTTGATGAGGCATTATTTTCAATCATGTAAAAGTACTGTCCTTGAGGTAAATCCTGGCAGGTGTAGTTTCCTCCTCCTCACACTTCCAGGGACGTCTCAGCGCCGTGAGATACTGAGGTATAGGTAGCTGTTGAATCCAGTTCTCAACCAAGACTGCATGTGCCTAGTTGCTGGAGAGTACCTTTCCTACCCACAGCTGGACTGAAGCTGCTGCTGCAAATGCAAGCCTGCCATTTTGGTCCCCGCAGTGGTGACCAGCTCCTGCAAGGGGCTCCTTTCTGAGCTAAGTACTTTGGATCTCTGAAGGTGCTTAACACATGGTCCCTTCCTGGAAGAACACCCAGGGGAACCCACTATATGCTTATTCTCTTATGTCTATTAATTTCAGACTAAGGCTAATCTTTTAGTTTTAAACTAAGCGAAATAATAATAATAATTGTTATGATTATATTTCTATTGCCAGGCTTTGCTTAAAAATACTTATATAATTATAATTATACAATCATATTTCTATAGATATAATAATCGTAATCATATTTTATGCAGTGTATAATGTATACATATATAGTGTATTATATATAATACAGAATATTTTATATGAATATTTAAATTTGTATTTTATATTTAAAATAATTATATAATTATTTTTAAAAAACAAAGTCTGGTAATAATTGTGACTGGAGGCTTACATCCATATGCAAGGCTGAGCTATCAGACTCTTTGGAGGTTAAGTAATTTTCCCAAGGTCAACCAACTATTTCATTCATGGACCTGGGATTTAAATCCAGGTCACCCATCCTTCAGAGCTCATCTTCTCCATCTCTAACCCTTTATGGCTCATAGCCTGGTTCTCAGTGTCGCTCTCAATTAGCTGAAATATTAGCTGAGAACAGAATAAGGTGGTTTTCTTCTTTTTCTTTTAATCTCTCAAGATCTAAGGAGATAGAATTGTAGCTCTGATAGCATCATGAGGTCAGATGTATGGGCAGGGGTTGAGTACTGTGCCATTTTCACTTGCTTGAGAGATGCTCCTCAATGAGCTTGAAGTAGTGCTAGCAGATCCCTTGGTAACAAGGAAACTGGAACCATGTAGTGAGCCATTGTATTTTTTTTCTGTCACAACAGCTTAGAATTTTGTCAAGTCAACCTTCGTGGACCTCATTTTCATTTTCTTTCTCCTTTAAAAAAAATTTTTTTTTCCGAAAGGCAGAGTGATAAGGGGAGGACAAAGAGATCTTTCATATGGTTGTTCACTCCCTGAATTCCCGCAACAGCCAGGCTGGGGCCATGCTGAAGCTATGAGCCAGGAGTCAGTGAGCTGGGACTAGAGTCGGCACAGTGATGTGGGATGCTGTCATCGTAAGTGGTGGCTTAACCCACTCTGCCACAATGATGGCAACATGATCTCATTTTCTTTATTTATAAAGATGTCAGAGTTTGGTTGGTTGAACTCTGTGTGATGTTTCTGTTTGATTTTCTTTCCACTCTATGGTGAATCCTCAGTTTATGTAGCAAGTTGTTCTGATGGGTATAGTTTTCCATTGATTTCTCCTAAATATGAGATTGTCTCATTCATTATTCTGTTATTATTATAACAGCTCTTTGTTATTCAACAGGGCCTACTCTGTGCATAAACCTGGGTTAAGCCTTACAGGAATGTAGAGTGAAATAAAGTACCCAAATTGGGGTGGGCATTTGGCATAGTGTCTAAAGTGCTAGTTGAGACAACTGCATCTTGTATCAGAGCGTCTGGTTGTGAGTCCCACCTCCACTTCTGATCCAGCTTCCTGCTAGTGGGCATCCTGATAGGCAGCAGATAGATAATGATGTAAGAACTTGGTTCCTTTCCATGCACACGAGTGACCCTGATTGGGTTCTGGGCTCCTGGTTTTGGCATGACCCAGCTGTGGCTACTGCAGGTATCTGGGGAGTGGACCAATGGATGGAGAACCTTTATATGTCTCTGTCTTGCTGCTTTTCAAATAAAATGGAAACAAATACATGTTAGAAAAATAACCTTTAATATCTTGGTAAGTTAAATGACAGTGAAAGGGGAGATATAAATGTGGTGGCCAGGCAAGACCTTGCTAATAAAATGACATTTTAATTCAATTATTGGGGGTTATGACAGTACGCTTTTCACAAACTGAAAGCTAAACAGCATTTTAAGAAGAAGGACTCTGTTATGTATGGGAACATTATACCCAAATTTACAGTTTCTCTGCTAGAGTCAGAGCCTAGGCCAAACAGTGGATAGGAAGGCGTTAAAAAATTCAAGGACTGCCCTGGAAATCCTGCTACTAAAGGACTGGGATAGATTTTAGATTCATTCTGTATCTGCTGGCTCAGTCACTGCCCATCACAAATTTTGTTTTTAAGATGATGGGCATGGGTCCTCACACAGCTGAATGGCTGACTAGAGGGGCCAAAGACAAGCCTTCCTGGTGTTACAAGGCAAGATGAGGGCTCGCTTGTGGCGGTGAGGTTTCTGAGAGGCATCCATCCCAGAGTGGATGAGCGCAGGAAAGGACTGACTTTGCCTTAGATCCCAATTGTTAGAATTTTGTGTATGTAACAAGACCTAAGCTATTGCAGACCAGCCTGGGTCTCTGAAAATGCAATTCAGGGCCTTCGTAGGACATTACAATCCTTTGTTCTACTCTTCCAGTATGGATTCCCTTTAACCAGTTTTTTGTCTCTCAGTCTCTACATCCATCACTGTTGCTTACCAGATTTTTAGGTGCGGAAACACTTATTTAATTCCTAATTGATAAATGATTGGGGAGATGTGCTATATCGTTATCTTTGACAGTGTTTGGGAAGGCCGATTGCCTTTGTCAGCAATATTCTATTGAGTTTCTGTTCTGAGAACATACAGTGGGTACCAGGGACACTAATGAGCAGCTTTACTCACAAAGATTCTAATCAGTTTAGAAAGTGGGATTATGTACATAAGACAGATAAGAGCAGAAAAAAATCAAGGATTTGATTCTTATTGAATTCTTATGGTCATTCTGATAAAGAAGAGATAATTTAGATTAAAGGGGGGAAATTTTCTAGAGAAGAGGTGGGCCTGAGTCAGCTTTCGGGAAATAAGTAAGGCTTTGACAGTTGAGGTGATATGAGGTCAGTCCAGCAACTGAGAGGCAGTGTAGCAGCAATGTCAGTTATAACTGTGCCTGGAGGCAGTGGGGATCCCGAGGCGTTGAAAACAAGACTGGAGCGGCGCTCAGGGACCTCATGAGGATCTGAGGTTTTGCTTTATTTCACAAAGAAGAAAAGACCTGTTCGTGTTTTCAAAGGGGAATTAACATGATCAAAATGATATTGAAAGGGAACGAGTGGAGTAGCCATGAAGAGAGTTGATAAACCAGTTAGGGTGACTCCGCAGATCCCTAGGCCCAAGGAGGTCAGGGCTGAACCAATGAAGCCACAGGGAAAAGAGCAGGACAGAATTAGAGAATCCTCCTAAGCGGAGATTCTCAAAAATTTCCTGACTGCTGTCAGCAGGATGGTGGGAAGGTCATGGCAAGGTCAGTGGAACTGTTGGTGACCAGGCTGGCTAAGTGTTAAGGAGGGGTATCTATAGGCTAATATGAGTGACATGATTTACACAGGCCGAACTTGAGGTAACCATGGATCAGCCTAGAAAAATATCAGTACAACCGCAGATATTTATTTAGCAGAAAAAGGACCAGAAGGAAGGCCAGTTTTACTTCTTTTTCTTAAAGATGTGGAACTAGAAAGATAGCTGAATTGTATACTAAAAAAATCAGGGATGAGAAAGTTATGAGCTGTACAATTTTTTTCTTTAAAGATTGACCAAAAGATAACAGTAACAGAATAACAACAGAAAAAGATTGAACAAGATACTAGTGGAAGACTGAGCACGGGGTGACTCTGGCAAGGCAGCGATCAGCTGCTGTATCAGCCGGTTTCATGTTGCTGAATGATGTTTGCAGGTAGCCTGACAAAGTCTGGCCTCAACATTTAGGCCTGGGTATTTCTTTCTTGTCTCCTCCTGCCACCATGGCAGAAGGTCTGGGCCTTTTTCTTTCTTCCTCCTGCCCCATGGACACACCGGGATCCCATATGTGCACCGGTTCTAATCCCAGCAGCCCCACTTCCCATCCAGCTCCCTGCTTGTGACCTGGGAATGCAGTTGAGGATGGCCCAAAGCCTTGGGACCCTGCAACCACGTGGGAGACCTGGAGGAGATTCCTGACTCCCAGATTTGGATTGGCGCAGCACCAGTTGTTACGGTCACTTGGGGAGTAAATCATAAGATGGAAGATCTTCTTCTCTCTCTCCTCCTCCTCTCTGTATATCTGACTTTCTAATAAAAATACATAAATAAAACATTTAGGGCTGCAAGGACATTGATGCTTCCTCATATTATAGATGAGCACACGGAAGCCCAGAGACAGTGCCTGATTCCTCACAGACCCCAGGGAATCAGATTTGGTCTCAGTCTATTGATGTTCCCACTTGCTGGTCTGGGAGGCTGGAACTATGTTTCTAAACTTGGGAGGACACTTTTCCTTAGTGTTGTAGTAGGAAACCTGATGAGCATGTTCTTAAATTATAGTAGAAAAAGGCAAAATGCAAGGACCTCTGAAAAGCATCACCCACACAGCATTGAAGGTGGGAGAGAAACGCAGCCCCAAGTGCACCAAGTGTGTGTTCCTTTGGATTGGCCTGCGTGCGGGTAATGGAACCGAGTTGTTATGACACCACAGTCTACACAGGGAGTGATTTTATTTATGTATTTTTTTTTGCAGTCTTCCAAGGCAGCTGTAGAAGAGATTTCGAGTGAGGTTGTTCATTGTCTTCTCAAAGAACTTGCAAAGGTTTTGTAGAGCAGGAGTGCTACACAACCATCTGGGATAGGAAAAGTGTGTCATTCAGATTGCAGGCAGGAAGACGGAGAACTTATGATTATATATTTAATTAACTTACTCTTACCCCAACTTATTCTGAAACAAAAAAAAGGAAACTGAAATAATATGAGAAAAGGTTTAGGTTTCAGAATATATCTTCTTAGCAAAATCAGCTCCAGTGTTTTCTGGATTCCAAGTGGAATGCTTTGGCTTTTATCTCTTGGACTCAGGCTTATCAGATGTAGTAAAAAAAAAAAAATTTACTCCATTTGTAGGGTTTAGTGTGCCTTAGCTATGGGAAGGATATGTGTGGAATAAGTTGAAATTGTGAAAGAACTAATCAAATCAATGATCGTTTGACACCTTTTATTGATCAATAAAATATGACCTATTTCCTGTATCTAGATTGATGCTGCTGAGTTTTGCAATAATGGATTGTAAGATGACCCCTGCTGGTAAGGCTAGCTGGTGAATGAGGCCAATGATCAAGGTGGGCTCTATGAGGGGCACATGGCATGAGCTGCCCACTGATGGCTGAGTAGGACTTGGGTTGACAGAGACCTTCAGGGACCAGGATTGACTTGGGCTGACAGAGACCTTCGGCAACCAGGATTCTCAGGTTGGGGGGCATAAAGCCTGTGGGTAGGCTAGTTCTGTATGGAGAGTGCAGGGGTTTTAGTGGCAAGAGACCATCACCACCCGTGTCAAGAGTGCCTGGGCTAAGCAAGGTCCCCGATTTTCAAGATTCTGCGACTTCTAGAGTCTACACTGCCTGGGGGTTTTTGTTCACCGAGAAGTGGTAGGCCATTACTCATGGGGAAGATTGAGTTTTACTCTATTTTCCTTCCTAGCTGTTCTGAAAGTGCTGAAGGCAGATTCAAATTGGATGTCATTTCATCTGAATTCTGAAAAGAATTCTACTGGGAGAGGCAGCTGTAACCTGGTTTCCCCTCTCACCTAAAATAGGCTCTGGTGACCGATGATATATTTCACAAGGTACCACCAAGGCAGCCTGTGGCTCTGGTCCTGCGCACCTGCCGCTGCCTCTGTTTCCACAGACTGTAACGTTTCCATACGGCTACACCCTTGTGCAAATTAGAACATCCTGGGAGACAGAGGGAGTTCTCCCGGTGCCTGGGCCTCTTTCCCTCCATGTCTCTCCCAGGAGCCTCTCTTCCCTTCACTGTTTCTCTTTTTTTCCAACAGAATGTTCACAGGAAAAGTACAGTGACATTCACTTGGTTTTCTTCTTAAGCAGGTCCCTCTGAAGCCCTGTGCTCTTGCACCCCCAGAGTTTTTTGTTTTTTTTTTTTTACTTCCACTCAGATGAATCTAGGGAGAGAACATGCTTGAACGGTCATTTAAAAGAGTCAATCAGGGTAAGAGGAGTGATGGAGGGACCAGCATTGTGGTTCAGTGCATTAAGCTGCTGCTTGCTAGGCTGGCTTCCTTTACTGGAGTGCTGGTATGAGTCCAGCTGCTCTGTTTCTGAGCCAGCTTCTTGCTGATGTGTGTAGGAAGGCAATGGAAGATGGCCCAAGAACTTGGGGTCCCGTGAGCCATGGGAAGGACCAGGCTGGAGCTACTGGCTCTGGCCTGGCTTATCCCTGGTGGTTGTTTCAGTTGTTGTGGCCATCTGGGGAGTCAACGAATGGATGCAAGATGATGTCTGTCTGTCTCTATCTTTCTCTCTCCCCTCTCCCTTCCTTCTTCTCTCTCTGTTTCTCTTCCTTTCAAATAAGTAAATACATAAGATCTTTAAGAAAGCAACATGATGGAGCACAGCTTCCTGATCAAGCCCTCAGCCTATGGGACATTTGGACTCCCTAAAGTTCATCTGCGCCTGGCACCAGGCAGGCTAATCTTCTGCCTGCTAGCTCCAGCATCTGAGTTAGGCGCCGGTTCATGTCCCAGATGCTCCACTTCCAGTCCTCCAGCTCTCTGCATCTGGCTTGGGGAAGCAGAGGAGGATGGACCAACTCCTTGAGCCCCTATCCCCACATTGGAGACTGGGAAGACATTCCTGGCTCCCAGCTTCAGAGAAGCTCATCTCTAGCTATGGCAGCCATGTGGGAAATGCACTATCAGATGGAAGATCTCTCTCTTTCTGTATCTCCTTATCTCTGTAAATTTGCCTTTCAAATAAAAATTATGAATCTTTAAAAAAAGGTGGTCTGACACATTGCTGCATGCCAGTTGCAAAATAAGTCAGAGCCCTAAATTTACAATCTAAATTTTTTACTAAGTTTTAAATGAGCCATTCCTAAACTTAATTCTCTGTAGCTAGTAGTTTGTTGTGTGTGTGTGTGCATGCTATCATTCTTTTTTCATGATTAAATGTTGGCACAGAACAATTAAACCAAATTGTTAAATAATGTCTGCTCTGACATTAAGCGAATGACAACAAAAAGTAACGTTACAGGGGAGAGAGAGAGGGAAAGCACTGCTGTTACTCCATATTCTATCTTTTTAAAAATTTATTTGAAAAGCAGAGTTACAGAGAGACAGAGCATTCCTCCATCTGCTGGCTTACTTCCCAGATGACTGCAAACAGTTGGAACTGGGCCAGTCTGAAGCCAGGAGCTTCTTCCAGGTCTCTCATGTGGGTACAGAGGCCCAAGCACTTGGACCATCCTTCTGTGTTTTTCCAGACACATTAGCAGGGAGCTGGATCAGCAGTGAAACAGCTCTGGGACACCAGCTGATACTCATATGGAGCACTGGTACCACAGCATCGGCTTAACCCACTATGCCACAGCACTGACCCTTATTACTGCATAGTTTAATGTAAAGAACCTTTGGCGTGCTTTGATGTGTTCTGTGGCATTCCCTAGTCTATGCTCTGCGTCTACCCTTGTGGGCTGTGAGAGCTTTGGGAACTGCTGGCAGCGATAGAACATCTGTTACAGTTGGTCTGGTGTGGAGCTATTCATTGGGAAATGTCTCGTATTTCTTCATGTCTAGTGGTGGTACATAAAAGGAACATACAAAAGATCTTCAAAAAGTTTGTAGAAATTCATATTATGAAAAAAAATCTGCACAAATATCAGTGTTTTTGCACCCAAAATAAACTGATCTTTCAATATTTTAAAATGTATTTCTAAAGGTCACACTGTACTCCTGGTTTTCTTGCATTATGTGGATATAAGACATACGAATCAAGCTATTTTTTTTTATACTCCAGAACAAATTACTGGTTGTGTATTGTATTTTGTTTTCTGATATTTTATTTAGAATGTTTGCATATTTATTTATACTATCCTAGAGTAGATTTGGTATCAAAACCTCATAGAATGGATTTAGTTACACATGTTTCACCTGGCATAGATTAAATAACAGTCATTATTATTTATAGAAATTTTCTGTGATATTATCCTTGTCCAGTTTTCATTTGGGGATGTTTGATCTTTCATTTTAATATTTCCTTTCAGTAGTTACTTTAGTTGACCTTTCTACAGCTGTTAAAACAAATTTTGGTAATTTGTATGTTCCCAGAAAATTGTCTGCTTCATCTAACTTTCAAAAATCACTGACATCATACAAAATTTTAAAAATAATATTTCACAACCTCTAAATTGGTGATGACATCCCATTTTGTTTTAAGTTTGTATTCTTCTCCATCTTTCTTTCCCTCTAAGAAAAGATTTATTTGCAGTGTAGACTTACAGAGAAAGAAGGAGAGACACAGAGAGAAATCTTCCATTATCTGGTTCTCTGTCCAAAAGGCCACACCAGCTAGAATTAGGCCAGGCAGAAGCCAGGATCCAGGCGCTTTATCCAGAACTCCCATGTGATTGGTTTGGGCCCAAGCATGTGTACCAGCTTCCACTGCTTTCCCATTAGTAGGGAGCTGCATCAGAAATGGAGCAGCCAGGACTTGAACTGGCACTCACATGGGATGCCTGTGTCAAAGGCGACAATTTAACTTGCTGTGTCACAACACTAGTACTTTTTCTTTCAAATCTCTCATTTTGCTTGCTAGAACATCCTTCGTTTTATTGACTGAATAGCTATTTATTCACACTATTTATTTGAAAAGTTGTCAGAATCCACATATGAACTGATGCTTTCCTTGTGACAGGAATAGTTGGTTCTTGGGATGAGCATGTAGCCTGTTGATCAAAGATACCAGTTAAGAGGCATGCGTCCCCAATAGAGTGCTTGAGTTTAGTCCCCGCTCCAGCTGCTGACTACAGCTGCCTGCTAGTGCGGTCTGGGATAAAGCAGTGATGTCTCATGGGATGAAGTTCCTGCCAATCAGCTGGGAGACCTAGACTGAAGTATCGGTTCTGTTTCTGCAGGCCCATGAGCAGGCTCTTGAGGACATTTTTTTTTTTTAAAAGAAATGAATCAATAGATGGGAATTCTGTCTGTGTCTGTCTCTTCCTTCAGAAGTTCCTCGCATGACAGTATTTTGTGTTGCTGTGTCACAAAGCAGCTAACTTAAAAGCACAGAATAGTAGGAAAAGCGATGTTTTTATTTGGAACTTTTGTGTAATTTTGAGTAAATCCTTGATCTCCAAGTTACTTCCTTTTGTATAAAATGAATGGGATATATGCTTTGCCACCGTGAAGCATTGCTGCAATGCCTCAGTGAGAGGACGTATTGGAGAGTGTTTTGGAAACTACAAAGAATACAATCAGAAGGTATTATTGTCACAAAATAATGCTGCTGTAAGTTACATAGAAAAAAAAAGACAGAAAGTAACGTGGGGCCGATGTGTGTGTGTGGGGGGGGAAGGGTGGGTAGAAAAAAACAAACAAGAAAATGGCCTCTTTTGTATTTATTTTAGATTTATTCATTTTTATTGGAAAGGTGGAGTTATAGAGAGAGAAGGGGAGAAAGAGAGATCTTTCTTCCACTGAATCTCTCCCCAAATGGCCACCATGGCTGGACTTGAGCCTGTCAGAATCCAGGAGCCTCCTCCAGGTCTCCCACGTGGGTTCATGGGGGTCCAAGAACTTAGGTCATCCTCTGCTGCTTTCCCAGGCTGGAGATAGGAAGCTGGAGCAGAAGTAGAGCAGCCAGGACTTGAATTGGCATCCACATGGGGTGCTGGTGCTGCACACAGAGGCTTACCTCACTATGCCACTGAGCTGGGCCAAGAAGAGAGCCCTTTTTGTAATTTGACTCTCATCTCTGAAAATGTTTGCAGGATTTGTTCTGATGAGTTAGTTTTAGGGGACCATACTTCTTCATCACCCTCCTCCCAATGAAGAAAGTTCTCGGCGTGCTAAATTAGAATTATGCACTAAAGACCCATTCAGTAAAGGACACTGAAATGGAAATTAGCTCAAGTCTGCTTCCAATTAATTTCAGTTCCCCAAGGTGCCAAACTTTCCTTTTCTGTCACAGCAGTAATTGGAAAGTAATAGACAATGCTGAGTTTCTGGGCTCGTACGTGTGTATGTGAGGAGGATGGCACACATTCTAGGTCAACCTTGGGGAGCATTAGGAGAGCTTCCAGTATTTTGTAGGTTTCTGTTAACTTTATTAGTAAATAATTTTAAATTGATTTCATGACTCTATGGCTAGAACTCTCTGGTAAAATGTTTCAGCATTTTCTCTATGTCAATAATTGCTGAACCTTTGTTTTTAAATAGCACGAACCTAATTTTCGAAAGAAATTCTTTCCTCAAATCTGTGATATAGGAATCACACAAGGAGAGAGCAACTCTGGAGGGAGTGGGAAGGGACCCCCCACCACCCCGACCCCCACTGTTTGGTGGCTTCCCCTCTGCAGACTCCAGGGTGCCTGGGGACTTGAGAGGCACACATTGAAGCTCATTGGTCTATATAATGGTCGGGCATGACCAAGAGACCAGCAGGTTCTTTCTAAAAACTTAACAGTATTTAGCGCTGCAAAATGAAAGGAAAGGAGGAAAAATGATGGGGGGAGGGGGAAAGCCGTATTTACTTCCCCAGAGGAAGGTGGCAGTGCCTGAAGGCGATTTGTTTAAGAGTGCGCCTTGTGTCAAGGGCTGCTGAGGAATGCATAGATAAAATGGAAAGAACCACATTGCCATCCAATGTCAAGATTTCTAGAGAGGCAAATCTCAATTCTCCTTAACAAATCTAATGCAACTCCAATGGAAACCTCAGTTTTTACTAGTGGATCCAATCATCTTGGAGTTCATATGAAAAAATATGTGTCAGAGAAATGGCAGCTGTAAAGCAGGATTAATATTTGGAGCGCACCACCAGCAACAGCTTGAGTTTCCTACACTGCCTGTATCAAAATCATGGTCATTACCACTGCCCTTGCTGCCATTGTTTTCATAGCAAATCTCTATTGCATAGACAAGAGGAGGTATATCAAGATCTACCTTAGGATATTCTTCTGCAACTGCCAGTGTCAATTGGGCTGGCTGCATGCAAGTGTCATGTTCTGGTTGTGTGTCCTTAACTGCCAGGGAGGATGGGGTAGCTGGCGCTTTCGGTCTCCCTAGTGGGAGGCATATGATCAATCCTGTGTGATGGAGGAATGGTTGGGAAGAGGGTCACTTTCTACAGCTCTTTACTGTGTGTGTGTGTGTGTGTGTGTGTGTGTGTGTGTGTGAGAGAGAGAGAGAGAGAGAGAGAGAGAGAGAGATTGTGTTCTGAATATGAACTTTGTGTCTTATGATCAAGACATCAATGTCATATTGGATAAACATCCTTTCAGTGTGGGAGAGCCTACCAAATGCTGCAAGTGAAGATAAGACATCAAAGAAATCCCTGATTAACAAAATAGAAATAAATGTTTTTATATTCAAATTTGTGCAAGGTTTTTAAGATGGTTTCCTTAAACTGTGATCTACTAATGAAATTCAATGTGTCTAAAATAATTGGATCAAAAGTCATGTTAAAATTTCTATTTACTGAATATTCTGAAATCATATCACATAAGCATCAATCTGTGGTCCTTTCAGTGCTTTAAACTGATGCATGGAGTTCATCCCGTTTCTTTGCCAGTTCTGTTAACTGTTCCTTTCTCTTTGTTTCAATGGCCAGGGGCAGGGAAGAGGAGGTGGCCTGATACAGGACGATGAAGATGCAATGTTGAAGAATAAGTTGGAGGAGAGACGAAACAGGCACCATGGAAAAAACCAAAACAAAGCAAGGTCAAATATTTCTGATATCTTTCTTTAGGGCTCAAAATTGAGGAAATGTGGAGTTTAGTCTTGTCTTGCCACTGTCTCAAAATATGACAATATTTTAAATGAACTTGTCTGTTCTCATTTTGCTATTATTATAAAATGACCATCAAGAAAACAGACTTGTGCTAAAAAATAGGAAACTTTATACATATGTGTATATATATATGTACATATATATAAGTAGCTACTACATAATTGAGTGTGAGTTTATATATATGTAATAACATACATATATAATAATGTATACATATATACCTATATATGTAATAACTTTAGAACTGTCTCAGAAAATGTGCTGAATAAGGCCCAGGTACAGCTTTAATGGAAGGATATCCCCAGCTTCTAGGCTAACCCAGAGGCATATCATAGAGAAGTATGGCTGCAATCACAGGATGTCAGATCCTTGCCCCTGCTCCACAGGCCTGGTTCTCTGGGCTGTTGGGATAAGAGCAGGCACTCTCTACTAAAGCCTGTGCAGGGAGTTTTGGTCATCTCACACCATCTGGATTTCACAGGGACAGCCCTCTGTAGGTAAAATTTCTGGGCTAAAATTTTATATTGCTTATGAATTTAGCACACTGAACACCTTCCTAAGAGCTTTCTGTACCCAGCATGATATAAGAAAACACTGTCTTTATCCACACAAACAAATCAGTTTGTTGCTTGATTGGTACAATGTGAAATGATGGAGAAGTAGCAAAATGGATGAGCAGTGAGCTGAATGTCTCCCACGGTTAGCTTCATCTTCACAGCCAACCATCAAGGTTCTGAGAGATCTCTCTAAGGCAACCTTTTGTTCTCTGCAGGTTGTAATGATTTTAACACCCTGTTCCTGCCCTGCAGCTTGTCCTGTACTTCTCAGTTTCTGGTGCTGACAATGCTGCTTCCTTTCTGCCCACATCTTTGGCAGAATGTTTCCATTGCTGAGTTCCTTCTGTCAGTCCTCTTGCCCAACAAGACTCGCCTTGCTGGTCGTGGTAGTGCTGGGAGGACAAAGCTGATAATGGGCAAGGATCAGAGATAGACAAAGGGACATTGCCTGCAGCCCTTCTGAGTTGGAAAGTGGTGAAGAGCATTCTCCCTGCCTGTGGAACTGGTCCCTCAGGTGAACATACTCCCCACGCATTCCCTCTGGATATTTAATGATAACCCTTGCACCCAATCATTCAGTTTGATTGAGAAACTTCCCTACAGCTGTAGAACAGTGTAGAATTCTCTAAGAGTTCTATTGGGTCGGCATGATTTGAGTCAGGATACAAACTATATATACTACCTGCCCATCTTGGTTTTGCTTCCCTTGAATCATTAGTGTCTCATCATACACACTGACTTCCGTGCCAGCACAGGTGGAGGATGTGGTAAGTTCTCTCATCCCTCACGTGGCTGAAGAGGACGGGGCCAGAATGAGTTGTGTTGACTAAGCAGAGCCCTTTCTTTCTACAGGAGACAATGAACACATGCCAGTGAACAATCCTTCCACACAGATTTACCAGGTAAAGATGAACAGATTTTTTATAGTGTTGCCATGTGTCATCATGACCCTGCCCTTTGTGTACCGGAACTTACAGCATTCACAGGTGCCGCCATATGCATCATTGCAATTGCTCTCTTCACAAGACTGTGAGCTAGGCAGGGCAGAGGGCACCATCCATGTGCTTCTGTGAGAACTGGTTCCAACAAGGACAAGTTACATGGTTTCTAAATTGCAGCCCTGCCGCTTCTCCACTGTCCTTCTCTTGTCCACGGTTGTCCATGGCCATCTCATGGCACACAGTATCATTTCTACTGGGAGAAGAGAGTAAGATCTGTTTCTCTTTGTTCTGTAGTCTACAGGGGGAAATTGGGAATTGAAATGAGCTAACACTGCCAAAGTTAAGCTGTGGTTATGGGAAATATATGATAAATTCTTTTGAGAGCTTAACAGCTTAATTTATAAGAAGGTAAAAGTTCTGCATGACACCTTTGCACCAACTGTCATATCACTCTCAACTGATACTCCAAACAGTACTTATTTGACTTCTCTCTTCCTATTGGAAATATCATGGAAAATAATAACAATAAAATACAAGTTCAGTGTAAATTTCTGTCCTTGAAAGTCACAGAAACTTATTCTGACATAGGTCGTAATATGAGGACAGTTTGGCATAGAAAAATCTATGATCCACTCTTGACTGGAAGTGTTACCCGGGAATACATGAAAAGGAAGAGAGAATGAACAGAGCTTGAAGGGTTTGGGGGAAAAAAAAGTGTGCTTCCAAAGTGACTCATTAGAATTCAAGCCTGGTAACAAGGAAGAGGAGTGATTTCTCAAGTAGAAATATAGGATCCCCAAGGAGCAGTTTACTTTAAGTGATTGTAAAGTAAAAACTGCAGCTAGTTCCTCAAAAAACGATCATGCAAAGGATCACTGCTGTGGGCCAGTTAGAACCACGCGGCCCAGGACGGTGAGACACATCTCGACCACATCACTGTTAGACCTGGAGCCACAACAACACGGACAGAGACACAGCCTCGGCTCGCTCCAAGGACACATACTGAACAGGTACAAAGTACAAAATCGACCGCTTAGTTTAATGAAGTGTTAAACAGGAAATAGGCATTCTCCTTCATGTGCAAGTGTCCGCAACCTGGAAGAGACTTACAATAAAAAGCTCATACAGGGTAGACTGTGGAGAGGATTGTCCCGGAGACATTGGGTGAATTCTGTGTGGGAGGAATGAATGAGTATTGACTGAAAAATTCGAAACAGGGATGTGAGGATGAGTTGATCATGTGTGGCAGGTTGTTTAAGACAGAGGAGCCGGTTTAAACAGAGGCCTGAGAGCAGGAGTAGTCTGCTGGCTTGATGCCTCACTGGCCTGAAACCTTGCAATGCTTTCCCTTTCCACATTCCTGTGTTCACATCTGGATGCGTGTGGTGCCTCTTTAAACTCAGGTATGATTTAAAGTCTACTATAGATTGTATGTAGGTCACTCCCTGAATGGTGACTAAATATAACTGCCGAGGGGATGGCCTCATTATCTCACTGGATCACAAATTCAAGTACACCTGTTCACACTGGAACACAAGAAGCAGTGCAAGTCAAGCTGATCTCTATGACCCCTGCGACACTGTTGTCACCCCAATCTTGTTCTAAAAGAATTCTTCCTAAGCCCCAGTCTGCTGTCTGCAAGCAACATTCAAACAAAAGAAGAAAGAGGAGGAAAACTAAAGAAAGAAGAAAAGAGGGAAGAGGGAAGGAGTGAACTATAGAATAAAATCTATCCTGGAAGGGAGGGTATCTGAATCAATGCGAAATTTCAGCAATTCTCCATCTCCTTATTTGATTTTCTTGATAGAGTCCATCCCTTCCTGGCATTATTGTGTATACTGACATGTTTATACTTTTATTGTCTGTATTTTTATCTAGAATGTAAGCTCTAAGGGCAGGGATTTTGTCCAGTTTGCTTTCTGTTGTATTCTTAGCATAAAGTACAGTGCTGCAATATAATACACATTGAATAAATAGTAGTTGAATGAATGAATATTTATCTATAAGATGTGTATGTTGCTGAGAGTCAAGGGGTTTGTGCAATCATTCAGTATGATGCCAGTGCTGGGAAAATTTTCTGATTTCTTTTTTTTGCCGGGACTGGGGGGAATCTAATAGAAATCTTCACAATATAATTTTAAAAAATGAAAAAAGTGAATCAAAAGATTAGATATTTTAAAAATAAAATTTGAGACTACATGAATATTTGTCTATGTCAAAATGTACTTGGAAAAAATCATGAAGACTTCACTCACATAATCACTGAAAATTTTTCCAGCATAAAAAATTTAAACAAATTCCAGGATATTGGCAGCAAAATTTTCAAAACTTTAGTGAAAATAAGAAAGAAAATATTTCTGAGACCCCCATAGAAAATGGACAAAGAATACAATTTAACAAAGTAAAATTATGAATGGCTAATAAATAGAAGAAAATGGAGAAGTTCAAAGAAGTAATATTTAAAATAAAAGTAATAATTTTGACAGCCTAATTAGCAAATAATAAAATAATTAACAATCTTTAATTTTCCTGAGTGTATCTAAACTGAAATTTAGAAATTTGTAGGGAAATTTAAGTGCAGAAAATGTGTTACAATGTCCAGCCCATCACTGACTGCCTTGGTCCACAACATTTGGAAAGATTTGTCGTTCTTGAAGACAATATGTACAGTAACCCAAATCAGGTGACAGATTTCAGCAGGAAAATGAGTACTGCCATTTCCCAGCCCGTTCCAGACAAAATGGCCACTGGAACAGTGGAGTCAGAGGGAGTATCAACCATCCCTTGGGTTTACAGGCTCAGTATATTTCTTCTTGTTATAAACCCAAATTTATTCCTGTCTCCCTCATCCTTTGTCTACTGTACAGATCTCCTGAAAAACATAGATGTCTTTGCTAGAGTCAGGTGGCCTTGTTTTGCCCTTACTAAGTTCATTTGCATATGTATTTTATTTTATTTTTATTTTAAAAAAAGATTTATTTTATTTTTATTGGAAATCAGATACACAGAGAGGAAAAGAGACAGGGAGGAAGCTCTTCCATCCGATGGATCACTCTCACGTTTCCCTGATGGTCTAGTGGTTAGGATTCAGCGCTCTCACTGATGGTTCACTCTCCAGGAGGCCACAACAGCTGGTGCTGAGCCAATCCGAAGCCAAGAACCCAGAGCCTCTTCCGGGTCTCCCACACAGGTGCAGGATCCCAAGACTTTGGGCCGTCTTCGATTGATTTCCCAGGGCACAAGCAGAGAGCTGGATGGAAAGCTGGGACATGAACCAGAGTCCATATGGGATCCCTGCACGTGCAAGGCAAGGGATTTAACCATAGCCTACCACACTGGGTCTGCATATATACTTTAAACATTTAATTCCCATAGTTAAGGCAAGAGAGTGATATTATATAGAATGCTCCCAAGAATATGCGATCAGATCATTACAACTTTTCAAACGTTCTGGTCAAATGTGTTTTTTGTAATTAATAATTTAATATGTTGCTCCCTGCAATAGACTGTATTTTCCTTTGAGTCAAGTATTGTCTGTTATTTTTTATGTATAATGATTTCATATTCAGGAATTTATCCTAGGGAAATAATCTGAAAAACATACAAAGATTTAAGCAAAAGGCATTATATAACTATAGCAATGTAGTTTATTATAATATTGAAAAACTACAAACAACATAAATTTACAACAAAATTAGTGTCAGGTAAATGCTGGCATAGCCCATGTTTTGTAGCTGTTCAACAGTAGACATTTAGAGCTAATTAAAAAGCTTTTGAAAAAAATGATGTAGTAATCTTGTATAATAAGGGGGAAAGGGCAGAATCAAAATGTGATGTCAACCATATAAATTTTATGTCTGCATAGAATAAAATAAAATATGAATGTTACTGGTTACATTGAAATAATGTGATTTGGGATGATTTTTTTCTCACTATTTTTCTATGTAATGAAAACAATCTAAGAACATAAGTTATCTACTAAGAGGACTTGTAATTTAAAACTGATGGGAACCAGTCCTACAGTAATAGGTTTCATCATCAAAACTGCCTTTGAAAGTTTTCTAGAATTTTTAAGTCCCTGCTCGGTCTCTCCTCACATCAGAGAAAGTAACTCTTCTGGGTCTTTCCGTCATCCAGGAACCAGTAAGGAAACTTCCAGAACACCACGCTTCACTTTCACTTCCACAGGACCCTAGGAATGACTCCTGCAGGGAGTGCTCAGAACTGGGAGATTCACACTCAACATTCAACTTGCTCCTCACTTTCCTCTTCTAGATCATTGCATTTCTGGGAATCAATCAGGGGAACTAAAGCTTGCAAATGGAATTTGGCAGAAAAACTAGAATTCTTCCGCAATGACCCTGGTTTAGGAGAAAAACCCAAGTGATTACCTTGGCATCCTTGTCAAAAACACCTGAGCTTTTGCTGTTAGCGAATTTAGTGTTGTAAAAATTTGGCCTGCCTTCTAGAGGTTCCTGAGACATGCACATTTGTGCCTTTGTAGAGTTCTCAAGGTCCAGACACCCAGCTCCGGGTGGAGTTTGCTTCATGGTAGCCTCTTGACCTTAGTGATGAGGCAGAAAGGCAGGGGAAGTCTAAGTGAAAAAAAAAAACGAAAAGCAGAAATTGATGCAAATTTAGCTTTGAGGCCAGAAGCATGTAGATAAAAAAAAAAAAAAAAAAAAAAAAAAAAAAAAGAAGAAGACACTGACTAAAACTCATCTTAAGAAGAGTTAAGAAGCCAGAGGGGGGGAAAAAAGGAAAGAAAAAGAAACAGAAAGAGTTCGGACTCCTCTCCCCCATTTCCTTGAGCCTAAGAAGCCCTCTGTGGTACCCTAGGCCTCCAAGTACAAGTCTTCCCTGAACCTACCTCCCGTGGGAGCCCGCCCCCAGCGGCAGGATGGAGGAGGGATCATAACCTCTCTAGAACAGCTGCACGAAAAAATCAACGAGATGAGGAACGTGTTCAACTCGCTGGAGAACAAGGTAGAGACTATTTCTAATCCTGGGGGTGGGCTGTGGGCTGTCAAATGAGAAAGCTGAAGAGGGAGCCCAGAAAAGATCTGAAGACTCTGCCTTCCCAGTGTTTCTCATTCACAAAGGAGTGGTCAGGTTGATCTGGACCACATCACCAAGTAGCTACGGCAACTCCGCATCTAAGAGTCGTAGAATGGACATGTTGTGTCAGGTGTGTGATGGAGCTTGCAATGGCTTCCCCTCCCTGGCTGTGAAGTTAGTAAGATGACAGACACCCAGGGGACTCATAAAACAGGACAAGGTGGTGAGGAAATGGCTCAAGATGGTTCCAGAGTTTCCCGAGTCCCCATGGAAAGTGTCTGTTAGGGAATCATTCTGAAAATTCTTCAGTTTTGAGGGTTGAGACTGTACGGGTGAGAAGTCCTTTCGCTAAGTTTCTAGTGTCATCCTTTGGCTTTGGTGAAAACTCCACACAAACACTTGTGGGAGCAGTGATAATGAAACCTATTTCTGTTGGATAGTGGTTCCTTTGTTTTTTTCCCCCAGCAGAAAAGCAAAGTGAATGTGAGGACACAGAATGTCAAGTTCACTTGTTTCAGTTTTAAAACCTGTATGTATTTTGCTTTGACATTAGATAGCCATCAGTATGCTTTATTTTGCTCACAAAAGATGAATTCACAGAGAGAGAGAATCTCCAGATCAGGAAGTAGTTGACCGGGTGAGTTAAGAAAACGTAATGATTGAATTTGGACACGTGCCAAACATTACCACAGATATGAATTATAAGTAAAAATAATCGGAGAGAAAACTTATTCATGCTGCTTCTCAGTCTTTCTGGAAGGTTCTGCTTTTTTTTTTCTTCAAAATGATCTCTTTGGGACCTCTCATCCCTACTCCCAAACCTAAAAACCAACCCTTTGTGAAGCACAGTCAACCACCAAATCCAGTGTTTTGAAGATGTGATGTGGGCTAGATTGTTATAGAGAGGAAACTGACACTGAGAGTTGGAATCCTTTGGACATCCTGATTCTTTCATCGCTTCCTTGGTGGAAATTTGTAACAACAGAAAAGAAACTTCCAAAATTTCTGATTTAAAGAGGGATGTGGAGTGAAAAATTCCTCTACTTGGCAGAGCGTAAGATCAGAAATGTTAAGGAAGTAATATTGGTGTTAGTTGCTTGTTAATACATTATCAACTTACTGTCTGTTGAAATTGCTTTTTTTACTTGTTCAACAAATAAAACTGAATTTTGTAAGTACTCTATTTTCTCTATATTTTTATTTGTGCTTAACTTTTGATGGTTACCTATAGGAAAAAATGAATTAGAATTTATTGAATGCACATGTATTAAGCATGTGCTGTGGTTAGCTTCATTTACTAATTTTATTGTCAGTATAGCTCTGTGACATAGATATTATTAATAACTATTCTGCGGGTGAGAAAATTTCTGGAAAGAAGTCTTAGTATTTGTTACGCAGAGCTAGAATTTATACCCTACCTGACTTGACCTTTGTTCATGTGTACTCTACCTTGACACAATTTCCATGGTGTGCGAGTTGACCATGAAGTCCAGCATGTGCATTGCTACCTGACCAGGTGTGGCTGCTGAAGATGATACCATCATGGCCAACAGGCTGAGCTCCTACCAGTAGAGCTATTTCTGTGTCTTCCTTATGAATCAAAGGCCAGTGTTGGTGAAATTGCCATTGCCTCTTTTTGTTTTTATTAAGGTTTGCTTATAAAGTTATAAAAGAGAGATGAAGAGAGAGAGAGAGATAGATTTTCTATTCTTTGGTTCTCTACCTAGATAGCCGCAAAGACTGGGATTGGGCCAGGCAGAAACCAGGCGTCTGAAACTCCATTCAGGTGTCCCACATGGGTGGCAGGGGCCCAGGTACTTGCGGCATCTTCTACTGATTTCCCAGGTGCAATATCAAAGAGATGGATTGGAAGTGGAATAGCCAAGACTTGAACCATTGCTCCTATGGGGTGCCAGTGTTGCCAGGGTTGGCTTATTCTGCTGTGCCACACACAGGTCCCAGGATAGGGAACTTGTGCCTCCTTTTTCATGATGCCAGCCTTGAATATTTTTTTAAATAAATTATATTTTTCCTTTCTAAAACATTTCTTAGTTATACTGAATTTTACATTTATTATCCTTTACTTTCTTTTTTAAAAGATTTATTTGAAAGCAGCACTACAAGTTGAGAAGGATACAGAGAGAGAGAGAGACTCTTCTATCCATTTGTTCATTCCCCAAATGGCCATAGCAAAAGGAGTTGGCCAGATCCAAAGTCAGGAGTGAGGAACTCAGGTGTGCAGGGGCCCAAAACTTGGGCCCTTCTCTGCTCTTTCCCAGGTGCATTAGCAGGGAGCTGGATCAGAAGTGGAGCAGCCGGGATTCAAACCAGTGCTCCTATGGAATTTCAACATCTCAGGCGGTGACTTTACCTTCCAAGCCACAACACTGATGCTCCTTTACTTTGTTAAGAGAACAATAACCAGGGAGAATATTATCTGTCTCTTCTTGCACTGGATTCCAAGAATTACTGGAGCAAGTCTGCCTTGGTATTTTTCAAGCAAAAAAAAAAAAAAATGTTAAAACAAATAGTAGCTTGCAGGAAAGAGCTTAATGGCTTGTTTTTTGTCACTTCAAGATTTAGCACATGCTGTAAAAAGAAGACAGGCTTTCCTAGATGAATGAGGTCAAGGTGGCTTTAAATTATCTCAACTCAGTATCCTGGAAAAGTGTAGATTTGCAGGAATCTGATTTCTTGAACAACCAAAACAATAAGTTTTTTTTTCCAGGAATGAATGGTACCATATAGAGCCAATCATAGCAAAGGGAATTCACTTTTTGTGCTTTATTTAGTTGCAGGCCCTAGCCTCAGAACTCAAAACTGGATTCACAGAAGCAATGCAAGAGCTGACACGAATTCAACATGGAGAATATGCTTTGGAAGAGAAGGTTAAGAGCTGCCGATGTTCCATGGAAGAAAAAGTTACCGAGATGAAGAATTCCTTAAACTATTTCAAGGCAAGTCCCTCTTCTAGTTTCCTGCTGAAAAGAGAACCTTGGTCTTCGCTACAGGACTGGAAATCTTATCTTTTCCCATAGCAAGCAAATATAAGAATTGCCCTTCTAAGGCCAATACTGATTGTCGTGGAGAGGTAGCTAGTCTGTTTTTCTGTTTTGAAACTCTGATTATAGGCCACATTGGAGTATATTTTCCATTTGTTATTCATTCATTCGATTAAAATGTATAAAAGCTTATAGTGGACTGCGTATTGGGTTGTAACCCTTTACCCCACGTGCTACTTTGTGATACGCAGTTTGTATTCGTAGGAAGAGCTGAGCAATGCCATGTCAATGATCCAAGCCATAACGTGCAAACAAGAAGAAATGCAGCAGAAAATTGAACAGCTTCAGCAGGAGAAACGGAGAGAATCTCGGAAAGTCAAAGCCAAGTGAGTGTTTTAAACACTTCATCAGGGACAAGCATTTGCAGTCAAGTTGCCTGCATCTTAAGTCACATCCGCCTCCTGTCGCCAGCTTCTTGCTAGTCCAGACCCTAAGAGGTAATAGATAATGATGCAGGTAGCTGGGTCCCTGGCACCTATGTGAGGAATCCTGATTGAGTCTGGCTTCTGGCTGTAGCACTGGCTTGGCTCCAGCCATCCTAGGTGTTTGTGGAGGGAGCCAGCAGATGGGAATTTTACCTCTCTCCCCTCTCAAGTAAATAAAAATGTAAAGAATTCATCCTAGGCAAAACCATAGCCATGGTTTGTATGGCTGTACCAAGAATACCTTTCCCACCATCCATGTTTGTGTAACTACTTGGCCATTGCACACCACAGATTAGCACATTATGAGGCTGTCAAGTCACAGATATTGGTTGATACCAAAAATGGATGGTAACTATTCATGTAAAAGCATTTAATACAATATGATGTGAACCAAAATGATATGAAATGGCATGAATGCTTTTATTACAATTGTAAAAGCTCATATAGACAACTAGAAAGACATCTATATACGATTTATTTATTTTTATCTGAAAAGCAGATTTGCATATATAGAGAGAGATCTTCCATTTGCTTGTTCACACCCCAAAGGGCCACAGTGGCTGTAGTTGGGCTGGTCCAAGGCCAGGAACCAGGTCTCCTGTGTGGGTGTGGATCCCAAGGACCCAGGCTATTTCCAGCCAGCTTTCCCAGGCACATTAGTAGGGAGCAGGATGAGAGTGGATCAGGAGGACTCAAATTGGCACCCATATGGGATTCCAGCACTGCACTGGAAGTTTAACTTACTGTGCCACAGCACTGGTGCCAAGATACATATTTTTTTATTTTTAAAAGATGTATTTATTTTTTTTGGAAAGGCAGATTTACAGAGAAGGAGACAGAGAGAAAAGATCTTCCATCCAAATGGCTGCAACGGCTGAAGCTGAGACGGTCTGAAGCCAGAAGCCAGGAGCTTATTCTGAGTCTCTCACTCAGGATGCAGGGTCCCATGGTTTGGGCCACCCTCTTCTGTTCTCCCATTTCAGGAGCTGAATGGAAAATGGAGCAGCTGGGACACACACCAGTGCCCATATGTGATGCCAATGCCTGAAGGGGGATGATTAGTCAGTAGGACCATTGTGCCAGCCCAAGATACATATTTTTAAGCAATTATTATATTAAGATAGTGTGGTCATCAATTCTTTTTTCTTTTACAAGTTTTCTAAAATTCTATGCTTGAAGATAAATTTGTTAAACCATGTCTCAAGCAAATAGAATCAAGTAGTTTTTCCACTGAACAGACATAATCTTTACCGATATTTTTTTAATATTACATAAAATGCAGAATACAAATATGGGAAATATGGGCCCTGTGCGATGACTCAGTTGGCTAATCCTCCCACTTCAAGCACTGGGATCCCATACATGAGCTGCTTTATATCCTGCCTGCTCCACTTCCCATCCACCTCCCTGCTTATAGCCTGTGAAAGCAGTAGAGGGTGGCCTGAAGCTTTGGGACCCTGCATCCTCATAGGAGACCTGGAAGAAGCTCCTGGCTCCTGGCTTCAGCTCAGCTCAGCTCTAGCCATTGTGGCCACTTGGGGCATGAACTGCAAGATGGAAGATCTTTCTCTCTGTCTCTCCTTCTCTCTGTAAATCTGCCTTTCTAATAAAAATACATTTTTTTTATTAAGAAAAAGAAATATGGGGACCAATATTTGTGTGATCCTGGAGAGTGGATTTTTTTTCAGTTGAATACTAGTTGTTACTTAGTAAATATCACCTAGTGAAAATAAATTACTCCAAGCAAATTATTAGTCCTGGAAACTCCAAAGATCTTGGTGACAGAGAAGTCATTAACAGAAAAATAAGAGTGTGATATTTCATTAGAAGCTGACTTGTAGATCTTTGAAGTTTTTTTTTTTTTTCTGCTTAGGCATTGAATTAAGTTAATATACAAAATCAGCTGTTTGTTTCAGGCATTTTCCTAAGCTGCAAACTGACTCTCCACATAGTCTATCATGTAGTAAGAACTGACACAGTTTCGCCTACGTTTCTCCTCCCCAGGAAGACTCAAAAAGAAGAACATGGCTCCCAGGCGGGGCCTGCCCAAACACAGGGAAGCCCGTTCCGTTCCATCAACATCCCGGAGCCTGTGCTTCCCAGTGAAGATCTCACCAACCTTTTACCTGCTCAGGCCTATGAAAAAGGTACAGTTCGCCAACCTCATGGAACTCCCCGAGGGCTTGCCCCACGAAACCCAGGGCTTTCCTAAGAATGGGCTTAAATCCTCGACTTTTTCTAGAAGGAAAATAGGGCATTGAATTATTTTTCCTGTTGTTACTGAAGCCTACAAGAATTTAGGGGATCTAAGAGAACACAGATGGCTTTCTCATTTTAATGATTTTTTTTTCCCTTGGGGGGAAATATAATCTGGATTCTTCTAAATTTTAGTTGAATTAAAGAACAGTTGTACAATCAGTATTATACAACTTGTGAGTGGGACTATTTCTAAAAGTTATTTGCTCTAATAAATCATGCTTTTAGTGGTCTAATTCAGTAGCTATGATTGGCCTCTGAAGACCAGATCTGGTGCTGTCTTGGGCTCAGTCACTGGCCACACCTCTGATCTTAGTGAGAGAGGTTAGGGCGTGGCACACATGAATACTGAAGAACCTGCCTTCCCCGAGGGACGTCAGTTATTGACCTGTGTGGAACTCAGGAAGAAGAAACTAAATAATGTCTGCTACATCCTTGTACTCCCAGCAAAGCACCCAAACACAGAAAAATGGGTGTAGGCGTTTCCATTGTTTACATGCCCGTTTTTCCTTCCGTTTTGGTCTCTTGTAGAAAGTACTAAAAAGACGGGCCCAGTGTTTTCTCAACCAAGTGAGAGTTCCTCGAAGGCAGAGTGAGTGATAGGCAGCAAGTTGGTTTCCACAGTTACAGAGATTGAGTATGTTCTGAGTAGCTGAATCTGAAAACCTGGATCAAATTGCTTGCATGAGTGTGCTGCAAAATACAGACTTGTTTTCCACCTTTTCATTTTTCTTTTTTTTTTTTTAAAGATTTATTTATTTTATTACAAAGTCAGATATACAGAGAGGAAGATCTTCCATCCGATGATTCACTCCCCAAGTGAGCCGCAACAGCCGGTGCACGCCGATCCGATGCTGGGAACCTGGAACCTCTTCCGGGTCTCCCACGCGGGTGCAGTGTCCCAATGCATTGGGCCGTCCTCGACTGCTTTCCCAGGCCACAAGCAGGGAGCTGGATGGGAAGTGGAGCTGCCGGGATTAGAACCGGCGCCCATATGGGATCCCGGGGCGTTCAAGGCAAGGACTTTATCCGCTAGGCCACGCCGCCGGGCCCCACTTTTTCATTTTTCATTGTTTAGCCGTTGAGTAGTTATTTTAGGAACTGAGAGGCACAGCCTGGAAAAACTGGGTTCATCTGAGGAGTGGGTCCACCACAAGTGGCTTTGTTTTCTCCATGACATGCAGAGGACCGTATGCTTTCAAAGATTGATCCTTGCTGGGGGGAAAAAAACAGGATGCACTTGTGTTATATATATCTATATAACTATATAGATATATATAGATATATATAATTTTGAATTATGTGGTACAATTTGGTATAGACTGGGATTCCCCCCTACAAACTCCCAGCCCCTGACAGATTTTACCCATTTTACTGCAATGGTGGTAGTCCTTCATATGGAGTCATAAAAGACAGGATGAACTTGTAAGGTCAAAGTCAGCTCATTGCCAAGCCTAGGGCAGATAAGCATGTTCACAGATCTGAAAGAGAAAATTAGATTTGCTAAGCAAATTTATGCACCTTTAGTCCTGGGTGGGGAGAGCGGATTATCGCAGGATATGTTGCCTCCACTGAAAACAGCTGATCTAGATGGTTCTAGCACCTGCATGGGTTTAATCTGTTTGGTGGCAACTCCCCCATTCTTTTCTGCTATATAGATGTGGTCAAAGTTTCTTCTACTGAGTTGCTTCAGTACTTTGGAGATATTGGGCCATAATAATATATTATAGATACATTTGGTGGAAACTTTTGTTAAAAATTAAAAATTCAAACTTGCAGAATCAGTTTGCTCATTTTTAATGATAAAGTGGCTCTGCTGTTATCTCTTACGTCCAAATGCAATAGTTTGAAATAGCAAACATTCGTTCTCTCATGGTTACTGGGAGTCAGGCAGTCTGTGCCTGGATTAGCTCAGTGTCTCCCAGGAGGCTGGCCTTTGCTGTCATGTCTGTGAAGGTCCCCACTCAAGGCCCATCTACTTCCGAACTTACTGACAAGGGGAATGGCAGTGAATTGGGCTTGTGGATTGGGTTTCTCTCCACTGCTGCCTTACAACACGGGTAGCTGCGTTTTCCCCGAGCAAGTGGTGTAAGAGATTGCTCGAGGCAGAAGCCACAGTCCAAACCTCACCATGGAAGTGGCATTTCATCCTTTCTGCCACATTCTGTTTATTAGAAACTGATCACTGGGCCCGGTGCAACAGTGTAGCAGCTAAAGTCCTCTCCTTGAAGGTGCTGGGATCCCATATGGGCGCTGATTCTAACACCAGTGGCCCCGCTTCCCATCCGGCTCCCTGCTTGTGGCCTGGGAAAGCAGTCTATCACAGCCCAAAGCCTTGGGACCCTGCACCCATGTGGGAGACCCAGAAGAGGCTCCTGGTTTCGAATTGGTTCAGCTCCAGCTCCAGCTGTTGCGGCCGCTTGGGGAGTGTACCATCGGATGGAAGATCTTCCTCTCTCTCTCCTCTCTGTATATGCCTTTCCAATCAAAATAAATAAATCTTTTTTTAAAAAAAGAAACTGATCACTAAATTCAGTTGCCACTTGAGGGAAGAGAGTACATGAAGGCATGAATGCCAAGGGGTGGGATTAACTGGGGTCATTTTAGGGGCTGCTGACCACAAATGGCTAGCCCTCCTTTTGAGAAGTCAGCCCCTGATGCCAAAGCTTCATTTATATGCCTTTTAGCTGTGTTACAGGACCAGCAGGCAAGCCTGACTTTTCCATACACATGGAAGCCATCAGAAGGCTAAGCAGCAAAGTGACAGAGTCTGACTTAGCTCTTGTCTTACAAGTCAGAGTGAAAGAACTATACTATAGTAAAAATACAGGGGAACTGAGTGAGGAGGGAGGGAAGTGGGGAGGGGATAAGGGAGATCTCAGGACCTATGGGACTGTGTCATAAAAAATGATAACAGTAAAAAGAAGTAAAATTAAAAAAAGAACTATATCATGGAATAAATAAATAATCTTCAGGAGATGAGGATAAAGTACATATGAAATAAATGGATTTTATCTTTTGCCTTGGTTATAAAAAAAAAAGTCAAGTCTGAGTGGACTTTTCCTTTGGTTACTTCCGCCACCAAGAAATTTTCAAGAACCTTGTCTTCTTTTTTCTTTCCTTTCTTCCTTCCTTTCTCTTTTTTCTTTCTTTCTTTTCTTTCCTTTTTAAAATGCAATTGGTTTCCCACCCCTGGCCTCATTTTGCTCAAAACAACCCCAAACTAACCTTTTTGAAAGATATGTTCAACTATCCATCTTCTCTTGCCTTCTTCCCATTTTTTCAATCTTCTCAGTATTAGCTTTTATTGTTACCTCTCCACTGAAGCTGTTTTCTTTTTTGATCGTTTTTGACAGCCCAGATATCTGCCATTTTGAAATGTTCTCTTCTTTTGGCTCTCCATGTACTTCTCCCATCTTCTTCCTGTTTGCTGGCTGCTCCTTTTTGGATTCTCATTTTTGGTTCCTAAAGCCTCAGAGTAAAGTTTTCCAGCATATGCAGTGATTATCCTTTGATTTATCCTGCAATGTATCACTTTTATTTATCTTGCCTCCTGTGTTTTTCTCTGTATTCAAGCCCCTGGTACTCTTGGAGACCGTGCGTTATGTTGTATTTTCCCTGTCTTCTGGCCTTTCACACGTGTTCTCCCCCTCCTCGTCTCCCTCTAGCCTTCACTTTTTCAGGCTAACTCTTACAGACTGGTTCCCTAGGCCAGGGTTTTAACGGATACACTTCAACATGAAACCGATAAACTATTGCTAAAATCCAGCTCTGGTTCAGCAGGGCTAGGTAGAACCCAAAATTCTGTATTTCTCACAATCTCCCGCATGATGTCAATGCTGTTGCTCCGTGGCCCACATTTTATGTCAGAAGATACTAGAAAATCTCCTGACATCAAACTTCCTCAGGTGCAATCCTTCCTCTAACCCATTAAATCCAGGTTAGGTACCCATCTAATACACTCTCTTTCACCCGATAATCCTCTGCTCATCCATCCATCCACCTATCCATCCACCTATCCATCGATCCACCCATCCACCCACCCATCCATCCATCCATCCGTCCATCCATCCATCCATCCATCTATTCACCAATCCATCCATCCATCTATCCACCAATCCATCCATCCATCCACCCATCCATCCATCTGTCCATCCACCCACCCACCCACCCACCCATCCATCCATCCACCCACCCACCCATCCATCCATCTGTCCATCCATCCATCCATCCATCCATCCATCCATCTATCCACCCATCCATCCATCTATCCACCCATCCATCCATCTATCCACCCATCCATCCATCTATCCACCCATCCATCCATCTATCCACCCATCCATCCATCCATCCCAGGTACTGTTTCAGGTGTTGGAATGTAGACAAGTTCTTGCCTTAGGGAATCTTTGTTCTGAGGGGAGAAGACAATGAGCATGACAGGTAAAGCATGTAGTATGTTAGATATGGATCAATTAAAAAGAAAATAGAGAGAGGCTGTGATTTACAATACAGTGCCAGGTAAAAGCTGAAGGATGTGTGAAAGTTAGCTATAGATACTGAGGGGAAGCCACAGTGGGATATCGCAGTGGAAAGAGTTCTTAGCAGGTGGTGATGGAAACATAACTGACAGCCTCAAAGAACAGAAAGACAATAGAGCCAAAGCGAAGTGATCAAAGGCAGAAGACTGGAGGTGTGGTGAAAATGAGAGGAAAGTGAGAGCAAAGGAGGGTGGGGTGGGGGACAGATCGTCCAGGGCTATAGGGTCATCAGAAAGCCTGGCTTCTCCATGGACACAGAAAAGCCACTGAAAGGCTAAGTAGAGGAGTAATAAAGTCTGACTTACATTTGAATCATGCCTTTCTCTTTTCCTTATTATCATCAGCATCACCACCAACATCATCACAGTCAAATAATAATGCAGAACCCAAAGTATGCCAAAGGTTACGCTAATTACATATACTAACTGACTTAATTCTTAACAGTAATCCTATGAGGCAAGTTCTACTAATATTTCTTTTTTAGATATGCCACTTTATATTGTGATTTTATTTATCTAGTCACTTTATGGCTGTGTCACCACTATAAAATTGTAAAATCTGTGTGCTGGTCCCCTGCACCAAGCTCATGAAAGGTGTTTAGTCTGTGTTAATGAACACCAAGTGGGAGCTTTTCTCTTTTTTTGCAGCCCAAGATTCAAGATCCATCCACGTGGGAGATGGTAATGTGAAGGGAATGATGGGTCCTGGTAAGTTGCGTTTTGTTTTCTTCTAGTAATTCAGCTCTTCTCTCATCTATCTTTCCTGCTTCTACACATTCAGTCTCAAATCAGACATGAAAGAATTCAGGCAAGATAAGGCAAGTGCTTACTGAGTTTCCTAGGTGTGTGGAAAAGAGGTCAATGACTCCTTTAAACCCTGGATGGAGAAGGACTGGAGAGATTTACCAGGATTTTTGATTCTTTCCTGCTCATTTTAATGGCTCATGAATTAACATTTTCTGGAAACTCACAGGCAAATGTATAAATGACATAATTTTCATGGATCCTACACACTTTATGATTTCCTTCAAAAGATAGCTTCCTATAGAAAGATTTCAACAGGATGTTGGACAGTATCCCCGCCCCATCCTTTCCTTCCAACTCACTTTCTGCACCTTGCCATCATCAAGGTCAAGGGGATAAACTGCAAAGGAAGACATTGTCCTTGGCACACTTCCTCCTCTTGTTTCTGTACTCTGGATACAAGGTGTGCCCACCTGAAAGGAAGCAGATACGAAGAGGCAATACCTACTACAATAGAGTCGTGATATTATTTTATAAGCTTATTTTGTAAAACTACTGACTTAGAAGGGATATGTACAAAGATGAGAGAATTTACAGACCTGAAACAGAGGAAACTTTTGAACATTAACAAATATAAATATGTATTTTTCTATTTTATTTTTATTTTTGATGATGTTTACATAGTTGACCAGGGTGGGAAGGGTCAGGGACTAGGAGGGTATGGGTAAAAATGTTGTTTCCAAATCTTCCCCCTCTTCTTCCTGTATTAACACATATGTTTAATCCCAAGGGATAATCACACTCTAACGGAAGCATACGAGTTAAGAATTAGTAACAAAAAAATAAAACAGCTCTTGAAAACAGATGCTCATTTTTCAGGAGTGAATCCAACAACTCCAGAAGCCGACGAAAACCTCAAGTCTTGCCTCTCAGCGGAAATCCCCTCCAAGGGCCACCTCTCGTCTGGCGTGTGGAGGCAGCCCAAGGAGGGCAAGGAGTGGGGCGAGGAATATGTCACCAAGGACCACCCGGATAAACTCAAGGAACCTAGCCCAGGGAGACACAGCTCGTTGGAAAATGTCTTAGGTGAAACTTCCTTAGCTGGTAAGTTTCAAGAGAGGGGGCAGGCTGAAACTGTACTGAACAGAATGGAGCTAGGGTGGAGAACCCAGAGTCCCAGCAACTTCAGTGCGGCAGGCAGAGGCGCTGGGTTCCTTTTCGGAGGGCGCCCACAGTGGGCACCGTTGCCACTTGTTGATGACATTTAGTGATGTGGTGCTTGGGAGGAGCAGGGGGAAGCTATAGCATGGTGAAGAAGAGGGCAGAATATTGGGAATTATCCAGTCAGTGTTGTGGCACCCTCCGTAGGCAGAAGTGTTAATTGTCTCCCACCGAAACAGCAAACGCTACAACCAATTCTGTCCCTGCCCATAGCACTCCTTTTCTCTCTTCTTCCTTTCCCTCATCACATGAATTCATTCTGAACCCTCCTTGTGTGTCAGCCTGTGATACTTCCCTCCAGTGGACTCTGAGGATGAAATAAGTGACAAAATCAAATTGTCCTGAAAGTTCTGTTACAAAGAACAGAGGTAACCACTTGAAAGTCTTTCGGTAGTTTGTTCTGATACTGGCTTCTACATTTCAAACAAAAAGTTTGTGCTGATACTTTTTTTAAAAGTACCTCATTGAGGTTAAGCCTACAAAAAGTAACAAAAATCACAGAGCTTAAATTTAAGCTCATTGGCTGTTCATGCATTTATCCCCCTGGATCACTACCCAGATCAAGATAAACAGTATGCGTTTCTGTTTTACCCTAGAAAGTTCTCTCATGCGTTGGTCTGGTCAGAAACCTTCCAAAGAACCACACTTGCAACTGCTACTACTATAAATTATTTTTGTCTATTTTTAAACTTCATGTACATAGAGTTTTAGGGTGTATAAATTTTGTTCCTGTCCTCTTTCTCTCAACATAACTTTTAAAGATGTATTTATCTATTTACTTGAAAAGCAACAGAAAAAGGAAAAGAGAGAGATGGTTCACACACCGACTCACTCCCTCAAATGCCTGCATCACTCCAGGGGAGCCAAGCGGACACGAGGAGCTCAGAAGTCCAGCTCGGTCTCTCCCACAGGTGCAGAAACCCAAGTTCTTAGGCCATCATTTGCTGCCTCCTAGGCGTGATCTCGGAAGTTGCATTGAAAGTGGAGCGGTCAGGACTTGAACCAGATACCCCGTCAGAGATGTGTATATGTACACACACACACATACACACATGCATACATATGTACATATTAACCCCTCTCTGTGTTTCACTTTGCAGAGTTACAGAGAGGGGGACAGATAGACAGTGAGATCTTCCACCCACTGGTTCACTCTTTAAGTGGCCACAATGGCCAGAGCTAGGTGGGTACAGAGCCAGAGCCAGGCCTTCTGCATAGATGCAGGGACCCAAGCAATCGAACCATTCTCCATTGCATTAGGATGGTGATGGACTGGAAATGTAGCAGGAAGGATGCAAACCTGCAGCATTGGATTGCTGACACTGCAGGTGGAAGCTTAGCCCACAATGCCACGGCACCGGCCCTGCATATATCAAGTGCCTGTTGAAGTTATTTCCCATATTCTAAGCTGGGTTATCTGTCTTTTTATTATCTAAAGTACATATTGTGGATATGGATTCTCTGTCAGAAACCTGTATTAAGAATAGTTTGTTCCAGTCTGTAGCTTGCCTTCTCACTTTCTTAACGGTCTTTGAAAAGAGCACACTTAAAATACACATGAAGTTCAACTTGCCAATTTCAAACTTTTAAACTAGCTTTCAACTTTCATGTCCTCCTCAAAAATCTTTACCCACACCAAGGTTTTAGAGGTATCCTCATGTTTTCTCATACATTTTAATGGTTTTAGTTCTCACATTTTTTTTTTAAAGATTTACTCATTTTATTACAGCCAGATATACACAGAGGAGGAGAGACAGAGAGGAAGATCTTCTGTCCGATGTGTCACTCCCCAAGTGAGCCGCAACGGGCCAGTACGCGCCGATCCGATGCTGGGAACCTGGAACCTCTTCCGGGTCTCCCGCGTGGGTGCAGTGTCCCAAGGCATTGGGCCGTCCTCAACTGCTTTCCCAGGCCACAAGCAGGGAGCTGGATGGGAAGTGGAGCTGCCGGGATTAGAACCGGCGCCCATATGGGATCCCGGGGCGTTGAAGGCGAGGACTTTAGCCGCTAGGCCACGCCGCCGGGCCCTAGTTCTCACATTTTGATTTGTGACTTTTCTCGAATAAATGTTGATGCATGGGCTAAGGCAGGGGTTTAAATTCATTTTTAAAAAAACTTTTATTTGAAAGGCAGATTTTAGAGAGGAAGAAAGACAGAAAGAGAGGTCCTCCACCCACTGTTCACTCCCCAGATGACCACAAGAGTTGAACTGGGTTGACCCGAGGCTGGGGATCCATTAGCTTCTTCTGGGTCTCCTACGTGGGTGCAGAGTCCCAAGGCCTTGAGCTTTCATTTATCCCATTCCCCAACGGAGTGGAAGCGAGGGTACCAGTGTTAAAGGGTGGGATCTATGCACCGGACATAGACTCAGGTTATTGCACCTGCTTCCAGCATGGCCAATCATGTACAGGTTCTGTGGCGCCGGATGTGCCCTGAATTTTCTGCAGACTGGAACATCAGTGTTGCCTTCCCTCACTCTGCTGAACAACGCCCTGCCTGCATTCTGCCCTCCATGTTCCAAAGATGTATTGATACCTCTTTTTGTTACTTTCAATACCCTTTTACGCATTTCTGTCTTTTCATAGAATTTTTGAGAAGGAGTAGATAACAAGACTTCCCTCTTTGGTTTGTTTTCTAAAGCTAAAAGGCAGACTGTAGCCCTAGAACTGCTTGAATCTGAAAGAAAATATGTCATCAACATCTCTCTGATCCTGAAGATAAAGGCAACATTCCAGGGCTCAGATGGAAAAAGGAATTCCAAAGAGAGAAGGTATCCATGTATTCATTGCCTTTGCTTTTCAGATTCCTTAGGAATTAAGGTAAGTTGTCCATTGTTTCCACTTTGGGAATTCTGGGGTCTACAAAGAAATCTAGAAACAGTTTTTGCAAAGAAAATGGGAAGTGAGAGTAGGTGACCCCTGCAAGTCTCAGACCATATAGTGTCTTGGGCCTTCTGTGACCCTGGCTTGTATTTTGAGAACTTCGAGGAAGAGTGTGAACAGACAGGGAGGCATGGCTCTGTGCTGCCACCTGCCTCTTCCTAAGGGTCTTGGAGCTCACAGAGAGCTACTCCATTCAGTGGCCACTCCATCTGTGATGAGGGGGCGGTGAAACCCTGGCCTTGAACCTCTGCTGTTCACTCAGGTGATCTAGCACTGGGTAGTAGGAGACCCTCTGCTCTGGAGCGGTGCTGCTGCAGAATGGGCGATGGACAGTAGCAGTGGGCCTGGCCCGCTTCCTAATGCTTCTGGATCCACATCGTTCATAGTCTTCAGATTTTTTTCCCTCCCTGTTGGGAGAAATTCAGAAGGAGGAAAGTAAAACCCAGTAACAAACAAAATCTAATGTAATGATGATGTAGTAATCCAGGATAATAGGAAAAGACTGATCTAAGCGAATGGCAAGTCTGGATAATGGACTAATGTGGACAAGATGTATTATTACTTAACGTATCCCATCAATAGATACTGGTATGTTGCAAGTTGTTAATCTACCTGAGGAAGTCCCTAACTGTATTTTCCTGCTCTTATCATACTGCCCTCTCAATTTTACTTGACTTTGCAATTACTTGAAAGTTAATATTGCTTGACCCAGCAATATCCCCAGTCACTTCAGAAGTCACTTAGAAGTCGCTCCATCTAGCTCAATGTTGGAGGTGAGGATTTAGTGCCTGACAAACCCACTGTGGCATAACTGTTTTCAAGAGCTGCTTTCCTGCAAGCCCAAGACAGACATCATGCGAAAAGACAAGCAAGGGTAACAGTGTGACACAGAGAATGCTGTGACCAACAGCGACTCTCATTTGGGCTTCACCTCTTCCCAGTGACCCTGTTCCTACTGAATTTTGCTTTTTGAACTTCTCCCTCTAACTTGTTCTGTCCTCCTATTGCCTTGTTCCTCTAGACCTTGGAAACTTCTGAGGTCTTCTTCGGCTGTCTTGCTGATGCCAAAGGTCTGCTCGGGGTTCATTGATCAGATCTAGAGGCCGGTCTCATCCTGGTCTTGCTTCGCTTCCACATCTGAGATTCCAGACCAGCAGCATCTCTTCCTCATCTCTGAAAGGCACGGCAAAGGATTAGATCAAAACTTTTGAAACTAGGAAATCTCTGAAATAAAAGGAGTTACTGAGCTGTTAGTGTTACTAAGTAGCAGAGGCTCGGCTGGCTTGAAAGAAACGGTGGAACCTGGGGCATGCTCCCTGGGTCACCGGCAGCAAGGCTAGGTAGCAAGTGAAAAAATACGTCTGTCAGGTCTAAGAAACTAGAGTATTTTGTGATGAAAATGTTGATGAAAGAAAGTGTAGAAGCATATGGTGCTTACATTGCTCCTGCACTGGCTGTTGTGCGAAAACAAGCAAAGTTTTGGGATGGAAGGGCAGTCTAGAAGGAGCAGTAGGTATTAGTTTGTGGTTGGAGCTATACGCAGAGTGAGATGGCACCTCGGTGATTGTATTGTTTTGCATCAGGCGATTCAACACATGCTTTTGTTGGATGCAGAACAGCGTCTTACATTGTTGCTGCCGTGGTTTAGCCCAAATCCTTTAGCCAAACAGCTTCTCTTGTCTCCCTTCTCTATTTTCTGGCCTTGTAACTAGGGCATCTCAGACCACTGCCTTTATCAGGGACAAGGAAGGGTGGAGGAAGAAAGACGTGCTTTCTCTGGAACATGATACCCAGGCCTGAGGGTGAAATACTTGACTTATAACTCCATGAGCTCATCAGCACCCTTGTGAACTGCTCTGCCTTAAAGCCCCCGTGCCCATTAGTGCCACCACCCGAACAGGGGGCTGTCCAAGCCTGTCCCTGTGTCCTTTCCACATTGCACAGCTTCTTACACATTTCCCAGAGAGCCAGAACATGCCCAGAGAGCCAGAGCAGGCCTATTCTCCTCCTATTTCAAAACTCATACTACCTTCTTGAACAGCTCATAAGTTCATCCTTCACATCTTCATTGACTTGCCAGGTAAGGGTGCTAAATATCTTCTTACCTCACTGAAGACTCAAACCTTTTCTTTATTTTAAGAAAAAAACTACTTATTTTTGTTGGAAAGGCAGATACACAGAAAGAAGGAGATACAGAGAGAAAGATCTTCCATCTGCTGGTTCATGCCCCAAGTGGCCTCTGTGGCTGGAGCTGAACTGATCTGTAGCCAGGAGCCAGGAGCTTCTTCCAGGTCTCCCACACAGATGGCAGGGTCCCAAGGCTTTGAGTCATCCTTTACTGCTTTCCCAGGTCACAAGCGGAGGGGCGGGGTGTAAGGGAAGTGGAGCAGCTGGGATATGAGCCAGTGCCCATATGGGATCCTGGCGTATACAAGGCGAGGATTTAGCCACTAGGCTACTGCGAAGGGCCCCTACTTTCTACTGTTCTAAGGTATTCTCTCTACCTGTCATGAAGGAAAGAGGGGATCCCTCTCCCAAATCCCTTGAGATTAAAAACAATTCAATAATAACACAACCCTAATGAATGTAAGGTAATAGTCATCTCATCATATCCACGTGAATTTTACTCATGTTAGTGACTTGCTAAGTTAAACTTGTATTTCTCTTGTCACAGATAAGGCAAAGAAGAAAACTTGATCCTGTTCATCGTTACTGAGTATGAGTTGGCTTTCTCTGAGCTTAGCAGCTTACCCCCTGTGTGCATTCGGTTTAGCTTTTCCCTACTCTCCTTCACTCACTCTATTCTTTTATTTCCGAGCTTTTCTGGAACCCCCACGCATACTTTAGGCTGCTAGACCAACTGACTGAAATCCAGAGTGAAGTGACATTGCTACTTTTCTCAGTTAGTACTTTTCTTACAGAAAACAGAAAAACTTGGTAGTATCTGCAACCCTTCTCACGGCAAACTCCATGCCCGCAGCACTTTCTACTCTGTTGCAAAGTGGCCTGGGCTGAAAATACCACCCACTGCAACTATAGCCTGACACTCACCCACGCCTGTGGCTACCAGCACTTTGGGTTTGCCCAAGAATAATATGGATTTCTGAAGGCCCTGCTCAAGCCAGGCTTGACCCTGGATGAAGGACTGGAGGCTGCAGGCCCGTGCTGCCTGCTGAAGGCTGGGCAGAACTTGTAGGCTATTGTTTGTTGTCTGGACAATCACAGAAATGTTGATTTTGGGGCATTTGTCATCATTGTGACTCACACAGAGTCACGACCACAGAATTCCACAATCCCCGTTTGAATGTTTGTGAAGGGACAACGATTAGCCCTGCAAGATGGCCTTATAGCCTGATAAGGCAAATGCTGGAGCCACGCCTGCTAGGAACTCAGTCCAGCTTGGCTCTACGCATCAGCATCAGTAGCGCATATTGAATTATCCAGATCCATTTCCTGTAGTTGTCACCTGTGGCTGCTCCATCTCAGGAGTTACAGTGGCCTACAACATGAAACTGGCAAGAACTGATCTATGAATCTGAACTTACCCAGGAGCTTCCCTTGAGTGCTTTTACTTTGGTTTCCCTCAACATGTATATACAATAATTGTTAGACGTGGAAATAACTTTGAGGACTTTTAGAAAGACTTGACTATTCTTGCTATAACTTCATTCCCAGTAAGGAATTAAAAAAAAATTCTGAATGCCAAGTACTTTGTGAGAAATTGTTTCTGGACAGCAAGTCTGACACTAGACAGTGAAATGAATTGCATCTATACTTCTTGCTTCTCTCCCTCTGCTCTCTAAGTCGTGACTCACCTTCTTCCTGATTTCAAATAATGTTTTTGTTCAATTTAAAAAAATGTAAAGTGTGTTTTCAATAATTGGTACAGGACTCACTGTTGATCATTAGAGCATCAGCCTTCCCTGATCCAACTCTGAAATTTCACATGCTCACCTGGTTGGCCAACCCTACTCTCCAGCTCTGTCACTACATCACAGTGTTGATCAAAGTGTATCAATATTGGTCACAGTGGATCAGAAGACAACACTGCAGAGAGGGGAAGGGAAAGGAAAGCAAAGGAACATAGAGAATCCAAAGAATATTACTTAGCCTGTATGGGCAACTCATGAAGTCAAATGTCACCATGGTGTCCTAACGTCATTTATAATCACAGCGGGACTGTTGCCCAACAGAATTCACAGCCTCTGTGTGCGTAGCCTTCTTGCATAGCTGGGCCTGTTGCTGATATAGCACCTTGCTCTTTCCGTGTAACCTGTCTTTCCCTCCATCAGGTTGATAGGATTTTACCAGTCTGTGTGTCCTGGCAGCCCACTGGAATGATCTTCCAAATGCACTGTTCCATTCTTAAGAACACCATCCTCTCGTGTTTATGGATCAGCTGGGCTCTGGGTGCCCCATTCTTGTATGCTTGTCTTTTCTGAGCTCCAGCCACAGGGGGTCTATTCTGCTTGGAAATGGGTTGGAAAGTCCTCCTGTCAACCTGGTGTCCTGTGGTCTGCTTGTCATCAGAGCACCCTGTCCATGAATTTACACTCATCAGACCCCAACAGATTGAAATAAATAAATCCAGCTCTCAGGGATGAAGAGGCCATCATGTTCATCTTTGCTACACTTGTAATCTTGAAAGAACAAAGGATACTACCTTCGGGTCCCCCAGATCACTGCATTAGAGGTCAAATTCTTCCCTGGTAAAACCAGTTGTCTTCGGGGTTTTCTTTCTCCTTTCTGTAGGCCCCCGATCACTCTGCCGTCTGTCCTTTCCTGCTATAGTTCTCTGCCTCCCCTCGATCCCATTATTCTCTGACTCCTCTCTTCTTCCCTTGATTTCCTCCAAAAATGTGGGGCACATGGGGAATAGAGGAGAGGCAAGTGAGGACGGAGAAGGGGTTCCTTGATCTCACCAAGCAGCAGGCCAAGCCTGGTCTGGATCCTCCCCAGGCAAGACTTGTCCTTGCCTAGAGTCCTCTTACAAATCCAAGGAAAGGGGAAAGGAACCCTTTTATATACTCTACCTCACTAAACTTTGTTTTAAAATGTATTTATTTTTATTGGAAGGTCAGATTTTTTTACAGAGAGAAAGAGAAACAGAGGAAGATCTTCGATCCACTGGATCACTCCCCAAGTAGCCTCAACAGCCTGAGCTGAGCTGATCCGAAGCCAGGAGCTACATGCTTCTTTTGGGTTTCCCACATGGGCGGCAGGGTGCCGGGCTTTGAGCCATCCTCTACTGTTTTCCCAGGTCACAAGCAGGGAGCTGGATGGGAAGTGACACATCTGGAACATGAACCAGCGCCCATATGGGATCCTGGCGAACGCAAGACAAGGATTTAGCTGCTAGGCTACTATGCCAGGCCCTACCCCATTAAACTTTTAGAGATCAGCTCTGAACAGGTGTTTCTACTTGTAATGGTCTCCTATCCAGGAGCTAACTATGATGAATTATGGTCAGTGTGCTTTAAATGCCATCATTTATAGCACCAATTAGATTATTTGGTATATCAAATTGAAATAACTCCAAAACATTGGGGAAAAAAATCTCTTAGAATATCCATTGATTGTTATACAATTGAGAGTGTGTGAGAGATTGGCTTTTTAAAGATTGGATGATTTGTTTCACAGTAGTCAGAGCTGTCACGAAACGGGTTGTTTCATACTCTGAGGACAGCTGGAGTTAGGTCTCCAATGCCCAGCTTCACAGAAAGCTCCTAACATAGACCTGCAAGTGGGACCTGCTCTATACACTCCTTTTTTCTCTACACTTGATTGGTATGATTCTCTCTGTTCTGTTTTAAGCCTCTTCCCTGGCTCTTTACGATACCTTGTCCAGCAGCACCTGGATTTGCTTCATGCACTGCAGGAAAGGGTCCTGAAGTGGCCACGCCAAGGAGTCCTTGGAGATTTGTTTCTTAAATTAACCAATGACGAGGTAAGGCGCCTACCTCCCCCGCTGTACATTTTAATTATATGGCTATGTGTCTCATCTCATTCCTCTTTCTTTTTTAAAAACAGAGAATCTAGAATCACTGAATTCTAGAGCTAAAGGAATCACTAAGACCTAAGCTAACCTCATTCTGCAGAAAATGAATCAGGTTCAGAAAGATTAAAATACTTGGCTGAACTCACCAAGCTAATTGGGTAGTTGGAGATCTGTGATTAGAACTTCATTAGGTCTTACAACTTCAAGTTTGTAAGTTTATACTCTACCATAAGTGTCCCCATTCAGCAGGTACATGGTGTACATGTTGAACATTTGTGAGAATTCTTCTAAAAGCTTGCAGAAAAACGGGATAAAGAATATATCTGGGGTAGGCATTTGGTGTAGCGGATTAAGGTGCCTTCGGATGCCTACCTCCGTGTCAGAGTCCCTGGGTTGCAGCTCTGCCTCTGCTCCTGCTTCTGCTCACCCTCAAACAGCTGATGAGCAATTAAGTGCCTCGGTCCTCACCACCCCCACGAGACCCGGCCTAATCCTGGCTCTTGTGGGCATATATAAAACATTCCTTAAAATAAAATTGAAATCCATGCACCAATTTTTTTCAAAGCTTTATTTATTTTTACTGGAAAGGCAGATATATATAGAGGAGGAGAGACAGAAAGAAAGATCTTCTGTCCACTGATTCACTCCCCTAATGGCCACAATGGCCAGAGCTGAGCTGATCTGAAGCCAGGAACCAGGAGTCTCCTCTGGGTCTCCCACACAGGTGCAGGGTCTCAAGGCTTTCGGCCATTCTTGATTGCTTTCCCAGGTGACAAGCAGGGAGCTGGGTGGGAAGCAGGATGTCTGGGACACAAAGTAGTGCCCATACGGGATCCTGGCATATGCAAGGCGAGGACCTTAGCTGCTAGGCTACCATGCCGGGACCCTCACCCATTTTTTTTTAAACATCTGTTTATTTGAAAGGCCTGGAAAGAGGAGAGAGATGGAGAGGGGAAAGAGGGGAGAGTGCTCTTCCATCTGCTGGTTCAATCCAGGTCTCCCATGTGGAAAAGCCCATACACTTAGGCTGTCTTCTGCTGCCTTCTCAGGCACATTAGCAGGGAGCTGGATTAGAAGTCAAACAGCTGGGACTTGCACTGGCACCCATATGGGATGCCTGTGTGGCATAACTAACTATGCCATAATTCCACTACCCCTCTCCCCATAATTTTCTATGAGAAATAATAAGTTTTACTCAATTATTATTCAGGAAAAAGGAATAGAACTTCTGATATTTTATTTTGGTTCCAAAAAATTGAAATTCATGCTTAGTGGATTTAAGTGAAGCTGAGAGCCCAGTTTTTGCATAAAATTTTCTTTTAAGAAATATGTTGTGTGGGCCCAGCACGATGGCTTAATGGCTAAAGCCTCATCTTGTATATGCTGGGATCCCATGTCAAAGCCAGTTCAGGTCCCAGTTGTTCTATTTCCAGTCCACTTATCTGCTACTATGCTTGGAAAAGGAACAGAAGATAGCCCAAGGCCTTGGAACCTGTACCCGCACGGGAGAACAAGAAGGAGTTTCTGGTTCCTGGCTTTGGATTAGCTCAGTTCCAGCCATTGTGGCCAATTGGAGATTGGGGAGTGAACCAGTGGATAGAGGATCTTTCCCTCTGTCTCTCTTTCTTTCCACAAATCTGATCTGTCTTTCCAAGAGGAAAAAGTGAGAAAAAAAATATATATATATAATGTATATACATTATATATATATATATATATACACACTATATACATATATAGTGTGTGTGTGCATGGCAGATATTTGGCACAGTAATTAATATTACTGCTTAGGATGCCAGTGTTGCAAATTAAAGTGACTTTTTAATTTAAAATTTTTTATTGGAAAGTCAGATACACAGAAGGAGATAGAGAAAGATGTTTCAACTCTTGGTTCACTCCCCAAGTGGCCACAACGACCGGTGCTAGCCGATCCAAATTCAGAAGACAGGTGCTTTCTCCTGGTCTCCCACGTGGGTGCAGGGTCCCAAGGCTTTGAGCCATCCTCTGCTGCTTTCTCAGGCCACAAGCAGGGAGCGGGATGGGAAGTGGCACATCTGGGACATGAACCGGTGCCCATATGGGATCCCGGCGAATGCAAGACAAGGATTTAGCCACTAGACTACTGTGCCAGGCCCTACTTAATTTGAATCTCAATTCTGCTCGTAATTCCAATTTTTTAGTAATGTACACACTGAGAGGCAGTAGTGACGGTTCAAGTATCTGTGGTCTGTGTGGGACTGTGTTCTGTGTCCTGGTTCCTATCTGGTCTAACCGCAGCTCTTTCTTTTTTCTTCATTGCTTCTCTCTAACTTTCATATAAATATAAACAAAAATTAGAAACAAATACATGAATCTGTTTTGTGAGCTAACTAAAATTGGTCTATAGACCAGTTTTTGCTGCAGTCAACATCTGTATATTAATAAATCTCAACTTCAGATAGAAATTAGTTACTTGTATCGGTTGCAGAGGATGTAATGCGATCCCCCTAATATCTCACTTTTGCTTGTTTCTATTTAATATGCTTTCTGGAGCTAAGAATTCTACCCATGTATTTTGAATGTGATTTAGAATGTAACTTAGAAAGTCATTTGTGATTTGTAAGTAACATGTAGTTTGAATGTGATTTAGAAAGTGGAGAGTTGTTTTTCTGAGGGGGAATGGCGTAGATGAGGATGCAGTGAGGCAGTGATAAGAAGCAGAACCCTTGGTCTAGACAACATGAAGTAGAATAGGCAGCATTCCTCATCTGAATGTAGATGACTGACATGAATAGGAATTACAAAAACAAAAGTGTGTTTTTACCATTTACCACTTTTAAAATTTTAATTATTTTTAGTACTGGCACAATAGCTGAATGGTTAAATCCTCACCTTGCAAGCACCGGGATCCCATATGGGTGCCGGTTCCTGTCCTGGCTGCTTTACTTCCCATGCAGCTCCCTGCTTGTGGCCCGGGAAAGGAGTAGAGAATAGTCCAGGTACTTTAGACCCCACATCCACATGGGAGACCAGGAGGAGACACCTGGTTCCTGGCTCCGGGCTTCAGATCAGCTCAGCTCCGGCCATTGTGGCCACTTGGGGAGTGAATCAGCAGACAGAAGATCTCTCTGTCTCCCTTCTCTCTGTTAATCTGATTTGCCTTTCCAATAAAAATAAATAGATCTTCACAAAATTATTTTAGGTAGACAGATGGATAGACAGACAGCCAAACAGACAAGAGGGTAAAGTCCTCTCCCATCTCCTGGTTCACTTTCAAAGTGCCCGTAGCAGCTGGGACTGGGTCGGGTTGAATCCGGGAGTCTGAAACTCAGTGGAGGTCTCCTAAGTGAATATTAGACACCCAAGGACTGGAGCCATCAGCTGCCGGATGCAGGAAGCCGGCTCCTAAGAGAAGCTGAGGCACGGATGTGAGCATGGAGTGTCGTCTTTCTTGCTGCACCAAATGTCTGCCCCTGCTTTACCCTTTAACAGTTTACATTTATGTGAGTCTCCCTCCTCCCTTGTTTATGATTTCATTTTCTCACATTAAGACAAGGGCTGCTGATTTCTGGTTCCCAAGTTGTAGAAATGTTTACCTTAATGTCAAAAAGATTTCTTAAAAAGATCAGTAAAAGCCTCCAAAAATAGTTTTAAGTTCCTTTATATACACCTTTAGTAGCATATAAAATTTTCTTTTTATTGCAATTCAAATTTTGGAAAACCAGAAAACCTGATTATCTTACCAAATTAGTCTACAGGGAAAATATTCTATTTTCTTTACATTCCTTCCCCACAAGTTACTTTGCTTCAATTTATGGTGCTGTGTTCCACCGTTTTGATTCCGGCCTTCTGAATTACATTGCAACACATGAAACTTCCTGGTACTTCTTCTTTGGATCAAGACAAAAATAACTGAAGAATACTGAGGTCATTAAAATACATTTAAAGTACAGATGTGTTGTTATAATTACAGGTACCAGGTAGTACAAGCAAGACATCACAGAAGTGTTACCATTGGTCATCAAAACTATTGTTATAAAAATTATTGTTATATAACGCTGTCTTGGCAGAGAATAGCTTTCTCTATTTGCTACATAAATGAATAGCAAGAATAACTTAAGAATAAATTATTTTAATTAAATCATTTAATTTATTTTTGAAGGAGTATATTAGTGTAATAATATAGGGGAAGTTAGTGCAGGGAGGGGACTTGGGAAGGGAGAGGGGACACCCCAGAGCCTATACAACTGCATCATCTAAAAATTTTAAGAATATAGTTAATAATTTAATAATAAATATTAAATACCATACACACTAATATAAACTATATAAATACAATAATATATAGTGTAGTATATAATAAAATAATAGACTTATTAAATAATTTTAAAATGCAAGTATTTAGAATTTAAACTAAATTAAATGTATTTCAGCTAAATAAATTTAATACATTGTTTCACAGTTTATGTGTAAACCGATTTTGTGTCAAAATCAATTCCTAGAAAAAGCAACAACAACAAAAAGATAAAAGAAAAGAAAAAATGTAAAATTAAAATAAACAATTCGATTCCTATCCTAGCATTTTCAGAAGGATCCCACTCATGACATAAGTGGTAGTTATGGCTGTCTTTGAATGGTTCATTCCGGATTTCCTGATGAGAGAGAGATTCTTTTGTTTTGCTCTCTTTTAAACTGATAGTATCTGTTGATTAAGAGTCTGTTTTATGGGACTTTCTTTCCATGGAAAGAACAGTATCTTTACCCCCCTCTTCTCTTGTTTGGCAAACTACCTCGGTTTCTTAGAAATTCTCACTTTGTCAGGCTGTTGAGATGGATCTGCTGGTGCAGGGGAATAGAATTTGGTAGCAGGATTGAGAAGCAAATTTCTAAGGTCCTTTGTTAGCATTTTTAACACAGGAAGAATGAGAGGCTCCTGGATTTCTAGTGGACATCCAAAAAGACTCTGTGTTGAGATTGAGTTAGGCTGCTCTGATGAGCTCCGTGGCAACCTGCAGTTCTCGGAAGCTTGGATTCCAGGGAGATCCATGCTACTTTCTCTGGTTGCTCCAAGGTAGCCTGAAAAGAACCAGATAGCCCCAAAAGACACTGAAAATCCAATCACCAACACAGAGGGTGAAGGAAACCAGCCTCCTTCAAAAGATACTGAGGAACACACCCAATGAATGCCAAGTATTTGTTTGCAGTATACGTGGCGGTTTGCAGATGTCATGAGCTCAGTTGCCAGGTTCTTACTATATCATTTTCCTGTTTGTTTTAAAGAATAATTTCTTGGATTATTATGTCGCCTACCTGAGGGATTTGCCTGAATGCATCTCCTTGGTTCATGTTGTGGTTCTGAAGGAGGTAAGTTAGGTCCATGTGAGTTGCTGTCTTGTTCACAAACGTGACCTGTGTGAAGGTGCCCTTACTCCCAGTCTGCAGGGCCTTTCCACTGGGGAACGGCCTGAGGCAGACTTGCCCGCCTCTGGTGCAGGGGCCACGCAGGGATCAGTGCCATGGCTTGGGGCACTGCCCTCTCTCCCGTGGATTTTTGCCCGTGTATTGACTATAGGCAAATGCATACACATTCTAAGCAGAGGTGGAGTTTTGTGTTGTAGGTGATGATGTTTTTAAATTTCAGAAAATATGAATCCAAATATTAAACTCAAAGTTTTGCAAGATCATAAAGTAGCTCTCATCTATCAATATGTAAGAATACTTCAAAAGTTGGTGGAAAAATTGAATGAGAACATAATGTTTTTGGTGTGTAAGTTTATTTTTCATAATATGCATTTCCTTAAAGTTGCTGAAGACTCCTCATACATGTAGACTTTAAATTTTTTTATAAAAGAAATTTTAAATTCTATTTTCCATGAACTTTTAAAAACTCTGTTAGGTGCTTAATGAGGGCATATGCATATGTAACAATTCCACTTAGTTCAAGTAAAAAAAATATATATATATGTATATATATATATCAGAAGTCCCCAAATTGGGAGTTAATTCTCAATAAGGCATGAGGGGCTTTGTGTTATTAACATGCTACTTCAATGCCTGCCACATTGAGAGAGGGAGATGAAGAGAAGGCAAGGGAAAGGACATGGAGAAGGTAGTGTATTTCCTGTTTTCAGAATCCCAGCTAGCTCTAATCACATTCTATTTCTCACAGCCCAGAGGTCCTAACCCACCTCACAGCCTATTAGTAAACCATTGTAATGATTACTTACTGGAGCACCTTAACGAGTTTACTCAATTCAAATACAATGTATGTCTGGCTTAGATAGGGTGGGGAAAGTGTGGTTTGGAAATCTGGATGGGTTTAAAAGAAATGCACGCCACACTTCCAGCTGGAGAAAACTTGGCTCCCTGGTCATGCAGCTGCCCTAAGGAGAAGCCATGCTTCATGACAGACTAGGAAGGAATGACTCCGAGAGTAAACTCTTGCTGCGCTGAAGGGACTGGTGCGGGGGTCCTGCTGCCAGAGCAGGAGGGACAGTGATGGATGACTCCACCTTTCTTCCCTTAGGGTGATGAAGAGATTAAATCTGACATCTACACACTGTTTTTTCACATAGTCCAGCGCATTCCTGAATATCTGATACATCTGCAGGTAGGCATAACTACCACAATCATTTTTCATGTTCAAATATTATTGTTGGCTTTCATCTGAGAAATGCTGTAAGTTGATCAAAGACCCGGATGAAGCCCCTAGCTTTGACCTGGCCCAATGCTGGCTGTTGGAGCCATCTGGGGAATGACCCAGAGGATAGGAGGAAGATGTGTGTGTGTGTGTGTCCCTCTCTGAAATGCTAAATAAATATATAAAATTTTAAGAAGGAAAAATAAATGTGTGGGGTTAATACTAGACAGAAGTGGCCCAGTATCAATATTTAAAAGACTTTTAATTACATATGGTTGTATATCCAAAAGCATTTATAATTGTTTAACGCTTTCAACAATTTCCAGATGTCATTGTTACCATGTCTGAGACGCAGAGCCAAAAAAATGAAGTAGCACCTTACAAATAACGGAATATGATACATAGACCGAGTTCAAATCCTGCCTGCATTATTGCACCAATTGTGCGCATAATGAAGATCACTTCTCTTTGTCTAAATTCTCTTTTTTGTAAAAAAAAAAAAAAAAAATTGGAGGTAACAACTGCACCTAATTGAGTTGTAGTAAAAATTAAATAATATTGCAAAGAGCCGGCAGTGAAAAGTATTCAATATATGCTAGTTCTCTCAAACCCAAGTCATTTGCATATACCCCACTACAGCACATTAGGCAATACACGAGGATGGACCACCAGGCCAGGCTTAATCATAAATACCAGCCTTTCCCTGTGGCTTGCCTTGATGCCTGACATTATCTGACTCGTTTAAGGTGAAGCATTTATTTATAGACGTTGTTAGAATACTCCCATTACTCCAGCGATTTAATGAGTAAAGCCATGTAACTTTCCAGGTGGCATTAGTTTACGTTCGTATCCAATGCCAACAGGAACAACAAGGCTTTCTTTTCCTCCGGCGTGATAAGTTTGAGCTCTCAGTTTACGGCAGATGAGTCATAGCTGTTGTTGTTAGTTGCCTTGATTAAATGGCTACCAAGCCCTCAGTACAGGTCACCAGAATGTACAGCGGAGACAAAGAATTCCTCATTCTAATCATGCAGTGCTGCTTCCTGTTTCCCCTGTCCAGAATGTGCTAAAGTTCACCGAGCAGGAACACCCCGACTATTACCTCCTACTGGTGTGCGTGCAGCGCCTCCGAGTGTTCATCTCCCACTACACCCTGTTGTTTCAGTGCAATGAGGATTTGCTTATTCAGAAACGGAAAAAGCTCAAGAAGTAAGACTACTGGGAAATGAGCCGGTCATTGTGTGTGTGTGTGTGTCATGAGCAACCATGTTGTGTGTTAAGGGACTGAAATGCAGTAATGGGAGGTAGAAGGGAAGAGATAAAGGATGGGAGGGGAGGAGGTCAGACTGGCTTCAGGGTGAAGATATCTATCTGCTATACACTGCAGTTACTTTAAGAACAAAACAACAAAAACCACCAGAACTTCTAATACTTGTGTAGACCCCCTTTTATCTCATGTTGTTCATTACCCAAAATATTTGTTTCCCTAAACTTTCCACATTCGAATTTCAGTATAAAGACCAGGATATAATTTCCCCTATTAATTCAACAAAGACTGAGCAGCTGTTATGTATCAAAAACTCTTTTATGCACCAAATACACTGCAATGAACAAAACAGTCCTAAATCTCTGCTACTTGGACCTGGCTTCTTAGCCAATGGACAAAGAAGTCATTTTGGTTGTCAAGAGTTCTGTGGATACAAAGTAAGCAGTTGACGTGTGTGTGTGTGTGTGTGTGTGTGTGTGTGTGTGAGAGAGAGAGAGAGAGAGAGAGAGAAATTTCATGCCAGGAGAAGCAAGAAGGGTTCACAAGGGAGAATCAGCTTGAGGGGGGATGTTAGTAACCTACAGCAGAACTTGCCATGTGGAGGACATCAACTCTATGGGTGCCTCAGACCGGAAGAAGATGATGTCTCCCAAGCTAGTTTTTCTAATGGAACAGTTTCAGTGAAGTTCTTCGCAGCCAGTTTTTCAGCATCCCTGCTCCTTGCCCAGCAGACAGCTTAAACCCTATCATGCAAGAAACCCAGTTTGTATACCTTGGAGGGAGAGAGATGTTCATAGCAAATGCCAACTGGGATATATGTCTTCATGTACCTTGGTATAAACTGCGTGTTGTTCAGAGAGTCCATTTGCTGTTGTACAATCTGAAAAATCACTGCTTCCATCGTTAGGTCATCCATGGCGAAGCTGTACAAAGGGCTGGCTTCCCAGTGTGCAAACGCTGGCCAAGATGCGTCCCCCACTGCAGGTGCAGAGGCTGTCCGCGACAGTGGAATCCACTCTGAAGAGATACTGCAGCCCTACCCTTCGGCTCCCACTTCGGGCCCTGCTGTCACGTAAGCACCTCTTGCTGTGTTAAAGGCCAAGGAAGCTCCCATCCCACAGTGTCTGGGGAGGAACAGGCAGGCTGGGTGGGGGGTATGAGCTGCAGGACTCCCTCCCTGCAGCCCATCAGGCCGGCACTGCCAGCCAGGCAGCTGAGCAAATGCCCGAATTGGAAAAAGGGCATGAATGTGACAGGGCAGGCCTCAAGAGCAAGAGGAGTGGCACGGGGTATTTTAGGGATTAGTTCTACTTTGTTTTTTTTACAGATTTATTTTTATTGGAAAGGCAGATATATATAGAGGAGGAGAGACAGAGAGGAAGATCTCCCATCCGATGATTCACTCCCCAAGTGAGCGCAATGGCCGGTGCTGCGCCGATCCGAAGCCAGGAACCTGGAACCTCCTCCAGGTCTCCCACAAGGGTGCAGGAACCTAAGGCTTTGGGCCGTCCTCAACTGCTTTCCCAGGCCACAAGCAGGGAGCTGGATGGGAAGTGGAGCTGCCGGGATTAGAACCAGTGCCCATATGGGATCCCGGCGTGTTCAGGGCGAGGACTTTAGCTGCTAGGCCATGCCGCCAGGCCCGATTAGTTCCACTTTTAAGACAGGGATGAACTTTATCTTCCTTGAAGCACAATACTAAAAAATGAAATCTCTAGAAATTATACCCAGACTAAACAATATGATTGTCATTGTATTCCAGGTAGGGGCAATAAAAACTATCAGGCCAATATTTCATTTCACTCTTTTCATACCTGTTAGTCTAAGTTTTCATCTTGAGATCACCAGTTATACACAGTGTTCACATTTACATTTCTTAGAAAAGTTTTTATTGGAAACGGAACAAAAATCTACAGAGAGAAAGAGACAGAGAAAAAGATCTTCCAGCAGCTGGCTCATTCCCCAAATGGCTGCAACGGCCAGAGCTGAGCCCAACCAAAGCTGGGAGCCTGGAGCTTCTTCTGGGTCTTCCATGTGGTGTAGGGTCCTAAGGCAATGGGCCATCTTCCATTGCTTTCCCAGGTCATAAGCAGGGAGCTGGATGGGAAGTGGAGCAGCCGGGATACATGCCAGCTCTTGGATGTGGAGGATTAACCAGTTGAGCCAAAGCACCGGCCCCACATTTACCTGTCTTCGTGTGACAGAATATTCTGATACTAGCAGAACAGCCATTTCGAGTGAGTGTGAAGCAGTCTGTTTGCTAGAAGTTAAAGCTCACCCGATCCAATGACCATGCCAGGCTAACTCGGTTTGCTACATTCTTCAATAGCCACGAGAAAACTTTTTTGAAGTTTATTATGAACATTTCCTGTTTACCTGTCAGGGAGCACTGAATCCCAAAAGTCATCATCCAGCTTGAGCAGCCACCAGGAACATGCCACGTTGACTTCAACCAGAAATTTGTCTTTAAGCTCGAGGACTCCAATTCAAAGCTCATTATGCTGTATGCCTGTGCCAGAGCATTAAAGGGAGCGCACTGGAGTAGCGATGCACTGAGTAGCTGACAGAGGGTGAGAGGTCCTGGGTTTCCAAAAGGAATAAAAAGAGAGGCCCCAGGTCCAACAGCTGGGTTCCATGCAGGGCCACTTCGCCCGCTAGCAGGTGGGACCTTCAACGGATCGCTATTTCCACTCTCCCACTCGCAGATTCCCAGCAACTTAGCACAAGTGTGTGCAGCTTGGACAGCAAAGCACAGAAGCGACTGGCAATGGACAGAGGATGTTTTTTTTTTTTTTGCTCAAGCCTGGTGCCGCCCCACCATGAATCCTAAACCATCTCTTGTTTCTCCTTTAAAGGCATTTGATGGCCCCCGGGAAGAAAAGCCAGCAACAGCAGAGCCTGATGGAGAGCATGCAGCCGGGGAAGCCCAGTGACTGGGAGATGGAGGGCAGAAAGCACGAGAGGCCCGAGAGCCTCCTGGCGCCCACGCAGTTCTGTGCGGCCGAGCAGGACGTGAAGGCGCTCGCCGGGCCCCTGCAGGCCATCCCGGAGATGGACTTCGAGCCCTCTCCGGCCGAGCCGCTGAGTAACGTGGAGCGCTCCCTGCGCGCCCCGGCAGAGCTGCTGCCCGACGGCCGGGGCTACGTGCCCGCGGGCTACGAAGAGTTCGAGTACGGCGGCGAGATCTTCGCGCTGCCCGCGCCCTACGACGAGGAACCCTTCCAGGCCCCGGCCCTCTTCGAGAACTGCTCGCCCGCCTCTTCCGAGTCCAGCCTGGACATCTGCTTCCTGAGGCCCGTCAGCTTCGCCATGGAAGCCGAGAGGCCCGAGCACCCGCTGCAGCCTCTGCCCAAGAGCGCCACGTCGCCGGCGGGCAGCAGCGGCGCCTACAAGCTGGAGGCGGCGGCGCAGGCGCAGGCGCACGGCAAGGCCAAGCCGCTGAGCCGCTCGCTCAAGGAGTTCCCGCGCGCGCCGCCCGCCGAGGGCGTGGCCCCGCGCCTCTACAGCACGCGCAGCAGCAGCGGCGGCCGCGCGCCCCTCAAGGCCGAGCGCGCCGCGCCCCCGCACGGCCCGGCCGCCGCCGCCGCTGCCGCTCGCGGCGCGCCCCGCACCTTCTTCCCCCAACAGAGGTCCCAAAGCGAAAAGCAGACCTATTTGGAAGTAAGGAGGGTAAAGTAAAACCGAACCGAAAAGCCACAACGCCGGCGGCGGCTTTAGATCTGCGGGGGCGACCCGAGTTCACGCAGCGTGGAGGGGGGCGTGAGGAGGGGTGGCTGGTGTGTGTGTGTGTGGGGGGGGGGGGGGCAAGGCCGAGCTTGAACTCGGGAGCGCGCTCGGGGAGAGGCTGAGTCTCCCCAAGCGTCCGTCCAAGTTCAAGGTTCCCTGCGGCCAGTGGACGCAAAGGGCTTGTTTCTGCTGGTACGTCTGTGGTGGCAGAAAAGACCCTCCTGTTTTAAACGCGACACAAACACCTCCTCACCCCCGAGGCAGGGTTTAGAGTACCCCTGCCAGCTGCGGCATGTGGTAATCAGTTGCATTTTTTTTTTTCTCAAAAGCGCTTCATGCAACTTGCTGTGCCTGTCAGGTGCACCTGTTGGCTTACATGTTCACAAAGCCTGAGCGCTAGGGGCCGGCTTCTTCGACCCCCGATCACAGCGACCTTGTTTGTGGCTTGTGAAGAGCAGCTTGCCCAACCCCAGAGCAGGCTCTGGGAAGCTTGCTGCAAAGCTGGAGTTCGTTTCTGCTCGCTTTCCTTTAGACCGCAAAAGGAGGTCTCATTCCTTTGCGAACTCCATGCGGATGGTGACAATCCAGAATAGCCAAAAAACCGTTCACTCCAAAATACCGTCTTGGACTCCGTGAATCTTGCGGTGTTTTTGATGTCGAATTTTAGGCTTGATGGCAAGCCTTAGGGCGTTTTCAAAAGTACTGAAGTACTCGTGAATAGAGTTGATGTTTCAGGTGTGTGTGTGTATGTGTATATATATATCAATGTTTCAGAAGTGTGTGTGTGTATATGCATGGATGTGTGTAAATGTGCTTTGGTGTTAGATGTACAGGTGTGCACACTTGTGTGTCTGTGGAGTAGGGGAAGAGTAGCGGTCTTCGGTAGGAGCAATTAGCTGCATCCTCAGAGGTGTGGGCTGTTAGCTTTTGAGGTGTGCCGAGCTTCCGCTGCTCCGTCTCTTCACACGCTTGGCGTGTGGTGTCCCACCCAGCTGCCGGGCAGAGCTGGCTGCAGGGATCACGGAGGAAGATGGAGCTTGAGTGTAGAGAGCTCTGGCGAGGTACCGGGAAGTGCAGGTCCTCCAAGTCCTGGTTCTGCTGCCGGGCAAGCCTGGTCCCTCACACACAGAAAGCAGGACGGTAGTCACTTGACCTGCCTTACGGGGTCATTGTGAGGGTAACGGCCAAGTTCAGGAATAGACTTGGTAGCATATCAAATGCTATACAAATGCGAGATGCCATGAGGATCTCAGGCCATGAATTTTCCTTAAACAATTTATACGTTTAGTCCCCAGGCAGTCCCTAAAAACCCCACCTCTCAAAATGTAGCCCCTGAGCTGACAGTGACTGTAGAGGCTGGAGACTCGTTCTGCATGCCCGATCTGCACCCCAGACCTGCTGAGTTGCATCCACACTTAAATGGAAGATTCGTGAGTGTTTTTGCAAACATTCATTGCAGGTGGGGGAGAGCATGCCTTAACCCCCTGGCTTTCAGAGCACAGGAGCGGCTGTTTACCTGGGCCCGACTCCAGCGGTTCTGAATCGGGAAGTCTGCCCAGGGCTTCCAAGCTCACCATTTCAGAGGCCTCAACCGCCCCGAAGGTCCCACGATCTGAGAAGCCCTGCACTGAGGCGTCAGATGTTGATCTCCACTGTCTAGTAAACTAACGTTAGTAGAACTGCAGAGAATCTTAAGATCTGTTACTACAACTTCTAGGTCAGTTCTCAAAAGTCAGACTGAAGTGTTTCGGTTGCTTTTAGGTGATCGTCATCTCGAGCTAATATTCTGCTCAGGTGGAACATGTATGCATACCGACTTGTATCCATTCACTACGAGGGACACCTGTTAGCACACCTCCCATTTTCCAAGAACTAGAGAAGTTCACAAGAGAGGCAGTCTTCCTTTTAATGGAGCTTGCTTTATGCTCGAGATGCTGCGGGTTAGTAATTGTAAAAACTGTACCGAAGGCAGATTTGCAGATTAGAAATATCAGTTAACATGTACTTCTGAATAGGTCTGACCTCCCCCCAAATCATCTTTCCTCATTTCTATATAAAATGGCGAGTTAGGAACATGAGTTTAAAATTACAATTAAGCAGCTTTCTTATTTTGCAGCAAGAGAAACATATCCAGAGAGATGAAGAGACCACTCCTAATGTTAGGGCTAGAATGTAACTTCACACTTCATGCTGTTTTAACCTTAAACTCCTTGGTTTCCTTCTCTGTAATTACTGCTGCATCAGATCACATTCTAGACTGTTTGCCTTGATAGGCAGGAAATGTCCTCCTTTCTGTCTGTCGATTTCTTCCTTAGTCTCAGTTTGCATTCGTTGGGATTGGGCGCCCACCTGCAGACTTTTGGCATGGGGTAAAGGGAAAGTTAACAAGCTAAGCTAAAAAAAAAAATCGGCTTGTAGACGGGACAGGTCGTGGCTTTGGAGAAGAGTGAAAATAATCCCTCTTTTGTGTTTCTAGGACATGCATTTGGAAGACACTACCAGATTCTGTCCAAAGGAAGAAAGAGAAAGTGAACAAACATCTTTCAGCGATCAAAATCCCAGGCAAGACCAGAAAGGGGGCTTTCGAAGCTCCTTCCGCAAGCTCTTTAAAAAGAAGTGAGTAGCCATTAGACAAGACAGCATTGTCACACATTTCCCTTTGGGCTAAGTCTTGAGGTTTAACAGTCACAAGTATCTAAGCGGCCTGGCCTCACACAGCTGCTTCAAGTTCAGTGCCTGCACCCAGTAGCCACAATCCCTGAGGGCCAAGGTGTTTCTCATCCTCACCTCCCAGCACAGAAGCAAACTCAGCTCTCCCAGCTGTCTCTTCTTTTATCCCTCCTCCCTTGTTCCCCAAGTCCTGTGTCCTGACGGCAGTGAGCAGAGGAGGTCCACTGGGAAGATGAGCTGCTGAGACATCCCTTTTTGACTGGGACCACCCAGGTACACTCTTGGAGCTGGGCGGATGGTGTGCTCCCCACCGGGGGCAAGTTTTCTAAAGCTGTCTCAGAACTTGTGGCTTTCAGGGCCTGTAGCTATCCTGCCTTCTGGTCCCTGCTTCTTGGGATGTCTCCTGGTGTTTGCTCTGAGGTGTTTGCTGAGGATTCGGCTTAGGCCTTAGTTTTAGGTCCCTTTTTAATAGAGTTTCCATATTTCAGAGGCGCAAAGTCTTTCCCTGTGGTCTCTCTGAAATTCTGAGTTATTTGTGTATGAAATATCCAAACCCCCACCTCCGTAGTCCCCGTCCTGCCCAGGCAAATTGGCCATTGAGGCATTAACCAAACCCTATGATAAAAGGTCAGGAAGAGAAAGCTGAGTGTCACCAGCTAGCCGTAGAGGGGTTCGCCAGGTCAGCCGTGGCCTGCCTGAGAGATCACTCTTTTCTGTCTCCGCTGGTCCTCAGGCCTACCTCCCTCTCCCTTAGAGAGACTTTCCCTGCTCCTGGAGTTTCTCTTGGTAGAAGAAGTTCTTGCCGTGGGTTTTAGTGGATGGAAGTTCCACACTGGGATTAGTGCTGCCTTCGGAGAGCAGCTGCCGAGCCAGAGAGCGTGGGAGCGTCACTGTGTCTCCTGGAGGCTTCCGGCCGAATAGGTGACGGACTTGTGGGCAGAGCTGGGTCAGGCCTGACGCGAGGACCGTTCCTCTGTTCTGTTCCTTGTGGCTCGGGTTTGTCTAACGCTCCTCTCTCGGGCAGGGTGGTGATGAGATGAACTGGGTCTCTGGTGGTCTCTGCCTGTTGCTTCTGGAAGAAGAGGGGAGGGCAAAGGAAAGCCACAGCCCTGCAGCCCCCTTTTCATTTTGCTCACGCAACCCGGGGTGTGCTTAGCTTCTGTTAAGTCCTTCTGTTAAGTTTCGTTCAGGGGTCGAGGAGTCAACAACTGTGTGTTCCTCTTTCCCGGATGGAAGGCGTAGGCCTTTCTGGACTCACGGCCTGCCTCTGTCAAGTTGAATGGAAGCAGAAGCAGGTGGGGACAGAGAGCTCTGCAGCCTGAACTTGAGCTTTAGGCTCCTAACTCTGTCTACAGACTCGGGTACTGCTTGAGCCTGTCTTTTTATTTTATTTTTAAGCACAATATTGTCAAGTTTTCTGGCCTACTCTCCTTTATAATGAATGGGTACTACTATCCATGGAAAGGCAATGGCTTGATGGATCCACCACTAGTTCCTTTACAAATTCCCATTTCATCAGGGAGGTGAAAAAAAGAATGTTCTGCCAGTTGCATGAGGCAGAGGAAATAGAATTTTCCAGAGAACAGAACTAGGAGCAGTGGGTAAGAGAAAGATTTTCCTAGAAATGCTGCTGCCTGGAATTGGAGGTGCCTTGTGAGTGAGTGGGTGCTCGTGGGCAGGAAGTGGAGGGCTGCCAGAGATGCCCTGACCGGTCCCCACGTCGTGTGGGAGAGCGCGCAGGAAGTCTCCACTCCCTTTGGCGCGGACACCTGCTTTACCCCTTTGCTGTAGCTCTGTCTGAGTAATTGCATTTTTTTATGACCTGAAGGAAGAAATTTGTGTGGCCTTAGCAACTGTACTTTTTAAAGGGCTCCCATGGGGAAGATCAGGTTTTTATCTTTCAGGGGCCCCCACGTTCCAAGTTCCTACTGGTTATTTGTTTTCAGTCCTCCTGTGCATTTTGGGGATTCTCCTGGATGAAAAGGCCAAGGGATTGTCTTGGTTCTTCTAGACAAGTCTCCTGCATCACCAATGTGGCTGGCACCTCCTCTGGCACTGTCCTTTATATTTAAAGGTCTGTTATCTGAGCAGAGCTAGAGGCGGAGCCCACAGCCCTTCCCCATCTGGCATTCCTGGCATTGTAGATGTGGCCCCAGAGAGTCAGTGCCATCAAGTGACAGCTGCCTGTGACCTTGTGCTCTGGGTGCCGCAGCGGGCACTCCAGGGGCTGAGGAAGCTGCTGAAGTAACTTCTGAGGTTTGCAGCTGAGAGCCAGGCAAAGCCTGTTATGCAGCGTGCCTCCTTATGATGAAATGGAGAGGGAGGGCAGGCAGGCCCCAGGATAGTGCAGGAAGGCCAGGAGTTATCACTGTGGTAAGGACACACCATTCTCCTCCTTACACACATGTACCATGCAAGACACGTGTACAGACTGTGAATGACATGGGACCCAGCCATTCCGCAGGAGACTGCACTTGGAAGGCAGGGCTGTGGACATGTCGAGGAAGGACCTGGAAGAGTCATCCGGCCCTTCTTCCTCCTGTGTGTCAGGAGATCCTTGTGCCCTAAGACGTGGCTCCTCCTAGGTACTGGAGCCACGGCTGAGCGTGGCCTCCCGGGCCACAAGGCTGCCTGTGTCCTATCAGGAGCTCGCAGTCTTCCTCCCCCTGTGGCCCCCTGGTGGTTCAGTCCTGTCTACACTGACACACTTTTTGTTCCTTAGGGGCTTGTTTGGCTGGTGGCCCCACACACCCAGAATGCTGCTTCGGGATGAAGCTAGGCATGGAGCCAGATGCAGCAGAAAACCCGAGAAAGGGTTCTCTTCTCTCTGAGGCTGGGAGGGCCGAATGCTCATGCCCACATGGATTCCCAAGGGAGAGTCAAGTTGGCATCATTCAAACAATCCTGAGAAATGCCCACACTATCTGGGGACAAAGATGACCCTCTGATTGCTTCCACATTAGGCATATTTGTCCTGAGTAGATAGATCCAAGGTCCGGCACTGATCACAATCATGACTACCTATGTCACTACTTGAAAATGTAAATTGACTTTGAACATTTTAAAGGAGGATTCTTAGATTCCCGAAACAGACCTGATTTGATGGGCTGATGCTCAATTAAATACTTAACCCCCTGCCTTTGAGTAAGGTGGAAAGCAAACTGTCCCATTCCAGAAGGGTCTATATGAAGACTTACTGTAAAGACTGAAACCTAGATTAGTATGAAGTCTGAGGCAAGTGCTACTTCATATTTATAAACAATTCCATACTTGGATAAATAAGTTGTCTTGACTGGGGCTGTAGTGATGGGGAAAGCAGATGGTGTCCTCTCTGTGTCTGCTCAGATTGAGGGGACTGACTGGAAGATCAAGCAAATAGCTTCCAAATGGTTAGCTGTTTCCTCACCCTTCCTTTTCCTCCTTAGCACTTGTTAACTTACACGCCTCAGAGGGTCTCCATCCCTGGCATTACCCTCCCTCCACCAGTCACATCACATAGATTTTCTCAGTGACGTATGGAAAGAACAGAGAGAGAGAGAGAGCTTGTCCAGATTTCCACAGAATTGAGTGTCAGGAAGTCCTCTGCTTTTGGCGTCTTCTCAGACACCTGCCTTGCATATTCTCAGCCTTGGCCGTGGGACAGACCAGGAGCAGCAGGCAAGCCTGCTAAACAACCGATTGTCTACTTCCTTCCTCTAAGGTGTTCCCTCATCCTTACCTGCTTTGGCGTTCTCATTTCCCATTTCATTTCTTACATAAATTTTAAAATTGAATAGGGTGGTTGAAAGATAAACCTAGGTTCCTTAGGCTGACGGTAACGTTTTTCAGTAGGTCATTTGAAGTCTGTCTTTAGTACAAAAGAAATAACGAATAGTTGTTACCTGTTAGGGTCTTAGAGTTCAAAGAGAAAGCAACCTGGCCATGGGTATAAGACGTGGCACATAGCTCTCAACAGTGTTTCTTAAAGGAATTCAGATTTGTCATTGGCTGACAGGATGGGTGTTTTCCTGCACCCTTAATTTTCCTTCTGCCTGTCCCCCGGAACCTTCCTGTGAGAGAGCCAGGCCTTGTTAAGTCAGAGGCTCCTGCGGCACTAGTTTCCCCACTTCCACCGTTCAGCTCCAGATAAGCTTTCCAGGGTTGTCTTAGCAAATCCATTCTGCTGACCTTTCCATTTCTGCTGTTTCCTCGTCTGTGTCACTTGAGGGGGAGGAACAGTTCTAACAGGTTCTCTTCTTCCATCAGTTGTGTGGGGAGCTGTGTATCAGGGTGTGCTTGGCAGCCACTGGGCCCTTCCTGGGTGTGTGTTTGCCCAGATCGGCTCAGATCCACCCTGTAATCAGCCAGAACAGTTCCAGGGGCCCCGCAGCCACTTCTGTTTTATAGAGAAATGAGAGTCAAAGAAAAGGCACTAGCATTTTCTCTTAGGTCTAGATCCTTTTCTTTCCCAGTAGTTCAGAGCCGAAGAGCCAGACTCGGGGAGTAGTCTAGGTATCCGGTAAAAGGAAGATCATGAGCTTGTAGTCATGGCTACAGTAGAATGCCAGAGTTTGAAAAGGTTTAGCAAGTTGCCACTAGTTAATTGATAGTTAATGTTAAGCAACGCAGAGCAATTCAGATGGTGGAGACCCAGGGAAAGCACAATCTGTGAGGAGGGCAGTTAAAAAAAAACATTAAGCCGAGTGTGTGGACTCTGAAAACTAGACAGGGCGATTTTGGCATTTGTTTCAGAAATGGGAACGCAACTGGTGAAGATTTCTGTGGTCCTTGGGGCTGGTGGTGACATCAAAGCTTTCCCATTTCCAGGTAAACAAAAACGGTTGCATGTTGGAACCATCAAAGTGTGGCATATTGGGTTTGGAGAGATCAGATGTAGTAGCTAAGGGGAATTGAAAGGTTGAACTAATGACTGATTAGAAACTGTTACTGGGAAAATTGAGAGGAAACAGCTCAGTTCAAACCCTGCCCCCTAAACCACAGGCTAGTCTTCTGAATAGCAGAAGATGTGGAGAACAACATATGGTCAAAACTGCATCTTCCCAACCCTTGGGGCACGGCCGTACTAATCAGGGATGGGTGGAACTGGAACTGGAGGCAGGTGGGAGTCCTGAGAGGTGAGAGGCTCAGTGTGTTAGGGTGAGCCAGGTGGAGAGCTCGGGAAGGTTCCTGTAGAGGAGGAAAACGTCACCCCTGATACCATCTGATTTCCTGAACACCTAGGTGGACTGGAGTTGAGAGACGGAATAGTGTTTCCTCTCTCTACTGGGATCCAGCAGGAAAGTGCTCCTTACCAAACTGAAGTAGAAAGCATGGTGGGAGGCTATGGATTCATATCACATCCAAAGTTGAGAAGTGAAACTATGCAGTTAGTGGGTATTCAGACGGACTTGAGTCTTCATGTGGATCCAACTTCTTTCTTTGAATAATATAAAGGGAAGTTTGAATTGTGCCCTATTCATTTACTAACTGAGGGACTCACAATTAATTTGCCTAGTAAGATTGATGAGGATTTGGCTACAGCCTGCTGATAATATCATTAGTGAAAGAACTTGGAGGCCATTGATCCTTCTTGGTGGCTAGTAGAAGTGTGTGTCAGCCTTTGCTCAGCGGGGTAGGAGCTTTGGGTAAAGAGCTTCTTGTCTAACCTCACTTTTACCTCCTGCATGAGGTCTTTTGGAATGGGTTCTCAGTTACTGAGCTGGATTTACCCCTTCTAGCTCAGAGTTTAAGACAGCAAAAGGGTGCCAGTCTAGCCTATCAGAGGTTATTTCCAGAAAGCCTCCTCCCTCCAGGGACTCCTGACATGAACAAAATGGAAAAGGTACAGAGCTGGAATGGATTCCCCAACTGGCTTACCCAAGAATAAAGGAAGAATGCACCCTCGACTGGGGACGCACGTGGACTGATCTAAGTTGTTGACAATTGATTGGCTTTGGGGTCCTTTGTGGTGGTTGAGATGATAGTATTTCCTCAATTACTGTACTGATCTCTGCATTCTGCCAAATGTAGCCTGTGTGTGTGGTTGGCTTCAATAAACCTTTCATTTAAAATGAAAACAAGCAAAAGCAAGAGTTTGTAATGTAATGCCCAAATTCAGTAAAGGCCCTTGGTAACCTCTGATGATTGAAGGGTGTTGGTAATTTGAGGAGCAGCTTCTTCACTGAATCCAAAATAGCATTTCTTGCATTTTGAGCCTTTATTTCCCCCAATACAATGTTCTTACACAGTATGCTACACTGACATATATAGTAGTCACAAGTGCCCCCATAAAGCATTAGAAAGAGATTGTTTGTGTTCACTGCCAGATACACATGTCTCAGAATTCAAGGGAGTAAAAATTATCCCAGATCTAGGAGGCAAAACTGTTTTAAAAATGCGAAACAATTTGGATAGATAAAATATTTGAGAACAATTAAAACCAAATCAACCTGTACTTTATCTGTGTGCTGAGATTTTAGGTCCAGTGGATCAGAATACAGGGAAAAAACTAATGAGAATCCCTCAATGGATCCTTCACCCACCAAACAAGATTTCTTCAGAAACCGACTTGCTCTTGCAAATGACCTTGACCAAGGAACAGCTGTGTAAAACATACTTAAAGTTGTATTGTCAAGTGGTAAGATGAGGATACAAAGCTTGTATATATCTTTGTAGGAATATATATATATATTCATATATATATTGGTGTATGAATTCCTGAGGAAAACTAATATAAATACTTACATAGGAAACTAAATCAACATACAAGAGATTGAAGAGAAGAAGAATAGTCTATTGTTAAGACCTGACTTTTTGAACCTCAGTACTTTGGAAAAGGGAAATGAAGACTTTTCACATCAATACAGAAAAACGCCATAAATTTGGAGGAAAATAAATGTTTGTAAGAACAAAAATTTCCATCTTGAAGTCATTTCCCAAGTACAACCTTGAGCATGTTCCTAGTTCACATGGATGTTAGGGGCCAGCTCGGACTTGTCATTTATTTTTCAAAAACATTATCCCATAAAGCACAAGGTTAGTTCACCAAACTTTTTTTTTTTTTGTATGCTACAAATCTGAGTTATGGAGAATTTGTGCTTAAGTTATGCTGTAGAAGGTTTAAAGCTTAAGTATATGTTGAGTTGTTCTGGGGCCATGGAATGGCGAACAGCGGGAGGTAGAGGGTGAGGGCATGGAAACCCCTTCCCTCGTTGGGTTGTGCTGAGCCTGGAGACGGCCAGGGGCTATTGTATGAACACTCGGTTCTGAGGATTCACTCGTGAGCCTGAGCGTCACGCGCAGCTGTACCAGGGAAGGTGCTGCTTCAGCACCATCCATTATGATTTTCAGTGTGGACAGGGAGGATGGCAGCAGCGACCGTGCTTTTAATGTCGCGCTGCCACAAGCGTTAGTCCAGGATGGAAACTGTAATACCTGTCTGTCTGCTCCAGAACTAAGCTGGAAAGCAACAAAGCTCTAACTCAGAGGAATCCCCTGCAGGGAGGCTTGCGTGTCTATAGGGTAGTAAGACGTGTTGTTGATACATGGATGTGTCCCAGTGGTTAGTACCCATGATGTGCCCTACACACCAGATTCATACTAGAAAACAGCTGGTCACTAAGGGTATTTGATTTCTGTCAATTCAGAATCTTAGCACTGACTTCTTCAGACCGTGGTTCTCTATTCGTGCACTGTTGCACTTTTGGATGTTAAACATTTCCTTCTCTGATGACTAGTTTGGAATTTGGTCATTAGCGTTTGAAACAATGAGTATCCAGAACATATCAAGGAGTCAGGTGTTTGGACTTTCCAAGTTTGAAGTTTAAGCTAAACTTTTCATTTCCTGAAATTAATGAGTTCATTTAAAATCAGAGTCTGCTCTATTTCCAGGCTAATGAAGTGGGGCAGTGCTAGGAAGCACGTAGCCAGATCACTAGCCATGGGAAGTCACAGTCTCTTAGATAAGACGTGTAGAGCGCCAAAGCTGCTTTCCCAGTCATAGCCTAGATATGATCAAGATGGTTGGTGGCTGGGAAGGTCTCCCAAATAGCACACACCTTCCAAGTTTCCTTCTGATAGCATGCTCTGAAAAAACACCCTGATGCTACATCTTCAGTACCACTCAATTTAGTTGTTTATGAAACTAGTCTGAAACCAGTGATCATTAGTGTTGCTATTCTTTTGGTCCCTATCACCCAGATTTTTCTAGCAGCTCTCTAGCTGCCTCCAAGCACTGTTTCCATTCTCGCCTTCATGGCTAATGCAGTAATCTTGCCAAGTACTGCTTTAACTGACAGTCCTCAACTGTTTCTTCTTGTCTGTAAGCAGCATCTAAACTCTAGCTTACACTCAAGGCTCTCTCCAGTGTGGTTCCAAGTTCCTTCCAGCTACCGTCTCTCACACGGAATTGCAAGGTGAACTAACTTACTGAACCTCAGCTGAACTGGGCTTTTGCTCTTCTGCAGTAGGCCACACCCCGGGCCCAGGCTCACTGCGGCTTCATGCTTTTTCTTCAGCTCCTTCTCTGCAAATCTTGCGAGAGCCACTTTAATTCTCATCGTCCTCTTTTGTGGAGCACTTGTGGTCATTTTTCAAAATCTTCTCAAGTATCTGTCTTGTGCCCTCGCAGGCAAGAGATAAGCCCTATTTTTATTCGCTTCTGTCTCTAAACAGGTAAACAGTAGGTGCTCCTAAATGCCGGCTGCCAGTCTTAGTGATGGCACTATGATAGGTAGGGGGCTACAGAAAACAGTTTTAGACTGACAAGGATTTCCAGGAGTGTCTCTTTACCTCGTTGCCTGTTTGTTTTCAGATGAAAGAATTCCATTGCAAAAGAAATAAAACAGTTATCTTTAGAGGCAGTTACAGACACTGCTAGCTTAGAAAACATATCTCCACTTTAAAAAAGGCTGCTTTTTGTTGTTGTCTTGGCTTTAATTTTTCTAGGTAGTACGGTAAATAGGGAGATAGGCTCCTTCGTGGTATTTATTAGTGATGTTTATTCCAAAGCTGCATTAAGGGTGAAATCGGCTGGGAGAGAGCTTGGCGATCGGTGACTTCTGGCCTCCTGGAGAAGTACAGTTTACCTAGGAGACCCGTGGGTGTCTGGGGGTCGATAAACAGCGAGAAGCACTCTGCCAGATGAATGTTTTTGCGTGGACCATGTGTTGTGGCAGGTCCCTGTGGCAGCCTTGCGGGGTCTGTGCACAAGCCTGGGCGAGGCATGCGCTGCTGCCCTGAAGGTGCACCGGGACCCTTTGGCGGCCAGGACTTGTGGAACAGCATGCCAAGGCTCTCTCTGGAGCAGGTTTACATTAGTCTGAGACTAAACTAGAATGCTAGGAAGATCTTTAGGATACTGTTTTCTGTAGCAGCAACTCATGACTCAGCCCATCTCCTTCAGGCTTTACTTATGCGTCACCCTCTTTGGGAGAGCACTTGAGAGTGGCACCGGGGCACTATTTTAGCCCTGTAGTAGTGGGATATTTGGGAATGAGATCAAGGAAAAGGCATTAAAAAAACTTTTTTTTTTGCAAAGTGTACACACACACACACACACACACACACACAGGGAGGGAGAATGAGTCTCTGCCTGCTAACTCAGTCCTCAGATGCTTCTTCAGAGCTGGGGCTGGGGCAGGGCCAGAGCCAGGAGCCAGGAAGACAAGCCAGGTCTCCCACCTAGTGGCAGGGACCCAGGAATGAGAGCCACAACCTGCTGCCTCCAGGGTCTGCACTGGAGGATGCTGGGATAGGGAGCCACAGCTTAGAACTGAACCCTGGTACTCTGGTATGGGATGTGCTTAACAGGCATCCCAACAGTGAGGCTAACTGGCCACTTCAGGAATGTGCAATATTCTTTGTCCCACTGAAATTTTAGACCCTTTGCCTCTACATGTAAATCGCAGCACTCAGATTCTGCATACTGAATTTTAAGGCAGAACAGAGAATTGGTGATACTTACCTTAAGAATAATAGTTCTTTGAAATTCCAGTAAATATTTTAGTATAATTCAGTTTGTCATGTGAACTTTACTATCATAAACAGTAACATTTTGGTTAACAAATATACACATGATCAATGTACTTTATAAACTGGCAAAACTGTATGCCCCAGGTAATTAAACATATTTTGAAAAATGATGAAATGATTTCATGTTTGACATTAAATCGTGTAACTCATAAAATTAGGTTAATTTACATACTCAGCTTTTTCTTGAAGTATTGCAGTACCTTTCCTCTGAATCCTAAAATAGGCTTGCCTCTGGCATAGCTAGAGTTCTCCTTTGGTGGCTGGGCATCCTCATACGGATATGGAATAGAGCCTCAGCATGGCAGGGTGGCGTTAGGGCAGGAAATATGAGATCGTTTTTCAAAAAGGGAACAGGTTAAAAGAAATGATAGCAACTTCCATATTTTAAGGGAAAAAAACAAATCGATATTGAGACCTGAGTTTTAGACCTACAAGAGTATGAAGATAGGAGTTTCGACCATGATCAAAAAAGTCTGTTGTGCTCCACGAGCCTAGCGCATAGTCTTTAACACATCATCTAAACTTGTTCCTTGCCTGTAACATGGGACACTTGTATTCCTGTTTACCTCGTTCACTTTATAGATGGTCGTATTACGTGCTCATAATTCTAAGCCACAATAATCTCCTCTCTGTCATGCCTGCTTCGCCATGCATCTGGAGATGGGGCGCCTGCCCCACAGGACTGCGTGCTGTCAGCTGTGCACTCTGAGGGCTGGCTCTCTCGGACCCCATCATCATTGCTACATTTTCCTTTTCAGCTGAAGCAAATCCTTCACTGTGCAGGCATGCTCTTGTTTTTCTCATCTTTAAAACAACAAACAAAAAACCCAAAAACCCCTCCTCAATTGTCTAGCTATTCCCCGGTTCTCTGCTTCTCCAGGTCATAGAACGAAGTGCTTCACTTCCTTTCGTGCAATTCTCTAGTGAAATTCCCGTAGCAGTTCCTTAACCTGTCAGTGTCGGGACTGCCAGTGACTTCCATGTTTTCGCATCAATGGTCCCGGCTCCGTCATCTTACTCCCCTGTCCAGTAGTGTTTGGCATGCTGATCACTCATTTTCCTGAAATCATTTCTCAGACAGACTTCCCACACACAGTAAACTCCTGCTTGGCACCTGCTTTTGCTGATGCTTGTCTTGGTCTACTTGCTGGCTCCCCTTCTTTTAATGTCTAAGTGTCCCAGGGCTCTCCCTGTTTAGAGCCCTTCTTTCCAGTGTATGCTCACTTCCTTTGGGATCTTCTCTGATCCCTGCACATCTCACTCCCTTACCTCCTTCAAGTCTATTCATACATCACCCTCCCTGAGGCAAGACTCTGTCCGTCCCATTGAAACGTCACCCTCTCACCTCCCACGTTCCCAGCCACCTTTCTCGGCTTTTGCTCACAGCACTCATGACATCCTCGTCGATAACACTTTATTGTGCTATTAGTGTCCACGTCTCCTCACTAGATTGTGAACCCCGGGATGATAATGGACTTCTGTTCATTGCTACAGTTCTAACATCGGGACTGTACCCACAACAAGAAGTGCTTATTGACTGAATATTTCGGATAGGCCTTTGTCAAATATATATAACCTAAGGTCACTTGAAGTAATCTAAGTAATGATAAACAACAAAATAAACCATAAACAATCAATTACAGAAACCTCAGGATAAAGAACCAGCCTCTTAAGAGATTGAAAGTCTTTTTTTTTAAAAAATGTATCCCTTTTAACTGTAGCTGTCTCTTATTAAACACTTATTCAAGATACCGTGCTGTACATAACATGCGTTAGATCTTACAACAGCCAGGTAGACCTGTGCATTTTCTTATAGTGACAAGAAACCAGCTCAGACTCAGTAACTTCTCCAAATGGCAACAGAGCAGGAACAGATGATTCCAGAGCACCTGCCTGCTTTATTCCATCATGTTGATTCTTCTTGTTTTGGGTGCGTTCTTATAAGGTAGAGAAACTAGCTTCCAAATGGGCTTTAGTTTTTCTTGCCTCCAGTAAGCATCAAAGCGTCTTACAGTGTTAACAACGGCTCTAAGCTGCTTTGGAAGTGTATTTTATCAAAGCCACTCCTGCTGCTGGCAGCCGCGTGCAGTCTGTCTGCAAAGAGGAAAGCTGAGCTGGGAAGTGTGTGGCGGACTTCAGCAACCTGCATCTGTGATGATGTAACATGATTCAAACAAGTGAGCTAGCCATCCAGTTACAGTTAAAAGGATGTGACACTTAAACAGCAAATTCAGAATCAAGTTTGACTAATATCAATACTATGTTTTCCTATAGCTATTGATTACCTTGAATATAGAGAGAATTCACAGTGGTCTATCAAACAAATCTATGTAAGTCAATAATTTTTGTCACTTTAAGCCCGGGGGGAGTGGGGAAGCAGCAGTACATTTTAGATGAACCTCAAAGCAGGCCTCCACAACAGTTGCAGTGAGCAACAGCCGCATGCGCCTGGCTCAGACATCAGACCTCTCCAGGCTCATCTGGCTCCATTTTTAATGGGATCAGATCTAAGGATTTATTCATTTTTACCTCCTGTAGTTCACCTTTCATGACCTTGCATTTGCATAATTCTTTTCTCATTGCAGCAGGTCATCAGGGAACTGATAGCTTACGGCTTTTTATGGAATACAAATGCCTTATCCTTGTGAAACCTCAAGCAGGTGACCCAAAAGGTCACTTAAATTACTTCTTTCCATCCCAAGGATCTCTTACTATAATCACAGAATTTAACATGGAAGAAATGTGGAACCTCTTTTTATCTTTTTACAATAACTTAAAACAGAAAAAAATGGCCTCCACAGACCATTATAAAATGCAAAATGTTTTTATATGGGAAGGATGAACTACATGAATTACAAGTAAGCTCAAAAATATTGCCCTCTAAAAATAATTACATGCAAAAATAATACACTTGTGGGCTATATAAGGCATTTCTCTTTATTATTTTTCGGTTTATCTTAGTAATGCCAGAAAAATAACAGCCATTATTTTCATTTTAAATGCAAACCAAATACTGCTGCACACAGAATACAAAGATTCCCTACGAACATGGTTAGGTGCAAAAGCCATAGTAGATGTGTAGACCATACTCTGTTCTTACATCCAAGTAAGACCAACAGCAAATTGTTTGACAATTATTTTAGCAAATAACCGTGCTACTACACAAAGGTGAATACACATATATACACAGACACGTCTCAACTAATTATACATGTCACTTTGACAAATTCTCTGGTAGTCTCACCAGATATTTGCACCCCCAAATCCCCTTCCCTAATCCCACCCCCAAATGCTGACTTGATCTGAAGGAAAAAATTAGAGATGCTCTTAATTAAAGGCACATTTGGCAGCTACTGAAAGTGGCATGCATCTGACACAGGCGGGCTCTCCAAGTCGCACTGCACAAGTCGTCCATCTGTTACACATCTCATTTCTTTACATGGTAGTCCAATATAACCCACCTTGTTAGTTAACTTGCTTTATAATTTTGCAGCAATTGGCTACTTAATGCACTATTTTCATTAAAGGCAAAAGGGAAGTTTGCTCACAGTTGACAGAAAATGCACTTTACGGTGTCAAAACTGAAAAATAAGGCATGGACTTCACAAAACAAGTTACAGGTGCTTTTGTTAGAATTTTATAGACTTCATGCTTCTTTTAACTGGAGCTCAAAATACTTCACTGGCTCATGTATGAGGGATTATGGAGTGATTTTTAGAGTTGGTAATGAGATGTTTCAAAAGCAAAAAAAGCTGACTAAAGTCATCATTTTCCCTTATAAATAATTTTACTGCATAATTCTGTTTCAGCTAACCTGACATTAAACTTGCAATGTTTACTGGTAAAGATTAATCTGCATTACAACAGAACCTACACATGTACAACGGTCACACAATACAGGTTAAAAGAAAAAGTAAACTAATCCAAAGCAGCAGCAAAAAAAAAAAAAAAAAAAAAAAATCAAGAAATAAATGGTTAAATGGGTCCTTTCTACGTCTGAGGGAAAAGTTTTCCCTCAATACGTGTAAGTCATGAATTGGGACATCCTTCCCACTTGTTTTGCTAAGCTAGTTATATCTGAATCTGAGCTTTCATTTTGAAAGACCAAAGATCAAATTGATAAGCTAAGATTGAGAAGACAAGATAACAACCATTTGGTTTGCATTAGGGAATTTTTGATTTATGGGGAAAAAAATTCGGGAAGAACCTATAACCAACACATAGCCTCCAGGTGAATAGCAGTACTTTGTGTACAAACAGTTCTGTTAAATGATTTAATGTGGCATGCTCTTCATTACTCAGATCCATGACTACATCCTACAGGCTAAAGAGAATAGTAACCTATTCAAGTGACATACAAGTTGATGCCCAACTGCCTTTAATTAAGCAAACTTTTAATCTCCTAGATTTCCTGATGATTTGTAGTCTTCATATACATTTCGAGGGCTGGAAAGAGTAAATAACCTCAATCTTTCAATAAATTTAGCAACGTATGCTTCTTCTTTGTTTCTGTTTAGGAAAGTGCCTCAATGTGAAATGCTTCCCTTTCTATCATAACGGTTATGAAGCCGCTGTGTGAACTCAGCTTTGAGATGTTTTCTTCATTTTGTGATCCAAATTTAATGAAACATTAAGAATCGTTTCACTCTAAAAGGAAGGTTCCACACTTTGGAAAGTGTTGAACAGTTTTGCAGCCTTGACTGCTTTGTAATGTCCTGGTTTGAAAAGCAGAATTTTGTAAGGATGTTTCTACCGTCTTCCTTCACTTCATGTCCCTGATTAACTATTTTAGTTATTAGAAAGGATACATTTGTCAGCCAGTTAATGTTTTACATGAGAAGAAAGTAAGGAACTAAGGGCATCCAATTGGGATTTTTCTAATTCTCACTGCAGAAAGCATTTTTACCCAAACACCACACATCAGAACAAAAATATCCTCTATCACCTCAATGCATATAAAACGTTGCACAGTGAAGTGGTCTTTCAAAACCACTGGGTTAAGAATGGTTTCCTTGGGGAAAAATATGATTGCAACTACAAACCTTTTTCCTCAGTACAGGATCAGGCAGGTTGAAAAGGAATTATCGCTTTATTGACGGTCAGTATACTAGCCAGAGATGCACTGAATGGATTCCTATGTGACTTTTCTTAAGTTCTCATCTGGAGTAGGGTTAGAGTAATTAAAAAAAAAAGTGATTAATAAGCCATAAAAAAAGGGAAACTCCAGGGACAGTAAGGCTGGCCCAATAAAAAAAGTCACAGGAGATTCTGGAATGTGTGTCACAATTAATTATAGCAGCACTAGTAAGAAGGCTTAGATAAATATTCACTGAATAAAAGGCATCCAAGAGGGGACTTCAGATTATTTTTGGAGCTTTTACAAAGAGAAAAGTGGCTACCATAGTGGAAATGGTACAGGTCTTAAACAAAAAAATTCACTCTAACAAATAAATAAGAAAGGATTTGATAGGATGGATTACTTAATGATGATGCAACTAACATACTTTCTGTTCTTAAAAGGCTAATATACTGCACTATCGTAATGTACATTTAATGCTCTAATAAATATCACAGGAAATGATTAAACTACTGGGTTTCCACCATGGTGCAGTACTTCTAGAAATGTCTCTAATGGCTTAGTTAACAGAACTGCTGAAATGCTGCTACATTATTTCAGAGGACACATGCAGATACCAATGAACTGTGGACTCTAAGATCGGAATACTGCATATTTGAGACATCACAGCGGAGATTAATAAAAATGTGTCTCCTCGCCAAGTTGCATGCATTTCAGTCACAGTATCTGGGAGACTCAGAAGAGTAGTACACAGGCTTAATGAGTAATCTGTTTCATGATATTAACGATGCAAGCAGATGTTCTACCATGATAGTTCTGACAGAGCAGAAGATCTTAAGCAAGCCAGAATGCTCAGTATAAATCTTAGCAAACTGGAAATTAAACTTTACACAGTTCTGTTTAAAAGGTACCCATCCTATTCTAACCAAGCATTTTTCCCACCTGCCACTGCAATTTTTGATCATTCTTTAAGACTAACACATATATCCAGAACTAGAACCAAGGCGTACCACATATTGTACTTATTTAGGTTTAGTGTTTTTGTGTTTTTCAACTGAAAGAAATAAGAACCAACCACTTTCTCCATATAATAATTTAATATATGCCAGCCAAACAAAGTATTTTTATCTTTATTCAATTAAATTAAAACAGACCTGCCAGGTATATTATATAACATTCACTATATACACATGATTTAGGCAATGCAAGGTAATTCTAGATATGCTGATTACTCGACTATTAGTAAAACATGAATGGTGTCAGTGATGCCCCAAGTGCTCCTTCTTACAGTGGGTGCCTGCTTTGCCACAGTAAGGTTAGAGGGACAGCTACGACATGGGTTACCAGGAAACCACTGAGGGAATGACAATCTAGCACAGATTAACAGTCTTCTAAATGTAAATAGAATGCTCAACAGTTACATTTTTTAAAAAGTCCTCCTGTCATGTTAATGACACAATTTCTCTTATTTGAAGGCAACACCACCACATTTCGTTTGTGTTTAGGGGGAGGGACAGGTGGAGGAAATGCTCTTAAATTGGTATAATATTTAAAATAAAAACAAAAAAAAGTACCTCTTTGGTGAAGCCTTGGTACCCATTCAATTCACTGTAATAATCTGTAAACAGGACTGCAGTACGGTGCTGGGCCTTGAGTTCAACAAGGGCAGGTACCACAGCCTTTCCTCACAGTCCTTTGAATGATTTTTAAGAAAATATTCTAAAGTAGAAGAGTAAAGCAAAGGAAAAGAAGGGAGGATATTAAAATCCCTGTTTAAGATTTTTTTTTAAAAGTGCATGATATTTGGAATTATAAAAGCTGTCATCACGTGGGCTGCTGGACACCAGACTGTCTTCCACCCCTCTGATGGTAGACATCACTTCATAGAAAGGGACTCCTGTCTACTGGCTGGACAGATGCCTGCGACTTGATGTTCAGGTGCAATCTGTTCTCCATTTCCTCTAGGTCAGTCTCTCCGTATTCTAAACTGGAATACCGTTTCATCTTACAATTAGGTGTAGGTTAAAACTCATTGTCTTATACTGCATCTTGAAGTAGAGTCGTTAGTGTTTGGAGTTCTCACTGCAACTCCTCAGTGCTGGCACATTCAGTGCATCCATTGCCAGCAATGGATTTGGGGCTCGGATACTGTCCATCCTAGGGCAGAGGAACTCAGGAAGAGTGGGCATTCTCCAACAGTGGTGGTCCATCTCTGTGCACAGATGGGTGGGTGTGCTCCCTTTTGTAAGTTTTTGGAGGGAGTTTGGGGATATGTTGAGAAGTGCTTTGTCGTGGAGGAACAGGCGGCCCAGCATTGGAATGGAGGTCTACTTCTTGTGTCAGTGGTGGGGATGGCAGGTGCCTTCTTGTGCCATGAGGAGAAGGTGTTTGAGGAGGTGGTGGGGTGAAAGGGGAAGGACTGTTTGGGAAGAAGGCATTGCCATGGTCACTTTTTTTGCCCAAAGGAGGAGGTTGGAGATGTAGTGGTGAGCTTGAGAAAACATCAGGTGTCCTCACAGGTTCTCGTGGTGGTAGCAAGGGAGGGCTTTCGGGAGGCTCTGACAGGGAGGTCCGGTCTGAGAGGGAGTAGCGGGGTGAATAGGCTTTGGATGTGGGCTGCCTAGGAGGGATGGCTGGGGGGCTGTCCAAGTGCTTCGACAGGATCTAACAAACAAAAAAGGATTAAGCATATTTATTAATGATTTATATAATACCAGGAATATCTGAAGAACTAGGTTGAGGTTTTCAAACATGTCTGTCAATACCCAATAAAGACAGTTTCACCAATGTTAAGTATTTGCTTTAATCTTTTTCTCAAAATTTGGTTGGTTATTCCTGCTTGCTTTTTAATCTACTGCAGGATCACTTCTGACCTAGCAAAGTAACCTATTAATTTCAAAATTTTAAATTTATTATGACCATTTCAAAAAGTTCTATAGATTTGTGTTATCCAGGTACTGTGCTCTCTGGACAACGTAAAATGATGGGTTCAGCCAAACAAAACAAAAATGAATACAAAATAAACCCAGTAAAAAGCATTTAAACAGCTAAAAAAGAAAATAACTATCATAAACTTTTAGGGTCTCTTGGAACTCAGCACCATTGAAAAGCCTGTGGGAGGCACTCTTCCGGCAGAGAGCACTTCCCGGATGCAGTGCCTTCAGACTGCTCCTTCCCTCCCCCGTTTTATGTTTCTCTGTGTGAATGTTTTCAAAGGACTGCTTAAAGCCAAATTACTCTTACTGGGTAAATTAAAACACGTTATATTTCCTTAACATTATCAAAGTTCTTGGTTTATGAGAATTTGTACGTAAAACATACCAATTAACTTCAGAAAAGAAACTGACATGACTACATGAATCTTTAAACTACTAAACCCAAATATTCTGCCATGTTAATCTGTCCCCGTGAGAAACGCACTAGACATGAAGAGCTGCTGACGCTGTCACTGTAATGACCCCAGGTAACCAGGCTTTCTACTTTACCTTAGATGGGGAAGATTCCGCTGGGGCAGATTCTGGTCGTCTTCGTGGAGGAACAGGAGGGGGGACAGGCACTTCATCGGTGCCCCTGGTTAAGCTGATAGATGATACTGAAGCAGACCCTGTGACATTTTAAAAAAGAGCTCATGGGAATTTTATTTCATTTATGACTCTTGAAAAGGTTTAGTTGGAAATTGCTTATATTTATTAAATGTGTAGAAGTACTCAGTTGTATTTCACTTATTAAAGCAAACTGCTATAAATGCATGCAGAAGTTTCTGAGCAGAATTTTAGAAGAAAGCTGCCAAAGATACCGTTATTTTGATTCTTGTACAAAATCAGATTCCTAGTGTCAACCTGCTGCTGGGACATTTAATTGAGTCTCAGATTTTTGGGGGAAACAACAGGCACTGAAAAATCTTTGGAATGGTAATTTTTGTTAAGTTTAATGACGGGCTCGCTCTTCTTCTCTGACTTTATTTGTATAGACTCTCCCTGCTCTTCCTAGATAGTTGCTGGGAACAGTTTCTGATCCTCACCCTTCTTCCTAATGTCTCTCCCAGCAATTCTCTCCAGGGATGCAGGGGAGAGATCCAGGATCCCTGGAGGGATCACTTCCGATTTTGCTGAGATGTAGACTCTGCTAGCACACTGGCAAAGTCAGGCTCATGATCCTCTAATCCAAAAATCTTGAGGTTTGCTGGAACTATGTAAGGCAACTGAAGCATCATGACAATGAAAACAGAAATTGTACTGAAATACAGTCAATCCAGTTTGAGAATCAGCTGGTAAATAAACACTTAAAAATTGTGAAAAATACTTAAACTACCATTGAAATTATACTTGGAAAGTTCTCCCCTCCTACTCATTTTATTAAGCTTTTATTTTTGTCAACTAAATGCTACAAAATACAGAATTTAAAAAGTGCTTTGTGTTTTGATATTGTTAAAATGATCAACTACCTTCTTTTCTAAAGAGATATATAGTTAACTTTAGCATATAACTAATACCTTCTAAGGTACAAATTCCGAAATCCTTTGTATGAAAGGACAGCAAAACATCCTAACCTAAAAGCTTAATCTAATTAAAATAATGGGACTGAATGGTTGGTTTACTTCAAAAACAAAAAGGTACAATGGAACTTTATCAGTGATGAGTATTTGGGCTTATAATTTAATGGTTAAATCATAATTTAAGAGGCCTATAGCCCACGCCGTCACCACGCTATGCACAGCTGTGATCACACACTGCGTAGAGTTGCCAGCATTCCCGTATGCGCATGCATGCTCCGAAGTTGAGCAATAACATATATTTAGAACTCTAGAGTTGGAAAAGAGAAATGGCTAAATGGGGGAAGCTACTATTTATTTTTTAAAAGAGGAAAAAATAAAAAGGGTTTTTACAAAAAAGCATGGAAAGTATATATACTTAAGCAAATCATTTCTGATTAAAAGATAGCAAAAGTGAAGGCCTCACTTCCAAGATACTGCAAGCAAGGTACCAATGCTGCCAGACCCAAGACGAATTTTAGCAAGAAAGGTTACACTTGGTTTGATTTTTGAAAGCCAAAGCAAGAATTATGAGTCTTAAACCAAATATACTAACTTGGGCCATGGGGCAGTGTTACTTGGATAAAGACGGTATCGCTGCCTGTGAAAGGAAACAAGAAAAAGATTTTTCTTTCATTGATAGATTCAACCCATCTATAAAAATTTGTCATTCTAGTTTTAAAGAATGCTGTGAGAAGAAAAAGCTGGGTTAATATTATATTGTGCATTTTGAAGATTTAAAAAAAATATATTGCTTGATGTCAGAATAATTAAAGGACAAATATTCACAAGAAAACTAAGCTATACTGTATTACTGTAATACTTAATTGTATAAATGGAAAGCAAAGAATTTAGGAGTCTTTACAGAAATGCCATTTACTAATTTTGAACCTCTAGCTTGTGAAAGCAGTAGGAAATAATTATTTTATACAAATTAAAAAAGAGGGAATTTCTTGGTAAATACCTTTGAAAAGTGTTCCTGGAGCATCTATTCTCATCACAAAATAACTACAGCATTAAATAAACTGGAAGTGATATAGCTATTTTCCTTTTGTAGCAATAAACACTTCAAAAAATCAAACGGTCTGGTGCTAAGACATGTTCTGAAGGAAGCGGGTACATTTGCAAGAATCTAATTTCAATAATCTAAAGAAAAACTAGTGGCATATTAGTAAAAGATAGGGATAAAACCAAGGCATATCTTTTGACTTACAAGTCACAGTCTTTTGCCAAGAATTATACATATACATACATACTGTATACACAAATGTCAACTTGGCTTTGAACACCTTTGTATACAGCATCATCTTACATTCACAGCTTTTGTAGATTTGGGGCGCTCCTTTGGTCTTACTGTGCTAAACTGCTTGGTCTCACTACCTGGAAAATACTTTTCAAAAATCCAGGAATTTTACATTGTCTTATCCAGAAATGTATGTTGGATATTCTTGTCAGCTAGATACCAGATAAATTTATTAATCATGACTGAGGAGACCCAGTTAATTGAAAAAACAGTATTAGTTTATTAAGTAAAAAATCCCAGAGAATGGCCCAATGGCTCTCAGTATCAGTGGCACATTAGAAATTCTAAAGGAGCTTCAAAAGATACTGGCACTCCGAGGCCAGGGCCAGGAAGTACAGTAGGGCTGGGCCCAGGCGTTTCTCTAAAGCTCCCCAGGGGATCATACTAGAGTTAGGATGAAAATCATTCTTGAAATAGAAACAAGCATTTTACTTTCGGAAAAAATTTTTATACATGTATACACATACATGTATGAAAGTAAAATGATGGGTAACACCTTAACCTCACTAAAGTCTGGTAGATGTCCTTCCAACTCTTCACTTGCAATCTTGCGTAAGGAAAGCCTTACATCCAGCTTAAAATATCTGTAAAACTTCATCTTGGTAGACCTTTCTACCAAGGGCTGGAGATAAAGCTCATCTCCAGGGCACAGACCAGGGCCGACCTTTGCCTGCTCATGACCGGCTGGCTTCCAACAGGAATGTCTGCACCGAGAGCCATTTCACCATTCACCTTTGCTACTGCAACAGAAACCAAGTCATGGTCCTGGTGGTCTTTTCTTTGTCCAGCCACTGTGAACATCACCTCAGAGGTGGACCTGGGTGTGTGCTGCAGCGCCAGGGGGGTGGCCAGGGGCTTCCCTCTCAGTGTTGACCCTAAGGCTTCCCATGAGCATTCTTGCCCAGCCCGTGGTCATCCTTCCATACACTCTTACGGCATCCAACCGAGATTGCCCTTTGCCTCTTAACACTGCAAGATTTCTTTGTGGAAGTGTTTAGCAAAGAGTAAAAGATGCAACAGAGACTAGCATAAAAAGAATAGCACTAAAATTGATTTTTAAAAACTCCAAATTCTAGTTAAACATTGCCTTTTGGAAAATATAAGCAGTGGCACTTTTGCTGCCTTCTGTGTGGAATGTGTCCTGCAGACACCTAGGCAACTCTCCCGTGCCAGGCTCTGGGAGAAACAGTCACATCTCCTTGGGGAGCAGGATGGAGCCCGTGGCCCTGCATTGGAGTCAGAAACAGTTGAGGATCTTAAACAAACATACTGGAAGTAGGTTTTAAGTAAGGGATCAAGTCAGCACACGAATATTTTTATAACATGTTGACTTATTTGATTTCAAAATCATTTATAATTTTTACTATCAGCAAAGAGTAGGAATAGGCATTTTCTTGATCATGAGGAAAAGACATTGAGAAAGTCCTCAAATGACTTAGCCTGGGTGCTAGCATGCAGGTCACTGCCCTTGGCTCACTGTGGGAGCCTGCCCGAGGACCACAGTCCATCTCAGAATGGCTGTCCTTTCCTGCCTGGCTCATCATTGAGAGATGTGGCCTTTGTCTACAAACTTCGGTTTCCCAGTTTCACCCTCTTCCACTTTTAGCTCCTTAAACTAAAACAAGTAGAACTGACAATGAATGGTTTTCCTGGTGCATCAATAATTCTGTTGTTAGGGAATCCGTAGAAACATATAGCTGTCTTCTCAAAAACAAAAACAAATCCTCTTAGTAAACTAGTTAGAATAAATAATGATTTCAGCTCAGTATGCTGAAAAAGTGCTGGTTTCCTTTTATTTAAGGAGCTGGTGTGTTGGAGATTCTTTTAACCTCACATCTATTTGTACTTAACAAAACTATACACTAGCTTATTATGTATACAAGGATATTTCAAAAAAGTTTGGAAAAATGGAGTTAAAAGATGCTTATTTTTTTAAAAAAGATGCTTATTTTGAAAAATTCTGAATTTTTACAACATGGATTTCCATGGGCTTTCTGAAGGCTGGCCCTTTGATTTTATGAAACAAAGGCAAAATGTAGTATCCTCATGGCAAGCACATTTGAGATGGCCCCAAGACAGACTGCCTGAAATGATACATGTCCACTCCAGGGAGGAACAAGATCCTGGACCAAATCGCAAAGCAATATATATCCAAAGACTTAATGTTAAGATTTTAAATTACATTCTCTGAGTTAGAAGAAACCTTAAAATTCAGTTTGACTCCCAGGAGGTATTAAAAATATGCTTTATCTAAACTCAGAAAGCTCACTAGCCGACTGTGCTAGCCCAGAGTCAGGGCTCCTCCATCTCTTGCTCTTAACGCCAGGCTGCCCGCACTGCTGGATTCTAGTGTGTCAGCACACTGACCTAAAACAGCCAGTGGAAACAGTCACGACAGGGCTAAAGATGATTTAATTATGGACAAATGCCAGAAAGTGGCCTGTTCCTAGGAGAGTTTTAAGGTTCCAGATGAAATATTCAATAAGAAAACTCACGGCTTTCTGAATTCAAAAGGCAACCAACTTTTCCAGAGGGTTAGTGCTGTGCTGTATGGCTGGCTAGCCACTGGCCACGTGAGATTACTGAACACTGCACTGTGCTTGCCTGATTTAACATATGCTGTAAATATAAACTCCACACCGAGCTTAAAGAGAATTAAAAAGGAACTGGAAAACATCTCAATCATGGTTTTTATATTGAATTCATGATGAATAATTTTAATATACTAGATTAGATAAATTATTACTTTAGGACAAATGGCCACTGCAGTCGGGGCTGTCACAGGCTAATGCCAGGAGTCACGGATTCCTTCCTGGTCACCCATGCAGGTGGCAGGGTACCTGGGCCATCATCTACTGCCTTCCCAGGATTAGCAGGGAACTGGACTGGAAGCAAAACAGCCGGAGCTTTAAGCACCGCTCCAATACGGCATGGCAGCTTTCTAAGAGGAAGCTTACCTTTGCCAGCCCCAACATATATTACTAAAACTAATTTTACCTAATTAATTTTGCTTTTTCTAATGTGACTACTAGACATTTAAAGTTATGTGGCTCTCATTATATTGTTCTTCGATTGTGGCAATCTAGAAATGAGATTAAGCAGTCGTATACAAGTCTGAGAGACTTGTAGAGCTGTGCTGAAAAGTACAGGCAGGCTACTAACAGACATGTGGGGTGCACTGAGAAATGGTGAAGTGCGAGCTGGAACTTGAAAATCTGCAGTTAAAAGGTACTGCTGAACTTGGTGGGGATGAAATGGATACACTATGTATTCAAATATGATAATCTTGGAGGCAGCATTTAACACATGAGACAACATTCCTTACAGATTTTCAGGGTAATCTTTCTTTCTCTTCATACGAGGGATGCATTCGGAATACACAAATACAGTTTTACTAACTTTACCCTTATGCTTTTTGGTAACATATACATTTAAAGAAGGGTGTTCCAGCACATTTTCTTAAAAAAATTTCCTGGCTGCTTGAGTTCGGAATTTATATTTTTATAGCAGTATGTTTTTAAAAATGGTATCTGAATAATCTGTGAGTTTATACATACACAAAACCCACAGATTCCTTCTTTACCTCTAGCATATAATATTAATAAATGCTTCAGAGCACTTAGCACCTACTTGAGTGAAAGGGGCTTGAATGATCCGAATCAAACACGCTGCAGACATCTGTGGCACTGGAAGCACCAGACGCAGGAGGAGGTGTCAAGGGAGTTCTGGGAGAATCTGGGGCCGATGCTGTACTTTCTGTTTCGCTCTCTGGGATCCTGCTGTAACTGATTTTCCTTGGCTCCTGCTGCAGAGGGGTAGGATGCCTCATGGTACCTGGCCTTGGGTTGGATGGACGGACACCAGGAGATTTAAGGGGATAGCTATATTTTTTTGGCTGCAGACATAAACAAAAACAAAAAAACACAATCCTTAATAAACCATAGTAGAAAGGAATTTTTTTTCTACATATGCCTGATACTATTCAACTAATAGGAAAACCATAAATCGCTAAGAAGTGATGAGTCAGATCAAAGGTGTTAAAGTATTAATTTTGCATTTTGCTAAAGCCTTGGTAACTAATTTTTTAGATATTATACTTCTTTAAATCAGTGAATTTTAATCCTGTAAACACTAAATTATTTATAATTTCATTATTCTTGAGAAATTTTTGTGAAACATATTGTATATTTCCTTGGCTTTTAAACAGACTATTTTGAAGAAACGACTTTTTTTGGACAACACTTTCTGAGAGTCATCATCATGAACATGGCACTCTACTGTGCTACAATACAGTGATTCCGTTCTCTACCAATGCACTCAGTTGCCCAGGCTGTGATCTGAGCGCATGTAGGTTAGTTCTACAGAGTGCTCATTTCTCACTGGTACCAGTGTCCCTCATGAGGCAAACTACATCTCTTAATCTAACGTTTATCTCCTGACTGACTTTATCAGGAGTAGGAGGGTAGAATTGGATTAGAGAGTTAATGACACTGTATACCAAGGTATTTCAAAAAGTTTGCAGGAAAATGGAATTAAAAGAGGTTTATCTAGGTGCAAAAAAATGCTTTCAAGTCCATGTGGGGTCATCCAAAAGTTTATGAAAAATGTGATTATGCAGAGATGACAAAATTTTTTTTGCATCAAAATACACTTATCTTTTCATGACATTTTCCATGAACTCTTTGAAATACCCCCCAAGTATTTGACCAGGCACTGACAAGAACTAAAAAAACAATGGAAACTCTTTTTCCAGAGTATCTTTAGCCAAACCTGATAATTTTATGGCAAATGATTAGCGGTTAAAATTTGAAATAAGTCATTACTTTCAAAAAGTAGCATTTCTAAACTCTAAGTGTACTCTAAGTGAATTAGCATGAATTATATTAAGTGTCCTGTACTTGAAATAAATCTTGTATCACTTTTTTGGGGGGTAAATTTAAAAATAAAAAAATTTTTTTGCTCAATTTCATCATCATATTAAAATTATTCACATTAATAATGTTAATTCATTTGGAACCATGTAGTATATTTCTGGGTGTATTTACTAAGTACTTTAAAAAAATCACTAAACTGTCACCTGTATACTTCTTCCCCAAATACCTTTAATAAAACTTATCTGTAAAACATATGTGGGTAGTGATGACATCACTTAATGTAAATGACAACTACAGAACGCATATAAAGTAAAGATGAATGCTTACAAATCTTGGGAGAGGCTTGGGGTTTCGCGGTTCTATTTCTAGGGACTTGTTGAAGAGATAATCTGTAAATTCTTTTTCCATGCTATTTCCCATTGGATTCAAGTTTTCAAAGAACCTCTAAAATAAATATATAGAATTGTTAGGATTAAATGTTTCAAATTTAGTTTTAAATTCATGAAAATAATTTAAGGAAACACCTAACAGTAAGACATTTTCTTTTTCTCTTCTACAGAACACACCTGCCTTTTATTGGGCAGCTTGTAATCAAATGCATGTATACTCAAATAAGCCAGCTCACCTTGATATCAGATTCTACTCGTAAACAGTAAGGCTGATTTTGGTACTGTTGGATCTCGCCTGTGATCTCAGCTACTTTCCTCCTTTTGCTGAAGTTTATCAGCTCTTTTCCGTGTCGTTTCAGAACCTCAGGGTTGCCCTCTTCTGTTTTTAAAATATTAGTGAGATAAATTCCTAGAAGATGTAATAAAAATTATTTCAACAATAAGGAAAAAGTCAGGTTTTTCTATTAATTGAGGGGATGTTATGCTATACTGCTTCAATCCAGACTTAGATTTTCATACTGTGAAAGACAACAGACTAAGTGAATGTCAACAAACTTTTTAATACATACCAAATTTTTTCTGTGAAACACTTAATGTTATAAATGGCAGGAAAAAAGGGAGCCCAAGTTTAACAAAATGGTAGATTTTTCATAAAATAACCCATTTCTATATCTCCCCTCCCCCAAAAAGAACCCATTGTTATTTGACGTAACACTTTTGTTAAGTAACCTCATCACTAAGGATATTTCTGGCTAAAGGGATAAATACCAAATTCAGTGTCATGTTTTCTTCTCAGTTCCTGAGGCCCTGGAATGTAGGATCACTCCCAGAGATGTGCAGGATCTGTAAGCCTGTCGCCTGCAGGACAACAGGCACCTTGGTTCTTCCCCCAGCCTCTGCTGCCAGGCGTGCTTTGGGTCCCTTTTGTTCTGGCGTGAAAGCTGCCCTAACCTGGCTCTGCTCCTCGGTCTTGCACAGACCATTCAGTCTGGACTCAGTTTCCTCATGTATTAAGTGAAGGTAGGAGGGAGGATTATGGTGAGAAGTAAATGAGTGCATTTATATAGAGGCTTAACAATGGACCACAGAAGTATTTATTATCTATGGTTGTGATGGCCGATGCTGTTGCATCTTTTTTTGTTGTTGTTTTTAAGGATTTATTTATTTTATTACAAAGTCAGGTATACAGAGAGGAGACACAGAGAGGAAGATCTTCCGTCCGATGATTCACTCCCCAAGTGAGCCACAACGGGCCAGTGCTGTGCCGATCTGATGCCAGGAACCTGGAACCTCTTCCGGGTCTCCCACGCGGGTGAAGTGTCCCAATGCATTGGGCTGTCCTCGACTGCCTTCCCAGGCCACAAGCAGGGAGCTGGATGGGAAGTGGAGCTGCCGGGATTAGAACCGGCGCCCATATGGGATCCCGGGGTGTTCAAGGCGAGGACTTTAGCCACTAGGCCACGCCACCGGGCCCTGTTGTTGCATCTTGCACTATTTCTTTATGCTTTTGTTTTTCCTCCCAAATCCCGACTATGATGATTTGCAAAGAGAAGAGGGGTATTAATACTGAATTCATGCACTTAGCACACAAGAACTGAATCTGCTGTGTGCCAAGGATCGTGTTAGGTATTGCAGCCACAAAGCGGAAGAAGACAGTTCTGACTTCAAGGTGCCTGGAGGTTTGAATGTGGGGTCCCTGCAGTACAATGCAGTAAGTGCCGTTTCTTGAGGTGTTATATTAATAGCAATGCACAAGGTGTTGTGAGAGCACAGAAGAGGTGTTCTCTCTGATGGGCTGATGTGATTAGAACAAGCAACATGGTGAGGAAATGCTTAGACTCCGAGTCTCAAAAAACAAATAGAAGTTTAGTGAGCAGAATAAGAAGAGCATTCTAAGCAAAGCAGTGATGTGAATGAAGGCACAGATGTGTGATGGAGTGTGGAAGGGATACTAGAGACATGCTGTTTGATATGGACAGACCACGGGGGTCTGGTGTTTGGAGTGGAAAAGAGGGGAGGGGTATGAAGGTGGACAGAGCCAACAGCTATAGGAATGGTTCTGAAGGCTTATACAACAGTCATCCTTTTAAATTCTCGAGTTTTTTGCAACAGCCCTGAAAACAGTGAATAGCTCAAGTCAATGATGAAATCAGTAACAACAAAACATGACAGACATCAATGCCTGCTTAGCTTTTAAAAACATTCAGTTATTACTGCGCCTTGGTTACTGGCCACTCTTGAGGATACATCCCTAAGAAAAGGTAATGCATTCTAGTAAGCATAGGCTTTTACGTCCCATGTCTGCCTATCATTTGACTTCTTTACTATCATGTATAGCCTTCTCTATGTAGCTGCATGATCTGCTAAACTCAACTGTTCAGTCTGACAAACAAGTCTGTAATAGTATGCATATTCAGTGGCAGCTACAATCAACATTCCAAATTAGTTACAAAGTGACAGGAGGGATTTTTTAAGTTTGGGTAGTAGTACCTGGACCAGCCTTTTGTTAAAGAGCTTTATTTTTACCCAGGAGATAGATTTCAAATGTCTTTGCGTTCTGGAAGGATTATTATAGCTGTGCTTTGCCAGAGAGGTGGGGAAGTTAGGACCAAAACCAGGAAGAACAGTTAGCAGGCAGCAGTGGTACTGGTGAGATGAGGAGGCCGTGTAAGTGCTATGAGGACAAACATTTTAAAGGCAGAACTCCCTAAGTATCCATCAACTAACTGGTTTGGGCAGGGAGTGGTGGCACTGAGAGGAGGATCTCATTTTTTGACAGTTACATCCTGAATAAGTAAAAAAAAAAATTAGGTACATATTCTCTCCCTCCCCCCATATAATTTTGAAAAAAAGTAATGTGGAACCTTTCTGTATGTGTATCTGAATATTACACACTAGCAAAACTGATTTTTAAAATATAAATAGGTTATCCCAATACTGAAACAAATCATTTTACATATCCTACCATGAGAATTTCCCAATAATGACTCAGTCTGGTGGACAGATGCATTAAACAGATGTTTTATTTTTTTCAACAGATGTTGGGTAAGGTACATCCTCTTTACAGGATGTTAATTTGCCTACATATTTATTCTTCCTTTGAGTAGAACATTTTAGTGAATGGAAAAATTGGGACATAGAGCAGAGTTCTGGCAAACCTTTTTTTTTTTTTTTTTTTTTTTTTTTCCTGTGTCTGTCTGCTGGAGGTTGGGGGAGGTTATTCCTTGACGCCTTAGAGACTGATGTGGGGAAATAGTCTAAGAGTGCTGTTGATAGTTCTGAGACTGTTGGCTTCATTGTACCAGTGTTGAAAAAATCTTTCCACGGTCTATTGGCTGACTAGGTCCACCCTACTGCATCCACAGACCCAGACACTTGCTGCAAAGCTTGGCCCAGGAGTGTTGACAACCTGTTCTGACTTCCATCCTTTGATGAGGCAGTCGATATCCCCTGCTGGCCTAGGTGAGCTGCCTGTCATGTCCCTCGTGCATCTGGGCATGCTGTCCACTGCACAGGCGTAAGCAGTTGAGGAGGCCCAGTCCTGATATATGTACTCAAAGATCAGACGACACATCCTGTGATTTTCCTGTGGCCAGAATTTGGGTCTAGTGGTCTAGTGGAATATTACTCAGCCATTAAAAAGAATGAAATCATACTGTTTGCAACTAGATGGTCCCAACTAGAGACCATCATCCCCAGTGAAGTAAGTCAAACCCAAAAGGACAGATACCATATATTCTTTGTAATATAAGGAAACCATCATGCAAAAACAAAACAAAACAACAGAGTTGCATATGCTGTCACTATTTTTAACCTTTGTTTAGGAAGTTAATGACTAATTCCTCAAAGGATAACTGAGAAGAGACAATATAATTATTTGCTAATATGAGTAATTAGAAAACCCAAGGAAATTAAAATTTGTTGAAATTAACTGTATGAATACCATTTATAACCAAATATATATAGGAGTAATAATAAGGAGAAAGGCTGAATATCATCAAATGTTCTTTCCAAATAAATTAACTTCCTCCCTTTCCCCAAATTATAAAGATCATCTGGTAAAAAAACAGACAAAATCGGCAATGAAAATGCTGAATAAATACTAAGGGATTGACTTTTGATAATAGCACTTTGGCACTATTGATTTTTTTGGACAAGATGTTTCATTGTTATGAGGGACTATTTGTGCAGTGGAGAATGGTAGCAATATCTGCTAGATGCCTGCAGTAACATCCCAATTCAAAAAAGACACCTTCAGAGATGGCAAAATTTTCCTGGGGTGGAGGGGACAAAAGTTGCCCTAAGTTGGAAATCAATGATTAGAAAGTGACAGTAATGAAAATTATAGCGTTGGTATAAGAAGCCAGTGGGATATGATTAGTACTGAAGAACAAGATTTCACACATAAGAATTATTTTAATGAGCCTGGACCTATAAACAAGGTCATTTTGTAAAAGAAAGTTGAATATTTCATGTGATGTCTAAAAAAGACTTCAGTCTGATAAAAGATTAAATACAATTCAGAAAGCCAAATTATAAAAAAAAAAATTGGAAGAAAATATAATTAAATGTTGAATTACTAGGTTAGGTGCACTTTTTAAGGTTGGAAACAAAACAGATTATAATAAAATGGACAGTTTTTAGAATTTAAAACATATAAACAAGTAGGTATATAGATAAAAACTGAATGGCAGATTGGTATAACTATGGACACAGCAAGAAATGTAAATATTACACAAATATATGAAAAAAATCTACGGCAACCAATCAAAATTTTAAACAGATGCCCAGTATTTTAAATACTAGGATGAAATCTTGTCATGAACAGACTTCTGTCTTAATGTGGGCAACTGACACAATCATTTAGATGCCTTTTGGGATGCCTGCATCCCAAAGCGGAGTACAAAAACATTAGAATAATATATAAAACAAGATTTAAAAATCTAAAATGTCAGAAAATGTTTCAATTGGAAAAAATATCCAGATATAACATTGTTATGTGAATTCTTTACATATATATACATACATACATACATATATATATATACACAGTGAGTTTTAGTTCTATAAACTGCTTACAAAGAAGTTTGGGTTGGGTCATGTTTCTGTAGGGTATTCAGTTGATTATAATCCAACTTAGAGGGTTTTTATGAATTTAAAAACATAAGGAAGTATTATACAAGGTCTAATGGCTGCCCAAGATGAGGCTGGAAAGTAAAATGCACAGATTATCCCTAATCTGAAATGTTTCAGAGTTTGGAATATACATATATCACTACCAGTGTCTTGGGGCTAGGACCCATTTCTAAAAGTGACAGTCACTTATGCTTCAAGTACACCTAACATTTATAACCGTATACACACACACACAACCTATATTTCGTGAGCTTGGGTTTTATTGCAATCTTCATATGAGGTCAGAGGCAGAATTTCCCACCTGTGACATCATCTCTCAAAGTTTCAGATTTTGGAACATTCCGGATCTTCAGATGAGAGATGCTGAACCTACATCCTAACAAGTCCTAACAGAAAAATTCTGAGAGGATCAGGCATTAAAATATTTGCTAAATTAGTTTCATCTGTTGGTATATTATACAGGTGCACATTCATTTAGTGAAACAAATACTTTGTTTTATTCCAAACACAATTAAAAATTTAGAAAGAAATACTTACCAAAGAAAGGCACACATGGTGGATTAATAGACCTGAGTTTTGCCAAATATTTCTTATAGTGATCTTCACTCAGTTCATGAGCTTCTTCTAAAATTTTCTTTTGGCGACTTGGTATTTGCTACAAGGAAAAAAAATATTCAGAAGACTTAAAGCAATCACACTGCTTGTTAAAAATAGCCAGGCTAACAATAAGATCCAAACACAAGCCTATTAGCTTGAGTCTAAGGATCTAGTACTGCATTTCCACAGGCCCAAGTACAAACATAAAGGGGTGTGTGTGAGAGAGAAAGAGGAATGGAGAGAGAGAAGGAGGGATGGAGAGTGAGATCTTGTTTATTTTGCAATTCTTCACGCAACTATGTGAGCAGTTAATTATACTTTACAGTAAAAACTACACTGCTTTTTCTTCTTATAAAAAGCCAGAACTTGTAAATGTATTTTAATTGAAATGCTCATTTTTAAAAGAACAACTAATTCATCACATAGTTTAGACAATTCCATCTTTTACCATTACTAAAAAAAGAGATATTTAAAAATTTAGGATAATCACTGAAATCTGATTTTTATAATACAGAATGAAAGTTCATGTTCAAACCTACCTCGAATGTGTGATCTAGTCTGTAAACAGGTGATGAGTTCATAGCACTGACAACTTCCAGGACACCATTAAAGTTGTTTAGCTCTTGAAAGACCTGTAGAATTTCAATTATTCGACTCACCACAGCTACTCTTTCTTCTAAATTTTCAGTTTCTACAATACATCTGGGGATCAGACGCAGAGAAAAAAATAAAATTGTAGAGTTTTCTAACAATGCAGTAGTTTAAAGGACTTAGTAAATAATCATGCAGAGTGGTGGTGTGGAGAGGTGAACTACAGTGTGACTAAAGATACACAGTGGAAGCTCAGCCAGTCCCCCCACCTAGCATTCTGCCGCCTCCTGTTTTCTAGACTGGGATACTAACCCAGTTATTGTCCTATTATGTTGGGCACACCATTTTACAGCATTACAAGTTAAGTGATGAGACTCATTCAGTTTATGTAGGTCTTTTGGATTCAAGTGTGTTTTAGCAGATTTTGTCCTAGAATTCAAGAATTCTGTTGCCTCCAATTCCTCATTTAATTGCAAGATTGTAGCCACTAAGACTTAATTTCTTTCTTTGGCCTAGAGAAACAAAGGGCTGCATTTCCAGAAACAGCTCTTAACCAAAGTACAACAATTATACATAAATAAAAATGAAAATAAGAGCACTTTACATCTCAATGTCTAGAATCACTGATATTTATGTATTTATAATCCTGAATGTCTATGCATCATAAATACCAGTGAGAAGCTAAAATAAAATATGCTATGAATGCCCAATATACTTACGATTGCTTAAGAAGGACTATACTATTGTAATAATAAAAGGGAAATCAGTGGAGGGAAGAGCATTTGGGTAGAGGGTAAGGGAAATTCCAGAACCTATGGAACTGCATCATTAATTAAAAAATAAAATTTAAAAAATGTGCTCTGTTCAAAAGAAAAGTCCCTAGCAAGAATTTAGTTTTTACAGTTTTTGAAGAATTTTTAATTGATTACTTTTCAGTAAAGAAAAACTTTACATCTGATTATCAGGTTTAGTTTATTATCTAAGGGGGAAATGAATATATAAACGGAAAACCTAAATATAAATCAACACTAAACATTTTTTAAAATGTAAAGTTACAGATTACATTATTCTCAGATGAACCAATTATATCTAAAACTGTCAAAATAAAGATGGCTTATCATCAAATTAAACATATTTATTAAAATCTTTTAGCATCAGTTAGACCTAAACAAATGTGTCATATTCTGGCATAATTCTGGTTAGCTGGACAATTAAAAAGAATGTTAACAAGTATAGTTTATTCTCATCTTTTATTTAACTATTTTAGTTATTATCAACTGGGTATAAAAACAAAGATTACTCATACAGCTTTGACTGTATTTCAAGGTGTGTGTGTGTGTGTGTGTGTCTAGAATCTATCATATGACAAAACGCAGGAGGCCACCTTAATCTAAGTAACCTATGAAAAAGCTGTATAGAACTGAGATGTTCTCTCTGTCTTACCAGTTAAAGTCCTCTTCTTACACACAGGTTTATTAGTATGGGCTTCTGCATTCTGAAGCATACAAAGAAGCCAGGAAGCAACATTTTGGGGGTAAATACTAATGCAAATGGAAGGAAATGCTAGCTTTCAGATGACTTGAAATGTTTATTTCTCTTTAGGAACCTGCCTTAGGTTCCAGTTATTCCCTTATCACTGGCTGCTTGTTATTTATAATCTCAATATGATTTGCAGAAATCTCATATCACCTTTATGAAATATTAGTCAGGTAATTATATATTGTTTTTAAAATATGACCAGTATACAAAGCTCTAATTGCTTGCCCCCAACTATTAAATGGATCTGAGATTCTGCACAGCTGGCACGATGGCATGAGGAGCCTCACTGATTTACTCCTTAGTGAAACTGGGAAATCCTTTCAAAATCCCAACAAACCATAGCACTTCAGAGTCTTTAGAAATGGCCCTAAAAGAGAAGAGCAAATGAAGAAACATGTTTTCAGGTGTTTCTACAAAAAGACTAAGAGAAGGGAAAGTTTGTGGCATGTAATCAGGCTGGCTGGCTCCCACCTCATCCTTCCCTGAACATCTACTTGAGATTGCTTCCTGTTGCCAAGAACACTCAGCTCTGAGCTGGAGAGCTTTGCTCCCTGCAGAAGGAGGGCTTCGGGCTTCCCATCCTGCCTAGGGCTTCCTGCTGCTGACACTGAGTCCTGATTGAGTACTTCTTCCGATTGGGAAGAAGTGGGGACTGTCCTCTTGCCAACTCTATGGAATGAAGACTACACTTTGCGTGTTGCATGCTGAGAATTGAGCAAACAGCCCCTCTCCTAGTTCCCAAGGCAGTGACTTCAAAGGTAAGTATGAGGACTCCAGGTTCTTTAGGAACCACTTGTCCCTAAAGCCCTTCAGTTCCTGCCACGCTGCCAAGCCAGCACCATCTTTTGGAGCAGAACTCCTTCAGAGACGCCTGCTGATGTCCTGGCCCACAGTGTCTTCTTTCAAACAGGTAGCTCCTAATGTGATAGCATTTGCAACAAAGTGTGGAGAAGCTTCAATTTAAGAGTGCTCAAACAACAGTGGAGCTTGTGGTGCAAGGCATCTGGGATGAGACTAAGACATATGATTATTATTTATACAACTAGACTGCTGGCCCACCAGTTTGTAGATGAGACCCAAGAAATAAGATAGCTGAGAGGAGCCCTTTTAGGATAAAGAAATAGCAAACCATCTCTTCAAATGAGCAGAATTTGATTGGATTAATTTGTGGGCCATTTATGCTGTCAAGGAGTTGTTGAAAACAATAGGCCAATCAGCAGGCAGTTAGTGGAGTTTGGATGTGTGTGGTTAGAGACTAAGTCATGTGAGTCCTACTGATAACCTTGCCTTCCCAGGACAACTGTGGATAAATTCAAATCTAGTGCTCTCTAGGCCACACTGCAACCCAACTGTGTGTGTGTGTGTGTGTATGTATGTGTGCCTAAAAGGTAAGGGTTCAAGGGAGGACACCGTGTGTGTGTGTGTGTGTGTGTGTGTGTGTGCGCGCATGTGCCTAAAAGCAAAGAGGTCAAGGGAGGATACCAGTATTCAAGGTTGCTACAATATATTATGTGAAGTTTCCAACAAGAAATGATGAGGTGTGCAAATGAAGTGGAAAAGTATAACATACACCAGAAAAAGTGCAAGGAACCAAAGCTGCCTGTGGACAGATGCCAGATTTAATAGATCTCAAACATGACATAATATATTCACAGAACTAAAGGGAAACATCCTAAAGAAACACAGGAATGTTTGCTAACAACATACATCAAAGAGAGAATCTCAATAAAGAGATAAAACAAAAAGGTAATTCTGGAACTGAAAACTGCAATAACCAAATAAACAACTTGCTGTGCAGGCTCAGAAGTCAATTTGAACAAAAGATAAAGACAGTTAACTTGAAAACACAGCTACTGCTTAAAAATGAAGGTAAAATAGAGATGTTCCCAAATAAAACAATTTGTTGTTAGACAACTTGTTAAACACGAATTATTAAAAGCTCATTAGACTGAACGGCAGGCTGTCCAAGACAGTAATGTGAATCTACACAAAGAGCACTAGTAAATGTAATTATGTAATTTTAAAACTGCACTACACAAGTTATCTCTCTTTTGAGCAATTTAAATACTAACTATATAAAACAATGGATGTACTGTTGAGCTTGCAATATAAAATACAGTATGTGTAGTATAGTGCACACTTATTGTAATAATACCAGGAGGTGGGTAAGAGGAAAGCTGTAACAGAGTAAAGGGAGGACAGCAGATGGCAAAACAATAATTATAATCATGTACTGTTGTATTTCCATCAACCACTGAGAACACTATGTAGTGCAACATTGCAAAAAGAGAAAGGAAACAGAACTATAAAGGAGTTAATGTTTGTATGTATTACTGGAATTTAGCTACTATAAATATGAAGCTGATTTGCATAAGATGGATTTGGTAAACCCTAACTCAACCACTAAAAAAAAATCTCAGAAAAATGAAAAACATGTTAGTGAAATTAAAATAGCACATCAGTAAAATATTCAATGTGGAAGGAAGAGAAGAGGAACAAAAATACATGAGGCTTACAGAAATAAACTGTACTGGAATTCATCCTATAGCTGACCGCTCTATGACAGAAATGGCAGGAATACTTACTTCTCAAACCACAGAGTGAGATTAGTGGTGTGTCTGATCATCTTCAGAAGATTAGGAGAATTGATTTCTTTGTCTTCCTTTGTCCACACACTTCCAACTAATTCCGATGGTTGCACAGCTCTAAAATAATCAGCAACAAATTCTATATAACACTTTTCCCTCAAAAGGAGACACTTTATTAAATAGTGAGATAAACCTAAATTCCTACCAAGGGAAAGATCCACAAAAATCAGATATAACCAAAAATTTATTGTTATACATCTTTCTCTTCAATTAAAAAAAGAAACACTTTGCTTTGGCCAACTTTGATTTCCCAATAATATCTGTCCTAGCACTTAGAAAATATTATTTAATAGAGTGACAAAGTAGTTTTTAAAAACTGGTGTATCTGTTGTATTCATTAAAGAGGGTCATTACTAGAATTCCCAAGTCTCCTTTTTTTTTTTTTGTCTGTTGGGTGGAGACCTTGGGAAATCAATGAAACAGACTGCAGTACTGTAATTCTGGGAAGATTCTATTCATTGGTGGAAGGGTATCTATAACTTAAGCTCCTTCTCTCATTTAGTTTTTTAAAAATAAATGATCTTCTAAGCAATCTTTATTTAAAATCAGACAGACATTTCTGAGATGAGACCTATTTCAATGTAGGACCATAAGTCACAAGAGGCAGTAATTAGCTATGATTAAATTGACTTTATTTGACTCTTAAGGAAACTATCGGGCAGAAGGAGGCTAGAGTTGCCCAAGGACACCAAGTTAGCAATTGGTAAAGCCAAGATTTAACCTCCCTTCACCCATGACGGCCGACTGCTGAAAAAAAGTACCAATTCAGGCAGAGGAAGAGGGGCCAAATGCGGGGAAAGGCCTGCCAGGCCTTACTGCTGGACATTACAGGTACTGTCTCATTTATGCCTTGTGACAACCCTATAAGGCAGAAACATATATTTCATTTCAAAAATGGACACTTTTGAAGTGATTCTTCAGTTGGAATTAAATTACTTACCGGTACAAGTCTGATTCCAGTAGAGTGAGTTGTCGAGCAATTTCTATTGGGTGTAAGGTGAGCAGGTCAAAAGTCTCTATGTGCCCAGGTCGGCTTATATGCCACTCAACTGTGGGAGGTGAGCTCTGAAATGTAATATTATGACCTGGTCCATTGTCTCTTGCTATTTTTTTCCTTTGGATTATCTTAGTGATAGATTCAACCCATTTTTTCATTGCTTTACCTGAAATACATTATATTTTACACATTTAAATACAGTTTAATATTTAAAAAACTGACTTAAAATCACATAAGCGATAATCTGGATCTATCTTTGCCATAAAAAGTCCCAATGATCAAATAAAAACCATAGATTCTCCTTCACGCTTCATACATTCCCCATCTCAGTTGCACTGCTTTTAAACAAGGGTATGTATTCTTCCAAATCCTTTCTAAATAAAATAACAGAGTAACTTCTTTGTAGAAATTTTTCATCTCTATCATTTTGAGCTTCAGTTCAAGGTATTAATTCCAAATTCTCCCAAAAACTCTTGTATTCAAGTTATAAGGCTACATCACATACATTTCCTATTAACCTAATGAACATTGCATTTTTACAAATCAAAGAGTACGAGAGAATGGATTCCTTATTTTAGTGTGATTTTTCACCTGGTAATTTTATACTGTACAGGAAAGTACTTTATTCAACCTGTTATTTTCTGATTCATATTTAGATGAGATAGGGCGTGTTCAGGGTGGTATGGCCGTAGACCTGATTCATATTTAGAACATGCCTTAGAAATAAAGTAAGCTTGTGTAGGACATCCTTTGAGCCATTTAGTCATAAAATTTTTGAAACTAGTTAAGAAACCCTGGAAATGATCAAACCTAGCTCTTATGTTTCTGATAAGGACACTGAAGCCTAAAGAATCAAAATCACTGATCTGATGGGTGGCAGTTAGAAACAGAGTCTCAGTTGAAAATGCTCTGCCACCACTGATCCTCTGCTCAGTTAACTGGTCCACACAGCATTCATTAACGGTGTTACAATGGCACAGTTCTTAAATGTCCTTAGGTACACACAGTTACAGCTAAGTGACCTAACCTAAAATGTGACATCTAACCAATTCTTAAATACTAAATGGAAAATATACTGTGTCAATCAACAGGGTGATTTGAGCAACTTATAAGTCTGAATGTTGGTTCATGAAAATTTTTAATTTTTTCAGATGGTTGTGCTGGCGGTATTACAAATATCCCTTAATACTGAGTAACCATTACATCAATTGATAGTTACAACGATAGTAGTTCCATTTTATATAAAACAAGGCACTTAAAGCAAAACCACATACCTCTTACTGTTCCAATAAATTCCTCCATTCGCTGCAGAAGGTCTGCATCTCGTTCAAAATCGTAGAAGTGGTGTTCTACCCAGTGCCGACACACATTTAATACTCTGTGACATTAACACAGAGTTGAATTACAAGGGAACTCAACATAAATGTTTATCACAATGAGTGGTACAAATGAAAACACAGCCTCTTTTCAAGCTAAATCTTTGCTGATGTTTTGATTAAGACTCACACAATGATTTCTGATAATTCCTCTTATTTCACTCATTTCACCTGTTAGCCCCTGATTGCTTGGGAGGGGCTTTACAGATTTTAACTTACCGGAGCTGCACAGGCTGAATATACTCTTTTCTAAACTTTTTTAGCTCTGCACTCAAGGGTTGATCTCCATTCTCTATAGCTATGCGATCAGCTTCTGTTGGCTCAGGTTCTGGAATTTCAAATCTAATATAAAACAGAACAAATGAATTAAAACATTAAGTTTACCAAATTGTACAAATATACATCCCTTTGCATTAGGCAGCACAATCAAAAGATATTGTTTTAAAAAATGATTAAGCACAACATATCACTGAAAAATGAGCCTTCCGTAAAGGCCCATGATTTTAAATTTCTGAAAAATTAGTACTTGCCAAAAGATGAACTATAAATATAGTCAAGAATATATGTATAATCTAAAAAATAAACATGACTATAAAGCTTCAGGACTGATATTCTATTCTGATTTGTACAGTTAGCCAGACAGGATGACTAGAAAGGTCACTGCTCTTTGAACACTTTTCTTCATTAGATTATTTGCTTATTGACAAGCTGCATTTCACTAAACATGAAAAGTTTTTTTTTACTAAAACATTTACTGAACAATGAAAAGTTGTCTAGAACATCTGAAAAATTAAAAAAATTACGTTTTCAGAGTTGAACTTACATATTTCTGTGGAGTTCTTTAACTTGATATTACTAATACCAAATTTCTAGGTGAAAAAATAGTAGTTTTACATTTAAATTATCAAAGCCAACACTATAGAAAATATTTTTAAAATGCTCATGAACTACAATTTAAAGTGCAACCAGTATATTCCTGAGAAATGTGTAAGATCTTAGCTCAATCTTTTAAAAAAAAATTAAACATTTTTTAAGTTGTCAAACCTTTCTATTATAAGACTCAGTAGTTCTTGAGGTTTGCAAAAGGATCTGTAGGTTGTAAGAAATGTCCGAACAAAATTGGGATCTAAGAAGAAAAAGGGAAAAAAATCTTACTAAATTATTTGACTCAAATGATTAAAGCTATTATTTACATTTTCATAAAAGATCAAATAGTCAATTTAAAAATCCAAAATTATTTTGACATAGAATGCTTTGGACTTTATTAGGCACTGCTTGCCAGCTTTAATTGCTTCCTAACTTAGTGGCAAAAACCAGTTGATATTGAAATATTATGTCAACTCATGTCTTGCTCTCTGCACACTCTGGCTGGTCAGAGAAATGTGGAAAGAAAGGCAAGGTCAGAGAACACATGAAGTAGGCTTCTACCTGCTAGCAGAATCCCATAGCTTCCTCAGTCTCCCCCCCCGGGAAAGAGGAAGGACACACCATCAGCCATCAGCAGCCCAATAGTTATCCAGATTTCTTTAAATCATTTTAACCAGAGAAGACAAATAGAAATCAGGTCTTATAAAGTAACAGATTACATTAACCATAGTTTCTAAATTACTTTATTTTATTGGCTAAAAGTCTTTTGAATTGCTTTAAAAAAAGGGCTTACTTATAAGCTACTTTTACTATTAATGTGTTAGAATATGTTGTTTTGTCCTCTTCCCAACTTTTCCTTCCTCTTATTTTGAGTATCAAGTTGTCACAATGAGAGTTTAACCACAACAGCAGGAGTCTCCAATCTCTTATATAAAAGGATATACTTTTCATTCACATCTTTATGATGTAAAATAAGAGTTCCCTAGCCCTGACTTCTTCTGGCTGTCCTTAATATTCTCCTAATTATGGAGAAGGGCTGCTGTCATTTTCACAAACACCTCTTCCCATAATAGAAAACACCACCCCTATAATCTAGTTTCATCAATATCTCATTTAATTCTAAGAGTTCACTTGGGTGAAGGAGAACAATGCACTTGAATCTTTCCGAAGCGTTTTTTTCCTTGAAAAAGGACTAGAAAACTCTAGTGGTAGTACATCGAGGGTAGAGAATAACTATTTTTGCTAGGCTAGACAAGAATCCATGTTTATTTTTCAAGATATACATCGTCTTTTATCAGCACAGGATCATACAAAACCAGAATACATTTGGAAAACGTCTGCTTATATGGATTCTAAATGTTTAGCTTTAAAATATTTCTAGTATAACTTTTTCCTAAAAAGGCAAACTCATGAATTTATCATAAAGCAAAAATCTCGGGACTGGTGTTGTGGCACAGATTAAGCTGCTACTCGAGGTGCTAGACAGTGTCCCACATGAGTGCTGTTTCTTGTCCCAGCTATTCCACTTCCAGTCCAGTTCCCTGCTAATGTGTCCAGTATAGAAGCAGAGCAGAACCCAAGTGCTTGGACACCTACCAACCCTACTGGAAATCAGGATGGAATTGCAGGCTCCTGGCTTTAACCTGGTTCAGCCCAGGCCATTGCAGTCACTTGGGGAGTGAACCAGTGGATGAAAGGCAAACAGATCTTAAAATCAAAACAAAATAAAAACAAAACTCTCCAACGTATTTGTATTCATGGGGAAAGGTGTGTGGCCTGGCAGTTAAGATAGCACTTGACACAATGCATGCCATCTTGGAGTGCCTGTGTCTGAGTCCAGCTGCCTGCTCATGTGTACTCTGAGAGGCAGCAGGGGATGGCTCGAGGAACAGGGTTTTTGCCCATTCACCTTGGATACATGAATCAAATTTCCCAGCTTCTGACTCTGGCCTAGCCCAGCCCTGGCCATTTCAGGCACCTGGAGAATAAGCCAGTATATAGAAACTCTCTCTGCCTCTCAAATGATCTTCAAAAAGATAATAAACTGATTTAAATATCAGATGATCTTGAATTTAAAACTGTAATTGCTTTTCTAAAGTAAAAATATACAGAATACATTGGTTTTAAATATCCCCTTTTCCGTTAGCTGTACAGTTTCACTTTTTTTTTTCTTCTAACCTGCTAGGTTAGAAGAAAGGCAGAACGACAGAGAGACAGATAAGACAGAGATCTCCCAGTCAGTGGGAGATGGGCTGGCCAGGCTGAAGCCAGGAGCTGGAACTCCATCTGGGTCTCCAACTTGGGTGACGGGGGCCCAAGCATGTGAGTCATCACCTGCGCCCCGGGCTGCATTAGCAGGAAGCTGGATCAGAAGCAGAGTAGCCAGGACTCGAACCAGCACTTCATTATGGTGCAGATACCCCATATAGTCACAGTACCTACCCTCTAGGCTTTATCCTTCTGAAGCTAAAGTGGGTTACGGATGAAAGTGATTTCAATTCAGTTAATCTTTTTAGTAATTTCTGTTGGTATCTTATTGTTTGTCTTCAGTTACAGAGATCCTCAAAAGTTACAGACTAATGTTTCATCCAGAAGAAAAGATTTTAAAACAGAAGGCTGTACAAGATTTTAAAACAGAGATTTTTATCGGTTTCATCACAATTCTCCCTTTCAAGAATCTTCTTCCTGTTCTGCAAATCTATTTGTAAGGTGAGGCTATTCCAAACAACACATGTTCAGGAAGCCACAGCAGTGGTCACCAGAGAGGCTGAACTGCTGCTGTTGGAGAAAGCCCACTGAAGGCTCTAAGCGTCCCTGAACTGTGTTCCAAATTTAGGGTGTGCCCCCATCAAAAAAAATCTGATTTCAGTCTTAAAATTTAACCCAATATTCAGATCTATTTCTTAGTCAGACTGGAAAGTCTGGGACATTAAAGTTATTGTTAAGTTGAAAAAATGGAATAAAAATCAGTTATAAATGAATTAAAGTATGTTTTTAAAATCCAGTTATTTTTGAAGCTTAACTATTTTAAAACGGACGTCCACATTCTTAAGTCAGAACTATTCTAAAGTAGACTTTCAATCTTAAGCCATGTAGAACTTTGGCAACTAGTGGTAATGGTGGTGATGCTGGGAAAGCTGCAGTGTGCCTCAGTGCCTCTTCCATCAGGTGGGACCACAGCAGTTTCGTTGTGTGCTATGCAGTGTCCTCAGAAACCGGTCACACAGTTTATTCCTCATGACTCCTGTGAGGCGAGAGGGCAGATGGGGACTGGCCAGGGCTCATCTATGGTCTGGCCGTGGAGAGATGGCCTAGATCCTAGATCACAGACTTCTTCCCTATTATAACCTCCCTGGATCAAAGAATCACTTCAGGTTTCTAGAACTGTGAGATGTAAATATAATGAATTAACCCATGAGATATATAATTCAGAATCTAACTGTACTTGCTAATCTTGGTTAAAGGTACGAGAAGGTCACTGAAAACTTAGCAGTCCGATTCTGTAACTCTCCGTAAGCCTTCCTCTAGATCATAAGAAGTAATAGTGTATCTTCCTGTACACTGTATTTAGGCAGTGAAATAAACATGCCAATAATTACTGTGTAATAGGCTCTAAGGTGAATCCTGTTTAATTTGTTTTTAGCTTCAATGGAAGGAGCAGCAGCTTTAAAAGAGAAAAATATAACAGAAAATGAAAACATACTAAGAAAATTATGCAAAAGTGTTAAGTGAATACTTTCACAAAATATCTTAAAGGCTACATATCATGCACTTATTTTTAGCCTAAAGCAGTGAAAGAAGCTGATGTCATAATATCTCTATTTAAAATTTTTACACAAAAATATTCCAGAAATTAATTTTATTTCTGTGGCATTGATTTCTCTGTCCAAATAACCTTAACATAGTTAATATCACCCTAACCCCTAGAGAACTTCTTCTTACTGATGATGCAAAGAGCTAAAGTAATTTGATATTTTTAAAATATCCACAAGTAAGGACAGGCTACATCATTTTACAAGAAAACAGAGTATTTACTTTAATTGATCAAGCAGCAATTAAAAACCGAGATACCCTGCACTGCGGGTGTGCAGCAGCGATTATCTACAGACTCTGAAGTGACGCTTCAGACAAATGGAAGGCAGATACCTAAACATGCAAAACCAGCCTGTTTAGATACGTTCTCGTTCTGGTTTATCAGCTGCTCACGGAGGTGAAGGTTGTGGACAGTCTCCTTTCTCAAACATGAGCCCCCTGGCCCACATGGATTTGGAATGATATGAGCACAACAAAAATGTTCATCGTGTATTTTCCACCTTCTGTTTGACTCGCAAATCCCTGCACTAAGATTGCCATCACCTTCACTGGCTATTCTGTTCCTCCTCTTGACATAACCTGCCTACACAGAAATCCTGCCAACATCAATGGCAAACGTCCAGATTATTTCAAACATGATCTGTTGTTTTTTTTCTGCTACATTCCTCTCTCTCCTTCGCTACAGAGTCATTCTTTGTTATTTTACTGCACAATTCTTTAAAAATCCGTGGAACTCAGAATATATCTATATTAGTGCTCAGAATACAACATACCAGATTTGAGGAGCCAAACCCAACCCTTTTACTTATGTCCCTATTTATTACTGATACTTGATAAGGACTATGAGGTATCTGAAATATTGATTACATTAATGTTGCATGTGTAAAAGAACACCCCTCCCCCACCATAGAGAAACACTGTTAATCAGGATGTCTGTTCATGTGATAATACTCCCTTTAATATAGCCATTTAAAAAGCTACAAGAAACAATAAACTCAACAAGGATTTATAAACAATCACTCTTGAATTCCTTAAAAAAGGAAACAGACGTTATGCTGACGCACAAACACTTAAAAAAAATCAGAGTCAAAAATAGAACAGCACTGCCCAACAGATCAAAAATTGTTTAAAAGATCAAAAAAAGTTAAAACACTCAAACTGAGTTAATGAAAGGGCACAAGTGAAAAAGACTAATGCAGGTTTTTGAGTATTTCATAAGATGACAAAATAGTAAGCACTTTAAAGAATATCTTTGCAAAAAACGTTTACTGTGTACATGAATCTTTTCCTGACATTTCAGTATGGAAAGCTTTTATTTCCCACACAGCATCAGTTCTGAATTACCACCCTCACCCAGAGGTCATCTCATTTTTCTAGAATAGACTACCTAGCTGGAACACTACCAACAACTTTTTCTCTACCTATGTTTGGGGATTCAGTGAGTAAATCATATTTGATTTCCCACAATAATTCTGTGAGGTAAACTCCTACTCTCAACCCTTTTCCTTTACGCACATTGCTCTGCGTAAGGAAAACTTCTCTTCAGACTGCTGGTACATGCAGAGTGAACTGTCCAAGGCAATAACAATCCCTCCAGCATTCTGGATGCATCTCAGAGTTCAGATGCAGCCAGTGTTACTGCTGTATGATCACAAACACCGAAACTGAGGACAAGTTAAAAATGAGATCACACCTAGTATCCTGTTGCAGTCTTTTAAGCAAGAGTTAACTACTTTCTAAGTCACCTAGTTTTAATTTTTTACAGAAAGCTTTCTTTTCATAAAATGACAGACTAACGACTGGGTTTTATCAACAAACAAAATGCAATTAGTATCTAACTATACACACTAAACTCCCTGCACTATATGATGGAGGTCTGCAGTGAGAACCTACTGGAAACCTCTCAGTAAGGAAAAAATACTTCTTTGACTAGATCTTTTGAGAGCTATGTTTACCCAAAACCAAACGTGCCGAACATGTAATCTGCTTTACTTTTTTAATTATTCAATACATATAATAAAAGCAATTGTGTCATATTCTAATGATGAAGAAAATTCACCTTCTATGAGCCAGTGTGACATGGTAGAAAGTATAATGTATTGAGCCAAGAAACTGAAATACTAGTCCTCCTTCTGTAATTAACTGTTATGATTTCTTAGCAATCATATAACCTTCAAAGGCCTTGAGTTTTTCTGGAGGCTCTGAATATCTCCTCTAGTACTTGAGATCAATAGCTCCATTTTGTATACTACTGTTAAAATGTGCGAAGGATACAACTGGCCAAAGCCACAATGAAGTCTGAATTAAGTAAGATTAAACCAGTTTGTTTCTTTTTTTTTTTTTTTGCTGAATGTTTGACCAAATTATAATAATATAAAAGATGTCTTTAAGTGGTGTTATATATTTATCATGTATTACATTTAATGTTTTTACTACAATTCTACATAATAAAAACGTGCGCTAAACTTAGCTTTTGTTTCACTGTAAGCCACAACTAGTATTGTATATTCTTCAATAAAAATACCTGAAATCGAACTAACCAAATCAAAATCCTTTTTTTTCCCCTTGGGAAGGGTAAAGTAAGACGAGAGAAGAGTAGACGGACCAACCTTAAAACAAACAGTAACTGGGGTTGTGATCATGTGATCACTGCAGTGAGGATCATGAGTTCATTCAGCTAGGACAGACCTTAAGAAATAACTTCTTTATGTTTTACAGGCTTATAGATGGTCTAGTAAAACATATTCTATGTTACCAGTAGTAAATTCAGAAACAGACCTTACAGAGTAGCCCAAATATACTATGACTTAACATTGCTCTGTGTGTTCTATAAATCACATCTCATAAAACTACATGGAGACTCCGGTAACACCAGTGGAACATATTCATGACATAAAATATTAAAGTTTTAAAACAACAGAAAAATGTTAAAAAAAAAAAAGAAAAAACCTTAAGCATATCTCAAGAAATAACTGGAGGGAACTTTTGTTAAACTTCAAAAAGAAAAATAATCTCATCCATTTAAGTTTCAGTATGTTGGAGCCTGCCTGGTGGCTCAACAGTCTACTTCTCCTCCTGCTAGTGCTGGCACGCTATATGAGTGCTGGTTGTGCAAAGGGGAGCCCTAGCTGCTCCACTTTGGATCCAGCTCCCTGCTCATAGCTTGGGAAAGTAGCAGAAGATGGCTCAAGGCCTTGGGCCCCTGTACCCGTGTGGGAGACTAGAGGAAGCTTCTGGATCCTGGCTTCCACTCAGCTCCACTCCACCCATTGTGGCTACTTGGGGAGTGAACCAGAAGATAGGAGAAACCTCTCTCTCCTTTCTGTAAAGTCTGCCTTTCAAATAAAATAAATCCTTATAAAAAATAAATTTCAATATACTTAACTTTGGCAAAATAGTATGAGCTTAGAAATATGTTATATTAATTATGTGAAACCCTTCAAAGTATTATTCTACTCAAGGCTAAAAACTGATATAAAAGAGAGCAACTATTAGAAGTAACTAACAGAGCCATGACAAAATTACCGTGTCCACAGACATGAGGTGTTATTGTGGACATTAATGGAAAGAATATTGCCAAGACTACAGAAAATCTATTAGTTTTTCAAGTTAGACTGATGTTAGAGCATTTTTATTCAAAAATGAATAAAAGGTATAGTTCCCAAGAAGAGAAATATTTAATTGCAATTGAGTGCTTTTCAATAATCATCAGTAAATTCAGTAATATACAGCAGTTTAAAGAAAATTTTACTAATTAAAAATTTTTACAGAAACAATGAGATTAAAAGTTTTAAAATTTAAAGGTAATTTGCAATCAAAATACCACTGACTTGATGGTAAACATTACTAAGACTTCAATGATTTCTACCTATAATCTCTATAAAAGAAAAAAATTTGTTTTCAATCATAAACAAAAATATAAAGATTAATTTCACTCTAAGTAGTCTAAGAAACAAAAATATTTAGAGTAAAATGAACACTTTAGAATTCTTATGTTTTAAAAATTCTGTGAATTCTCTAAGAGATTTAAAACCAGGATAATATGGCAAGACGAGCAATTTCAACTTTCATAACCTTAAAAATGCATGAAGAGGTCACAAGGAAATAAATATTTTGTGGTCCAAAATTCTGAGTCATTTGGAAAACATTTTTATGGATATATTTGTAAATTAAAAAGAATATACAGAAGATTGGTAAATCTCAATTAAATAGCTCAGAATAACTACTGTGAGTTGTGTCTCTCAAAAACTGCTCTCTATGTAAAAAAAAAAAATCTGTTTTTAATGGAAAATACTAGCTGGTTTATATAACTTTCCTGTGCTTTATTTTTGAAGATTTTGGGTCAGTAATATGAACTTATTAGTTACAGAAGTTTCTAGATGAAAAATTAGAGTAAATTGGAATCCTGGACTAAACTGCCACTACCAGCAATCTGTGTCTCAGTTACTGCCTGCTGCAGTCAAGTGGAAGGTACTGAGGATCCAAGCCACTTTTAAAATTAGCTTGTGCAAAATACTTCTTAAAAAAAAAAAACTACAGAAAGGCTAGCAAAATAACTAGAGGCCAAATAAAAACTGAAACTGAAACAAAACCAAACACTTGCTCATTTATTCCAGAGACATGAAGAGATAATTAAATGATTTGTCCGTGGAAGTACTTTGAAATTATTGATTGAAAATTAATTTCTAGCTTAATTTCGTTTCTTGCAAGGTACCCTAGGCCATAGAAGTAATTCTGATGTTACATTTAATAAACAAAACAAATCGAACATTGTTGAGCACCATTCCTCTTTACTGAAGTGAGTAGGTTAGTGGATCTATTTTAAAACTGACTTCTACCAGAATAGTTTTAAGAGAGATTTGAGAAATGCAGTAATGAGAATTTAAAAATGGAAGAGTAGCTTCCTTAGAAACACACATTTCTGACAAACAAAAATATACGTAAACAAAGAGGATGGGGTTGGAGGTTGACTTTCACATTCAAATACTTATTATTAGCAAATTATAGTTGAAGTTACATTTGCTTTTTAATCACTTCTGTACTCTGTAATAAAACATTCTTTGAAAATATGTTTATGTGTATATTGACAAACGATTTCACATCCAGCATTTCATGTGTTGTTTCCAATAACAGATAAGACTGCAGTGAAAAGCCAGGGGTCTAGACGTGAAGGGGCTGTGATCAGGCACTGAACTTAAGGTTCTTTTCACCACCACAGTGCTACAGGACTATACAATGATCAAACTCCTTCCTAGGCAGAGAAGTTCAAGGCCAAAGAATAGTTTATTACATGTTACTTGATTAGTAGAACAAAGCTAGTTACAAAACTGAATTCTTATTCTTTGTCTGTGTTTGGGTCCTCTTTGTTTACATAGTGATCTTCCTAGATGATCCGGATAGGTTTGTTTCTCAAAATTGCCTTGCTAAGGTGAAACTTTTCTTAAGTTATAAAAAATAAAAACAAAACAAACCTGAAACTAAAACTAACAACCTAAATAGCTTCCAGGATGGGTAAACTTAATGGGTTTAGGAATGAATTTGTAAAAAATAACCGCTGCTGTGTGTTACAAACGATGTACGTAGATATGGTAGAGAAAGCAGGAAAATGCGGAGCAGCAGTATTTGCAGTCAAAGAAAATGTACTTGCACAATGTGGAGGTCTTGGGTTGTTGTTAGTTTTCTATTTTAGGCACAATAAGCCACAGCAAAGAACATCAGCTCAAAGTGGGAAAACAGGAGCGACAGGCAGCTTCCCATTTCTTACCTGCATACATGTGGTACGTAAGCCTCTCTATGAGCTTAATCACAGTTCCTGCTTTGATAATTGGAATTCCAGCCTTGGGCTGCATATTCTCTTCAAAGATAATATTCTCTTCGGAGTCGGGCTCTGCAAATCTGTACACATCAGCGCTGGGCAGGCGCATCTGCTCCTCCTTCTCTTCCTGCAGCACGGTAACATCGAGCATCCTCTCCAGGGTACTCCGGTACTGCAGAGATATCAGCGCTGCCATCCAGTTGTTTTTCTCTTCAGCCGACTTGGCAGAGAATATAACACTATTTTCATCTTTCAGAATTATCTCAAAAGCATGTTTGTATTCACTGGTGTCATCTTTGTCATTAATTTGTACCTTTCGCATAAAAAACTTTTCCTTAAGACGATACTCAGCATTGCTAGCACCAGGAAGTCTTGGCTGCCCGTGATTTGATTTACAGCAAATCATTAAGCCATCAAATAGAAATATGTGTCTCTCATGTTTGGCTCCCACACGTGTAAGAGTTCCTTCCATTATAAACTCATTGCAACACTGTCCAATGTCTTTTCCCTCCCAACCATCAATATTCTTCTGAATTTCGTTCATTTTCTTGATGGCCAGTTGTTTCCCCTTCATTTGCTGACTATAAAACCGACATGCAGATTCACTGGGGTGAAGGAAAAGACATTACTAGTACACAAATGACAGGGAATCTAGAGTTCATGTAAACAAGGAATAGCATAAAAAGCACATTTTCACAAAGTCACACTGGTAAGGAATTCACCAATTCCCAAGTATATTAGTGCTACACAACTACATATACAGTTTTGAAAACTACAGCAATGCAGAAAACTTTTCAGTGCTCTGAAAAGAACAATGACTATTTCTACATTATAAATTACCTTGCCTGCTAAATATTCAGAATGACAAAGAAGTAGCCCAATAGAGTGGGGAAACACAAAGTAATTTAAGAGATTAAAGTGAGTTATTTACAAGTGTTGAAATGCAGAAGACCCAAAGCTAGAAACATATAGCACATATCATAATTAGGAAAGTGGAAGCAGTGTTATCTGCATTAATGCCTCGAGTTATGTAACCCCTAAAATAAAGGACATGACTAATTTTACTTTGACAGAAAACAATGATGCTGACATAAATCTACCCAAGACATTTTGCTCTGTCTCTCCTTTAGCTTACCCGTTGATTCTCAGGAGGTCTTGTCTGGGAGTAAGTAAGGAAAATGCACAAATATGAAAGGTTTCTCAAACAATAACAAATTCTCTTGGCTTTGATGTCACTTCCTCTGAAAGACCAAGCTTGTCACTAAAACTATTTTCTTCATTGTTTACTTGAAGAGGAAGCCGGGATCCCTGAATTTATACCACAGCATTCAGGTTGAAAAGAAGGGTATTTTTTAAAAAGTGGAAATATTCACCTCAGTCTTCGTTTTGCAAGACTTTTAGAACAGATTTTTTCCATGCCACTCTGAACATTGAGCAGAGCTGTTATTGCTTGTTTCAAGCATTCCTTGTCTTCTTGATCTTCACTCTTCTCTTCTAACTGCTGTAAAGCACAATGGCAAATGTGAACAAAAGGAACATTTTGGGACAAAACAGGCCATTCTATTTAAGAAGAAAATAACATTTATCTAGCTTTTTCTATCACAACAATTTTAGGTGTGCTAAAGAAAAAAAAAAGGTTTTTCTTCTTTGTTTATTAATATTCATTGTAACATGGAACCAATGTTTCCAAATTCAGGGAAAAAACCTGTAAGAGTAGTGGTGTTAAGATCTGGGTTGTACTGTGACAAGCAGTAATACAGTTTCTCAAGTTGCATGTAACTGAAATGAGGCTTCTTAAGTATCTTGACTGTCATGGGACTTACACAGCAGTAGGCACAGATGAGACCTGTGTGTGGTTTGGTTTCTTTGTTCCCTGTTTTACTGCTGCAGGCCATTAGGACAGAGATGAGCAGGACAGAGATGAGCAGGACGCACTGTCACAGATGAAATCAGACATGATAGCTGGGCTCACACTGGGGCCCTGCCCTGTGAGAGACTGGGCAGGTGCCCTCAGCTGAGCCTCACTTCCCCCCCTTCCATGATGCTTATAAAAAACACGTCCTGCCTGTTTTGTGAGCGTTATTAAATCAAAGTGGTTGGAAGCGCTTTGGTAGCGAACAAGTCTAAATTGTTTTCTTCATGGCCATACTAAAGAATTAACACTACCAATGTCTTCAAGAACTTTGTCAGTATCCCCATGTTAAGATCTTGAGTAACGCAGAGGAATGCACTACAGATATTTATGCATACCAGAAAGGCTGCAGTTAACAAGAATGTTAACTTACCAATAACTACTAATTACCAATACAAAGAAGGTGGCTGTAATCCAAAGAATTGACAGAGGTATGAGTTATCAGAGTTTAGTGATCTACTAAGCTTGTTTCTGACTACCAAAAATAAACAAGCAACACTTCAACACTTCAACCTACTTGCCATTATAAAAGCAATTTATAAAGAATCTTACATTGGAAGAAGCTTCATTAGGACATTAGTATTTTAAGCATTATACAGTCTTAAAAGGTATTCCTTAAAGATCCACACATTTCTTGCTGTTTCAAGTGATAATCGGGGTTATAAAGATATTTTCAAAGGACAAGAAACTTTCCAAACTATCCATGTTAGAAACAATATCTTTTATTTGTAGTATTACTCTGCACTACGGCAAGCGAGATGAAAGCAAGCCAGCGGTGTGGCGTTGAAGGACGGTCACTTGGGGAGCACCCTGGGCTGCACCCAGGCCATCCCAGGACTCCCTGTCAGTCCCAAATACATGCCTATCACAGGGCAGAAGCAGGGGACACAAAATGTTACCCTTAACCGAAATTTAAACTTCACAGGCAGCAGATAACAGAGAAAACACACACATACATATAAGGGTAGACTTATGGATACACTTATTTTGGTACCCCAAAAAACTCTTCTGGTTTTGTGAAATCCATGGATAGGAGGGTGTCACTAAAAATCCATGGAAAAATGTTTATTAAAAGCAAACTATGCACAGATTTCAAAGATTTTGACAACCAAGTAACATCTTTTAAATCCATTTCCCCAGCAACTGTTGAAGTACCCCTGTATTTAGCAAAGGCAAACTTCACAGGGCAAGTATTTGACACAGCAGTTAAAACACGCAAGCATATTGGAATGCTGGGGTTCAAGACCTGATTCCAGCTCCCTGCTAATGCATATACCCTAGGAGGCAGCAGGTGAAGGTTCAAGTATTTGGATTCCTGCCACCGACATGGAACACTTGGCCTGGGAGCCTAGCTCCAAGATCTCCTCTGGAACAGTGTCAAATATTACAGGTGTTTGGGAGTGAACCATGGGGGAGGAGATCTCAGCCATCCCTGTCAGTCTGCTGACCCTTCTATTAAATGAATGAGTACATTAAGAATGGCAAATCTAGTAAAGAACCACTGAAGAGTGAACCCGGTCATGCATTTTATTTTTAAAGATTTATTTATTGGAAAGTCAGATTTACAGAGAGAAGGCGAGACAGAAAGGAAGATCTTACATCTGCTGCTTCACTCCCCAAGTGGCCACAATGGCTGGAGCTGCACCAATCTGAAGCCAGGAGCCAGCAGCTTCTTCTGGGTCTCCTGCATGGCTGTAGGGTCCCAAAGGTTTAGGCCATCCTGTACTGCTTTCCCAAGCTACAGATAGAAAGCTAAAAGGGAAGTGGATCAGCCAGGATACGAACCAGCGCCCATATGGGATTTCAGTGCATGCAAGGCAAGGACTTTAGCCACTAAGCTACTTTTTCAGAATGTAATCACTTGGGACCCAGTGCAGTAGCCTAGCAGCTAAAATCCTCACCTTGCACACAACGTGATCCCATATGGATGCCAGTTCATATCCCGGCAGCCACGCTTCCAATCCAGCTCCCTGTTTGTGGCCTGGGAAAACAGTCGAGGATGGCCAAAAGCCTTGGGACCCTGCACCCACACAGGAGACCCAGAAGAAGCTCCTGACCCCTGGCTTCGGATTGGCGCAGCTCTGGCCATTGCAGCTGCTTGAGGAGTGAATCAATGGATGGAAGATCTTCTTTACTTGTCTCTCCTCCTCTTCTGTATATCTGCCTTTCCAATAAAAATAAATCTTAAAAAAAAGAATGTAATCACTCAAAAGCAAAGTCCACTTCATGATATCCTTGCCTCCATTATACAATTCCTCCAGATAAATGTGTGTGTGTGTATATATATGTATATATAAATATATCCTGTATTTTGTCTAGGGTTGCCTTATAATAGAGAGAACATTTGATATCTGTCCTTTTGAGATTAGCCTATTTCACTGAGCATAATGGTCCATTTGGGAACATTTTGTTCCAAATGGCAGAATTTCATTCTTTTTAATGACTGAGTAGTATTCCACAGAGTAGATGCATCACAGTTTCTTCATACATTCCTCTTTCGACAGCATCTGGATTGCTTTTCATTATAAAAAACCAAATAATTGAGCTTTGAGAAATCTATTTAGAATGTATTCATTGGATACAACCTACTTCATTTCAACAGGTAAAGTGCCATGCATAGGATGACAAAATATAGTTAACGAATATGCACTGTAATCATCCAAGATTTGCAACATAAAAACCAATATTTAATTACATATTGTATAAAGAGTTCAAACTGTGAGAGTATAAGCAAATAAGTTTTGACTTTTGAGCGGTTATGCATATACTGTTTGGTGGGACACTACAGTAGATTATAACAGAAAATGCACAGAGGGGTGCTGGTGCAGTGAGTGGCGCATCAGGCTTATCCTAACGCTAGCACTGGCATCCTGAATGGGCATCAGTTTGTGTCTTGGCTGCTCCACCTCCCATCCAACTCTCTGCTTGTGACCTGGGAAAGCAGTGGAGGTTGGCTCAAGTCCTTAGGACACTGCATCCACATGGGAGATATGGAAGAAGCTCCAGGCTCCTGTCTTCAGATCAGCTCAGCTCCAGCCATTGTGGCCATATGGGCAGTGAGCCAGTAATATCTGCCTTTTCAATAAAAATATATAAATCTTTAAAAAAAGAACACAGAGAAAACTTGATTTGCTAATACCTCTTAGCATATGCACAAAATGCTATCCAGATTATTCTAGAACTAATTAACCAACTGCTGAGTAACACAAGCCTTCTGCTCTTGACTCTGCCAACTTAACACTCAAACATTCAGTCAAAGGGAAGGAAAACAGTAACATTCAAACAGGTTAACCATGCTTGGATTGTAGCAACACACCTAAATATATAGGCAGGAAAGAGAAAACTCCAAAATTAAATAAAATTTGAAGTTGAATAGGCAATTAACTGTTTAAAAATAAAAAGTATTAGGAAAATTTACTGCTATTAAAATCATCTCTTTGTGCTTATCTGAGAAAAATTATCATGTTTCTCATGGTAGTGGATTTAAAATTAAAATGTGAAATACTGTGAGGACAGCATGATGGTGCGGCTAGCTAATCCTCTGCCCTGTAGCCAACATCCCACATGGGCGCTGGTTCATGTCCTGGCTGCTTCACTTCTGGCCCACTTCCCTGCTTACACCCTGCGAAAGCAGTGGAGGACGGCCCAAGTGCTTGGGCCCCTGCATTCATGAGACCCAAGAAGCCTCCTGGCTCCCAGCTTTGCATCAGCTGAGCGCTCACTTGAACTGCCTTATCGGGAGTGAACCAGCAATGGCACCGTCATTGTTTCTCCTCCTCTCTCTGTAAAATCTGCTTTCCCAATACAAATAAATACATCTTAAAGAAACTGAAATAGTCTATCTTGCTACTTATTTCCAATGGCTCAGGTAGTAGGCTAGCCTTTAACATTCAGCATCTGTGCTCAGATCCAATACCATTTGGGAACCATGTAGACCTGGTTCAGTGAACAGATGCTAGATGGATGTTCTGTTGAACATGTTTTTATGATATTGAGAGAAAAGCTATGTTTCCCAATCTTCTCTTATTCTTGCTATTAGGACATCAGTTCATTTACAGTCTAAAAAAATGATTTGAAGCGTATGACAATTAAAGTGAACCAGTTCAGAGCACGAAAGAAAAGTAGATTAAAACAACAACTATCTAACATAGAGGACATTTTATACTATCAATTTTCAATCTGGAAAAGCAACAAATCAAAGACATTAACTACTGCCTAGGAAATACTTTAGTAGGAGTCTACAGATGTATTTCTTTACAGAGTGTTTGGCACACTGTATAAAGGGCATGAGTAGGTGGTTAAAGTACATGGTATGCTGCAATTCATATTTTCCTCTTCCAAATTATTTTATGTAGCACTAAAAAAAGAGAGAGAGAGATGACACTGGGTGGGAGGAAGGCTGTTATTTCTGGCTTTTTTGTTGACACTGATCAAGCGCTCTGCACTTGCTGAAGTATTCACAGTAAACTGGTGTCTTCACCTTTCCTGCAACTCATATACTCAAGCATGTGCAGCTGCAATTTTTGCAATATTTTTGATGTTACTAAGAAACCCAGTGCAGGTAAAGCCGAGGAGCACTCTTTAAAGTCAGTCTGATACATTAAAAACAAAGCATATTAAGAAAGAATTAATGTTAAATGTTAGCAGATAGCAAGAGTCCAACCATGTAAGTATACAGATTAGTCTTCACTTTTGAAAATAAAGCTGAGTTCAAGATAAGTACAGTAATGTTACTTCAATTAACATCTACTACAAAAATGAATCCATTGGTTCTTAGTCTAACCTAAAATATATCTTTGTTACGATGTGTTAAAATTAAACATGGAAATGTTTTTTCCTCAATTATTGTGCTATTGTACTTTTATTGCTAATGGAAACTTAAAAAGTATAGGGATTTAAGTGTTAAATGCTCATTAATTTTTAACCAAAAGAAAGCTTACATAACAGCCCAACCCCAATTATATGTGTTTAGTCTTATTCAGATGGTTGCTAGTAATTTTATATTTCCACAAGATTTTATAGACCTTTCCACAGCCACTCCATCACTAGATAAGTTACGGCTAGTTTCCAACTGTTCTATGATGTTGGAAGGCTTTGGTGCCTCTGGTTGCTCCAATTTGATGCAATCATTGCTAAGTCCAGAATTACCAAACTGAGACTGAGAACTGGGATGACAGCCAACTCCCAGAAGGGAAAAAAAAATTCTCAAACTAGTAAGAATCATAGCAGGAAAATCATCTTAGATCCGTAAAACTGAAAGTCTCGTATTTTATCTGATGGAAGAACTCCCTGGGTATAGCTAAATTGCACATCTATCTATCCTATGTTTAAAGGAGTTTTGGATATATAAGCTTTGTAATTCTGCCTAGTGATTAAATAGTAAAATTCCTTTAGGGCTTTTCCCAAGTCTAATATCCTACTGTAGAAATTTAATTGAAGTCCAAGTAATTACAATGTGGAGAGCTGAACAATATAGAAAAATGGGAATTCCTTCAGTTTACTAATGAAACCAGAGGCCTTCTATTCACTGGCTGACTCAGAATAAAGAGCCCACTTTATCATTTGCTCCTATAAATAATAAATATTAATTCTAGCAATACATTCTCTAGAATAGAAACATGATACTGGCCATGATTTTTCTTGGAGAAAACATTCACATAAGAGGTAAAAAAATAATAATAGTATTAATGCATGTCATGTTTTGCAGGACTAGTTCTAAACATAAAAAGAATGTCACAGATATACCACTGAATTATAATTTATTCAAATGAAGGTTTCCCTTTTCCTTAATTTCTGTACATGATAGGAAAAGGAAATACAAAACATTTCCCTTTTGGTTATTGCTTCTTAACATTATGCATTGTGATCAAATGGACACTTTTTTTAAAAAAGAATTGTTTATACTTTGACAGTCTGATATTAAATTTTCAACTTTTACCTCTACCTGCCACGCCACAGTACACTTAACTAGTAGAATGTGAAGCCTGTAACTGTTACTGAAGGACTATACTGCTATAATATGGGGGAAACGGTGGGATGAGAAGATACAGAGGGAGGAAGATAAGGGGGAGGGGAGAATCGCTGTACCTATAAAACTGCATCATGGGGGCCTGGCGGCGTGGCCTAGCAGCTAAAGTCCTCGCCTTGAACACACCGGGATCCCATATGGGCGCCGGTTCTAATCCCGGCAGCTCCACTTCCCATCCAGCTCCCTGCTTGTGGCCTGGGAAAGCAGTTGAGGACGGCCCAATGCTTTAGGACCCTGCACCCACGTGGGAGACCCGGAAGAGGTTCCTGGTTCCCGGCTTCGGATCGGCACAGCACCGGCCGTTGCAGCTCACTTGGGGAGTGAAACATCCGATGGAAGATCTTCCTCTCTGTCTCTCCTCCTCTCTGTAGATCCGACTTTGTAATAAAAATAAATAAATCTTAAAAAAAAAAAAACTGCATCATGGAAAACAACAATAGAAAAATAAAAATTCAAAAAAGACTTATCTGAAAGAGTTACAGAGAGGGAAAGACAGAGAGAGCTTTCATCCACTGATATACTCCCCAAATGGCTGGACCACGCCAAAACCAGGTGCCAGGAGCTTCATCTGGGTCTCCCACATGAGTGCCAGGGAACAAAACACTTGGACCATCTTCCAGTGTTTTTCTGGGTATATTAGCAGGGAGCTGGATTGGAAGAGGAGCAGCCAGGACCCAAACTGGCACCTATATGGAATGCCATCATCACAGGCAGTGGCTTAATCCACTACACCAAAACACTGGCCCAAAAAGGGATTTTTACTTGGATTATACAAATTCACCATAAGGCAAGGATAAGCAGTTTCACATATGCAGTTCCAAACTGCAGCTCTAAGAGTTAGGTGAATAACCTTCCCTGTTTTCTACAGCCTTATCCTTACCTCGGATCTTTTACTCGAGTCCCTGAATCTGCCAAGGCCCAGGGGAGAACTGGATGCATACAATCCATGTATCACAGTATTGGCCGTATGATCAAAAAGTAAAGGCATAACGTGAAATTGCTGACAACTGCTTTGAAATTTACTAATACCACTACAGAAACTGTCACTCTTGCAGGTTTATTTCCATTTCCTTAACTGGAAACAGAAAATGTATACATAGTAATGTGCACATAGGTTCACCTAATAATTTACAAATGAAATGGTGAAAAAACATCAACGCTTGCATATTTCTGTCAACAACAGTAAGAGTTATCTTACCTTCAAAAGTTCAAAGTAATGAAGACAGTGGTAAACAGGGGCTAGAAGCAGCCTGGGTAAAACATATTGAACAGCTTCTTTGAAACCTTCGCCTATTGACTAGAAAAGAAAGTAATTTAATTTTTTTAAAAGTTTACTTTTCAGGCATTGTACATTTTGATTCTAAAATTACTATACCTGCAAGTAAAGTGCTGCCCCAGGCTTTGATAATTGACTAAGGAAATGGTCGTGAAAACCGGGTCGTAAAATATCTCGGGCATACGACTCATAAGGATCAAATGCCAGTTCCTTAGAAAAAAAAAAGAAAGCAGAAGATTAATAACCACTTCCCAAGATAAAATGTAAATAACAGAAAGATTAAATTATTATTACTTCTATGCCAGCTGAGTTACACATTTCTTTAATAAGCCTCTAAACAAAAATTGCATGGCTATTAACTGAAATTTAATACAATCAATCTAGTTATTATTGAGTAAGAGCAAATCACTTCATTTTGACAAGTGGTCCTTTTTCTTAGTTTTAATTATTTTTATTTTTGATGTTGAGTGATCCATCAGACATCTGTTCATCACAGGATTCTACTAGGGTATTATGAATAGGCACAGCTAAAAGAACACAGAATTATACTTCTAGAAACAAATGAAATTTCTCTTGAACAATAAAGAATATGGATATCTATAAGCAGGTGAAGCGTATATTTTTAAACTACTGATATCAGATATTTGTTCTTGACAGCAGACTTTCAATCTCGCATTATGTAAAACAGATCTATTTATATCATTTAAAATTTGTTAATCTTCACAAAAACAATTATACTGCCAAAATATCTATCATCAGTATTAATGTCGTCAGTTATTAGTAAGTTCTACCAGCTGAGGCTGAGAGATATCAGTGCTTCCTGAGGAAGAGCAGAGTAGATCTCTGGATTTCTGCAGAAGGCACAGGGCCTCCCTCCTGCGCCACAGTTCAGGTATAGAACTATTTTGAAAATAGCTGACTAGATTCTAACAAGTGCTCATGAACATAAAGGAAACGTTAGAAAGAGGCCATCTAACGGAGGGGCATTGAAGGAGAAAGTAGGATAAAGTTCAGAGCCAATGATGTGTATGTGTTAACTACTATTAATGTTACACTTAGATGCTTTTTGAGGAAAGATTTAATAGAAACAACAGCAGAGAAAAAAATCTGAGACAGAAATTCTGATATGAAATGCAATGTGGCAAATTCAAATAAGTTTGAAATAGTCCTAGACCCCTTCAGTAGAATTCTAATTTATCTTCCCATGTATACTCCTTCAAACTGCCTTCTGAACTAATATTTCTGTAATTTAAACACCAGAAAGTACAATTTTTACAGAAGTGGAGAGTAGGATTTCAACAACAAGGAATAGATATGAATAGGGTGGACGGGTGGATGCTTTTATCTTGGATCTGAAATTACAGTTGCCAAGTTTTAAAGAAGTGACCAAGTTTGCCTCTCTCTCTCAGTAAGCCCCAGTTTATTCCAGGACTATACTGATGTGGATAAAAGAAAGGCTGCACACCATGTTGTGGTTGAAGTCACAGAGACCAAGGTTTTAATTCTGATTTCACTACTTATTAACTGTGTGGTCTTCAACAAACCGCTCACCCCAAACATATTCCCTCATAGGAAAATGTGGGTATTTCCTACTTTACAAAGTTGTTTCAGAAATTCAGTGAGATAGCATAATACTTATTCCAGTGTGATTTTATGATCAGGTTCAAGGATAAAATGTAACACACTATCACAGAAAGACATAATTTAACCACTGACACATACAATTGAACGAAAAGTACAGGGAACAACTTAATCTATCCTGCTCATACCCACCTTCTAGCTCAAAAAGACCAGTGGTTTATACTACTTGCCTTAGTTTGAAAAAAAGAACTGAAACAACATGAACAGTCCTCCTGGGGTCCTTTTCACAAGCCTCTCCTGCTAATCCCCAGCAGTCACTGTCTTGAATTGGAGCTTAATCATTCCACCTGTCTGTACCTCATGATTACATAAGAATCAAGAAACAAAGCAATGTTTTGCATGCTTTCTAATCATGTAAAGGTCAGAATGAGTTTAATCTTCTGTAAGCTGTTTTTAATAATAAAAGCTACTTTCAAGATTTACCAGTTTGTTTCAGTTTGTTTTAAAACTTCATGTAATATTCGACTGTATTAATACATCACATTCCTTTATTCCAGTCTCTATTGATGAGCAAGCTGTCTCCTACTTTTCACAGTGTAAACAATCCTGTCTGTGGTACTCGGTGTATCTCTTTTTGTGTGCTTATTAACTACAAGAGGAAGGTGCCGAAGTGGTTTTATTAATATACTAACCAGCAGTGAATTTTTCTTTCTTTTTTTTTTTTTAAGATTTATTATTATTATTGGAAAGCCGGATATACACAGAGGAGGAGAGACAGAGAGGAAGATCTTCCATCCGATGTTTCACTCCCCAAGTGAGCCGCAAAGGGCCAGTGCGCGCCGATCCGATGCCGGGAACCTGGAACCTCTTCCGGGTCTCCCACGCGGGTGCAGGGTCCCAATGCTTTCCCAGGCCACAAGCAGGGAGCTGGATGGGAAGTGGAGCTACCGGGATTAGAACCAGTGCCCATATGGTATCCCGGGGCTTTCAAGGCGAGGACTTTAGCCGCTAGGCCATGCCGCCGGGCCCTACAGTGAATTTTTCTAAGTGGTCTCTTCATTGCCCACAGTTTTAGAAAAATTAGGCTTCATAAATTTATGAGATTATTTTTATTAATGCTATTTTTATTTGCATCTTCCTAATTATTGTAAGATTGAGTCTGCTCATTTGGGGCCCGGCGCGGTAGCCTCGTGACTAAAGTCCTCGCCTTGACCGCGCAGGGATCCCTTACGGGTGCTGGTTTGTGTCCTGGCTGCTCCACTTTCCATCCAGCTCCCTCCCTCCCCTCCTGTGGCCTGGAGAAGCAGTAGAACATAGTCCAAAGCCTTGGGATCCTGCACTAGTATGGGAGACCCAGAAGAAAAAAGAAAATCTGCTGATTGTTGGTCATCTGTACCTATCATCTGAGAATTAGACATTATTAGTCTTTTTTTTTTAAAGATTTATTTTATTTTTATTACAAAGTCAGATATATACTGAGAGGAGGAGAGACAGAGAGGAAGTGGAGCTGCCGGGATTAGAACCAGCAGCCACATGGGATCAAGGCGAGGACCTTAGCCACTAGGCCACTCTGCTGAGCCCTACATTATTAGTCTTTGAGAGTCTCTGTTAGCTTTCCTTTATTCTCTATTTTTATTCACTTGTGAGAAAGAGATCTGCTATCTCCTACACCTCATTACTCCAATTCTGGGCCACAGCCAAGAGCCAGGAACTCAGGGTTTCCCTGAAAGGTGTGGCAGGGTGTAAGCATGGAAGAATCACCACTGCCTCCAGGGTACACATTAGCAGAAATCGGAACAGGAAGTAGAGAAGGGACTTGAGCCCACACATTTCACAATAGGCTAGTGGCATCCTAAACAGTTATTAACTGCTGTGCCAAACATAAGAATTACTTAAAAAAAAAAAGGTTATGCATTTATTTTTATCTGAATGGCAAAGAGAGAGACAAACAGATGCACAAAGATCTGCCACCAGCTGGTTCATTCCCCAACTGTCTGCAATGCCTGGGGATGGGCCAGGAGCTAGGACCACGCGCGGCAGGGACACACAACCTGGTTGGGTCAGCACATGCTGCCCTTAAATGCACATTAATAGTAAGCTGAAATCAGAATCTGAGAAGGGACATGAACTCAAGCACTTTGACACGGGCTGCAGGTGTCAGAGCTGCTGCTCCAAACACTGACAGCAGCGCTTCTCTGCAGAGGCAGCAGCAGCAGCTTTGGAGGCAGGCGTCTGGCTCAGCCTCTAGGACGTCATTTTGGTGCCCCATATTAAAATTCTTGGGTTTAGTGTCAGCTCAGCTTCATATTCCAGCTTCCTGCTAATATAATTCTGGGAGTCAGGAGATGATGCCTCAAGTACATAGGTCCCTGCCACCAATGTAGGAGATCTGGCTGCAGTTCCTGGCTGCTGGCTTCAACTTCGTCCAGCCAGCCCTGGCTGTTGTGGGTATTTGCAGAATGAATCAGCAAGTGGAAAACTTCTATTTCTTTTTTGTCTATCTCTCTGCCTTTAACTTAAAAAAAAAAAAAAAAGCAGCAGCAATGAAAGTTTTTAAAAATAAATTCCTTTTTCTTAAAAAAATTGTTTGATATATAATAACTCACATCATACTTTTCACCCATTTAAAGAGAGATTTGCAACTACCTTCACAATCAGTTTTAGAACATTTTCACCGGGACAGGCTACAGGGGACACCCACATCCCAGACAGGAGTGCCTGGTTCAAGACTCAGCTCTTCTGTGTCTGATCTAGCTCCCTGCTAAAGTACCCAGGGGCTCAAGTACTGGGGTCTCTGCTACTCACAGAAGAGACCTAGATGAAGCGACAACACTTCCATCAGCAACAAAGGAGGGTTCCAAATTCCGCACATCCTCATCACACTACAGCCACCTTAGGAGGCAGGACGTGATAGCTCACACCGGTTTTGATTTTATTTCCCTAATGGGTAAAGATACTGAGCATCTTGTGGTATGCACTTCGGCCATTCTGTGTCTCTTCTGTGGAGACATGTTTATTCAGATCTCTTGCCTATGTGTTAACTGTATTGTTTAACTTTTTATAAGAGTTTTTTTTTTTAATTAGGGACAGATCGGTGGCATAGTGCATAAAGCCACCACCTGAAGTGCTGGCATCCTATATGGACATCAGTTTAAGTTTCCACTGCTCCACTTTCAGTTCAGTTTCTTTCTAACATGCTTGGAAAAGCAACAGAAGAAGGCCTAAGTACTTGGGCTCCTGCACCTACATGGGAGACTCAGAAAAAGCTTTTGGCTCCCGGCTTCAGAATGGCTCAGCTCTAGCAATTGCAGCCAAATGAAGAACAAACCAGTGCATGAAGAGCTTGTTTTCTCTCAAATAAATTCTTATTTTAAAATAAAATTCTTAATATATGCTGAATCCTATACCCTTATCCGATATGATGTACAATTAGTTTTTTCTTTTTGTAGGCTATCTTCTCATTTCATTTCAAAGGTATCCTTTGAGGTACAGAACTTTTACTGCTAAAGAACAACTTTTTATTGTGTTATAGCTGAGAACTGACAAATCCAAGGCCATCAAGATTTGTTTTCTTCCAAAATTATAACTTTAATGTTTATAAGTTTTTGCTCCATTTTCAGCTAAATTTTGCACCTGACAGGAGTGAAGGGCCCAACTTCACTCTTGTACCTACCTTCCAGCTATATGGTGTCTGCTTTTGGACAGAACTTGTAAACCTTTGTGGTTTGCACTACGTGTTCTTTAAGAAACCTTTCTTGGGCCCAGTACGGTGGCCTAGCGGCTAACTTCTCGCCTTGCATGCACCAGGATCCCATACAGGTGCAGGTTCTAATCCCAGCAGCCCTGCTTCCCATCCAGCTCCCTGCCTGTGAATTGGGGGAGCAGTCAAGGATGGCCCAAAGCCTTGGGACCCTGCACCCGCATGGGAAACCCGGAAGTGGATCCTGGCTCCTGGCTTCAGAATGGCTCAGCTCCAGCCGTTGTGATCACTTGGGGAGTGAATCATTGGATGTAAGATCTTCCTCTCTGCGGCGTGGCCTAGCGGCTAAAGTCCTCGCCTTGAACGTGCTGGAATCCCATATGGGTGCCGGTTCTAATCCCGGCAGCTTCACTTCCCATCCAGCTCCCTGCTTGTGGCCTGGGAAAGCAGGCGAGGACGTCCCAACGCCTTGGGACTCTGCACTCACATGTGAGAACTGAAGAGGTTCCTGGATTCTGGATTCGGATAGACATAGCATGAGCTGTTGCACTCACAATCATCAGATGAAAGATCTTTCTGTCTCTCCTCCTCTCTGTATATCTGACTAAGCAAAAAAAATAAATAAGTCTTAAAAAAAAAACTCTTCCTACCTCTGTCATAAATATATTTTGAGTGTTTCTGGACTTCCTATAGAGAGATCATATAGTTTATACTTTGAGTCTTCTTACTTTGCTCAATACAATCCTGCTGTTATGAACAGTTTATTCTTTTTTAATTGCCACACAGTATTTCATTGCATGTCTATATCACAGACTATCCTTATGAGTAAACATGCTACATTCTTACCCATGCGTTTTGGTAAATACAGGTGCTTATCTTTGTCTGGTATATACCCAAGAGTTAAAATGTTGAATCATGGAGTACATGATACACTTAGGTTTAGTTAGCAGACATGTCAGTTTCCCAAAGTGGCTGTGCTAATTCACTCCTCAGTCCCACCTCTAGCAATGTAGGGTTCCAATTGCTCCATGAGTATAAATTGCATTTTCTTAAAATATAAAGTTGTTGGCACCTTTTCCTCTTTCCTGTCCTAGTCTATTGCTTAATTTTTTAAACATGGGCTTTTACTTGGTGAAGTGTAGCTTTTTGTGTGTTCTGGAGATGAGTTCTTCATTGGCTTGCCATTTTACTCTCGGTCTTTTGAGGAACAGATGTTCTTAAATTCATCGCCTTTTCTTTTGTACCTTCTTTAAGAAATCCTTACTCCACGATACAAGGATCTCTTTTGTTCTACAAACTTTATTGTTTTCAATAACTTAAATTACTCAAATATTATACTCTTGAAAATAATGTATATTTTAAAATATTTATTTAATATTTTAAAGATATTGTTCAAATGACTGCTAGCCTGTTCTGTTAAAAGAGTAGCTTACTGGAATTTGGAACACAGCTCCTTTGTAGGTAACTCTCTCTTCTCTCCTGGTCTTTAAGACTTTTTTTTACTCCATGGTATCCCGTAGATTTTGGATATGAGTTTCTTTTTACCTGGGATTTAGTCTTTTGATGTGGGAGCTGATGTCTTTATACCTGGGAAATTAAATATTGCTTCTCTGTTGCTCTCTTGGAAGCCTCTTGGTATAGTCTTTATTACTCTGAACAGATCTTTTGTATTTCTTGGTTTAGCTTTTATGTATCAAGTAAATTCCTTGATTTCATCTTCACACTTACTAATATTACCTTTAAACCAGATCCAGCAAATGATATAGTACATGGTGAGTTTTTATTTCAGTGTTTGTATATTTCACGTCCAACATGTTTTTTTTAATTCTAGCTCTTCTCACTCCTCCCCCTTACATTTTTTACAACGTATTCTTTATGAATGAATATTTCTTCAATGAGCTCTGTTGAGTACCCAAATTTCCTTTAAATTCTATGCCTGTTGTATGCATGTTCTAACTGCTGACTTGGTAAACAATACCTTAAATATTATCTGTCTTGTATTTTAGATTTGTAATACAAGCTTCTTAGTGGGAAGTTTTAATTTTTGGTTTCTCATCACTTTACAACAGAATCTGTTCTTAAAATAATCGAACTTTGTGCTCGTATTGGCTCATGGGAATCTGACAAACTACTGTCATGAGGTAGTGTTTTTGTCTCCCCACATCAAGTTCACAGTTTTCTGTAAGACCTTACTCTAGGCACAAGGCTGGCAGACTGTACCAGCATCCTACATTAAGTAAATCTTAGATTTGAAGTAAAAAACCTTATTCTGGCTTTCATGGAATACCAAATTATCTTTAAAAACTAAATACCCAGATTCCAGTACTCACTATCTGAAATGTCTACTTCATTTATGATCTTATTTCTGAGTCTAGTAATGTATATTTCACTTTGTTCTTCTTACATTTTTTATACAGAGAACAAGAGTAGACTGCCCGGGGAAGCCTGAACCTAACCCTTCTATTTTATGTGAAGGTCTTAATTTTTCAGTGTGTACGAGCTCCACAATGTGTTATTATAAAAGGTAGACTTGAAGGCAGAGTAAGAACCTGAGTGAGCCTCAGAATAACTCTTAATACCAGTGTATTATGATGAACTCACACATTTGAAATATCCAAGGTGCTTTTCTAACCCATGGTATCTGAACCATTTAAATCCTACACCAGGTTTTCCCCTTCACTTCAATCTTCCCATTCTAAATAATAATGCAGTTATCATAGATTGAGTAGTGAACTGAGTGACATAGTTAGCTAAATACTTCAAACAGGTAATTTAATTCTCCCCAAAATTCTGAGTCCTGTTATTATTCTCATTTTACAAATAAAGATACAGAGATACAAGAGAAGTGAAATAACTTGCTTATAAATGCACAGCTGGTACGTTGCAAAGCTGAGACTGCGACACGAACTGTCTGACCCGAGTTCTGCACCATCTTCAGGGACAGATCAGCTGCTAACTTTCCCTAAAGCTTTGCTACACCAGACTTGACAGTAAGCATAGCCGTAATGCCTTCCTTCTGTGGAATGTGCTTTCCTACAATTAGTGAACTGCTTTTTAATGTCTGATAACAGAAATGTTAAGACTGACCCTATGAGGAAGGGAAAATAACAGATATTCAACAGTTAATATTTATAACTTTAGCTGACAATGAAAGTGCAGTCTTAATTTTAATGCAGATGCATACTTTTTATGTGGATTTTACTGGTGTATAATTGAAGTACTTACCTCTGCTAAGTCTTCAAAGCAGCTTCCTACCAGTGGATGGGGACTGCCTTCATCAGTCATTTCTACAGTGTCTTCTATGTGGCCCAGTAACTTCACACTAAGTTCATGTATATCCACTATACGACTAAAGATATTTTCTACATCCTATTGGGGAGGGATGGGAAAATACATTAATTCAGTTAGGCTATAGAGTAACAATAATTTTGATTTCTTTTTTTTAATAATCACAAAATTCAACACAGCAGACAGGAATTTCAATGACTTATAAGACCCCTGAATCTTTTGCTTATAACCATTAATACTGTTATCTGTCAAATTAAAGTTAAAATCAAGATCGTTTAGAGGAATTTAATTCATTTAAAAATAAAACCTATTACATATTAGCATAAATGGCATTTTAATGCAAAGTAGTTATATTTTCCTAAAACAGCAGAAAAGAAAGATTTAGTAGAAGAAAGGCATTTATTTTTCTTTCTTTAAGTCTGCCAGGGCCATTGCTTTTACATTTCTGCAAATGTCTTTCATGTAATTTAATAAAAAATCGCAGGACTGGCATACTTATTTCTGGTTTCAGTCTGCTGTTATCAACTGTCTTGGCTGGATATATGAAGAAGATACAGCCTTCAGCAGATACGCAGACAGGTAAGGGGGAATACTTTAATAGACTATTCAAATACTTGCAGATATTCTTTTCTTTGTGTAATTCTTCTATTGCTATAATTCACACATCATAAAATCCACCCTTGTAAAATGTCTACTATTCAATTTTTTTCTTTAGAATACTTATAGTGTTATAGCATCACAATCAAATTCTAAAACACTTCATTACCCCAAAAGATACCCTGCATCTACTAGTGTCATTCCTCATTGTATCTCAGCCAAGTCCTATTCTAACTTCAACCTACATGAATTTGCCTATTCTGGATATATCATTCATATATATATATAGATAGACAGAGAGAGAGAGAAAGAGAGAGAGAGAGAGAGAGAGAATAATCCTTTATGAAACTACATCAAGAATTTCCACCATTAGATTCTTACAGGTGAATAGTAATATTGACTCTGAAAGCATACTGATTTCATATTGCTACATTAAAATCAACTGGTCACTAGTTGATGTGATTATTTTTATCAGTGACTATATTTTCTCTAACCAATTTTGAGACATAGTTCACATATAATTTTAAATGTAATTTTTGGAAAGCCTTTATGTCATTATTTACATCTGTGGTTTTCATCATAGTCAGAATACAGAATGTTTTTATCACCTTAAGAAGTTTCCTTCTGACCCTTTCCCTAGCTGTCCTCGAGACCCTTGCGCCAGGAACCCAGTGCTTTGCTTTCTCTCACTACAGAATGCTCAACAACAGGATCCCATCTGGTGCCTAGCTTCTTGGTTCATGTGTTTTAGGATGAACCCATGTTGTTGCATGTCTAGCTACTTCTCTCCTTTGTGCCGCTCAGCAGTACTCCATTGTGGGAGCAGATCACAATTTACACAGTTATTCCTCTTTGATGGATACCTGAAGGTTTGCAGCTGCTGGTGGTTACCAATAAAGCTGCTATCAACATGCAGGAACACGTTTTATACAGACACATTTTCATTTCTCCTGGGGAAAAAATCCTAAAATAGCTGCTGGGCAGTATGTTAGCTTATGCGTATTGCTACAAGAAATTTTCAGACTGTTTTGTAAAATGTTTATCCTAGATACATCTCACAAATGGGAATTATACGTTCTCACAAGCAGTTGTTTCTCATCCTTTTCAACACTGGACACTGTCAGTTTAAAAATTTTTAGCCTTCGAATGAGTGTACAATACTATCTCATTGTGGTTTTAATGTGCATGTCTGTGACGATTACTGATTTTGAGCCTCTTTTGATGTGGTTTGGCTACATTTCTTGATTTCTGTTAGCTAAGAAATTTTGCTTCTTCTTTACTCCTGCTTCTTAAATGACTTCATTGAAATATAATTTATATACCACACAATTCATTTAAGTGACTAAAATCATGATTTTTAGCAATTTAGATTTGTGCAGCCATCTTCATATCTACTCCTTATTTTATTCACACATCACCATAATCTGAGCCCTTCCAAGATTCTGGGGTGATTACTGTTTCTCCTTCAGCCACCTATCACCCTGTGGCTATTTTCAGAAATCATCAGTGCCTAGCCCTTTCAGACAACCTCACCTGCATTCAGGGAGCTTGGTTAGTTTGATTAATACTATAAGATGGGTAATTCCCCTGGATTTCAATATTACTGTCCATTTCTGTGCTTCCAATAATACTCCTCTCATACTTCTACTATGGTAATGATGCCATTGCATTACAATTTAATCTTAAGTTTACAACAGTCTTGGCTACACTTGGGGGAAATAACTTTTTCTTTCTCATCTTCAAATCCCAATTGCTATGTCTGGTACCCACGGACACAGAAGAAGTGTTGGCTGAATGACTTAAACCAGTCAAACTAAACAAAAATATCTTCTACCTAAGTATAAGTGCTTATTCTTCAGAGCACATGAAAGACTTTAAATTCATTTTCACTTACAAGTCTACTTTAGACTTTTTTCTTTTAACTTCCGATTAAATGTCTTCAAAGTTATAGCACTTCGTGATCCTGAGTTGTCTTACAAACTTGTAAAAGTGGCAAAATAATAAACTGCATAAATTTGAAATAGTTTCACTAGCATAACACATACATACACACACACACATATATATATATACACACACATGTGTTAGAGTGTGTATATATCTACAATACTTACATTTGCTGAAAACAACTTTGAATTGGAGACAAAGGGCTCTCTAAAAACTTTTATAATTAGATTCAGTTCCCTTATATATTGTCGAATTTCTGCCATAAATGCTTTTACCAAATCATAGTAAGTTTGTTCTCCTGAGGTGGAAGGCTCTTCATCAGTCAAAGATAGTATGTTTATATCTTCTACATCTTGATGAAACATATCCATCAATACCTATATAGTCAGATAAAAAAGCGTAACAAAATATAAATCCACAAATTTGAAATAAATTTCCTAAGAGTCTTTTTGAATGTGTGTGTATGTGTTTTAAGATTCATTTTGAAGCAGAGAGAGATGTCTCTCTGCTGTTTACTCCTCAGATGGCTGCAGTGGAAAGGTGTGGACTAAGGCAAGTAGGGAACTAGGAGCTTCACCTCGGTCTCCTACATGAACGGCAGGGCCAGACACTCGGCCTTCCTCTGCTCCTTTTCCAGGCCATTTGCAGGGAGCTAGACCAGAGGTGGCGCAGCCAGGACACAAACCTGTCCATATATGATGCGAGTATTCTCACAGGTGGCAGCTTTACCAAGAATACCACACCGTGGTCCCCTAATTTGTTTCCTAAATAATGAAAAGCAGAAATATAACTGTATCTTCTGGGATGTGCTCAGCCCCCACCCCAAGGCTTCTCCACTTCTGGTGGCACATGCTCCTCCTCCAAGTCCTGTGCTAACACTGCAACCTACCTGCCTAACCATCTGTCCCTCTCGCTACTTCATTATTTATGATTTGTTCCCAAATCTTACCCTGGATTTCTCTGATTTGGTTTGCTCAGCTCCACATGCTTACTAACATCATATTAACCCAGGGCCTCACTATGTCATGTCTGAATTGTCATGTCATTGCTGATTTCTATATCTGTTGAGAGCATATCAAAATAATCTATTTCCCCAAAGTATACTATTGCTACTATTCTCATCAAAACTCATCTTTTTCCTTCTTACAAATTTCTAGAGCATCAGCATTCCTGTAACAATAAAAAAATAATTTATCTTGTGTCACACTCTGCTTGTTTTACCAATGTAAATACTGCTTTATCAGCTCTGGAGTCTTGTTTTATAATTCTATCTTCGACCTGTGTGAACACATAGTAGGTATTCAAAAATATTTTATCCGACTCATTAAATGTATCAACTGTAGGGATGAGTATTTGGCACAGGGGTTAAGGCTTCACTTGGATTGTCCACATCCCACATTAAAGTGCTTTTCCAAATTCTGATTCTACTCCTCAATCCATCTTTCTGCTAATAAAAACCCTGGGTATCTTATATTCTTACTTCAGGAAATGATTTTCCATTTTTGGTATTTCTTCAATATATAAGCAAAGCTTTCTGCCTTAAGAATTTGGGTCCCTGCCATCTAAGTGAGAAACCCAGACTGACAGCCTTTTGGCTTAAGCCTGTCCCAACCCTGACTGTTACAAGCAATTCAAAAATGATCTAGTATCGATCTGTCAGCCTTTCAAACAAATAATGATTATATATATCTTCAGAATGGTCAAATATCTTGTTTACTTTTAAATAACAGTATAAAACAAACATTTACTCATTTAAAAAATCAAAATATTTGAAATTCTTCAAGTCAGGTGTTACATTTATTCTCTATTAATATATTCTGAAACAACACATAAACATTAAGTAGGTTCAGATATCAGAAAGACTATTTCAAGAAGTATAGTGAGAAAAATATAAGAAGTTTATCCCAAAATATCCTTTTTTTCTGCTGATTATCATAAATGAAATACTGAAGTAATAACTAAAAAAACTGGACTCAGATCTCTGGTTTTTAAGTTTAAGATTTGAAATTTCTCAGAAAATTCTACAAGTTCTTCCTGAACTTGCACATCTCTTTGGTAAAATGTAAGTAAGGCGAGCCTTAGAAAAGTCACAAGGCCCAAATGAAATAAGTCGTACACTTTCTACAGACTAAACTTTCAATAAATGTTCTTAATATTGTTTTAACTGTACAACTAACATCTAAAGCAAGCTAAGTATAAAAGTAAAACTTTTGTCTAATATTTTTTTCTTCTAAAGATGTATTTATTTGAAAGGCAAAGTTACAGAGAAAGGGGGAGACAGAGAACGAGGAGAGAGAAAGGAACAAGGAAAGAGAGATGGGGAGGGGGAGAGAGTTTTCCCATCTGTTGGTTCACTGCCCCAATGGGGACAACAGCCAGGGCTGAGCTAAGCCGAAGCCAGGAGCCAGGAGCCTCTTCCATGTCTCCCACATGGGAGGCAGCAGCCTAAACACTTGGGTTATCTTCAAGGAAAGGGGAGCAGCAGGGATACCAAACTGCATCCACACTGAACGCCTGTGTCGTAGGCGACAACTTTGCCTGTTACACCACAACACCACCTCCCTGTGTTTTCCTTCCTTCCTTCCTTCATTTTTCTTTTATTAAAAAATATTTTATTCATTTTTATGGGAAAGTCAGATTTACAGAGAGAAAGATCTTCCCTATGCTAGTTCAAGTGGCCACAATGGCTGGACCTAGGCTGATCTAAAGCCAGGGGCCAGGAGCAGGTGCAGGGTCCCAAGGCTTTAAGCTGTCCTCCATTGCTTTCCCAGGCCACAGGCAGGAAGCTGAAAGGGAAGTGGAGCAGCTGGGATTAGAACTGACACCCATATGGGATCCTGGCACATGCAAGGTGAGGACTATAGCAACTAGGCCCCCATGCCAGGCCCCCCTAATATTTTCACTTTCAAAAATTGTTTTTGGGCCTGGCATAATGACTCAGTTAATAATTTGCCACCTTGCAAGTGCTGGGATCCCTTATGGGTGCCGGTTCATGTCCCAGCTGCCCCACTTCCCATCAAGTTCCCTGCTTATGGCCTGGAATGGTACTGGAGTCTGGTACAACTGCTTCGGACCCTATACCCACTTGTGAGATCCAGAAGCAGCTCCTGGCTCCTGGCTTTGGATTGGCTCAGCTCTGGCTGTTGTAGTCACTTGGGGAGTGACCCAGCAGATAGAAGATCTTTCTCTCCTCTCAGAAACCTGCCTTTCCAATAAAAATAAACAATTTTTTTAGAGCTGTTTTCATGTAAATCTATAACCTTATAAATCTTTCAATTCAAATAAAATTTTAGTAGGCCCATTATTGAGATTACTGTTGAGTCCACAGTAGGTTAAGCTGCTGCCTACAATGACCTCATTCCACATGAACACCCAAAGTCCAAGCTGTTTCATTTTTTAAAAGATCTATTTTATTTCTTTGAAAGGCAGAATTAGCGAGAAAATGATGTCTTCCATCCACTGGTTTACTCTCCCCAAATGGCTGCAATGGCTAGAGCTGGGCCAGTCCAAAGCCAAAAGTGAAGAGCTTCTTCTGGGTCTCCCACGTGGGTGCAGGGATCCAAGTACTTGGGCAATCCTCTGCTGTCTCTCCCAAGCACATCAGCAGAAAGCTGGATTCAAAGTGGAGCAGCTGGGACTCAAACCATTGCTCAGATGGGATGCTGGTGCTGCAGACAGTGGTTTTACCTGCGCCCATCTCCTACCCTCCCCTTCTCTGCCTCTACTCCACTTCTGTGCATGCGCCTAGGAAAGCAGCAAAAAATAATGCAAGTATTTTGGCCCCTACTACCCTTATTGGAGACCAGGATGGAATTCCAAGTTCCTGGCCTGGCCCCACTGCCGCCATGAGTAACGAATAGCTCCACACTGGGGAATGAACTAGTGGATGACAGACCTCGCTGTTTCTTCTCCTCTCTCTCCCCCTTGCTGTAACTTGCCTTTTAAATAAATCTCTTAAAAAAGACATTGTTACTGGGCCTGCTGTGTGTCCTAGCGGCTAAAGTCCTCGCCTTGAACGTCCCAGGGATCCCATATGGGCGCCGGTTCTAATCCCAGCAGCCCCACTTCCCATCCAGCTTCCTGCTTGTGGCCTGGGAAAGCAGTCGAGGACGGCCCATAGGACCCTGCACCGCGTGGGAGACCAGGAGGAAGTTCCTGGCTCCTGGCTTCAGATCGGTGCAGCACCAGACGTTGTGGTCACTTGGGGAGTGAATCATCAGATGGAAGATCTTCCTCTCTGTCTCTCCTCCTCTCTGTATATCTGACTTTGCAATAAAAATTAAACAAATCTATTAAAAAGACACTGTTATTATAATTAATCCTAGTACAGCAATATATAACAGAAAAATTGTATGATGTGTTTAAGCATATTTTAGTATTATACATCTAATAACCTAATTCTATAAACTACTATCTCAGATACTTCCTATTATTTACTGGAAATAACCCCCAACACATAATATCATATACAATTTTGTTCTGTCTGAATACTGTGCCTCAATTCAATCACCCATGAATTAAAACTAAAGAACAAAATTTATAAAAGCCAGTTCCTACCTTATCAGCACACATTGCCACTTTAATGTCTTGTTTTGTAATTTCATAATGCCGTATATTTCTTACGTAATTCCCCACCAGCTTTAAAATGTCTGCAGAAATATATTCTAATACTGCTACTATGTAAACAGAAACCTGGTGGTCAATTTTATAACCTAGGACCTCCTGTAAAATTAGAAGAAAAGAATGCTTCAAAATTATATATTTTAAACTTAACACACTGGACACAAAATACATGGACAATTTAGCTTTAATTTTAGTGAGTCCTGTGATATCCACTTAATCTTAAATCACTCATCTATGAAAAAGTCACGTGTTACTATTAAAACATAAGCTACAAAAGAGAAAGGCAAAGTTACCCCTGATCAATGAAATAACTTGAGACATATAGACTACTGAACATTTAATCCCTAACCTAGAAAGGGAAACTCATGTTTATGGTAGGGGAACAAAGCTCTTTGTTCCTGAATTCAGAATACCTGGAAGCAGCCACAACAAAGGCTTTTTTTCTTTTACATAGAAATAAGCTAACATATTATTTAAAATAAGCAATATCTATTAGCCTTATAGCTTTATCCTTTCCAAAGGCACACAGGCTCCCCCAAACCCTAAGTCGTACTTTTCAGATGTCACTGCTCTTTCTAGAACACCCTCATGCTGGGTTACCAAGGGCACGTCCAATGTCTTAGTAGGCTTCAAAGACACTGGCTTTTGTGGGGCTCACCAGTTTCTACAGGAAAATAAAAAATAAAGTTTCTAAACACAATCCAACTAAGAGGAAAGAATTTTAAGTAAGTTTATTACAAGTTGGGAACAGATTGTATTAATCTTTTAGGATATATTAAAACTATTAAATGCATCATGATAGAGATGTATTAATAAGTTGAAATAATATCCCTAATTACTTAAAAAAACCCAAATGTAGGATTAACACAACATGCACATATCAATCTGTTCGTCCTGTCAGAATTATAATTGCAATCTGGAATGGAATTGTATGGCCAATGAAAAGCTTGAAAAGAGAATTATAAAGAAGAATGCAACTACTAACAATTTAAGAACTTTCAAACACTTGAACATTTCCTCAGACAATTAAAATAATGGCAAATATATCTATCCAAATTACCAAATGCAAACCATAACCTCTAGAAGCCTTAAACATTACCCAAGGAGTCAGTCTCAAAATTTCTAAAAGATTCCGCAGAGCTGGATTTCCTCACACGGTTGTGGGGTCTCCTGGATCAGACCTACCAATTACTTGCTCACTTTCTGCCTCTGTTACCTTAAGTTACAAAGTGGGGAGAACAGTAATGACCAAAATCAACAGAGACAATGTAATAGGACTTCAGTATCCTGTCTGTATTATGGATTACAAAATTATTTCTACTGAAAATATTACTGAATTTCAATTACTGTCACATCTTCATTTTTTGTTATAAATCATTAGTTCACATTATTAAATAAATCAGAAATAGCCTCACTGGGGTTTCCAGCAGTGACTCTCTTAGTTCAGAAGAGATGGAATGAGCTAGATGACTGATTTAAATAAGTAACACTGGACCATGTGAGTGATCTTCAGGGATTTTTGTCCCAGTATTACAGATAAACCTATGGCAGTCTTGCAGAAGTCCTTACAGGATACTAAAGTCCTTATAGGATTTTATAGGGATATTTGGATCTAACTAAAAAGAAAGGAATTGCCACAAATTCTCTTCATGGTTCTAATAATAACTGAAATTAAAAATTTCATAATCCACACTTTAAATCAGGATGTTCATTGTATGCTTTCCTACTAGCACAGATCCCTCCCACCACATGAATCCCTGGGAAATCAGAACAAGAGCATTTTACTCCTCAGTTGACTCTACTCTCGGTAAAATATAGTCTCAATGTTGGAAATGGTGGCGTTTAGTTTGCTTTTAAAAGGCAAGAAGGTAACAGTTCAGCTTTACCTTTAATAAAGGATGAATTTTTTCTACTGGGAGAGATAAAGGGTTTCTTCGCTTCCTCTTTTCGATAGCCGACTGGGCATCAGCTATTGCCCACTTATCAATTGGATGTGGAAAACTTTTTTGAACACGTTCCTTGGAAGACAGGAAAATAACAACTAAGCAACAAATACATGAAATAGTGCTCTTCACTTAAAATTTATTTTAAAATCAAATACCAAAAGTAGAGTTTTTCGCATGTGGTATAACTTATACTATATCTGAGCCCAGAGAAAACAGCAAATGTCAATGTACTAGTTTCTTCATTAGGTCATTAAGATACTAAATTTCCTTTACCTTACTTAGGGGGGAATTTCAACTTCACTATGATAAAGCTAACAACAATAATAAGTAGAAGCCACTTCATATATGACTTTTAAAAATTTCAAGGTGTAAAACCGAAACTCAAGAAATGAGTATCTAATTATAATTCTCATTCACTTTACCTTTAATACCAATTACAAGTGCAACATTATACAACTGAAATCACTGAGAATTCTTTTTAATCCATCATGCAAAGGTACTTATAAAATTATCTACAAATCATGGAAATGAATGGTTCTCATGAGTAGCAGAAATCTTAATACATTGTAGCTTCCATAAGTCATTAATTTTTTTTTTTTTTTAAAAGATTTATTCCATTTTTATTACAAAGTCAGATATACTGAGAGGAGGAGAGACAGAGAGGAAGTGGAGCCGCCGGGATTAGAACCAGCGGCCATATGGGATCAAGGCAAGGACCTTAGCCACTAGGCCACGCTGCCGAGCCCCTAAGTCATTAATTTTTAAAGAAAATATTGCAATTTAATTTCTAGCACTTATTTAGTAAAAATCTCTACAGAATGTGAGATAACTAAAATTACTGTACCCGCTGAATTTTCTTTAATAAACTAACTTCAAACAAGACTTTTCCATCTGCAGGATATCACAATTAAAACCAGTAGAGGTCGCTATTCTTCAACTTTACTCACTTTAAGCTGACCAGTATTTAACCAGCAGTATAGATTTTTTTTTTTAAAGATTTATTCATTTTATTACAGCCAGATATACAGAAAGGAGGAGAGACAGAGAGGAAGATCTTCCGTCCGATGATTCACTCCCCAAGTGAGCCGCAACGGCCGGTGCGCGCCGATCCGAAGCCGGGAACCTGGAACCTCTTCCGGGTCTCCCACGCGGGTGCAGGGTCCCAATGCATTGGGCCGTCCTCAACTGCTTTCCCAGGCCACAAGCAGGGAGCTGGATGGGAAGTGGAGCTGCCGGGATTAGAACCGGCGCCCATATGGGATCCCGGGGCTTTTGAGGCGAGGACTTTAGCCGCTAGGCCACGCCGCCGGGCCCAACCAGTAGTATATTTTTAAATCCTAGATGAAATAAACCATCACCCCAGATTATAACTCTGAAAGAAAGCAGCTTCGGTTTCCAAGGAAAAATAAAATAGAGATTTCCAAAACACACTAAGGAAGGGGGAAGAATACAATGATTGTTGCACATATCACAAAGAAATATATACATTGAGAAGCATAATCCACTCAGGTTGATTAAATTTTCTGTTCTGTTATGTTCAAGGAGCTGCCAATTTTACAGTAATTATTTTAATTCTAATTACTGGAATCAGAAGTGTACTGCAATAAATTACAGTCATTAAAAATACAATCAAAAATCTATCTGCTGGAACTGTGCCTTCATGCAGTAAAGGCAATGCTCAGGTTCAGCGCCCTGGGGAGCCTGACAGGTGGAACGGGAGGGAAGGGAGGGAGGAAAGAGGTGGAAAGAACACCCACAGCAAGTTACTCTCTTACCTAAGTCACTTCTGTAGACCGGTTAGCCACAAAATGACAAGAGATTTAGGAGTAACTATATCGTGGTTTCAGGTAAATATTTATACCTGGGGTTTAGCCAGTGATTAACTGAGTAGGTTAAATATGGTACAACCTAATAATTGTACAATTCTGTGGATTTCTAATAGTTTTCTAGCTTTTTTCCACTGTAGCTTTTGCTTTAATTCAATTCATAGTAAAAAATAAATTCTCAACACATTTTACATTACACACATAAGACACTGGACATTCTCACCTGAAACAGTTGCGTGACACAAAACCTACCCTGCTTAACTGCAGTACATCGGTATTTTCTACTCTATTTTTTGAAATAACTAATTTGAGAGGCAGAGGGACACAGACAGACTAACCCAAATGGCCATACTCTCTACAAGTGCCAGTACTGCCCAGGGAGCTAAAGCCAGGAGCTAACCGCAGTCCAGGTGTCCCACGTGGGTGGCAGGAATCCAACCACTTCAGCCACCAGTGCGGCTGGCAAGGGTCAGCTACAGCAGGAAGTCTGGCGGGGAGCTACAGGCAGAAATCAAGCCCAGGCGCACCAACAGGAACATGGATGTCTCACCTGGAATTTTAGCCACTGCACCAAACGCCCATCCCTCTGTTTTTCACAGCGTTGGCTGGGCAATGCACTGAAGTGTTTTTATGACTTATCTTAAAATATAGGTGATATTCGGGGTAGAAAAGCAGCATGACAGAAACTGGGTTCAACCTGACAATTGTAAGTGGATTTAACATAATGATTCATTAGGATGCCAAGGAAAAAGGCTTTATAAAATGAATGCGTGAAAAAGAAAGCAGACTTTATATTTGAGGATGAGAAGGCTCACGACCCAAAAAAAAAAAAAAAGTCTAATGTAACAGAGCCCCAAGAAAGCCTGAGTGAGCACAAGAAGAAAAATGTGTATCAGAGCCCTGTGAAAATCAATGTTGAACAGAGGTCACACAGGCCATGGAGAAAACAGGAAAGACACAAGACATCAGCCAAGGTGGCCAGAAAGAAACGAAAGACAAACCAAAGGACATATCGAGTAAAAAAGAAAAGAAAAAGGAAGGAAGGATGGAAGGATGAGGGAGGGAAGGAAGGAAGGAAGGAAAACAGACTATTACTAGCATTCGCCTCTTCACAGAAACTGATACTTATTACAGGAGAGGGAGAAATTAACCAGAAAATAACAATTTTTATACATATCCTTTCACATTTGAATTAACTTGAATCAACAGGGCCAAATAATATACATCCTTCTTTGTGCATTGTGATAGCATTTATACAGACATCCTTACTCACCTAAAACACTAGCTGACAGAGAATAAAGACTTCCATCCTGGTAGCAGGAATTAGTGCATACTGGCTACATTAGTAAAACAAAGCCCCATCCATTCGGACCATTATTTTGTAGCACACAGTACTGCAGTACAATGTATCATAATTTTACGAGAAGCATAAACAATTCTGTAGTTCACAGTTCTTCAGTACATCTTACCATAACTTTTTAGTCAGCACAAGCTAGGGGAAATATGCTTCCATCTATTCAACAATACTGAATTACCCATTTTCCTAAAATCAGAGAGCAACTAAAATTCACTTTCAGTTTTTCATTTAAACAGACACCCTAGCAGTTGCCATAAAGTAACAATTACCAGCCTAGTGTGAATTATGCTTATATTTCAAAGCCATCAATATATGCTTTAGAAAAACTTTAAAATGCATACATTCTACTAATTTGAACTGAACTTTTTTTAAAAAAAAAAAAAAAGATTTATTTGTTTGAAAGGTAGATTTTTTACAGAGAAAGAGACACAGAAAGAAAGGAACTCCATCCGCTGGTTCACTCCCATAAATGGCCACAATGCTGAAGCTGAGTGGATCCAAAGCCAGGAGCCGGGAGCTTCTTCCGGGTCTCCCGTGTGGGAGCCGGGGCCCATAGTGTCGGGCCATTCTCTGCTGCCTTCAGGCCATAAAGCAGAGAGGCAGATTAGATGTAGAGCAGCCTGGGTATAAACCAGTACCCATGCTGGCACCTGCAGACAGTATTAGCTCACTACATCATCATGCCAATCCCTGATCTTTATATTTTTTTAAGGATTTTTTTGGTATGACCCCCAATTTTTTCTTTTCATTTTGATGAATCATCTCTCACTCCAAAATACTAAATGACTTGCTAAATTTGGGGGCTTTGTTATTTTTAAAGGAATATTTGAAAATAAATACTGAATCCTGATGAATGAGGAAAATGGAAAATCATTTCCTGATACAAAAATATCAAACACCACTTGCTATGGTCTGAATGTTTGTGTCCTTCCCAAATTCACATTGAAACCTAATCCTCACTGTGGGGATTCCATTAAGAGGTGAAACCTCTAAGTAGTGACTAGATCATGGGGGTCTGCCCTCCGTGTGCAGGAGGCTGTTTCTGCCTGGAGCACGTGAAGACGCACTGCCCAGGGCACTCACCAATGAGTCCGCCCACACCTGGATCACGGCCTTCCCAGCCCCCAGAACAACGGGTGATGCATTTATGCTGTAAAAAATTACCTGTCTAAGGAATCTGTTATAGCAAATGGACTAGCACATCACTGTACTCATCTCAGAATCTCCACATCTCCACATTTCCCTGTAAATACACTTCAGGGCATGTACAGCACTGCTGGAGAAGATGCAGCTTGCATCGTTAATACTTATTCCTGGGCCCAGCGGCGTGGCCTAGCGGCTAAAGTCCTCACCTTGAACGCCCCGGGATACCATATGGGCGCTGGTTCTAATCCCGGCAGCTCCACTTCCCATCTAGCTCCCTGCTTGTGGCCTGGGAAAGCAGTCGAGGACAGCCTAAAGCTTTGGGACCCTGCACCCACGTGGGAGACCGGGAAGAGGTTCCTGGCTCCTGGCTTCGGATCGGCGCACACCAGCCGTTGCGGCTCACTTGGGGAGTGAATCATCGGACGGAAGATCTTCCTCTCTGTCTCTCCTCCTCTCTGTATATCTGACTTTGTAATAAAATAAATAATCTTTAAAAAAAATACTTATTCCTTATATATAAAATACTATTTTTCTAGTTTTATTTATTTATTTAAAAAAAAGAATTACTGAGAGAGAGGGAGAGACAGAGGGAGATCTTGCATCCACTAGTTCACTCCCCAAATGCTTACAATGGCTGGGGCCAGGAGCCTGGAACTCTACCTGGATCCCCCATATGGGTGCATAAGTCCAGGCACTTGGGCCATCTTCTGCTACTTTCACAGGCACATTAGCAGGGGGACATATTGGAAGTGGACCAGCCAGGACTCAAACTAGCATTCATTACGGGTGCCAGAATCACAGACAGTAACTTAGCGTGCTGTGCCACAACACTGTCCCCTATTTATTTTATTCTAAGGGTTAACTTTTTTTTTAAATAATATAAAATAATATAAAATACCCAATAGGACTGTTATAAGAACATAACAATATATTCAGTAATACCTTGAAATTCCAAAGCCTATAACAACTGATTGATACTTTAACTTCTATCATACAATTATACATTCTCTTCAAACAGTTCATCTCAGCCCTAAAGCCAGCCAGTTCTGGTGGGACTCTCACAGAGCTCCCTCTATTCTAATAGTCCAGGTGAAGTGCTCAAAAACCACAAGGGTGGGGCACACCTCACAGCACCGCAGGTTAAGCTACTGCTTGGGATAACCATGACCCACGTTAGGGCACCAATTTGAGGCCCAGCCACTCTGTGCTTATGTACAGCTTCGTATTAATGCATCTGGGAGGTGGCAGATGATGGTCCATGTACTTGGGTTCCTGCCATCCAGCTGGGAGACCCAAATGAAATTACTACTTCCTGTCTTTAGCCTGGTGCTGTCCTATCTATTTCAATATCCGGAAAGTGAACCAGTGGTTGGAGGATCAATCATCTGATCTCCTGGGCCTGGCATTGCAGCCTAGCAGTTAAAGTCCTCATCTTTCACATGCCAGGATCCCATATGGGTGCCGGTTCTAATCCCAGCAGCCCCATTTCCCATCCAGTTCCCTACCTGTGGCCTGGGAAAGCAGTCAAGGATAGCCCAAAGCTTTGGGACCCTGCACTCGCTAGGGGGACCTGGAAGAGGCTCTGGGCTGCTAGCTTCAGATTAGCTCAGCTCTTCCTATTGCAGCCACTTGGGGAGTGAATCAGCGCATGGAAGATCTTCTGTCTCTCCTCTCTGTGACTTTCCAATAAAAATACATAAAATCTTTTTTAAAAATTAAAAAAAAAAACCTGATCTCTCTCCCTGCCATTCTGTTTTCCTATACGTAGATAAGCAGGGGAGCACTCCAGAGTGGAGCAGGTGGTAAGGTGGAAGCTTGGATCCTAACCATGAAGACTCCCAGACCTTCACCACAAACTATTAATGCGAGCAACAAGGACTATATCCCAACTGCCAAGGAGGCCACAGGGAATTGGATGCCCTCGGAGGCCGAGTACTCTGAGGTCACCCACCCCCAACCGGAGCTTCCACAGGGGATGGAAGAAGTCCAAACACTACCGTGCAGAAACCAACGTCATCGGAAAGACAACCAGAAGCCCTGAGTGGTCTGCAGAAACAGAAGAACAATAAACGTCCTTCGGGACCAGGGAGGAGAGCTTTCTCTGGTCCGAGCCTGGCTCCACCTCTGGACCCCCCCTCCCTCGCAATGACCATCGGGATCGCTTCGAAAACCCCTCACAGCAAACAAACAATCATACAAACTAAAAAAAAAAAAAAAAAAAAAAAAAAAACCTAAAATAAATAAACAACAGAAAGTAGAACTTGAAATCTGACAGGAAAGAGCTGGCATGGATTGGCTCATGCCTCGCTGGGTGGGTCACAAAGATTAGTTTTACTCCTCACCATGGTGTTGAGGATTTTCCTGCACACCCCCCCCCCAAAAAAAAAATGTTCTGCACCTAAAATGTTGACATATATCTTGTTAGAGTTACAAGCCAGTCTGGATTATCCTAAAATCTGCCAAGATCAGCAAAATTATACTTCAACACAACAAATGGCTAAATACTAAGATGAAATGGACACGAAACAGCTGAATGGTGCCTTATGGCCATTTTAAGGTATAGAGCAGCCGGTCCTGTATATGAACTAAATTGAAATGTCAATGAGCTAATCATAGGTTGTGGCTAGGACTTGTTTTCCTTTTTTTTTTATTTATTTATTTATTTTTTTTTTTTCTTTTTAATACACTGGTTACTCAAAACCATGTCAACTCCATAACATTGCAAATTGCTGTTGATGTTATACTGGGACTCTTAATTGACTGTGATGATATTCTGCCAGCTCAAACTTCAGACCAGAAAAGGTCTCCCCAAGAAACTGTTCAACCAATCTGGACAATAAGTAGCTGGACTCTATGCTTGGTATATGTTTGCAATGAAAGAATCTTGATTGAATTTGAACTGTAATACTGCATCAAGGTGGAGGAATCCACCGGGGGGAGGGGAGGGGGAGGGAGGGGAGGGGGAGGGAGGGGGGGATTCCCAGAGCCTATGAAACTGTCACATAATGCAAAATAATTAACAATAAAAAAAAAAAAGTAATAATGCTGGCTATCTGATAAACATCTTAGATGCTTCAGAAATTATCTTCTATGCAAACATCTACGTAACAGCCTTTACTTTGAGTATATCTAGACAGTGATTAAACTGATCAAGTCAAAGACTGAGAGATTCATAACTATTTTTTTGAGAATTGAATTCTCCTTAGTTTCTATATTAATTAAAAGGAAAAAGAATTGATCAGCAAAGCCATTGTGCAACATCTACTGACTGGATTTGCAATGTTTCCAGAATATACCAACATCAGAATAATAAGCAAGATGAAATGTGCAATCCCACTGTAGACAGAATACACAGGGTTGCAGGTGGAGGCACTGTATAAGCACTGTGTAGGAACCTAGCTAGGATCCGAAACGGCAGCTGGATTTAAGAGGAGAGTCAGGCCTCCAGATCCTCTTAGGCTCTACTCTACAGCCCAACAAGAATAGGTACCTCAAGGAAATCAGAAATTTAAAAACAAATGGTGTTATAATTTAATGGAAAATGACACAAAAATATAAGAAACTCACAATGAATTACTTAAGAAACCAAAGAGAACTGCAGTTCTGTAGTACAGTCTGCTCTGTATCTCCACTCTCTGTAATTTGCTGCCATTGAAGACTGGATCTACTCCACGTACTTCCAGAACAGAAACTGTCCTGGTGTCATAATGTACTTAAAGGTGGAAATAACATCACTTCCACTCTGCAAACTGCCTCTGGACTATTCTCCACTTTCATGAGAAGCCCTCCCATCTTCCTGTGCACTCGCTGCCTAGATTAAGGACATTGTAAAACCCCACTGAAACTCGGTTCCTGAGCACTGAAATCAGGGACGTTCACGTCTGGTCCAGGCACATCACATGGCTCCATCTGCCTTTGAAACATGCTACTAATGAAATCTTGAGCAACTCTCTCAGATCTCAGCCTATTTTATTTTTCTCACTGAGATATTCTACATGATCAATTCTCTGCTCTTACAATTCCAATGTCCTGTTCCCTCTCTTTGCAGTCCATTTGCCTTCTCGTACCTCTGGGAGAGCTTAGCAGAACACACACTCCAAACACTAGACTTTCTGGATTATTAATAATCATTTATTAGCTGTGACCTTGTGCAAAGTTATATAACCCCTCAGTGCGTCCATTTCCACTTTCATTCATTCCACATGGAGTTTTTCTGAGTTGCTCCCCTGTGTCAGACATAATGTCCGAATGCTGAGTATTCAGCGGTGAATAAGGAAAAGAATTCCAGGAGCTCACACTCTACTTAGGGGAAAAGCAGCACCATCTTCACAGTGTTATTATGAAGTTTTTAAGTAAGTTATAATGTACAAAAGTATTTTGAGTAGTGCCCAATACCAAACAGCAAGCACTCAAACATCAGCTAGTATTAATTTCACTTTTTTCCTTATCTGATTTAGATTTTCTGATGCCCTTCTCAGCAAAGACTCTCAATAAATATGCTTACTTGTCAATTGTTCTACCCTCAGGGGAACAGGATAGGGCCTATGAAGAATCACCTCCTACCCACAGTGTGCCATAAAAACACCATTAGGTTCCACAGGTGCTGTGCCCTGAAAAGGTTCCAAAGCACTGTTATTACCCATTTTCATATCCCTTTGCCCTACTCCTCTGCCACTGTGTATCCTCCATCCCAGGTTTTGGGATGTTTTTCTTTCTTTCACTTAGTGGGAAGAAATTCACTTATCACCTAAGACATATATAGTGATCCAGAAACAAACAAACAAAACAAAACCATTCCTGGAAATGTTTTTGGAATGTTAGCTAGCATTTACACACAAAAGGAACACTGGAATGCATACCACTATTAATGGTGTATCAATCTAGCAACAATAAGCTGTTCATTTTAGCTTAAATGCAAAATATGGTACAGCCCAACAGGTGAAACATATAAAAATTATCACATACTCAATATAAAGCTACCAAATACACAGTCTTCATTCTTACATGCCACGTAGCCACATGTATTGTGCAGAACTGAAGGGCAAACTCTCTTCTCCTCTCCTTGCCTGACGTTAGCACAAGCACACAGGTTACACACAGAGATGTCTATACACAGACACACAAGGCAGACAGAAGACAGCCGTCACATACCTCAACATCTGATGCACTTCGGGGCTGCGCCTGGCATAGCATATTTAATAACTGCAAAATTAATTCTTCCACATATTGAAGAGCATCATCATTAGACTCTAGAGTAGGATGAACTTGCCCCTGGACCTATAAACAAAAAAGCAAGATAATTAAAAGTGGGATTGTTTCATCTAATTAAACTAATTTTTCATGTGTACTTATACTCAAGGATATAGAATGACCTGTAAATACAATCTTAGACTGGATTGCAACTCCTCAGAGAAGACGCTGAGCCTAAAAAGTTTTAAACCATTCAGCCAGCTGCTTTTATCACATTCAGTACAGCAATTACCAACCCAACTATACTTTACCTATATGTAAGCCTCTGCACGCCATTAGATGACTGAATCACTTGCAATTAAAATAAGAATCTGGACTAGACCCCAGAATTTGTGATCCTGAATCCAGTGCTTTCTATCCACACACTATCACACGCTCACTAATGCCAGTAGCTATCCACCTTTGTAAACTTCTTCCTCCTCAACACACTGAGGTTAAACAAATCTTCAACAAAGGATTTTTTTTTTAAAGGGAATGCAATAAAAGTGTTTACATGTCTGCAAAGGCTTAAACCATCTGCTCAAATATCCTTTACCATCATGGTTGGCTTTGCTTCATTCATTACTGAAGGTTAATACAACATGGTAAGCTTTTTCTACCTAACTCTGTCACGTTCCCTTCATTTTGGAAACTCTTTCCTTAAAATTAATGACACAATCTAGTCTAGTTCTCTTGATTGCTTTGCTTCCTTTCCTTACAGATTTCCTACATTTTCCTCCGCTTCTCAAATGTGGATATCAGTCTTGTCTGTTTACTCTTTCCTTCTACTCTTTAAAAAAGATTAATTCATTTGAAAAGCACAGGTGCAGAAAGAGGGCGGGGAAGTCAGAGATCTTCCATCCACTAGTTCACACCACAAAAGGCCTCCATGACCAGTACCAGACCAGGCCAGGCCAAGCCAGGAGCTCCAACTAGGTTTCACACTTGGGTGCAGGGGCCCAAAGACTTGGGCCAACTTATGGTGCTTTCCCCAAGCCATTAACAGGCAGCTAGATTGCAGTGGAGCAGCTGGGACCAACATTGAAGGCAGTGGTTTAACTTACCACTCCACAATGCCAGAGCCATCTCCTTTTTTTTATTTTTTTCTTAAAAAAATTATTTTTATTGGAAAGGCAGATTTACAGAGAATAGAAGATACAGGGAGAGAAAAATTTTCCATCTGCTGGTACATTCTCCAAATGCTCTAATGGCCAGCATTTGATCCAAAAGGGGAGCCAGGACTTTTTTCAGGTCTCCCACATGGGTGCAAGGTTCCAAGGACTTCGGTCATTCTCCGCTGCTTTCCCACGCCATTAGCAGAGAGCTGGACTGGAAGTGAAGCAGGCAGGACACAAACGGGTGCCCACATGAGATGCTGAAGTTGGCAGGTGGAGTATTAGCCTGCCAAGCCATGGTACGAGCACCTGACCCCATCTCCTCCTATCACAAGTAATCTCATCTGTTTTTAATCTGAACCCTCATATTTATGTGGATGACCCTAAATATATGCCTGGTCTTGATTTCTCTTTAAGCGCTATACTTTCAGGCTGAGCATGTGGTGTAGCTGCTAAGATGTTGCTCAGGACATCAGTATCTCACAGGGGAGAGCCTACTTTCAGTCTTGGTTTCTCCCTTTCTGATCTGACTTCCTACTGATGTACACCCTGGAAAGAGTAGGTGATGACTCAAGTACACGAGTCCCTGACACTCGAGGGAGGCCCAGAGACGCTACTGGCTTCTGAGTTTGGCCTGGCCAAGTGCTGGCTCTTGTGGTCACCTCAGAAGTGATCCAGCAGATGAAGATCACTCTGTCTCACTCCCTCTCTCTGTAACTCTTTCAAAATAAAAAAAAATAATAAAATAAAAATGTACATCACAAATGGAAAATCCTTACTTCAAATAAACATCTATTTTGGAAAGACACAATATGCCTAGTTCTTGCTTTCACTGAGATAAAATCCTGGAAAATGTAACTATAACTGGGGACTACAGTCCAGCCCAAGATCCCACATCACATAAACACGTCTTTTAAGAACCATCAACTTTCAGGATTAAAATGAATCTCAGAGGTCAGACAACTTAGTCCCTCTACTTAGCAGGTAAAAACAAGACACCATGATCCTGTTGCTAACTAGCTATACTGCAGACATTGAACCTGTGCCTCCTTGTGTCTAAGTCACAGCTCTTTCCACTAAACCCCCGACTGTCCAATGTGGGAAAAGCTGGCCACTATTCCAATAGACATAGCAAATTAGAGAGTGAACACCTATGAACTACACCTACTTTTATAGTGGACTTCAATATAAAACTTGGCTTGAAGCATGTTGTCATACTTTAATCAAAATCAGCATGTCATGAATGGAAATACAGCCCTATAAATTTTAATAATTTGAAACATAAGTATCACTGATTATCCAAAGGCTCCCAATGGTTATAAATTAAATTATAAATACTAATAATGTGACATAAATAAAAATGCTACATGTATTAAGGTAAAAACATCTAATCAATTATGATTCAAATTACTTTTTAAAAATATCAAAATCTTTTTAAGTGGTGGTTTAGGTAACCCAAAACACATTATAAAGTATTCAGCGTGCTGCTGGCTAAGTAGCTGCTTACAACGCAGTTATTGCGTGGGGGAGTGCTAATGTGAATCCCAGCTGCTCCACTTCTGATCCAGTCCCACGCTCCTGGGAAAGCAGCAGAGGATGGCTCAGTTGCCTGGGTTCCTGCCACAGATGTGGCAGACTGGCAAGCACTGGCCACTGAGGCCATTAGCGGAGTGAACCAGCAGACAGAAGAGCTATCCCTGTTTCAAATAAAGCTCATCTTAAACAAAACAAAGTGTAAAGTGATCAAGTTATCTCAAAATTAATTTTAAAAGCAATCCATGTTAAGAAAAAAAAGACAGAATTTCTTCACCAATGTATCTCCAGTTCTTCAATTTACACTTTTTGCTGAAACACTGCGTTCAGATTCATTCTGTTGTCCGTGCCTGTTATTCAAACTCCTACCCATGTATCTAACTACTGAACTTTAAAAACTCAGATTTCAGGGTGGACATTTGGTCTGGCAGTTAACAGGTTTTCATCCCACTTCCACAGTGCCTGGGTTTAACACTACCTGCAGCTCCCAACCCCAGCTTTTCTGCTAACACAGGCCATGGAAGACAGATGTGACAGCTCAAGCAGTGGGCTTATGCCATCCATGTGGGAGACTTTGAGTCCCAGGCTCCCAGTTCCCAGTCTTCAGCCCCACCTGATCTCAGATCAATCACGAGGAAAACCAGCAGATAGGCTTCATCTCATTTGGGGAGATTTCCTTATTTCTTATCTATCTCATTCACTTAACCAATCTATTAAATCTACTAAATGCCAGAGTTAGTGCTGGATATATAGAAATGAATCAAATATAGTTCCAGCTTGTATGGACCTTAAATGCAAGGTTCTGTGCTAATCTCTATGGCCAGTACCACATTCTGTTACTGAGTTTATCATGCTGAATTTTAATTCTGTCTCCTTGTCTACTTATTCTATGGACAAGGATGCTCCAACTGGGAAGGGTTTTGTGTCTAACACATCAAAGGGTTATTTTCTCCTTGTTTCCGCTCCAAACCCCAGACATTAAGGGAATACTGGAATATCCAAAGCCTCTGTGTTGTCAACGTGAGAGGCATAAAACATTTGTTTTTCAGAATTAAGATTTAACAGGATGGTTGCTGGATTGATTTCAGGAGAACAAGCCCTCAAATCAGAAACTCTTCAACACACAAAGGCATTATAACTGAAACAGACGCTTTCTATGTAGAATGAAGTAACTATACACCTACAACAACAGTAAGGAACAACAACAATGTGATGCTGCTTATACTTCCGGCACACATAATTCAAATGTTAAGTCTGGCACTCTATGTGATAAATATTTAGAATTTCAAGTATACGCCATCTTATTTATTGTGGGTTACTAGAGGCTAAATAAAACCCATGAAATAAACAAATCATGCAAGTAGAATTAGTTTTCTTAAGCTCTGCTTTCTGCACATTAACCCTATCACGCTCTAACCCTATCAAAGCCAGGATGGGAAAGGTCATTTCCACAAAAGACAAAACAAATTATTCAACTTTCTCAAAAACAAAAAACCTTCAAAACCTCTGACTGAAAAGCGAAGACAATGGTCTGTATTTAAAAGGCTGGTGCCAATTTCTAAAAACACACAGATTGTTCTTTATTCTTTCACGAAAGAGTCGAAGACACCTCTTTAAACAGCAGACGGAGGTAATATTATGCTTCACATACAGATGGAATAAAGGTACATCTTTGAGATGGTGTTACAGCTAAAGTATTCCATCCTATCATAAATGGTACTCAAAGATCTTTCATAGTTTGAATGATCAAATTGCTCAAGACTGTGCAGAACAAATTACCCTGCTAAGCCCAGGACTGCCGATAGAAGCCAGATGCACTGAGGTGAACAGAACCAGATGTAATTGGACATAGCATTTCCCTTATATGTAATCTTCAAAAGCATTACACCCTATAGACATGAAAAACTTCACATACTTCTTTAAATGTAATTCCTTAAAATAATCTAAGAGGATAAGCCAACACTTCTCCAAAGAATTAGTGAATAATAACCATGAACAAAAATTCCAAATGGTGGCCCTGCGCAGTAGCCTTGCAGCTAAAGTCCTCGCCTTGCACACGCTAGGATCCCATATGGGAACCAGTTCTAACCCCAGCCATCCTGCTTCCCATCCAGCTCCATGCTTGTGGCCTGGGAAGGCAGTCGAGGATGGCACAAAGCCCTGGGACTCTGCTCCCACATGGGAGAACAGGAGGAAGCTCCTGGCTCCTGGCTTCAGATCGGCTCAGCTACAGCTAGCTGTTGCACCCATTTGAGGAGTGAAATAGCGGATTGAAGATCTTCCTCTCTGTCCCTCCTCCTCTCTGTACATCTTTCCAATAAAAATAAAACAAATCTTAAAAAAAATTCCATATGGCGCCAGTTCTAATCCCGGCAGCTCCACTTCCCATCCAGCTCCCTGCTTGTGGCCTGGGAAGGCAGTCGAGGACGGCCCAATGCATTGGGACCCTGCACCCACGTGGGAGACCCAGAAGAGGTTCCAGGTTCCTGGTTTCGGATCGGTCAGCGTGCATCGGCCCATTGCGGCTCACTTGAGGAGTGAATCATCGGACGGAAGATCTTCCTCTCTGTCTCTCCTCCTCTGTGTATATCTGGCTGTAATAAAATGAATAAATCTTTAAAAAAAAATTCCATATGATCATGACAGTACTTTTTCTAAGGCACAATCACCATATTCAGTTGAATCTACTACCTCCTGAACTTTATGCCTTTGGATATTCCTGAAGAATTATTACCTGCTTCTACCATCTTCTCTAGTAATTTCTAGTGGATCATGAAATAACATTGCTGGTGACCACTGCCAGCCAGAATCTTCAGAGCTGAAAAGCCAAAGGGATCGGGCCTGCATCAATTCCTGGCTGCCTGATCTAAGAGTCCTCCAAGTGTGCTTAGGAGCCCCTTGGGTAAACTGGCAGAAAACACCATGTTGAATTCTGATTAATCTTTAATAGCCTTTTCCAGCTAATGGCTCTCTGAAGAATTAGAAAGGCTTCTAGGTTGTATTCTGTCACGTCTGGAGCCTTGATCTGCTACCTTATTTATAAATATGAGAGAATCTGAGACGAACCCCTACTACAGCAAAACAGCAAAGATGTGAATTGTCAAACCTCACTCTCACTGTGACAACTGCTTAATCAATGTTTGATGCTCTACATACTTATCTCTCCTCACTCTGAAGTTGTTTTAAAATTTGAGACAAAATTTCTCATTCCAAAAAAATTAAATTTAAAAAAGACAAATGTGTACTGTGCTATGGTGTAGTAGGCTTAGCCTCTGCCTGCAGCACCAGCATCCCATATGAGTACCTGTTTGAATCCCAGCTGCACCGCTTCTGATCCAGTTCCCTGCTTACGTGGGAAAGCAGCAGAGGATGGTCCAAGTCTTTGGCCCTGTACCCATGTGGGAGGCCAGAAAAAGAATCTCCTGGCTCCTGGCTTTGGATGGGTCTAGTTCTGGCCATTTGTAGCCATTTGGGGAGTTGAAACAGTGGATGGAAGATCTGTCTCACCATCTCTCTGTAAATCTGCCTTTCAAATAAAAACAAATACTTAAAAAAACCCCAAGTCATACATTTCCCATAAATATCAAGTCAATGCTTGGCCTGTCGGTGCAGACCCTCATATCTCACATGGGAATGCCTCAGTTTGGTTCCTTGCTCTGGCTCCGGACTCCCGCTTTCTGCCAGTGCAGGTTCTGGGAGACAATGACTGGGTTCAAGTGACTGGCTCCCACACTTCCGTGGATCACTGGGGATGCAGACCTGGTTTCTAGCTTCACCCTGGCCCAGCTACAACTACCACAGACATCGGGGGAACTCAGGAGATGGGAGCTCTGTCTCTTTCTCCCTCCCAAATAATAATGGAGTTATGTTTGAGGTGCAGTGATGACAAGAAGAGGAGTTGGCATTGTAGCACGGCTAGCAGGCTGCAGCCTGCAATGCCAACATCCCATACAAGTCTTGTGTAAGAGCCACTTTGAGTCCTGACTGCTCCATTTCCCATCCAGCTCCCTGTTGATGCAATTAGGAAAGCAGCAGGAAACAGCCAATCACCCAAGGAGTCCCTGCCACTCATGTAGGAGACCAAATGGAGTTCCAGGCTCCTGGCTTTCACCTGGGCTACTTCTGCCATTTAGGTAGTGAACCAGGAAACAGAAGTTCTCTGTTTCTCTCTCTCTCACCCTATACACCTTTCATATGACTCTGCCTTTCAAATAAAATAATTAAATCATTTGTAAAAAAAAAATAACAAAAACAAAAATAAGCTTAGCTTAAACAGTGTAGCAAGTATCAGAACTTTTCATGAGATACATTCAAACCAGCGTACCAAGGTGTGACAGGCAGAGGACAAAGAGCATTTACCCGAAAAGGTCAGCACATAGGATGGCAGGAACAAACTGATGTGTTGATCCAAGGAGTGTGTGTGGGGAAAGCTGAGGCTGGGCAGACTAGGCTTGCATCTATCATACTAAAGAATTGGGAAATGACAACTGAGGCAGAATAACTGACTAGCTTTATAACAGAATAACAGAATAGCTTTCTTTTTCTCTAAAGTTTTATTTATTTTTATTGGAAAGGTGTATCAGATTTACAGAGAAAAGGAGAGACAAAGATCTTCCATCCACTGGTTCATTCCCACAATGACCACAAGACCAGAGCCTAGCCTATCCAAACCCAGGAGCCAGGAACTTCTTCCGGGTCTCTCAACATGGGTGCAGAGTCTCAAGGCTTTGGACCATCCTCTGCTGCTTTCCTAAGCCGTAAGTACAGACATGGATGGGAACTGGAACAGCCAGCACAGGAACCAGCATCCATATGGGATCCCAGCACTTGCAAGGTGAGGATTTTGCTACTGAGCCATCGCTCTGGGCCAACTCAGCAGCTTTAAACAGGACATTGAATTTTACGGTCTAAAGGCTGAAGTCAAAGTGTCAGTATGAAGAACAGATTAAGAAAGAGATGAGGCAAAGTCCATTGGAATAATAGTGTAGGCTCTGTAAGAATTAGATGTAAGACTTGGACAAAGCCAGAAAGTGTGGAAGACAGAACAGACTATTAAGGTGGAAGGAGCTGGGTCTGGGTTCATATTTTAGAGGCTCAAGTGCCTGGGTCCCTGAGACCCCTGGTCAAAGAGCAGACTGCCTGCTTCAGTGGTCCAGGCCTGTATGGTGCATGCATTTGGAGAGTGAACCAGTGGATGGGAATTCTGTGTCTCTCTTCCCTTCTTGTTGCCTTTCAAGCAAGAGAAATATTAAGGTAGGATACAAAAGTGCTGTGTGTCCCTTAGGGAGCTCATTAACCATACAGAATCACTCCATGTCAACTATTCCTTTTGAGAAGGATGGGATGAGTAACACAAGCTGCATCTTAACCTTGGGAGGCTCCTGCAAACACTCCAGACACTGCAGTTTCAGAAACACTGATAGACACAAAAGGACTCTTAAGGTCCTGGATAAATCTAGAGAAATCAGGGGAGAATTCAAAGATGATCTTTATCTTGAACTGACATTTGACAAACAAATGGAAACTTGCTAGGTGAATCAAGTGGGAGGGCAACCAGATGGGGTAATATAGGTAAACACAAAGGTACGAAAGGACTTCACCAAAGCTTAGGAAATGTCACACAGTTTGGTGTGGTTGGAGCAGAAGGAAGTACAGTACAGGCACAGATGGCAGGTGATAAAAAAATTCTGTATGCATGCTAAGATTTCAGCTACATTTAAAGTATAGGGCCTAGGGAATTTCATCTTAAACAGTTCAGTTATAAAACTCTGGAATCACACAATATCCATACTTTGAGGACAATAGTTTGTCTTAAAAGGAGCCTGGTTGGCTTTAAATTCATAGGATGAGAGAAGGAATATGAGAGTAGAAAAAGTTACCTTTCAGCAATGGGATCTTGGGTTGTGTACTATCTAAAATTAAACATTCAAAAATATGCACTTAAAATCAAGCATACTGAGTTAGAATGACCAAAAATAGAACAGTGTGCCCACATGATATGTATATAAACACAGGGTGTACATATATAATTCCTAGTTCTTCTACTGACAGGTGCATATTAATACCTTAGAAATTATGATCACATCCAGTGCCCAGATCTTGGTTTCTAATATTATCCCGTAAAAGAAACCAGGGTTTAACAAAGAATGGCTGGAGGAGCTAAAAGCCCAGGCTTGTAGGTTTTGAGAACTGGCCAGCTGTTTTCATCTCTGAGAAGACCAATAGAAAAGAAATCATGGGGTAAAATGTCAGTTACTTCTCAAGCCTTAGAGAGCCACTGTGAGCCATGGTGCTACTCAAGGCCACTCTGGGTTTTAACCTCATTCTAACTGGTGTGGTGGAAGGTCCTCTAGACAAAGCAAGCACCATGTAGGATGCCTCAGCCAGTGCTGAACCCTGCGCATGATCAACGCAGGGATGTCACATTCCAGCACAACACAGCAATCAAGCTGTGAAGCAGCACTAAGGAAGCAAGTCTCAGGGTTAAGATCACTAAAATCCAAATGCAGTCTCTAAGTACAATATACCTAAACTGTCAAGTAGTTTAGGTAGCTGCCATAGTAGCCTGTATTACATAAAAACTAGATGGCAAGTTCTATATTTAGTAATTCCTTAAAAGAAGAGGCTCAAATAGGGTTTTTAATGTAATGTTGAATCTCCCATGTATTTCCAAGAACATGAGATCCTAATCAGCGTCAAAAGATGACATTCTTTTCTGTGTATGAGCAAAACATTTCACTTGTAATTTAATTAACATTTTCTACAAGTTTTTACTTGGTGACATAAGAAAGTCATACAGTTGAGATATTCTGCCTGTAATTTTACAGCTGTGATAGAATCTCTTTGCCTTTTTCATGAACTGTGTATTTTCTAAACATCCTACATAGAAAAACAGATTGTATAATACCCTTATCTTGCATTTTTGTTAGGAGAAATAATTGACTTTTGATATGCCAGAACATGACCTTCGAGTGAATATTAAAAAAAAGATTATTAATTAAATAATGAACAGTCTCCAAAGGAGCATATGGAAATATAAATTACACAGGTTGGAATAGAAGTCAATGAAATGGATTAAGTGTGTGGTTGATAAAGATACCAGTCAATTAAGTTGATGTCGCTATATAGTAGGCTAGCCTCCAACCTTAGAATATAAAACCTGTAATAAAAACTCAGGCTGTATTTTAATAACCACTTTATAGTGATAGTGGTAACTAGACATATCACATCTTTACCAAGGTTTTAAATGCTGCTAAATGATTATATGATGATGTCAACCTAGGTTTCTTTGGTCCATATTCCTTTGCTGATATCACACAGCCTCTAAAAGCTAAAACCTATGGTAAAAATCAATAATATGGCAAGATTCAATTTGTGTATACATTGAACTGTTTAGAAATGCCTTCTACAATAAAGTAAGTAGGAAGTGTTTATCCAATCTGCGGTGTTCTTTTATTGCTCTAGAACACGTACTATGAAATATAAAAGCATACAATTGTAAACATCTTGCAAGGAGAGTCTTTCATTGACTTTGAAGAAACAAATGGTCATGTGCTTGGTTCTTGCAGAGGATCCATTGCTCATGGAACTGAATACCGGTCAGCAAGAAACAGGTCCACTCTACAACTTCTCGATTCTTGCTGAATGCATGTAAGAAGCACATGAGCTTGGAAGAATAAGCTCATGCTGTGAAGCCTCAAGCAAAACCACAGTCTTGGTTAATGACTCATCACAGCAATCCAAGACCCCAGAGCAGCATAATTCTACCCAGACTCCTGACCAACCTAATCTGTGAAATCATAGAGTTGGTTTTTTAAACTGAAAATTTGTGACAATGATATTATATATTAAGAAAGTATTAATGTAATCTCACTTGTTGTGTTTATACTTCATGGCTTAGCTTTTTAATTTGACAGAAATTTTACTAAAAAAGGACCTGCACATACACGTCTGAGCAAATATCCAGAGACACACAGGCCCAGCACTGTGTCCTAGCAGCTGAAGTCCTCACCTTGAACACACCAGGATCCCATATGGGTGCCGGTTCTAATCCCAGCAGCCCCGTTTCCCATCCAGCTCCCTGCTTGTGGCCTGGGAAAGCAGTCAAGGATGGCCCAAAACCTTGGGACCCTGCACCCGTGTGGGAGACCTGGAGGAAGTTCATGGCTCCTGGCTTCGGATCAGCGCAGCACCGGCCGTTGCAATTATCTGGGGAGTGATTCTTCCTCTCTGTCTCTTTCTCTCTGTATATCTGACTTTGCAATAAAAATAAAATCAATCTTTAAAAAAAAAGACACACAACATAAAAACACTTAAATCAGACATGTATATCTGACACTTAAATAAAATATTGCTATTTAAAACAAAAAAAAGATCATTAAAATTCAAATGCAATCTCTAAGTACAATATAATCAAATTAGAATCAACAAAACAGCCAGAAAATTCCACAAGTACTTGGAGACTACAGACATAATTCTAAACCTAGGGCAAAGAAAATAAATATCTTGAGCAGTAATGACCATACAGCATATCAGAACTGGTGGGATGCACTGGAAGTCATGCAAAAAGGGAAATTCTGTAGCATTAAATACATATACTTAAATAAGAGTTATTTGAAAAAAAAAAAAAGGATGGATCCAGTGTGATGGCTCAATGTTTAATCCTCCACCTTCAAGTGCCAGCTTCCCTTACGGGCACCAGTTTGTGTCCCAGCTGCTCCACTTCCCTTCCAGCTCCTTGCTTGTGGCCTGAGAAAGCATTAAAGGATGGCCAAATGCTTTGGGACCCTGTACCCATGTGGAAGATCCTGAAGAAACTCCTGGCTCCTGGCTTCAAATCAGCTTAGCTCCAGCTGTTGTGGTCTCTAGGGGAATGAACCAGTAGAAAGAAGATCCTTCTCTCTCTCTTCTCTGTAAATCTGTCTTTCCAATAAAAATAAATAAAATCTTAAAAAAAAAATGGCTGGGGCTGTCATGATGGCTCATTTGGCTAATCCTCCTCCTTCAAATAACAGCATCCCATATGGGCACAGTTTCATGTCCCGGCTGCTCTGCTTCCCATCCAGCTCCCTGCTTATGGCCTGGGGAAGCAGCGGTGATTGGCCCAAAGTCTTGGGACCCTGCACCCACGTGGGAAACTTGGAAGAAGTTCCTGGTTCCTGGCTTTGGATAGGCTCAGCTTTGGCTGTTGTGGCCACTTGAGGAGTGAGCCATGGATGGAAGATCTGTCTCTCCTCTCTGTAAACCTACCTTTCCAATAAATAAATAAATCTTAAGAAAAACAAACAAACAAAAAGAATGGCTTGTCCTACATCTGGGGAAGGGGATATACAAAAAGGAGCCTGGAGTGTCTTGTAGAATCAGAAAGCAGAGATGTGCTTAGAAAACAAAAGGATAAGGATAAACCACGGCCCAGCAGGGAGGAAATCAAAGAAGGAATAAAAGATATGAGAGGAACTTCTGAAGAGGAAAAATTTGAGCAATAGTGTAAGTGACATTTATAACCCAGAATATAAAATACCTGAGTCCACAACGATAATATGTATAGATACATGAAATATACACATTTCCTAAATAAACATCCTTGTATTTACACATATACCCTTCAATCTTTTCCACATCCTTGGGAAGCAAGCTGGTGGGGAATGATGGGCAGCACCTTATCAGGAAGTCTCTGAAGAGGGTAGAATCTGCCTAGTAGGCGATCAAGGTTATCATCAAGACACGGACTCAGCACGAACCCTTACATGTGCTGTGGTTAAAAGGTCACAGTTGCCAAAAACCCATGACCTCAGTACAACTGTAAGAAAAACAGGAACAAACCAAAACTGAGAGGAATTCTTAAAAAAAAAAATCAGACTGCTGCTTTTCACGGTAGTCAGAGATAAAGAAAGTCTGAGCAACCACAAGAGGACAGGGAGATGACAAAACATACTGAACAAGACCTTACGGCAGGAAAAGGCTAATGGGGAGAAAGCGGAGAGAAGTGAGAAAGGTGCCCACTTTAGGACACAGCGATACAGCATTAGTAACACTGCCTTCTTACTGTGACAACTGTACTCCGGTGTCACAGTGTAAGGGAAACCGGGTGGAATATACAGGAATTCTCTGAACTACCTTTGCAACTTTCTTGTAAGTGTAAATATCTACAAGGAAATTTACAGCCTTCCAAGTCAACAATAGGGGAAAGAAGGGGGGGGGGTGAGGAAATTTTGTTATAATTACAAAGTTAAGAATTAGAGGTGAAGGAGACAAGGAGAAGAAGGAAATTTTTTTTTAAGTTTGTACTTTGAGAAACACTAAATACATTTAAAAATCAGTGGGATAATCATCAAGGAAAAAAAGACAAAGGAAGACTACTACATAAACAAATGAAGGGCATAATCTCAATATAAGAGAATTTTAAAAAGATAAAAGTATGAAAAACTTCAAAGCCGAGTTTTTGAACATTTAGGTTAGGTAAATAAATGCCTAAAAAACCGCAAATAACCAAAACTGACTCAAAAAGACAAATATTCCTAATGGTTCTTTAATCATTAGAGAATTATATCAAGAGAATGTTCCAGGGCCAGTGCCACTGCACAGTGGGGTACGTCCTGCCAGGGACACCAGCGACCTGCTCAGACTACAGGTTGGAGTCCTGGTTGCCCTGCATCTGATCCAGCTAAGGCAACTAGGAAAGCAGCAGAGGGTGATTCACATACTTGAGCCCCTGCCACCCAAGGGGGAACCCAGGTGGAGCTCCAGGCTCTAGGCTTCGCTTTCATGCATCTCCAGCCATTTGGAGAATCAGCAAATGGAAAAGCTCTGTCCCTGCCTTTCAGATAAATAAATGTTTAAACTTTGTAAAAGAGGAGGGAACCTTATGGTACAAATCAAACTTTACTTAAAGTTTACTAGAGGACAGATTAAAATCTAAGTCAAGAAAGCTCAAGAAAATGGTTAAATGGAGCTCATATGGGATGCTGGCGTCTCAGGCGGAGTCTAAACCCACTACGCCATACACCACCTGCCCCCTCTCTTTGCCTTTAAAATAATTCTTTTAAAAAGCATGCAGCTTTCTCTTTGTTCTTAGAATTCCCACTATGGACAAGCAAATCACTTTGTTTATATTGACCTAAAGTATACACTTTATCTGATATGTTCATGTCATCAACCTCAAGTGCAACAGTATTCAAGTTACCTAGATTTTTGGAAAATGTTAAGATTAAATTTGAATTGAAAATTCATAAAATCTTTAAATGGGACCAGCACTGTGGCACGGTGGGTAACTGCTGCTCGTGACACTAGCGTCCTGTGTGGACACCAGTTCATATCCCAGCTGCTCCACCTCCAACACCCTGCTGGTAGCCTAAGAAAAGCAGTGGGATCATGGGAGTGAGAGTCTGGGCCCCTGCACCCAAATGGACGCCCTGGATGGGACTCCTGGGTCCTGACTGGGGCCTGGTGAGGCCCTGACTACTGTGGCTGTCTTGGAGGTGAACCAGCAGCTACAAGATTCTCTTTTTCACTCTCTCCTTCCTTCCCTCTTTTTCTCACTCCCTCCCTTCCTCCATCCCTCTCTCTCTCCCCTTCCTTCCCTGTAACTCTTTTTAAATAGCCAAATAAATTAAAACAAAAATGGTTATAAAGTTAAAACCACAAAATTCTAAAAAGTCCAATTTCTACTGCTGTCTTCCGTTCTCTATACTGCTCTTTCTTTTCTTTCTTCTTTTTTTTTTAAAAATTCATTGCGTTGCATTATGTGACACAGTTTCATAGGCTCTGGGATTCCCCCCACCCCTCCCCAAGCCCTCCCCCCATGGTGGATTCCTCCACCTTGTTGCATTACCACAGTTCATGTTCAGTTGAGATTCTTTCATTGCAAGCATATACCAAGCATAGAGGCCAGCATCTTATTGTCCACATAAATTCAACGGTTTCTTGGGGAGACCATCTCTGGTCTGATATATATCACTCTTTCTTCTTTCTCCTATTTTTCCTTCTCCCAATAATTTCATGTGTACATGCATGTATGTGTGTTCTACAGTATGACAAATTTTGCTATTGCTTTCGTTTTAATAAGCCAATAGGTATCCATACTTTTAGTAGTTACTTAAATAAATGAAACCATACCATAAAACATTTATTTTAAAAAGAAAGAGATTAAGGCCAATGACACGGACCTGGGGTTCAATCACACACTCACTGGTAACACTAGAAGCAGCCAAGGGTGGGTTAAAGCCCCTAGTCGAGGGTACACAGAGGAGCAGAGAAGGTCAGATGAAGTAAGAGGGAGACACTGAAGACAGCCAAGAGGAGCAGGAACAGACAGGGTACACTGACTGTAAGAAGTCAAAGGAGATATGAACTTCAGAAGCCAGGATGTGGGGGGAGGGGGGATGCAAATGCTGTTAACACTCAAGCAGGATTTTCAGAAAATCAATAAATGAGGCAATCAGCACGTAACTGGCAGCCTTTGTGACAGTATGAACAGAGAGCTGGTTCAGAATCCAAATTACACAGAATTGAGAGCAAATGGGAGGGTGTAAGTGAGATCCTGCATGCATTCTCACACAACTGTAGCAGAGTGTCTACATGGCTTGCTCCTTCTGAACAATCTGCGTTTTTTTTAATATAATATGCAGTATGTGTGTGTGAGTGTGTGTGTGTGTGTGTGTATAATTTGAAAGGCAAACTCACAGAGAGAAGGAGAGAGATTTTCCATCTGCTGAGCCACTCCCCAAATGGCTGTAATGGCCAGTGCTAAGCCAGTCCGAAGTCAGGAGCCGGGAGCTTCTTCCAGGTCTCCTGTGGGTGTGGGGACCCAAAGCCGTCAGTCATCCTCCACTGCTTTCCCAGGCCATAAGCAAGAGAGTTGGATCAGAAGTGGAGCAGCCAGGACAAGAACTGGTGACCACATGGGATGCCATGCCACAGACAGAGGATTAGTGTGCTATGCCACTGTGCCCACCCATAGTCTCTTCTTAAATGTCACCTCCTCAGAGAGGCCGCCCTCAGACAGTTTTCCAAGAGCACCCCTTCCTTGTCTCTCTCATTCTTCATTCTATTTACTGTTATCTGAAACCACAGTATTCCATTTCCACTTGTTGGCTTTCCCTTATTAGAATATAAAACCCATTTGCAATCGCCTAGAATCAACAGAATTTCCTAGCACTACTGTGGTTGGTTGGTTAAATGATTAAGAAACAAAACACATGAAATAGAAAGCTCAAAATTTTAAGAAAGTAAAAGATCCTCAAAATTTTATATAAAATTATTACACCTGATACAAAATCCCTGCCATTAATCTCAAAACTCACAAGCAACCAAAAATTCCCTTCCAACTGAATACAAAAATCTACCTCTAATTCCCACAATTTAATCTATTTTCTCTCAAGTACTACCAGACAGTTTGGGAAAAAAATTACCACTATTTATAAGCTTTATTTTAACTACTAGTCTCATTGTCTACTTTTACATATTCTATAAATATTCAGTTTTCCATCTGCATAAGGGTTAAATTAACTGTTGCTCTTTGCCCTGCACTCACCGCCAGCTCCCCAGGTCCTTAACCTGAAATCCCTGGACTCTGAAACTGAAGCATGCCCGTGCAAGGTGGACCACCAAAACCTGAGGCATCAGGATGCTCAAGATAGCCCGTGTGCCACGGTATACAAGCCACCATTCCTGCAAAGTCAAGGGAAGATGGAAAAAGACTTGGGTTTAAATAATCAACTTAGGTTTTGCAAATCAAAAGCTAAGTGTCATTTCTTTTACTGGCTCGCTGCCACCTCCATGAGTCCCATATTTCAGACCGGCATCCTGGCTCGCAAGCAGGGGTTTTCACCTTCAGCATTACTGACATGTCTTTTGTGGAGCTGCCCTGTGCACAGAGCAGGGCTGAGCAGCATGCTTGGCCTCCAAACACAAACCACCATTAGCAGCTTCCCCCAGGCTGTCTCCAGTCATTGCCAAAAGACCACTTAGCCGGCAAAACCCAAGCGGACAGAATCACTGGTCTAAAACATACCTTTCCTTGCCTTTTCACAGTCCCCCATATGCAACTGGATTTCCTTCTCTACCATAAATTGTCTGGAATAAAAACAAAATCGCTTAACACTTCATAACTTTTTCTCAACCTAACCCAGCAGTCCCCCTCTCTACAGTTGATATATTTTTTACAATTATCCCTTTGTGTTTCCACAACATGAATTCATTTATATCCCAATGTTTAAAAATAACTAAGTACACACACATACAGACATACCTTACATACCTATATCACAGAAAGAAAATGCACTTTTTTTTTTGAAACCACACTTTTATGAGGAGACAGGTTAAATATTTTAAAATTTTTATAACCAATCTATAGAAATGACAGAAAATTGCAAATAAAATCTCCTTACACTAGGTATTCAAGAACAAAAACACCATATGCCGCTCAAATTTCAAAACTGCAAGGTGTTTACTGGCTAGTACCAATAAATGACGTGGTGTGCTTTGACTTCTACCAACACAGGACGACAGGGTCAGCCAGACCCAGGGATGATCAGATGTTTCTGACTGCAATGCCATTGCCAAGTGTAACAGGTTCCATCCAGGATTCCTTGTTCCACCTTCAAAATCAGAGATGTGCTCTGCTAGTAGGTTTTAACTAGATCAAGACTTAACAAATACTTAACTTGTTTGCTAAGAAGCCAAAGAAGAGTAAGCACAAAAGCAGAGAGAACGCAGAGGAACGGCAGCAGCCCAGGACTGGAGCGGAGTGGGCAGGAGGGCCGGAGATGAGATAACGGAGAGCAGGAGGCAGGGGCACTCCCGACTCGGACTCCGGGCTGGCACTTAGGGAAAGCCAGTGTCCTGCCAGCTTATTCACAGGATACAGTGCTACCTTTTACTGCAGGGAAGCAAAAGTTGGTCACTGTGGTTACAAATTCCATGTGACTACTAATCTTTGAGAAACACTAATGGGGCATGTAAAAAAAAAAATTCATAGATCTACCAGAGCTGTTAAAGGTCCTTTCCCTTTTCAAACATCTGTACGCATGAAGTTGGATTTTCATAAGTAGATTTCAACTAAAACAGCGTATCACCACTGATGAAATGCCAAGGAAATAAGAGATACAGGTTTTGGTCTAGTAAGCCAAATATTAAAGACATCTGCAAAAATGTAAAGCATTACAAGTTAAACCTTGTTTTGAAAAAGTTATTTTAATAAAAATGTTATCTTTGATAGTATATAGTGTATTCAAGTTTTTAAAAAATAAATCTGAATACTGTAAAATTTTCTTTCCTTAAAAATTAATGAGTATTATTATTAATGAGTATTAATGAGTATTATTATTATAGAAGAGGCATTGTTTGGGAGTCTCAAATTTTTTAAAGTATGAGAGGACTCCTTGTTGAGTCAACTACAAAAAAATCTATTTACAAAAAAATTTAGTCAGCTGCACACATTTTCCCCTTCCACCTACCAAGACCTCAAATCATAATCCTATTAACTCCTTGGTTTTTCAAAACTGGGGAGAGAGGCTCCAAGAGGAATCATCACTGAACTGGATCTCACCTGGCTCAGGGGAGGGTGCTGTCTCCAGCCCCAGGCCTTCTCGGCTACTGTGAAGGCTGCCAAAGGTGTTCCCTGAAACCTGCATCAAACCAGCTACCCAAACTTGCTGCTCATAGTTTCATTCAGAAAGATTACTTCGACACGATCCCTTTCAACTTCACCCTACAGCAGACATGAGAAGTGTGGTGGCCTTCTACACAAAGAGAATCACAAACTTATTTGAATCTTTCTTATAAAGAACTCTGAGGTCCCTGAGAATGTTTAAGGATTCCAGCTTGAGAAAATATTGACGACTGGTGGATGGGGAGAATGAGTCCAAACAGGCCTCTCCCATGTAAGAGAACAGGAGAAAAATCACAGTTCAAAGATAGCTGATTCAGTGAGAAGGGGAGGCAGATTTCCCAGGGTTCCAGGAGATCCAAGCATTCTGTAGCTTCCAAGTCAAGTTCTTCAGGCTAGATTCAAAAATTGGTATTTGAGTGCAAGTACCAGAGCCGAGCCTCCTCAGAGGCTCAGATGGAGCAGTGGAGAGCATAACCAGGTGCACACTGAGGAAATGGCAGTCCATTGGAACCTGCAGAGGATACCTGGCACCACAACAGAGGACAGAACCAGTCAACTAACCCAGCCATATGTTGGCAGCGTGAAACTGCGCAAACGGAGACTCTAAGGTGGACTACGTCAATCAGGGGATTCTGCAGCAATTTCATTGTGCTTGGAATGGCAAGCCTGGCAGCAATTCATAACTGTTGAACTATCAAAACCACCTGAGCAAGACCCTCGGAGCATGCCCCACGTTGGGGACCTGGGATGGGTGGGAGGCTGGGTGGGGCTTCTCCCTTTATCTCTCCCTTTACCCCAGATATAGAAAAAAAAAGTGTGGAAATAATAGTCTTACCCACTTAAAAAAATAAATATAAAAAAGATAACTGTTGGTGAAAATGTGGAAAAATGGAATCTTCACACAGACAATGGAAATGTAAAATGGTAAGGCAGGCAATTTGGAAAACAATCTATTAGCTCCTCAAAAAGAGAATTACCACACACCACATAAGTTCCTCTCCAAGAGAAATGAAAAATTATTACTCAAAATGTGTCCACAAATGTTTACAATAATATTAATTTTAACAGCCTATGGGTAAAAACATTCCAAATATCCACTTGTTAATAAGTGAATAAAATACACTATATTCATACTACAGCGAGAAAGAGAAACAGAAAGATCTTCCATCTGCTGGTTTACTCCCCTAGTGGCCACAAGGACCAGAGCTGAGCCAATCTGAAGCCAGGAGCCTGGAGCATCTTACAGACCTCCCACACAGGTGCAGGGTCCCAAGGCTTTGGGCCATCCTTGACTGCTTTCCCAGGCCACAAGCAGGGAGCTGGACGGGAAGTGGAGCAGCCGGGATTAGAACCGGCATCCATATGGGATCCCAGCGCATTCAAGGTGAGGACTTTAGCTGCTAGGCCATGGCGCCAGGCCCACAAACATGAAATTTCACCATAAATATATATGAATGGGAAAAAACAGCATACCTGGGACTTGGTTTATCCAGTTTCAGGCAGTCACTGGGTATCGTGGAATGCATCCCCCATGGAAGAGGGTAGGAATACTATACAAAGACGTAATTTTAAACAGCAATAACATAAATGGGAATGGCACCTAGCTGATTAGGAACAGTTTTTATATGCTACTATAAGTTGCTATTAATTCAAACCACACTGTTATCACTCAGGATGTTAAATGCAATCCCCATGGTAGCCATGAAAAAAGTACCTTTTGAAAAATGCACAAAGAGGCCCAGCATGTGATGGCCCAGTAACTAAATCCTCACTTTGCAAGTTCCAGGATCCAACATTGGCACTGGTTCAAGTCATGGCTGCTCCACTTCCCATCTAGCCCTGCTTGTGGCCTGGGAGAGCAGCGAAGGATGACCCAAAGCCTTGGGACCCTGCATCCATGTGGAAGACTCAGAGGAAGGTCCTGGCTCCTGGCTTAGGATCAACTCAATCCAGCTGCTGCAACTACTTGCGAAGTGGACCAGTGGATAGAGATCTTTCTGTCTTTCTTACTCTCTGTAAATCTGTCTTTCCAATAAAAATAAATAAATCTTCATAAAAATACTCAGAAGGAAGTAATAATGAGTCAAAATAGTTCTTACCTAAACCTACTTTTAAAAAGAAGGCAATATGTAATAGAGGAAATGAATAAAACACACTTTTTTTTTAATTGGAAAGTCAGATATACAGAGAGGAGAGACAGAGAAGATCTTCCATCGGCTATTTCACTCCCCAAATGGGTGTAACAGCTGTAGCTAAGCCAATCTGAAACCAGGAGCCAGGAGCCTCCTCTGGGTCTCCAACACAGGTACAGGGTCCTAAGACTTTGGGCCTTCTTTGACTACTTTCCCAGGCCACAGGTAGGGAGCTAGATGGGAAGCAGTGCCTCCGGAGCAACAGCCAGTGCCCATATGGGATCCTGGCACGTGCAAGGTGAGGACTTTAGCCACTAGGCTACCACACCAGACCATAAAACAGGCTTTTAAAAATCCAGGAAAATAACAAAGCAGATGTTGTTCTATGTCAATCATGAAACTGAATCAAGCTCTCAAATAAAAAGCAGAATTTGGCATAATTAATTAAAAACATTTATAATCCAACAGGTCCTCACTGTGACACAGGCAGCTGCCTGCAGTGCTCCTTCAAGTCCACTTCCAATCCAGCTCCATGCTATTGCTCCTGAAAAATCAGCGAAGGATGGTCCACGCACTTGGGCCACATTTCCCTATGAGAAATCTGGAAGAAGTTTCTTGCTCCTAGCTTTGGACTGACCAACTCCAGAAGTTACAGCCACCTGGGGAGTAAACTAGCAGATGGAAGAGCTCACTCCCTCCCTTCCCTCTTTTCCTCCACTCCCTTTCTTCCTCTCTCCCTCTCCCTTCCTCGCTCTAATTCATCCTTTCTATAAATAAGTGAATATTTTTTAAAAAGCTCACTTTTTCCTAAAACTATAAAGAGTCAAACTGAAGAATATTTCTAAAAATTCCACATAATATAGCAACCAAAAAAGAGCTATACTGGCCCAATGATGCTAGATAAAATAGGTCTTTAGTCAAACACTATTCCAAGAGACAAAGAACAGTTAAGTACTACACGTTGCTCAAGGGTCAGTTCATCAAAGATGAGGACTAACAATTACAAATGCACAGAAAAACAGCAGAGCTGTTCAACAATAATAGCTGGGATTTCAATCACAAAATTCAATAATGGGTAGAATACCTTGAGAAGATCAATATGGAAAAAGAGGACTTGAACACTATAAACCAATTAGACCTGAAAGACATATATAATAACATTCCACTCAGTAACATTAGAATACACACCTCAGGTACACCTAAGGACATTTTCCATGATACTCCATGACACAAAATAAAATCTCAATAAATGCTTAGGAATTGAAACAATAAATTTTTTTGGTTAAATAAAGTTAGAAATTAGTAGCAAAAACTCAAAAAATTTTTAAATATATAAATTTTTTTAACATCAAGACTAAGTCATGAGCAAGGAACCCCACTCAACAGACTGGATCAGAAGCAGAATATCCAGGACTCAAACCGGGATTCCGATTTGGAATGCTGGTGTTGCACAAAATGCTTGCACTATAAATAGCAGCTGAACCTGCTGTGTGACAACTCCAGGGCCACTATGTAGAACATTTTCAAATGTACTCTTAGAGTTGGTGCAGTGGTACAACGGGCAAAGTCTCCATCTGGGGTAAAATTCCATGATGGCACCAGGTTCAAGTGCTGACTCTCCACTTTTGGTACAGCTCCCAGATGATTCACCTGGGATGGCAGTGGAAGATGGCCCAACTGCTTGGGTCCCTGAACCCACAAGGAAGACCCAGAAGAAGCTCCTGGCTCCTGGCTTTGGAATGGCCTAGCTTCAATCATTGCAGCCACCTGGGGAGTGAACCAACAGATATAAAATCTTTCTCTCTACCTCTCTCTCTCTCTCTAACTCTGCATTTCACTTAATAAATGAATCTTAAAGAAATTCACTATAAGGCATATAATTGGTCAAAGGAGCATTCACAAATAAAACCAGCAAATAGTTAGAAAACAACACTTAAGAAAACCCAACATTTCAAAACTTACAAAAAGCAGCAAAACTAATACTACATAGATAGAAATATACAGCTAAAGAATGCTTCCATCAAAAAAAGAAGCCAGATCTCAGATCAAAGCTAAGCCTACACCTTTGTATTTTATAAGCGCAAACTGAACCCAAAGCGAGCAGAAGGAAGGATGTATGTTAGAGCAGATAGATATGATAAACAGAGAAACTCAATGAAACCAAAAAGTTGAATCTGTGGGGAAAGAAAATCAACAATATTGACAAAGCTTTAGACAAACGGCCATTAAAAAAAAAGATCAAAAATAACTAAAGTCAGACACAAATATTCAAGCATTACTACCATCCTTACAGAAATGAGGCAGATAATAAAGATTATGAACAACTGTACAACAAAGCAGCCCAGAAAAAAAATGAACAAATACCTGGGAATACACAAATTACCTAAACAAACGCAAGAAAAAACAATTTTTTAAAAAAACCCCAATTGAGCTATGGCAAACAGTAAGACTGAAACAGTGATCGGAAACTTCCCAACAAAGAAAAATTCAGGCCCAAACACCTACACTGGTGAATTCTACCAAACAGTTCAGAAACTAAAAGCAATCTTCTCAAATTCTTAATAAGCAACAAGGAAGAAACACTTCCTAAATTCACTCCATGAGACCAGCAATACCTTCATACTAAATCAAGAAAAAGGCATTGCCTGAAAAATACAGACTAATATCCTTTGTAAATTATAATTGCAAAATCCTCAACAAGATATTGCAAACTGAATCCAATAGCACATTGAAAGATTATACATCTCAACCAAATAGAATTCAACCCAGGAATGCAAAAATGATGCAACATAAAAAGAATTAATTAGACACCAACAAATGAAAGCAGGAAAAAAGCCTCAGTTGACTCCAAAAAAGCATTTCACAAAACATGGTACCTTTACATGATTTAAAAAAAAATTGCTGAGAATAAACAGAAACTCCTTCACCCGGACATAAGACATGAAAAGCTTACACCTAACAAACTCAGCGCTTTAAGCCTGAGAACATTCCCACTGAGATCAGAAAAAGACAGTGACACTTACTTCATTACTTCTACTCAACACTGAATTAGAGTTCTAGCCAGAGCAGTAGACACAAGAAAAAGAAACTAAAGTCAAAATTGACAAGGAAGAGGTAAACAACTTTTATTTGCCAATAATCCTACATAGAGAGAAATTCCAAAGAATCCACAAGAAAGCTACCAGAACAAGTTATTTCAACAAAGTTGCAAGATACAAAATCTACATAAACCTATAATCAATACAGGTATAATAGTATGAAAAAAATCAATACAAAATAATAGTGTGAAAAAGTTAGGAATATAACTCCTTTTAGTATCTAAAAGAATCGAGTATCTAGGAATAATTTAACCAAAGAAGCCGGTTCTATTCTAAATAACTATAAAATATGGCTGAAGAATATTACGATGATCTAAATAACGAAAAGCCATATAGTGTACATAGGTAGTAACACAATATTGTGAGGAAAGTATTAGTACCCAAAGCAGCCGAAATTCAATTCAATTCCTACTAAAATCCCACCAAGTTTTTGTTTTCATTTTTTGCAGAAATGAAACTCTTAACCCTCCAACAGAATTTGGGGGAATCTGAGGAGCCAAAACCATCAAAGAAAAACCATCAAGATTAGTGCTTTGTCATTCTGAAATTGCTGCAATGCCCCAGCGGTAGGCAACTGCCTAAGTTACCTTATACCTAGGCAAGTGCTCCACTGCTGGGAGAAAAGCAGCCAATAGCTGGCAGGCATGCTGGGCCTGGTTAATGCCAAATTTGTGTTACCTATGCCAGTGTGCCAGCACAGTTGCCTATTTATTTATAAACTTCATTTTTATGGTATTTACATATTTGATCAGTATGAGAGGGGTCAAGGATTAGGGCAAAGTGAGACCATTGTTTACAAACTCTCTTTTTCTTCTTTCTATGTCTGGGGGAAGGAGGAAGATGGGGCGAAAGCCACGACCAGCCTCCCAATCACCTGAGTGTCCAGGGATGGGTAACAGCCACCCGACGTCATCCCAGGGTCCCCGATGTGGAGCATGCTCCAAGGGCTTTGCTCAAATGGATTTGATAATTCTGAGATGCTGTGAATCTCACCGATCCAAGGATAAGGAAATCTTTCCAAGGTACATAGGCTGACTTAGTCTACCCTAGAGTTTCCATTCACCCAGATATTTGCTGTCAATGCTTGGCTGGTAGTTGATCAGTTTGTTCTGTCTTCCCTCCTTTGCTATGGTACCAGATATCCTCTGCAGGTTCCAGTGGAATGCCATATCCTCCATATGCACCTGGGTGTGCTACCCACTACTCCGCCTAAGCCACTGAGGTGTCCCAATTCTGACACATGCACTCAATGGTCAAACCATAAATCCTGTGACTCTTCTGATGGCTGGAGTCCTGAGTCCAGAGATGGATCCCCAAAGAAACCTTGTCTGAAGTGATCCCAGACCTAACTCTTGCAAGTGCTTGTCAGTATGGGGTCCAGATCAGTCCATCACCCACATCAGCCTATGCACACACTGGTATTTGCAAATAATGTGTTAGTTCTGTCTCCAGCTCCATCTCTTATATAAACCAATGGATGCTGTGGCCAAGCTGAACCCTGCCTACCCCACACTTGTCTCTCACATATCCAGCGGTAATAACTACAGCCGAGTTGGAGCAAACCCCAACTAGGCCTACACCCAGCCCTGGTTTCTGTGCTTGCCGGTATGTGCAGCAGACTGGTCTGGTCTCTTGTACACATTAATGGGCATTACAGTTTAGCTCAACCCAAGCAATCCCTCTATCCAGCCCACACTCATGCCAGCAGGTGCCACTGCCTGTTTAGCCAGACCCGCCCTCAGCCCTGGTTCTCATGCTCACCTAGGTCTCCTTCCTCTCCCTCCCCCCATCCCACCCGGACCCAAGCATATGGAGAAATCCCCAGGTTTTTAAAAGATATATAGGGAAGGTAGGGGAGATCGGGTTGGGACATGCTATTCCAGCTCCTGGACAGGGGTGGTGCAGATTGTCCAGGTAAGGAGATGTTAGAATGGAAGGCAGGTCTGGGGCATGCTGGGCTGGGCCAATCCACAGCTCACAGTGGCACAAATGCCAGAATGGGATGCAGGCAAGGCCTGGTTGGACCACAACACCTACTAGTTCACATCGGGGCTAGGTTGCTGCACCCACTAATGAGAGCTGGCACTGGGAGTGAGCCAGGCTAAGCCAGGTTATACCACCTGCTGGCGAATACCAACACTTAGGCAGGCCATCTCAGCTTGGGCTATAGCAGCTACTGGTGCTGGAAGTGGGCCTGATAGAGGAACTTCAGGGACTCACTGCTGCTTCTACTGGTGAATGTGAGAGCTGGAACTGGGGGCAGGTAAGGCTGGACTAGGCTGTTGCACCTGCTAGCATCGTGAAAGACAGAATGGGTGTGGGCCAGCCAAGCTAGGCTGCAGCATCAGCTGGCAAGTGCTGAGAGTGTATACAAGTCACATCAGGCTGGAACATAGTACCTCCTGGTAGGTGCCAAGATCCATGGCTGGGAGTCAGCCTGACAGGAACTTTGGGCACTCCCTTGCGGGGCTGCAGCTCTTGTTGGTAAGTGTGAGAGCATGGACTGGGAGTAGGCCAGTCTGGTCAAGGCAGCAGCACCTGTGGGCATACATGTGAGGGGTGTCTTGGGGCAGGTCAGGCTGAGCTAAGCTTCAACACCCATAGATATACACAAGAATCAAATGGGATGTAGCAAACCAAGCCAGACCCTAGCACGTGCTGGCTCTGGGGAAACGGGTTGGGGGCAGGTGTGGTGGGGGATATTTGAAGTCGCCCCAACCAGGCTGTGGCACTCACTGGTGGGCATGAAGATCAGCTTGTGGCAAGTTAGGCTGGCCTACACAGTACCCTTCAATTCATGTGAGAGACAGGGCTAGGTGGAACTGACCAGGCAGCTTTGGCTAGCACAGGTGATGGACAGAAAACTTGACCCTGCATGGGCTGGTGCACACACAAGTCAAGTCTAAGGTTACCCAGGTGAGATTTCTTGAGGGAGCTCCTTGACTGGACTGCTGGACTCAGACCCTGGACGCAGGAAAAAATCACAGGATATATGATCTGACCATGGAGTGCACGCATCAGGACTGGGCCTATTCAACTGCTGATGGCTATGTAGCAGATAGCATATCCAGATGCACACGAGGGACATGACAGTCAGCTCATTTAGGCCCACAGGGGATGTCTATTACCTCAACAGAGGATGGAAAGCAGAACAGGTTGGACAATTCTGGCCAAGCTTAGCAACATGTTCCTGGGCCTGAGGACACTGGTAGACACTGTCAGTCAGCAGACCTTGGAAAGATTTTCTCAACCCTGGTAAAACAAAGCTGAGGACATCTCAGAACCATCCAAGTGGGTGTGGCGCGATGACCTAGTGACTAAATCCTTACCTTGCACATGCCAGAATCCCTTACGGTAGCTGGTTCACACCCAAGCTACTCCACTTCCCTTCCAGCTCCCTGCTTGTGGCATGGGAAAACAGTAGAGGATGGTCCAAAGCCTTGGGACCCTGTACCCATGTGGGAGACCCAGAAGAAGCTCCTGGCATTGGATCAGCTCAGCTATGGCCAATATGGCCACTTGGGGAGTGAACCAGCAAATCGAAGATCTTTTTCTTTGTCCGTCCTTCTATCTGTAAACCTACCTTATCAATTTAAAAATACATAAATAAATATTTAAAAAAAAAACCACTAAAGTAATACATTGGAAAAGTTTTCCCCTCATCAGGGTCTCTAAGGTGTCTTAAAGCAACCATCTCCCATCCCCACATGCTGATGTAGTTTCATAGGAAGGCATGGTCTCCCCCACTTCCCCTTCAGACTAAGAGAAAAAAAGAAATCTAAAAATTGGTCTCACCCATATTCCTACACACCTCGACCCTCTCCACACTGATTGGTGGCCCACATGGGCCTGCATCCCTCTCAACGTCTAAACGACATTAAAAATTAAATTTAAGGGCCCAGCACAGTAGCCTAGCAGTTAAAGTCCTTGCCTCGCATGCCCGGGATCCCATATGGGTGTCAGTTCTAATCCCAGAGGACTCACTTCCCATCCAGATCCCTGCCTGTGGCCTGGGAAAGCAGCAGAGGATGGCCCAAAGCTTTGGGACCCTGTGGGAGACCTGCAAGAAGCTCCTGGCTCCTGGCTTCAGATCGGCGCAGCACCATCCATTGTGGCTACTTGGGGAGTGAACCTGCATCTCCTTCTCTCTGCAAATCTGACTTTCCAATAAAAATAAATAAATCTTTAAAAAAGATTTTAAGAAAAAAGTACTACAGTGCCACAATGTGGTACTGCCATAGGCAAAGAAATACAGATCAATGAAATAGGCATAGGAATTTAGAAATGAACATATATCTGTGGCTAATCAATTTTTAACAAAGGTATCAAGTTCATTCGATAGAGAAAAAAACTGTCTCTTCAACAAACTATTGGGACAATTGATTTTTACATTTAAAACTATTAAGTTGGAGCCTTAACTCAAATCAAATGGGGTAATTAGCCCAAAATATATCAATGATCTAAAAATAAGAGCTAAAAAGCACATCTCTCAGGAGGAAACAAGGAAACAAGAATAAGTCTTCAGGACCTTGGACTTGGCAATGTGTTCTAAGTTATGACACCAAAAGGCAAACAATAAAAATAAACTGAGCTTCATCCAAATTAAAACTTTTGTTTAGAAACTGGCCCTGTGGCATCATACTTTAAGCCACCATGTTTGATGCCAATATCCCATATTGGCACCACTTCCTATTGTAGCCACTCCACTTCTGATCCAGCTCCCAGCTAATGCACCTAGGAAAACTTCAGAAGATGTTATAAGTACTTAGGAACCTGTACCCACACGGGAAACAGAGATGGAGCTCCTGCCAGACTCATTTTTCGCCATTCCAACCCTTTAGGGAGTGAACTAGCAGACGAAAGAGCTCTCTGTCCTCTCTCTGTAACTCTATCCTGCAAATAAACACAGCTTTAAAGGAAAGCAACAGGGCCCAGTGGTAGCCTAATGGCTGAAGTCCTTGCCTTGAGTGTGCCAGGATTCCATATGAGTGTCACTTTGTATCCAGGCTGCTCCACTTCCCATCCAGCTCCCTGGAGGACGGCTCAAAGCCTTGGGACCCTGCCATGCGCAGGGGGACCTGGAAGAAGCTCCTGGCTCCTGGCTTCGGATCAGATCAGCTCAGCTGTGGCTCTTGCAGCCACTTGGGGAGTGAACCAGCGGGTGGAAGGAAGATCAGTCTCTGTCTCCTTTTCTCTCTGTAATTCTGACTTTCCAATAAAAATAAGTATTTTTTAAAAAGAAAACAATAAACAAAACAAAACCTTTTGTTAACCAGAGGACCTTGTCAAGAATCTAAATGGCGGACCTGGCATGGCCTAGCGGCTAAAGTCCTCTCCTTGAACAGGCCAGGATCCCATATGGGCGCCAGTTCTTCTTCTTTTTTTTTTAATATTTTTATTGCATTTTTTTGAATTAATTTATACATTAATTACATTGTATTACGTGACAGTTTCATAGGTACAGAGATTTTCCCCACCCCTCCCCCCATGGAGGATTCCTCCACCCCGTTGCATAACCACAGCTCAAGTTCATTTGGGATTCCCTCATTGCCAGCATATAACAAACATATAGTCCAGCGTCCCATTGTCCAGTCAAGTTCAACACCTTCTCAGGGAGACCCCCTCTGGTCTGAAGGCAGAGCCAGCAGAGTATCATCCGGGCGCCAGTTCTAATCCCAGCTGCTCCACTTCCCATCCAGCTCCCTGCTTGTGGCCTGGGAAAGCAGTCAAGGATGGCCCAAAGCCTTGGGACCCTGCACCCGCATGGGAGACCTGGAAGAGGTTCCAGGTTCTCGGCTTCGGATCGGCACAACACCAGCTGTTGCGGTCACTTGGGGAGTGAATCATCGGACTGAAGATCTTCCTCTCTGTCTCTCCTCCTCTCTGTATATCTGACTTTGTAATAAAAATAAATAAATCTTAAAAAAAAAAAGAATCTAAATGGCACTGATGCTGTGGTGTGGATGAAGCTCCTGGAACCTGGTACTGCAACCATCTGGGAAGTTGGCCAGGAGATAGAAGATCTCTCTGCCTCTTCCTACACCTCTCCTTCCCCTCCTCCCTCTCTGTGATTCTATCTTTCAAAAATAAATAAATCAGGCTCCCAAAAAGCAGGAAACAAACAAACAAAAATGTCAATCTTTTGGTTGGCTTTTGAATGAGATAAAATATTTGCAAGTCATATAGCTAGTAAGAGTCTAACACCACAATTATGTAAGAATCTCCTGAAGTTCAACAACAGAGAATACCAACAACCAAACTAAGAAATGGGTAATGAGCTTATACATTTTTCTAAAGAACATATACAAATGGCCAAGAAGCACATGAAAAGATGCTCAACCTATCAGTTATTAAGGAACTACAAGCCAAAAGCACAATGAATACCATTTCATACCTATTAGAAGGGGGGGGAAGAAAAGGAAAAAAAAAAAGTCAGCGTAAGCAAGGATGTAAACAAAGTGACCTTTGTGTATAGCTGCTAGCAATGTAAGGAGATACGGCCTTTGTGGAAAACAATGTGGCAGCTACTCAAAAACCTAACCACAGCAATGGCTAGCTAACCCAGGAGCCACACTGCAGGGTGCACACCCAAAGGAACTGCAAAAGGGACTTAAACTGACACTTGCATATCAACGTTCCCGGTAGCATTATCAGTATTAGCTAAAGCTGGAAAATACTCAACATCCATCAATAGAGGATTTGATAAAATGTTCAACCTTTAAAGGAGTGAAATTCTGATACAGGATATCATATGGAGGATCCATTTGAAAATACTATGTATGCTAAGTGAAAAAAGTCGGACACAACTGGACAAAAACTTGAAATTCCAAATATGAGAATATGAATTATCCGGAACAGATAAATCAATACAGAGTAGCTTAGAGGTTACCACAGAGTAGAAGGGGGAACTTACTCCCTAGTGTGTAAAATTTCTGTTTGGGATGCTGAAAAGGTTTCTGGATGGCATGTGAATTCATAGCAGTGAATGACAATTTTAATTATATATATTGAACTACAATAAAAACCCAAAGAAGGGCCCGGCGGCGTGGCCTAGCGGCTAAAGTCCTCGCCTTCAACGCCCCGGGATCCCATATGGGCGCCGGTTCTAGTCCCGGCAGCTCCACTTCCCATCCAGCTCCCTGCTTGTGGCCTGGGAAAGCAGTAGAGGACGGCCCAGTGCATTGGGACACTGCACCCGCGTGGGAGACCTGGAAGAGGTTCCTGGTTCCCGGCATCGGATTGGCGCGTACCGGCCCGTTGCGGCTCACTTGGGGAGTGAATCATCGGACGGAAGATCTTCCTCTCTGTCTCCTCCTCTCTCTGTATATCTGACTTTGTAATAAAAATAAATCTTTAAAAAAAAAAAAAAACCCAAAGAAAAAGTCATTAATATGGGGTCGACGTTGTAGTAGAGCAAGTCAAGCCAACGTCTACAATGCTGCCTTCCAAACCAGAGCACCAGTTTGTCATGTCTGCTGACTGGACTGGAAATGCAGCGGCAGAAGACAGCCCACGTGGGAGACCTGGATAGCTCCAGTTATTTGGGGATGGAACAATCAGCGGATGGAAACTCTTTCTCTTCTCTGTCACTTTGTCTTTCAAATAAATAACTCATGATTTTAAAAAGTTGTCAAATACATGAACAGAAATCAGAATTGTACAAAAGTCCTTAAACAAAACAGCTATGGATCTAATAGCCATAATGTGCTCCACTACAAAATAGTTGAAAAACCAGTCTAATTAAATATTCAGCTTTGTTACAGATTTGTTTTACTCTTTGCGGCTCTGTAACTTCCTATATACCGGGAATGATCCCATTCACACTGAGCTACTTTACCAAATCTATGCAGGCTATGTATTTTTAAAATTTTGTATCCATGATGCCTATCAAACCATAAGCACTCAACTGATTTAGTAAATAAAACAAAATCAGTAAAAATCAACAACAATAGCATTAAAAAGACCCCCCAAATCATCTTCTACCTCAGTTTAAACACACCTAATTTGAGGACTGGCATGCTGTGATGAGTTAAGCCATCACTTGCAACACTGTAGCCCATGTGTATGCCAGTCTCAGCTGCTCTCCTTTCAGTTCTTATGTATCTTGGAAAACAGTGGGGAATGGTCCAAATACTTGGTCCCTGCCACCCACAGGAAGGGCTGGGATGAAACTCCTGATGCCTGGCCCAAACTCTGGATGTTACAGGGGTGAACCAGCAGACTTGAAAGTTTACCTTTCAACTAAGTAACTAACCTTTTTTAACAATAATATCTGAGAATTTCAGGACTCACATAACTAACACTTTAGGGCCTGGTGTGCTAGCATAGCGGCTGAAGTCCTGCCCTCACCTTGAACACACCAGGATCCCATATGGGTGCTGGTTCTAATCCCATTAGCCCCATTTTCCAACCAGCTCCCTGTTTGTGGCCTAGGAAAGCAGTCGAGGACAGCCCAATGCCTTAGAACCCTACACCCACGTGAGAGACCCGGAGGAAGCTCCTGGCTTCGTAATGGCTCAGCTCCAGCTGTTGCAGTCACTTGGGAAGTGAACCACTGGACAGAAAATCTTCATCTCTATCTCTCCTCCTCTCTGTAGATCTGACATTGCAATAAAAATAAATAAATCTTTTTAAAAAAACTAGCACTTTAAATTACTTCTTTCCTCCTGATAGACACATTTCCATCCTTAATTCCAATGAGAGGTTCACAGAATTTGGCTTTACTAATTTTGGCTGATCTGCATCTAAGTTGGTTCATACTAGGATAGAGGCCAGCCAGGAGACAAGGTTCACGGCTGGGATGCTCAATGTTATGACCGATCTGCCTCAAGTAGTCCCAGTTATACAGTTTCTGCACTAATACATTTAATATAATCAGAACTATTTTCTTTGCCTTACTATCATGGTTGTGTTTTTGCACATTAAAGATTTAATTACATAAGCAATGAATATGAAATAGTTTGATTAGTTATTGAATAAGCTGCATCATTAATTTCAGTAAAGAGTACATTTTTCCTCTTACCTGCTCATCAAGCCATCCCTTTATTTATTTGATTATTTATTTATTTTTAATAAAGAATTGTGCGAGTGGAAGACAAATACACATCTAACTGGAAGGAAACTGTAATTTTTTTAAAAGATTTATTTTATTTTTTTATTTTTATTTTTATTACAAAGTCAGATATACTGAGAGGAGGAGAGACAGAGAGGAAGTGGAGCTGCCGGGATTAGAACCAGCGGCCACATGGGATCAAGGTGAGGACCTTAGCTACTAGGCCATGCTACCGAGCCCAGAAACTGTAATTTAATGATCCCAAGTCACGGGATTTACAGCCTAAGAAAGATATGAAATTTAGAGCCTGGAGATGTGGAATTCCTGTGTTGGCAGCTTTCACTCACAGGCTTACTTGTCCTTGGCAAACTTTTCCTTAGTATTGCATTGCAGTGTAAGACATTTTCACCCAAAGTTACTTCCTTTCTTTGCACTTTCCTGCATTTGGGGATCAACTTGCCTCTGAGGACTCTGTCTCCTTCAGCTCTCACAGGTATTTTACCTAACAAACGGCTTATAATATGCTTAATCCCGCCTGCTTCTAAGAAAATCTAATCTAATATGATGACAAAAGGCTTGCCCTGAAGCACCACACATTCTAAAAAATCTGGTCATTTAAAAACAATTGCTAATATATAGCATTTGCTTCCGTCTCCCCAAATAGAACATATTAAACATAACTCCAGTGCCTTCTGATTGAAGGACCTGCCGTGATGGCCCAATGGTTAAATCCTCATCTTGCTAGGATCCAATATGGATGCCAGTTCTTGTCCTGGCTGCTCCGCTTCCCATCCAGCTCCTTGCTTGTGGCCTGGGAAAGCAGTAAGGAATGGCCCAAAGCCTTGGGACCCTGCACCCACGTGGGAGACCCAGAGGAGGCTTAGTTCCTTGCTTTGCATCAGCTTAGCTCTGGCCACTGTGGCCACTTGGGAAGTGAACTAGCAGAGAGAGGATCTTTCTGTCTCTCTTCTCCGTAAATCTGATCTGTCTTTTCAATAAAAAAAAAGAAAAAAAAACCTCCATCCAGACATAGCTAATTTATTAGCTGTGTATTCTTCAGGGGACACATTCAGAACGATATGCAATTCAAATACATAACAGACATTTGCTTACATTAGAAGCAGGGGGCTGGCGCTATGAGTAGCAGGCCCCATTCTGGGGGCTCAACTTCTGAGCCAGATCCCTGGCACAGCAGAGGATGGTCCAAGTGCTTAAGTCCCTGAGCCTAGATGGAAGACCAGGAAGAAGTTCCTGCCTCCTGGCTTCACAGGGGTGCAGCTCTGGCCACTGCAGCCATTTGGGAAGTGAACCAGCAGATGGCAGAGCGATCGATCGATCTCTCTCTCTCTCTGCGCACCCCCTTGGTAACTCTGCCTTTTAAATAAATAAAAATCTTAAATAAATAACAAAGCATTACAGGTAACAAAAAAGTAAGCAGGACACTGTTCAATCCCTCAAGGAACTCCCAATCTATAGAAGATAGAAGTTTCAAACAACTTTCAAAATTAGATTATGACTAATTGTTAACATTTAGGTCTGACCAGGCTAGACAGGACTACAACGCCTGCATGTGAGCTTCATCAGAGGAAGAGCTATGCTGGGCCGATTATATCCACTGGTACATGCTTGAGCCAGAGCTAAGCGCAGGATGGTTTGGCTTTGCTACAGCTTCAGATGGCATGTGCTGGGACTGGGGGAAAGCCCTGTCAGGCTAGACAGCAATATCACCCGGAAAGTGTAAGATCTGGGACTGGGAGTAGACCCAGCAGGGAAACTGTGGGCACTCCTATTTTGGGCTGCAGCTCACACTGGTGAGCATGGGAACCTGGGCTGGGGCGGGCCTGACTGGACAAGCAATGGCACCTGCCAGCATGAGTATGGGCTGGAGAGTGGAGTTCACCAGGCTGAGCTAGGCTCCAAAGCCCATTGCATGTACAAGAGCTGAATAGCATACAGAACATACCAGATCAGTCTGTTGCACATACTGCCAAGCACAGGAACCAGGGTTGGGGGCAGGCTGGTGGGGGTTAATGGGGTTCGCTCCAACTAGGCTGCAGTTCCCATTGGTGTGCATGAAAGCCAAAGTATGTGGTGGAGAGGGATGGGTTGAACTATAGCATCCACTGGTTTGCATGTAAGATGGAGCTGGGGACAGAATTGACTGGATGACTACAAATATCAGTGTGTGTGTAGCCTGATACAGGTGACACACTGAGCCTGACAACACACTGGCTGACACACACAGGAGTCAGATCCAGGGTCACCTCTGGTGAGGTTTCTTTGGGGAATTCCCCAACTGGATGGTTGGATGCAAAACTCCAACCATGGGGAAAACTACAGGCTCTGTGGTCTGACCAAGAAGTGCATGTGTCAGAACCGGGCCTCCTCAGTTGCTGAAGGTTGTGCAGTAGACAACATGCCCAGATGCACATGGGGGACATGACAGATCACTGGGGCCTGCAGAGCACATCAAATACCAGGGGTGGCAGAACAAACTGGACAACTCTCGCGGCCAAGCTTTGACATCAAGTACCTGGGCGAGTGGAGACTCTAGGGTAGACTATGTCAGCCAACGGGCCTTGGAAGCATTTCCTCAACTTTGGGGCAACAAAATCAACAGCATCTCAGAACTACTGAAACTACTGCAGCAGTGCCCCTGGAACATGCTCCACACTGGGGACCCTGGGAAGACATCAGGTGGCTCTCCAGCAACCCGAGGCCTGAAGTGGTTGGGCTGCTGGGAGTGGCCCTCTCCCCTTCTCCCGCTACCACCCATCCCCAGATACAGGAGGGAAAAAAAATTCGGAAGCAACTGATCCACTCTCCTTCCTCCACGCCTTGGCCTTCCCCACCATAACCAGTGGTCCACACAGGTATACATCCTAACTATGTAAACAGCATCAAAATTAAAATAAATTTATTATTTAAAAAATTGAGGTCTGAGACATTTGAAAAGCATTTTGAAAGACATCATAAGCACCTTCCAGGTCTATGTGCCTGTAATTACCAGGACGGTCCCAAGGAGGATGCATCCCACGTTTGCCATGGTTGGCTGTCACAGTTCTCAAACACTTTCGTCCCCAGAATACGGATGGCTTCTCAGCCCCTTCCCAATGAGCCCCCCTCCCAGCACTGATCACCATCACCAAGCCAGCATCCTGGGAGCATTGCTCCTCTCCCAGCGCTTGCTAAATTGCTCTTCAAATTCTCTCTAAATCAAATCCATCCACTTTTCTCCATAGCAGCCTAGTCAAGGTTAGTATCATCTCTTCAACTGTGCTACAAGAAGCTCCTTACTGAGCTTCCTGCTCGCAATTCAGTTCCTGCTAATCCATGGCCTTTCTGTCAGTATTCTGCCTAACATTCCCCAGTGGCTCCCCAGTGTTCCTAAGAGAAAATGGAAAATGTGATCATTAGGCCCACAAGACCTTACCCCACCTGCCACAGTCCAGATAACTGGCATTCTGAAAATTCTGGGTTCCTCTGGTCTGAGTTACCACAACCCTTGGAACTCATTCGTCTTAATTCTAACCAAGGTAATCCTCATTTATACCTAAAATTCACTTCCATCACTCCCAATCAGAAAGAGGAAAGAATAGTCTTCTATTTTCTTCTGACTACCTTAAGATCATTAATCCTCAGGAAAAGTCCCTATGGTTTATGCTCTTTTCATTAATTGGCTTCTGTAAAGTTCTCACTTCGGCAGGTGAGTATTTGGCTTAGCAGTTAAAAAGCCAGTTATGGGCCCAGTGTAGTAGCCTAGTGGCTAACGTCCTCATGCTGTGCCTGCGCTGTGATCCCGTATGGGCGCGCTGGTTCATGTCCCAGCGGCCCAGCTTCCCATCCAGCTCCCTGCTTGCGAAAGCAGTGGAGGATGGCCCAAAGCCTTGGGACCCTGCACCCATGTGGAAGACCTGAAAGAGGCTCCTGGCTCCTGGCTTCGAATGGGCTCAGCTCTGGCGATTGCGGCCACTTGGGGAGTCAATCATCAACGGAAGATCTTCTTCTCTCTCTCTTCCTCCTCTGTATATTTGACTTTGCAATAAAAATAAATAAATCTCCAACAAGAACAACAAAACAACCAGCTGCCCCCTCCCCAACCCAGTGGTGGCTTATCATACTCCTCTTCAACCTGTAGTGTTAGCATCTCATATGGGCGCCAGTTCAAATCCTGGCAGCTCCCCTTCTGATCCAGCTCCTTGTTTATGGCCTAACAAAGCAGGGGAGGATGGCTCACATCCTTGGGACTCTGTACCCACATGGGAGACCTAGAAGAAATTCCTGGTTCCTAGCTCCAGATTGGCTGAGCTCTGGCTGTTGCAGCCATTTGAGGAGTAAACCAGTGGATGGAAGACCTCTCTGTAAATCTGCCTTTTGAATAAAAGTAAATAAATTTAAGAAGGAGAAGGAGGAGAAGCAGGAGAAGAGGAAGAAGAAAAAGGAGGAGGAGGGGCCCGGTGGCGAGGCCTAGCAGCTAAAGTCTTCGCCTTGAACGCCCCGGGATCCAATATGGGCGCCGATTCTAGTCCCGGCAGCTCCGCTTCCCATCCAGCTCCCTGCTTGTGGCCTGGGAAAGCAGTCGAGGACGGCCCAAAGTTTTGGGACCCTGCACCCACGCATGGGAGACCCGGAAGAGGTTCCTGGTCCCGGCATCAGATCGGCGCGCACCGGCCGTTGCGGCTCACTTGGGGAGTGAAACATCGGATGGAAGATCTTCCTCTCTGTCTCTCCTCCTCTCTGTATATCCAGCTTTCCAAAATAATAATAAAAAAAAAATCTAAAAAAAAAAAAAAAAAAGAAAAAGGAGGAGGAGAAGAAGAGGAAGAAGAGGGAGAAGAGGAAAGAGGAAGAGGGGGAGGAAGAGAAGAAAGAGGAGGAAGAAAAGGAACAGGCCATTCAGAATGCCCCATGTTCCAAATCAGAGTTTGGTTGGTTTGATGCTCAGTTCTGATTTCCAGATTCTTGCTAATGAGCACCCCCGGAGACAACAGTGTAGCGTCAATCATGCAGATTCCTGCCACTCGGGTGGAGCGCTGCATTGCCAGCTGCCAGCTTCTGCTCTGCCCAGCCCAGTCCCAGGAGTTACTGGGTGTCTGAGCAGTCTATGAGCAGAAGGAGGCTCATGCTGCCCCTTTCTCTGCCCCTGAAATACACTTCTTTAAACATTAAACACAAACTTCAAAAACAAAATTGTAAACGTATGTAACGAATCTTTTCAAACGCAGTCTTGTGTGAAGTGCAGTATGTGAAAGCTCTGAGCTCCTGAGCTTACAGTAAGGGGCTGCAGGAGCCTCCTGAGCTTCCCCCTCCTGCAGCATCTCTGGCATAAAGCCCAGGACACAGGTTACCCGGAGTACCAGCCCACTAAGCTACACTGCCACTGAATGCAGGTGAGCCAGCAGAGTGCACACAGCTGTCTTTGAAGTTCCACAAACCCAGGTGCAATTCCTGATTCTACCTGTTAGTTGTGAGATCTTGAGAGCAGCTTTCCCTCTGAAGATTCTCAGGTTTATTTTCATCTTTGAGATATCATTATGCTCCCATCCCGATGATTAAACATTGGTAACACCAAAATAATCGTGAAGGTTTGGAGCAACTAGAACTCTCACACATGACAATGGAAATGTAAAACTGCGTAACGGCTTTGGGAGAAGGACTGACAATGCCATTATAAAACTGAACAGACACCTACCCTGTATGCCATTTCTCCTGGCACGTGCCCAAGGGAGGTGAAGACATACATCTGCAAAAAACTTAAGAATATTCATGGCTGTTTTACTCATGACAGACCAAAACTCAGAGCATCCCAGATATCCATCCACTGCACAACTAATATACACACATTAATAGAAAAAAGGACTGAATTCTAAAAATACAACCTGTAAAGCCACACTAAAAAGCACACATACATACTGTGTGATTCTATTTATATGATGCTCTAGAACAGACAAGATTAATCAACAGTGGGATGGCAAAATAGCAGAATAGTGGTTGCTTCTGGGAGGTGGACAGATAGGGTGAGAACGCCCGTGGAGGAACTGCAGGAGTTACAGTAATGCCTGTATCTTGACAGAGACTTGTATTACATCCATTTATCAAAACTGATTAAACAGCACAATTAACATTTGTGTATTTCATTGTATAAACATTTTACTTTAAAAATTATAAACAAATAATGAGCCCTAGCTAATGATACACATGCTGAAGTATTCAGGCAAGAGATACACTGATGTCTGTTCCTTCAAAACATAGGAGATGGACTGAAGAATGCAGTGAAGGATTAGGTATAAGATAAAGCAAACACGAGGAATGTCAGTTGTAAATTCTCTATGAAGGGGGTTTACTATTTCAACTTTTCTTGGTACTACAGATTTTTTACAATAAAATGAAAGGATTAAAAACTTGATCACTAGACCTTGTGTTCACAGCTGTAATATGTATTAGATGGAATGGATGTCACTCATTTTCAGTGTGACCTGGTGAAGGGATTCTTCCTGTTATTTCTGGGTCTCCCTGTCACTCCGAGACTACAGTTTTCCTACACGTCACACCCCGCGACCTCCTCGTCAGCCACGTACATAACCCACCCCCAGTATGCCAACTTCAGAGCTCCTCCTCATCATCTCCTTTTCTCTCTAAACGTCCGTCCGAGCCTAATCCTCTCTTCTCATTCCCTTCCCGCTTCCAACTCATCAAGAGTTGGAGCCCTCACCTATCTTCCAGCCCATAAACTCTCCTGATAGATACTTTCTTTTGTCTGAAATATTCCCATATTCTTTTGGTCTCTACTGCAGCCATCTGCAACCAACTTCTCTACCTGAGCAGAAGACTAGCACTGCAGGAAAATGTCACCATGGCCAACCAACGCTACTCTGAACTACCGAGCCACAGACTGCAGCTCCTTTCTAAGTCACTGTTGGGCCCCTGCATATTTCACAGCAGTAATTCCAAAGCGACATCATTTAGCTCCTTATTCACTCCCCGTCTTTATTCTCTGTAAAGGATTGTGCCTTTCATTTCATCATGAAAATGCAGGAGACCAAACACAAACTCCCTGCCCCCCAACAGGCTCTCGCTCCTCTCTCACAGGAAAGGAAGCCATCACCCCTGCTGGAGGGTGTAACAGAGCATTTAAAAACGGGTTCTCAGCACAGGCATTTAACACAAGGTGAGGCGCTGCTTGGGACACATGCATCTCTTATGAAGACGCCTGAGTTCATTCAAGTCCTGGCTCTACTTATTTCCAACTCTGGTTTCTTGCTGAACGCACCCTGGGAGATGGCTCAAATACATGGGTCCCTGTCACCCACATGGGAAATGGGGAATGAGTTCTGGGCTCCTGGCTTCGACCCAGCCCAGCTGCGTTCGGTATGGCCATTTGAGGAGTGAACTGACATAAGAGCTCTCTCCTTCTGCCTGTTTTTCAGTCTCTCTCAGACTCTTGTTGTGTGTTTGTGTGTTTCAAATAAATGAAACCAACTAAATAAAATGTTTCAAAGACTTATTTTAATTACTTGAAAGGCACGGTTAACAGAGATCTTCCATTCACTGGTCTCTCCCCAAATGGTCGCAACAGCCAGATTGGACCAAGCCAAGGAGGAACAAGGAACTCCATCCAGTAGCACAGGTTCCAAGTACTTGGGCCATTTTCCATTGCTTTCCCAGGCACATCAGCAAGGAACTGGAGCTGAAGTAGAGCAGCAGCAACCTGAATGCACCTTTTTTCTAAAGATTTATTTATTTTTATTGGAAGCACAGATATACAGAGGAGAGACAGAAAGACCTTCCACCCACTGGTTCGCTCCCCAAGGGGCCACAAGTGCCAGAGCTGTGCTGATCTGAAGCCAGGAGCTTCTCTGAGTCTTAAACTCAGATCTCCCGTCCTCCACTGCTCTCCCAGACCACAAGCAGGGCTGAATGGGAAGTGGAGCAGCTGGAACTCCAACTGGCACCCATATGGGACCCCAGCGCATGCAAGGTAAGGCTTTTACAACTAGGTCATCATGCCAGGCCCTGAATGCACTTTGATATGGAAGGTTGGCATTGAAAGCAAAGGCTTAACCCACTACACCACAATGCAGGACCCAGAAATAAAGAATTTTAAACAAAGAGAAACAAAAATGCAGACTCTGAAACTAAGTTACTTGGGCAAATAATCCTTATAAAACCTCAATTTTCTCCCCTAGAGCACAGAAACAACAGTATCCTATGATGATCACATGAGAACACAAGTAATGCATTTCAGAAAATCGAAGTCCAATTTCATCCTTTGTGTTAATTATCTTCTCCTCACCAGTATCTTCCACCAGCATCTTCTTACCCAAATGTTTTAATAAGTTTCTGTCACTTCAAACAAACAAAAAACAAACAAAAAAACCAGTAAGTTCCTAACCCTGATTCCTCTTCTTGCCTTAGCAGTACCTCTTTTCCTTTCATTTCCCAGCGATTAAAAAAAAAAAAACTAAAAAATAGCGTCATCTGCCCTTGTGTTTCTTACCTTTCAGCTTTTCCATCTTCTGCCCTCACAATAAATGTGCTCCGCTACGTGGCCAACGCCCCTTCAGTGAAATCCAGCTCTTCTCAGGCACAACCCCGGGGTGTCTAGAGTCTGAGAAGGCTGACTCTGCCCCCAAAACCGTCTCTCAGCCTCTCAGACCCTGATCTCGCTCCCTCTGCGGCACTCCTTCCCTCTGTCTGCGCTCACTCCCTTGGCTCTCTCCTCCCCCAGCCTGGAGGCCAGGCTGATTTAGTCCTACGCCCATGGGTCTCAGTGGCTGGGCTCATCTGCTGTGTTTTCAAATCTTCACTGAGGTATCACTTTCATATACTGTACATATCAAAACAGTCTGATAAACTGAAACTAAAACTACTGGCACAATCAAGATAAGCAAATGAATACCCCCCTCCCCACAAAACCACCACCAATATTCCCAAGTTTGCACTTACCAGAATTCTATATAAATAAAATTATATGGTAAAATTGTTTATTTAACTTACTTGACAAAAGTCATTCCCAGTTTTCGCCTGAACAGAGCTGCCATGAACATGCACGTATGTCTTTGTAGAACTACATGACTTTATACATATCATCACTTTACTTACATACCTGGAAATTCCGATCTGCTTCATTAGATAACAACAACTAACGTACAGGTGGAGATCAGGTCATTCAGAACTCATCCTCCAGTACTACTACTCTCTCCACCCCAAAGGCTTCGCCTACATTTTCTGTTCTGGCTAAAGATACTCAAACTAAAAATGAGATTCTTTCTGCACCCTTAATAGTCACCCCTACTAGGCACTATCAATTCTGCTCTTAAATACGTAAAAAAAAAAAAAAACCAGTATCCAACCTAGTTCAAATGTCTCTTAATGCAAATGCGCATCAGGTCTTGGCTGGACTGTTAAACTAGTTTTCCAGTTTTTTAACTTTTTTTATACTCCCGCAGTCTCATTCTGCTCCAATCTATCTTCCATTCAAAACCCGAAGTTAATTTTCCAAAATTCAGATGTCACACTACTCCACTTAAAAACAAAACAAAACAAAACTCCTCAATGGTATCTACCACATCAAGATAAAGTTTAAACACATTAGCTTAACATCTTTACAAAACTGTCTAAACGGCAGACCAATTTTAGACTGGTGGCTAAAGTAACTGTTGAGACAGCCATGCCATCTCCTGAGTCCAGCCTGCTGCTACTGTAGACCCTGAGAAGGGAGCAGCGATGCTGCCAAGGACTGCATGCGAGATGCGGATCAGGTCCAATGCCCCAGCCCCTGGAGCTTTCACAGGCATCTGGGCAGTATCCAATACATGGGTGCTCACCTTCTATTTTTTTAACTGACTCATTTTTCAAATTTTTTTTAAAGAACTGCCAATAAACCAGTTGTCTCTCCAGACACACTCCCTGTCATTTTCCGTTTTGCTCTTAGTCTTCTCTGATTATGTCATTAACCTTTTCACCCTTAGTGCCAAGGACAATACCTGGTCAGCAGAAGGCAGGATGCATTGGTATTACAGATAATAACAGATGTGGTGAGATAGTCCGACTAAAAGGTAATACTCAGGGAAAGCAGCAGCCCAGCCTGGCTAACGCAAAAAGAATGTGAAAGAGGATGGAAGGCAAGTCAGTCAGAATCAGGATGTCAAGTCCTAGGTCTCCACCAATTCCACACTGAAAGCCTGCACTTCATGCGGCCGGCGCTCAAAAGACGTCATGGATTCTGAATGAGAATGTGACGTGCTTGGAAGTATACCTACCCCTTCTCAAAACTTGGGACACAGATAAAGGTGGGATGGGGGCCATGAGTCAGCTAGGAGCTCACTGCACTAGATTGGGAAAGTGGAGTCCAAGCGGTCGGAGGAGGGATTAGGCAAACAGCTCAACCAAGAATGAACAGGTGGAACACAGGCTCTGCCTGGGTGTGGGCAGTCATGCAGAGAGACAAGTCAGACATCACTCTGAAGTTTTGAATGTTTCAAATAAAATGATGACGCCATAAATGAAGGGACACTTTTAAATGGCACAGGAAGGGGAAGGTGGCAGTGGCTTTCTTTTGGATATTCCTTGCCCGTTTATTCAAACTGAGTGCCTCGATGCAGTACACACAGGCTGAATACATGCAGGGGAAACACACCCACTCTCAGAAGCATCACTCTAACTTGGTGAGGTGTGTCAGACACATAATTAAGAACTTAAAATTCACTGTCGAGAGCTAGCAGGCATGTGGCACAATGGTTAAGATGCTCACATCCCGTAACAAGGCGACTGCTTCAAGTCTCGGCTCCTCTGCTTCTGACTCCAGCCCCTGATGATGCTCTCCCTGGGAGGCAGCAGCAGACGGCTAAAGAACCTGAGTTGGGATTAGCACTGTGGCACAAGTGAAACCACTGTCTGCAATGCTGGCATCCCAGATGGAGTACTGGCTGTCCCACCTCAGACGCAGCTCCCTACTGATGTGCCTGGGAAAGCACAGCAGATGAGCCAAGTCCTTGGATCCCTGCACCCGCAAGGGAAACCTTAAGACCGAATCAGCAGATGCAAGAGATTTCTTTCTCTATGGTTTTTGAAATATTTGAAACCTGTGTGTGTGTGTGTGTGTGTGTGTGTGTGTGATAGAGAGAGAGAGAGAAAGAGAGAGAGAGGAAGAGAGGGAGAGAAGCTTGAGTTCCTGCCACTGAACTGGGAGACCCAAAAGGAGTTAGAGGCTCCAGACTTTGACCTGGCCTTGCCTTGGCTGATGCACACATTCCGGAAGAGAACCAGCATATCTAAGATCTCTCTGCCCCACTTTAGAGGTAGGACAAGGTGCTAAATAAAAAAATTCATACCCAAGCTAGCCCTGAGGAGATGAGGAAAGACCTGAAGGCTGAGTAGTGTTGGGCTAGGGGAAAAATGGCAGTCCAGAGGTCCAAAACAGAGTGCCAAGCTGGGCATACATAGAAATCAAATAGTTTAACAAGAAGTCTTAAGGAAAAGTTTCAGCTGTCCAGATACCCACAGGAAATGTCCAACCAGCAGGTACGAACATAGGTGTTAAGTTACCAAAACCTGTGTAGATATGAAACATACTTTCAACTGTGTCTTAGAATCCTTACTGGTAGATATCTGAATAAGACTTGGAAGAAACATTTATCAGCCAGACTGCACAGTTCTACCTCCTCCCACCAATTCTGTTCCAAGGGTAACTTCATTAGAGTCAAAAGTTCCTTTGTGTCCATGTGGGCATTTGGCCTAGCTGTTAAGCCAGAGTGTCTGGGTTCAACACCAGGCCAGGTTTCGGAGTCTAGCTTCTACTAAGCAGGGCCCTGCCAGGCAGTGGTGATTGCTCAAGCGGCTGGGTTCCCGCCGCCCTCCTGGCAAGTCTGGATTGAGTTTCCAGCTCCCAGCTTCAGTCCTGTCATGACGGGCCGTAGGGGAGTGAACCAAAAGAGAGGTGAGAAGTATTCATTCATTCATTCATTCATTCATTCTCTCTCTCTTTAGACACATAACAATTTTAAATACATACCTACATACTTAAGCATTATTTTACATAAACAAGTGAAGAGGACTGTTGGGGACATGAGGGATTGGAGAAGCACATCCTGTCTAAAGACAGCAACAACTCACACACCTGCAACAGTTTACCAGCTGGTTTTAGTGCAGGGCCCAAGTGGAGAAATTTTTCAAGAAAATCTATAAATTCAGGTTTTATCTAACATCTCCCATTTGTAAACATTGGCAACTAATGACACCTAAAAATAAACAACACTGTGCCAGCCAAGCAAAATGCTCCAGACAGATTTCAGCAAGACCCCCCACGTGGCAGAGAGAGTGGATGTGCCAATTCCAGCGCTGCTCTGGGCACTTCTTCCAAGGACCCTGAAGCGACAGGCTGGTGCTTTCCCAGGAGAGGACCTGTATGTATGTTTCTAAGCAAAACGGCCCAAATGAGTAATGCTTCATAAGGATTTTTTTGGTATGTGCTCAAACCACTTTTTAATTTCCCTTTACCCTGTTGGGACACCAGCTTCTAGCGTCACTGCTTCCTCCTAGTTCCCTCTGACAAGGCAGGCAAGCTTGCAGGCGAAGCAAACGCAAATACATGGCGTGAGCAACTGATGGGATTCTAAGGAATGAAGTACACTGCTACACACAGGGAGAGAGAAAGAGAGAGAGAGAGGCTCTTGGAAAACACCCTAGAGTAATGACTAGCTAACCATTTGAGGGGGAAAGTCAGTAACTGAGTGTGAAATGCGAAAGCGCAAATTCTGCTAACAACCTAGTTTCCACTGTAAGGTACCAAACCAGGGAGCCGAGGAGCAGGAGAACCAGGCAAAAAGGAAAGTAAAACTTGGTGGCCTTGGATAAATCTCAGACACATCTTAAGACATTTTATGAAAATAGAAACCCTCACCTCATCCCCCAGCAGAACCAAAACTGCATTTTCACCATATCTCATGCAATACTCGGTGCACAAGAAGCTGGAATTCAGAAACACCGTTAAAAGAATAAACTCTATAGAAAAGACACACAGGGAGAGCAGGAAATGTAAGCATTCTATTTGTTTTTTTTTTTTTTTAAAGTCATTCAAACACCAGGTTCTGCCGCTTTGATGGGCAGCGTTGGCCACAATGTTGCTTTAAACTTAAAATACAGCAATACTTCCTATATAACTTCAGATAACAATGTGGCAAGCGTAAAGAAACAAACAAAACAACGGTTCCACCTTCTAAGCCAAATGACAGCAACAAGATTTTCAACTGCCAACAACAATAACAACAACAAAATCAGAAAACCCTGACATGTGCAGCAGCCCCTGTTAACCGGAGCGGGTGTCCGGGCGCAGTGATAACAGAGTGAGCAAAGCAGGCCACAGTGCCGCTGGCCGGCGAGCTCGCAGTGACTTAGAGCAAACGAGGCGGCCAAAGCATGGTCGCGCCAGTCAAGGGAGCGTCCTGGACTCTTGCAACTGCAGGGCTGACAGCAGCTGGGGCCTGAGACCGGGAAGGCGGAAAAGTAGCCCGCTCCGAACTCCACGGAACGTCGAGGCTCCCCCAGCTGCTGACTCGGAACCTCTTCCCCGCGGCCTGCCTGCCTATACCCCGAGCGCCCGCCGGCCGCAGGAGGACCTCGCGCCGTCCTCCCGGAGGAGACCGGGAAGAAAGACGGCCCTTTGCGGGCGCGCGCCCCGCCTCCCCCAGCCCGGTCCCGGCCTCCCCCAGCCCGGTCCCGGCCTCCCCTTGCTGCGGGGGGCCACGGCCAGGAAGCGGGGTTCCCCGGCGCTGCTCACCTTCTTCAGCGCAGGCACCAGCAGCCCCCGCCACTTGGGCGCGTTCTCCTCGCTGAAAAACTCGTAGGGCAGCTGCTGCGCCTGCATGGTGCCCCCGGGGCGCCTCTGGGCGGGGAGAGGGGCGGTGGCGGCGGCGGCGGGGAGCCGCGAGAGGGCGAGCTCGCTGCGCCCAACAGGGCCGCGGCCCCCTCCGGACGGCCCGACCCCCTCGGGGCGCCGCACGGCCGCGTTAGCCCCGGAGAGGCGGCTGGGCAACGAGGCCCGCGCGCGGCCACGCACCCGACACCGGCACTCGCCGCGGACAGCCCACACGGCCCGGAGGTGGCGGCGGCGGCATCCCGGCCGCACCACCGCCCCGGGGCCAAGCCCCCAGCCGCTCCTCCCCGGCCCGCCGACGCCACCCGCCCACCCGCCCGCCTGCCTGCCGGGGAGCTGCGCTCCGGGCCCGGCCTGCGCCCGGTTTGGAGAGAGGGCGTGTGGAAGGCGGGCGGGCTCGCGCGCGGAGGGGGCTGGGGAGGGGGTGCTCCTGCCGCGGCTCCCGCTCGCCCGGGACGAGGACTTCGACAAGGCGAGAGCCCTGCGGGCTGGGATGGTGCTGGGGCCGGGGCGGAGCGGGGACGGGGAAGGGCCCGAGGTCTCCGCCGGGGATTCTACCGCCGGGTCGCGCCGCGGCCGCCGCCGCCGCCGCCGCCGGTGCAGCGCTAGAGCTTCCTACTAGCGAACTGAACCTGCGCGCGACTGAGCATGCGCCGCCGGGCTGGGCCGGCTCCCCCCGGGTTTTCCGGCTGCCGGCGAAGGAGGAGGGACGCGGGGAGAGGGAGGGCGGCCGGCCGGGCTGAGGCTGGGCTCGCGGGAGGCTGCAGGGGAGGACAGGGCTGGGCGGGAGGCGTGCTACGCTGAAACGGCCCCCCAGGTGCCGTCACCCTACGAGGAAGCCCACTCCTAGGCTTTGGTTTGGGAAGGGGTGTGTGTGTGTGTGTACTTTGTTCCCGAACATGAAGATAAGGAGACTGCACAGAGCCTGCAATGTATAGTCAACAGACTGCACAAAGACAGATTTCCCTCCGTCCCAGGTCTGTCAGGGAGTAGCAGTGACTGCAGCGTTTGCAGCCGGCCTTTGCACAGAACGTGTGTTTTAGATCTCGTCTGCTCCAAGCTCCCTCAGATATGAGCTCCACTCAGCACTTCCTTCCCGTGGAAGCCGAGGCCTCACCTGCAGTTCCCAGGTTACCTCTGCCTCCCACCACAGGAGCATCCTTTGTGCTTTTCCTTAGGCCATAAACCCCTGCCAAGGCTTACAACAGGCGCTCCTCGAATATCCCTGGAAATGCTAAGGGTGCAGAACCTAGACATGGTCCCGGCTGCCAGGATAGTGACAGCACTGTGGCAGACACCTCAGGCTTATCATGAAACACTGCACTGCCATCTTGCAGTCTCTTTGCGGGTTGGGATGGGACAACAAAATGCTGTGCGGTTCTGAAGGAGCGGGCCTGCACCAGTTGGCTGCTGGCTCCTCGTTGCTATTGCAGGGCATTTCAAACTTCTTCCCACAGCCCACACAGCCGTGCCCTGGCCCAGGCCCCCCGGACTCCCGCCGCGGCCCCCCAGCCTCTCTCCTCCTTCCAGGGTCTTTCTCTCCCTGTCTCAGTCCTAGCTATTCCCTCGACTGGTTTGTTGCCCCCACCCCATCAGCGCTGGATCACGCTGGGATCATCGGCGCTGCCAAGAGGCGGAGATACACTTTGGAGGAATGAATGCAGACAATCTTCAAGAGGATTATATAGAGCTGTCCTGGGAAACGGGCGGCCCTCGGGGATATACAATCAGCTCCGGGCTCCGGAGGAGACCGAGTCCGAGAGCCGTGGACCGCAGTGGGCTGCACGGGCTCTGAAGCCGGGGCCAGACGTGGAGCCTCCCCTGCCGGGTCACCTCACAGGAAGGTCGGGACCGGCCCGCGTCCGGCGGTGCTGTCGGCCCGTAGGGGGCAGGCGGCGTGCAAAAAGGGCCGCACCGCGCGTGGGCTCCCCGCGGACCGGGCAGGGGCCCCAGGGAGGGCCCCGCCGGAGGCACCGGCGCGCAGGCGCACACGTCCCTCGCCGCGCCCCTCCTTCGATGCAGCCAGCTGCCCGGCGGTGCGGACGTGACGCACGTCGGAGCAGCCGACGCCGGGTGGGGGGCGTGTCCCGCTGCCGTTCCCCGGAGGGGGCGTGTCTAGGCCAGTTAGCCGAGTTCCGAGCGTGTCGGCGAGGAGGCCCCGCGGCCCGGGCTTCACGGCGTCCTCCCTGCGGGTGGACGAGCTGGGCTCGGCGCTTTCCGTTCCCCCCAAGTCCGCAGCCCCCTGCTCTCCTGCCTGGCAGTTCTCTTCCTGAACTTCGGCTCCAGCTACTTACTCCTCTGTTCCAGCGCTCCCACTGATGTCCCAGAATAAAGTCCAAAGTCCCCAACCTGCGCGTGGCCTTGCACAATCGGGCTGCTGCTCTACCTCTCCGACTCAAAGCCAAAGGCTCCTGCTTGCTGCGACCGCATTGGCCGTTCCCTGGGCCCAGGATGACCCTAACTCCTCTTTCTTCCGCACGTTCCACCTGCCCCAGCGCCGCCCAGCTCGCACACACCGACAGGGTCCCCACGGGACTCACCTGTGCTGCCCCCCCCCCCCCGCGACTCAAACGCGCGCCTGGCCAAGCCCCGCTTTGTCCCGGCTCAGGGTCAGGGTCAGGGTTCTTCCACTTAAGGGCTGAGTGGACACCGGGACTAGAGTCCACCAGTGTCCTCGCTGCAGCACACCCGCTCGCCATGCTTTTGCTCGCCCTCTTTCCTGATCTTACCAGCTTCAAATGCCCCACAGGAATGCATGACTGAGAACACCAGAGCACGCCAACCTTTGTCACTCCCTTTGCCCAATAATTGGATTCGTTGGAGGTTCTTCTCAACCTATGGGCCTACCCCTTGCATTCGGGACCTCAACATGATTCTATAGTTGGCAACAGCCTCTTCACATTTGACTCAAGCTTCTCAGAACGATCGCACCCAAAACTTTTGATCAGCACCTTTAATCCAATTCTCAGTAGAGTGCATGGAATATGGAATACTGCGGGAAGCCATGCAGTTGGGGCAGACAGCACCGGACTGTAACCAACACCAAGCCTAAGTTAGCAAGGCTACAAGGCAAGGCTACCAGGCCCAGCAAAATGTCTCTCTCATCACCTCATTGCTGCCTCACCCCACTGTATGAACACTCATCACCGCTCTAATATTTCATGGAATTCTCCTGAGGGCATTGTTGTTTTTCTGCAAATGTGAAATGATTTCTGTAACAGGTATATCACCTGAAACGGATCGATCATGTTACGGTGAATGGGTCTTTAGCAGCTTAAGGCAGTGGCACAGAGCTAAAAGCATACAATAGTACAATTGAGCCCACATTGTTTCCAAACATCTTGTTATGTGCCCACCTTCATATGGAACTTAACCTAAAGTGTGTAATGTTTTCCTTAAGAAATGGCTTGGCAATATCTTGGAAACAGATGGCTCCTATAGAGAGTTAACTTAGGATGAACAACTCTGGCTTCTATATCTCATCAGATCTGTTCTTCCTGAAAGATTTATAAAAGAGACACTTTATTTACCATGCAGCCAGAGTTGTTCATCCTAAGTTAAGTCTACATCAGAAACAAAGTTCGAATCAGAGTTCAGCGGAAAGCTTGCGTATCAATTTCTGCATGCTTATTTAGAGAAGAATCAATTTAGAAAATTAAAAGTGTATTTCCATTATCAATGAATATTCATACTTGTACTAATACATTATAATTAAAAATATCTATTGAAACAATATGCGGGCCTGGCATGGTGGCCTAGCGGCTAAAGTCCTCGCCTTAAACACATCAGGATCCCATATGGGTGCTGGTTCTAATCCCAGTAGGTCTACCTCCCATCCAGCTCCCTGTTTGTGGCCTGGGAAAGCAGTCGAGGACGGTCCAAAGCCTTGGGACCCTGCACTGGCATGGGAGACCTGGAGGAAGTTTCTGGCTCCTGGCTTCAGATCGGCTCAGCTCCGGCCGTTGCAGTCACTTGAGGAGTGAATCATCAGATGGAAGACCTTCCTCTGTGTCTCTCCTCCTCTCTGTATATCTGACTGCAATAAAAATAAACAGATCTTTTAAAGATATGCATTTACAGCTGTATTAAGTCCCCCAGCAGGCAAACGCTTAATGCAGAAGGTTTATTGAAGGACACTATCTGTGAAAGGAAACAGTGGAAGTAGAACCAGTCTTTGGGGGGGCGTGGAATGTCCGGCCACAGTGCCACTCTGCCAAAGACACAGCCAGCCCAGGGGGGAGCCTCCGAAACAGCGATCCGGAGGGGCATGCACAGAGCAGAAATGGCCAGGCCCAGGATGCACCATCTTTTTTTTTCTTTTTTAAGATTTATTCGTTTTTATTGCAAAGTCAGATATAGAGAGCAAGGAGGAGACTTTGGGCCATCCTCGACTGCTTTCCCAAGCCACTAGCAGGGAGCTGGATGGGAAGTGGGGCGGCCAGAATTAGAACCAGTGCCTTCATGGGATCCTGGCGCATTCAAAGTGGACTAGCCACTAGGCCACCAGCTGGGCCCTATGACATCTTACTGAGTCACTGATTGAGGCCTGCCCAGGAAGAGTATTACCTTGGTACCAAAGCTGTCAGAAACTTGAAATGGCCGACAAGGAAGATTGTTAACTAAGTGCACACTCCTAAAGTTGGATCACAAGGTTTTGTCCTTGAATGGGGATGAAAACTTCACAGCATCTCCATGTCAGCCACAACGTAGCATCATTGCTACTCAAAAAACAAATGAGCTGCTTCTTTCCAATACTTTTTTAAATGATAAATATGTAAACTCTATAAGGAATGCCCATTTTTAAGAAAGGCCAGCTGAGTAAAATTACAAATCACAGCCACAACATCATATCAGTTCATATCTATTAGGATGGTTAGAATAATAATTTTTAAAAGATAATAACAAATGTTGATTAACACACAGAGAAACAGTAACCTTCACACATTACTGGTTGACAGACCTGGTAGTTCCTCAAAGGATTAAACAGGGTCATTACATACATCAGCAATTATACTCCTAGATGTACACCTGGGAGAATTGAACACATATTACTACAAAAAAGTTTTTATTATGGTTATTTAAGTTAATGTCCTATTTCTAATTTACAAAATTTTTCTAATTTACAAAAATTCATTGGAATTATTTGGGACCAAGAGGGCCAAATTGTATAGGATAACTTCTAGCCATTCAGAAAAATTACATACAAACAGAATATCTACTTAATAATTACAGCATTTATGGGACCTGAGAATACTTAGAGTATTAACCGGAACCAGCATGGTAGCCTAAAAGCTAAAGGCCTCACCTTGCACGCACCAGGATTCCATGTGGGTACCAGTTCTAATTCCAGCAGCCCCACTTCCCAATTTCTTGGGAAAGCAATTAGGACAATTCAAAGCCTTGGAACTCTGCACCAGTGTGAAAGACCCAGGGGAGGCTCCTGGCTCCTGGCTTTGGATGGAACACAACTGCGGCCACTGTGGCCACTTAGAGAGTAAATTAATGGATGGATGGTCTTCCTCTCTGTCTCTTCTCCTCTATGAATATCTGACTTTCCAATGAGAATAAATAAATCTTTCCAAAAAAAAGTCATCTTAACTGATTGGCTGAACGCCTACCTCACAATATTATTTTTATCATTAACCTTTTATAGAATTGTATATCATTATCCGTCAGAATCAGATACTAAATTCCTTTCATCACAAGTACTTAATGAATTGTTGATTGATTGACGAAGTTATGTCTGGACTCCACATTTATTTTTAGAATAGATGTTAACTAATTTACTTGAGGTATTGAAAGAGGAATAAGTGACTTGGTTTGTCTGGCTTGTATTCAAATCAAATGTAGCTTTCTCTCTCTCTCTTTTAAAGATTTATTATTTATTTTTAATGGAAAGGCAGATTTATAGAGAGGAGAGACAGAGAGAAAGATCTTCCATCTGCTGATTCATTCCTCAGATGAACGCAATAGTTGAAGCTGAGTCACTCCAAAGCCAGGAGTCAGGAGCTTCGTTGGGGTCTCCCACATAGGTACAGGGTCCCAAGGCTTTGGACTGCCCTCTACTGCCTTCCCAGGCCATAAGCAGGGAGCTGGATGGGAAATGGAGCAGCCAGGACATAAACTGACACCTGTAGGGGATGCTGGAGCTTGGAGGTGGAGGATTGGCCAGTTGAGTCAATACACCAGGCTGACTTATTTTTGATCTATCATTGCCTCCACCTATTTTTATTTTCAAACTTCATTTATTTTTATTGGAAAGTCAGATTTACAGAGAAGATCTTCTGTCTGCTGATTTACCACCCCTCACCCCAGTGGCTGCAACAGCCAGAGCTGAGCTTATCTGAAGCCAGGAGCCTGGAGCCACTTCCAGATCTCCCACATGGGTGCAGGGTCCCAAGACTTTGGGCCATCCTCGACTGCTTTCCAAGGCTACAAGCAGGGAGCTGGATGGGAAGTGGGGCCACCCGGATTAGAACTGGCGATCATATGGAATCCCGGTGCATGCAAGATGAGGACTTTAGCCACGAGGCGGCTAGAGACCCAGAAGAGCTCCTGGCTTCTGGCTTTGGACTGGTGCAGCTCTGGCCGTTGTAGTCACTTGGGGAGTGAATATTCCAACGAAAGATCTTCCTCTCTGTTTCTCCTCCTCTTTCTCTCTCTATATATATATCTGAGTTTGCAATAAAAATAAATAAATCTTTAAAAAAATTATTGATTTATATTTGAAAGGCAATTTTACAGAGAGAAAGATCTTCCACCTACTGGCTAGTCCTCTGTTGCCACAAAAACTGGTTCCATGAGCCAGGAGCTTCCTCTGGGTCTTCCACGTGGGTGCAGGGGCCCAACCACTTCAGACAGTATTCCAATGGTTTCCCAGGCATTTTAGCAAAGAACTGGATGGGAAGTAGAGCAGCTGGAACTCCCACCAGTATTTGCTATCTGGGCAACAGGCATGGCTTATCTCATTACCTTATAGCTCGGTCCCCTTTCATTTCTTCTCCAACCCCCTTGTTTCTGAGATTAAGCTGCTTTTGAAATATCAGCCTTTTGTTGCTGCAAAGAAGAAGACAAAAGGGAAAATGAAGTTGATATCATCCTCTCTCTGGAAGAGCATCCAAACTAGTTTGGTGAGTTCACTGCTGAGGGCAAAGATAGGTGTTAATACAGAACAAAAGAGAGAGATCTAAGTCAGCCCTGAGGAGTTGAGAAAATGCCTGGGGTTGAGAAAGCCCTGAAGGGAGAATAGTGTTGGCCAGGAGGTTTCAAGCAGCAAGAAGGGAACCCAATGAGCCTCCAGCAACAGACTGGAAGTTCACATACAAGTAACCTAATAAGAAATCTGAAAGTTCCAGCTCTGGAGATACCTGCAGGAAATGTCTAGCAGGCAGGTAAGAATGCAGCTGCAGAGCTACCAAGAGATGTGCAGATAGGAAATTTTCAACCTTATCTTAGGTGGCTTGGAATCAGCATTGGCAAGAGCCGGAAGAAAGTTCAGTATCAGTCATACTGTGTACGCATCTCTGCCCATCACTTCTACCCTAACAATATGTGCATGAAGCTAAACGCTGCTGGGTAGCGGCTGGGAGGTAGGCAACGGGATGGCTCGATGGCTAAATCCTCACCTTGCATGTGCTGGGATCCCCTTCAGATCTGGTTCACACCCTGGCTGCTCCGCCTGCCATTCGACCAGATCCCTGCTTGTGGCCTGGGAATGCAGTCGAGGACCCAAAGCCTTGGGACCCTGCACTCGCATGGGAGACCCAGAAGAAGCTCCTGGTTTCTGGCTTTGGATTGGCGCAGCTCCGACTGTTGCAGCCACTTGGGGAGTGAATCAGCAGATAGAAGATCTTCCTCTCTGTCTCTCCAGCTCTCTGTATATCTGCCTTTCCAATAAAAATAAATAAGTCTAAAGAAAAAAGTTGGTTTTAAAAAAAAATAAATACATCTTGAAAAATAATTGAACATGGCATGGCAGGCATTTAGCTTTATCTCATAGCATATCCATGTCACAGATCACAGTGCCTAGCTTGGATACCCGGTTCTACTCCCGAGGCAACTTCTGCTAAAACAGACCGTGGGAAATAGCAGTTGTAGAAGTCTTTCCGGGCCCGGCAGCATAGCCTGGCGGCTAAAGTCCTCGCCTTGAAAGCCCCGGGATCCCATATGGGCGCCAGTTCTAATCCCGGCAGCTCCACTTCCCATCCAGCTCCCTGCCTGTGGCCTGGGAAAGCAGTCGAGAATGGCCCAATGCATTGGGACCCTGCACCCGCGTGGGAGACCCGGAAGAGGTTCCTGGTTCCCGGCAGCGGACCAGCGCGCATCGGCCCGTTGTGGCTCACTTGGGGAGAGAATCATCGGACGGAAGATCTTCCTCTCTGTCTCTCCTCCTCTCTGTCTCTCCTCTTCTCTGTATATCTGACTTTGTAATAAAATAAATAAATCTTAAAAAAAAAAAAAAAGAAGTCTTCCCAAAGAAAGAAAGAAGGGCCGTTTCTAAGGAAAACTACGTGACAGCCTCAGCAACTGCTTGTCAGCACAATGCTGTAGTCTTAGCCAATCAACACATAGTTGACTAGCTATAGGTGGGGTAAGGCGGATTGCTAAATCTGTTCAGGGGAACTGGTTAACATTATCAGGAACTGTGTCCACAGGTGCAATCCTGGCAGCCCTCCAGCAACCCTGTAACTTTACACCACGCAGTCACGAGGTACATTGCCATACCTGGGTGACAAAGATGAAAAGTATGTAAGGGAATGCCCCTCCTGGTTCATGGTGCCAAAATACACCTGCTCCCTGCAAAAAAAGCCTTGGTTCCAGGTCTCTGTGAGAGAACCTTGCTAGGTGATAGAAAGTTACCAGGTTCCTGCCACAGGTGTGATGGACATGGATTGAGTGTCTGGCTCCTAGCTTTGGTCTGGGGTATCCCTGCTGTTGTGGACATTTTGAGGGGAGGAATCAGAGGATGGAAGGGAAATCTGTCTCTTTTCAAATAAATAAAGTGAATTTAAAATTTCTTGTCAACTCAATAGGCACAAAATAGTATTTCAATGAGGGTTGTTTTTTTTTTTAACTTATGGGTACCTGATTGATTGTAGCTCATCATTTTCTTAAAGTAAAGTATTCTGAAAACTGACTCTTTTTGGTTATATGAGTTGCAATGGCTTTCTTCTACCTTATTTGTATCTTGCCCTTTTCCTTTCTTAATGGAATATTGTGATTTTCAGATCCTTCGTTTCTTTTTATTTGATTATAATACAGCTCCATAGACTCTGGGAAGAAATTCTTAATTTCAATGAAATCAAATTTACCAGAGCCAGTGTTGTGGTGTAACAGGAAAAACCACTGTTAGAGATGCTGCGCTCCCATGCAGGCAAGAATTCAAGTCCTACCTGCTCTACTTCCTGTCCATCTCCATGCTAAAAGCCTGGGAAAAGCAGCAGAAGGTGGCCCAAGCGTTTGAGCCCCTGCCATCCGTCAGGGAGATCCCAATGAAGCGACTGGCTCCTGGCTTCAGCCTGGCTCAATCCTGGCTGGTGTTGGCCATCTGGGTTTCTACTTGTTAGCTTTGTCTTTCAAATAGAGGAATTTCTTAAAATAAAAATAAGGCAGAGTCCTAGTGGCTAAAGTTCTCAACTTGCATCCACTGGGATCCCATATGGGCACCAATCTGTTTTCCAGCAGCTCTGCTTCCCAACCAGCTCCCTGCTTGTGGCCTGGGAAAACAGTAGAGGGTGACCCAAAGCCTTGGGATCCTCCAACCACATGGAAGACATAGAAGAAACTCCTGGCTTCTGGCTTCGGATCTGCTCAGTTCAGGCCCTTGTTGCCACTTGGGGAATGAGCCAGCAGATAGAAAATCTTTCTTTTAAAAAAAAAAAAAAACAGTGTAATTTATCAATAGTTTCTTGTTTATTTTCTGATATTTTTTTATTTGGAAATTCTTTCCCATTTTGAGCTCATTAAGATATTATTCTCTTTTCATAGAAACACTTTCGATGTTTGCAGTTAAGCCTATAATACAATGGAATTGTCTTGTCTAGGGTGTGAGGCAGGGATATAATTTAATTTGTAAAATGTATTTACCAGCTCTCCACGTTACATTTATCAAACAGTGTGTCATTTCCTCACTCCTCTGCAAGGCCTGCTGTGACATCAATTATGCATTTATGTATCTAGCCCTCACTTTAAATAATTTTTTATTCTATTTTCATTTGAAAGGCAGAGGTATAGAAAGAGAAGTAGTGACACAGAGAGATTTTTCATTCACTGATTTACTCCCCAAATGGCTAGAACATCCAGAGCTGTTTTGATTCGATCTCCCGCTCGAGCACAGGGGCCCAACCACTGGGCCATCCTCCGCTGCTTTTCTGGGTGCAGCAACAGGGGGCTGAGTTGGAAGTGGAGCAACCAGGGCAAAAATCAGCGCCCGTATGGTATTCCTGTGCTGCAGTTGAAGGCTTGGCCTGTTAGGCACCATGCTACCACTACTGGCCCTCTATGGACCTATTGGTTTTGTCTGTTCCTGTGCTGATACCACTTTGCTTTTTTTTTTTTTAAGATTTATTAATTTTTATTACAATGTCAGATATACAGAGAGGAGGAGAGACACAGACGAAGATCTTCCCCAAGTGACTGCAATGGCTGGAGCTGAGCCAATCCGAAGCCAGGAGCCAGGAGCTTATTCCGGGTCTTCCACGTGGGTGCAGGATCCCAAGGCTTTGGGCTATCATCAACTGCTTTCCCAGGCCACAAGCAGGGAGCTGGATGGGAAGCAGGGCAGCTGGGATTAGAACCAGTGCCCATATGGGATCCCGGCATGTTCAAGGCGAGGACTTTAACCACCACGCTATCATGCTGGGCCCTCCACTTTGCTTTAAATAACTTTGCTGTGTAATTGTTATTCATGTGCAGTACATCAAAATTTTCCCACCTTGTTCTTCAGAAGGAAACTAAAGCTTTTTGCCTTTTTAAATTTGCATCTAATTTTTAAAAAATAGATTGTGTTTATTCGAAACATAGAGAACACCCCCCACCCCCATGCCAGTGCCCTGGGAAAAAGGCAGGAGCACAGAATTCAGTTCAGCCTTCCACATTGGTAGCAGAAACTCAATGAATCACCTGATCATCACTGATGCCTTCCAAGTTGAGAATCATGCATGGGTGATCCAAGTCGAGAATCGAACCCAGGTACTCAGGTATGGGTCACAGGGTCTTAACTGGCAGTTCTTGGCTGCCCTTTCAGAGTCAGACCATCATATTCTGCCAGAGACCAGCTCCAGCTGACTTGAGAACTTGCAAAAGATGTGTGGTTTGGCGAGAAGACAAGAAGAGATGTGGACCACTATGGCATGATGCTCATCACGGGCAACTCAGCAAAACTGTCTTCTTTATACAGAAATCATCACAAGTTTTTGCACAACATCCAATTGTTTCATTTTTACTTCATGGCTAAGAGAATACAAAAACAGTCCTTTAAAAAAACATTTTTATCATTTTACTTCAGAGAAAACATTTTCAGCAAAACATTGCTCATTCAAATCTGCAGTGACCTGGCTGAAGCCATGAACTCCACGGTTGGCAGCACATGCGGTTACATAGTGACAGGTGGTTTACTTATATCCAAAATCAACCTTCACTAAACCTAAACTGATATTACTTAAGATATCGAGACTACAGAATTAGAAAGAAAGAAGGAACATATATCACAGATTCTTTATTAAATGTTATAATCAGTCATACACAAATTACCATCACCTTCACCTAGTACTGATTCGATTTTTTTGTTGTTCTTTTGTTAAAGGGCAGTGAAAAGAATCAGGGTAGCTCAGCCTTTCTATGGACGGAGGGCTTTCCCAAGACACTTCTTGTTATCTTTTTAAACTTTTCCTAAATATAAGTGCTAATATAAGATAGATATTTCAAGCCATTTTCCCCTGGGGGCTCACAGCATTTGTCTCTCTTTAGAAGACACCCCATAAACTTTCTACTTGGCATGGGTGGGAAGCCAAAATGTGTCATTTCATGTAATGCAGCAGTTTGAGGCTGCATGGTAAATCAACTTTATAAGACACTTTCTTCACTTTTTGGCCAATAAACTACGAGCAACTCTAAAAAGAAGAGAAAGAAAACAAACACAAATGCAAAACCATGTCTTGTGCAACAGCCTGTTTCCCTAGTCTTTGAACATGACTTGTGTCTGTAATTTTGAATACCAGGAACACAGCTTCGTGAGGATTACACTAAAGACTTCTCTGCCTGAGGCAGAAGCACTGTTGCTTCAGAATTGCTTTCCTTGTAACCCATCTGCACAAAGAATGAAGAGTCTGCTTTCCTTTCTACAGTGTTTTTGGTTTTCTTAACTCTCACCAAACAAGTGCAAAACAGCAAAGGCTTGGGATGGAAAATGGTGAATACAAAAGGAAAAAAAAAAGGAGTTGAATTTTCATATACTCAACTGATTAGGTGAAGAAAGGCTTTGGGGGGCTAGCAGAGTTAAGCATAGTCTGCAACCCCAACATTCCGCGTGAGCACTGGCTCGTGTTCCAGCTGCTCCATTTCTGACCCAGCTCCCTGTTAGTGCACCTGGGCAAGCATCAGAAGAAACCCCGAGTGCGTGGGCTGCTGCTTCCCTGCGGAAGACCTGGCTGCAACTCCGGGCTCCTGGCTGCATCACTCTCACTCGGGCAATGGACCAGTGAATGTAAGAGTCCTCTCTGTCTCTTCCTCACCCTCCCTCTCTGTAACTCTGCTTTTCAGTTACATAAAGGAGTCTTTTTTAAAGTAGATGTTTCTATTACTGAGACTTCAGTTGGAATAGCTCTTGTGAAGTATTTTGTTAAAACATTCCTTTTAGTTGTTCATTGATGTATTAGGAGGGTGCAAAACAGGCTCTGAAGGCGAAACAGAAAGAGGACCAGAACAGGATTTGTGTGCCAGGATGTCTAACACTCCTTTTTGCTTTTAAAAAAATGTTCAATTGGAAAAGCAGATATATAGAGAGAAGGAGAGACAGGAAGAATGATCTTCCATCTGCTGTTTTCACTCCCTAAGTGGCCACAATGACCAGAGCTGAGCCAATCCAATACCAGGAGCCAGGAGTTCCTTCCAGGTCTCCCACGTGGGTGCAGGGTCTCAAGGCTTTAGGCCATCCCCAACTGTTTTTCCAGGCAACAGGCAGGGAACTGGATGGGAAGTGAAGCAGCTGAGATACTAACTGGAGCCCATATGGGATCTTGGCAGATGCAAGGTAAGGATTTAGCCGCTAGGCTATTGTACCAGGCCCTAGCACATTTCTTACAAGCTTATTTCTGGTCCTTGTCAATTTTTGTCATCATCTGTAATGCAAATTTTAAATTACACTTTATCTGATTCTTTCTAAATTTAAGAAAAAACATTTTTTAATAGTTGGCTAATGCACAGGCACCTTATTTTTCACTTTCATTAGTTTTAATATTTTTCCTTTTAAAATATATTCCATGATTCTCTACAAAGGAAACCATTTTGTGTGCAGATCCTGATAATTTTGCCTCTGGTTATTCGGCACAGGCGACAGTATCAGGCCAATGATTTCAGCAGCAACTTGGGGACCCCATTACCGCTTTTTCTCTGCCAAGATTAAGAATACAGCCATCATCAATGCTGAAAGCTGAGGAGTTAAGTGATCTGCCATGACCGGCTCCAGACCACGCCTCTTCTGCCGGTCTAACCAATCATTCCAGCGCTACTCATATCATCTCGTTCTCATTTGACTCAGTGGCAGATCAAGGACTTCCTATGAATACTTCTGTTTGGGGAGATCCAAACCCCAGCTGGAACTCTAGTCGCGGGAAAGTGTTGTTGTTTTTATAAACCTTTTTTTTTTAAGATTTATTTTATTTTTATCACAAAGTCAGATATACAGAGAAGAGGAGAGACAGAGAGGAAGATCTTCCATCCAATGATTCACTCCCCAAGTGACCGCAATGGCCGGTGCTGCACCGAGCCGAAGCCAAAGCCAGGAACTTCTTCTGGGTCTCCCACGTGGGTGCAGGTTCCCAAGGCTTTGGGCTGTCCTCAACTGCTTTCCCAGGCCACAAGCAGGGAGCTGGCTGGGAGGTGGGGTTGCCAGGATTAGAACTGGTGCCCATATGGGATCCCGGGGCATTCAAGGAGAGGACTTTAACCACTAGGCCACCGTGCTGGGCCTGAAAGTGTTGGTTTTCATCTTCTGTCTGTGCATTCACTCTAGAGCCAATACGTAATATTTGGTACAGTATTATCTAATGTTTCCCAGGCCACAAGCAGAGAGCAGGATGGGAAGTGGGACAGCTGGGATTAGAACTGGCACCCATATGGAATCCTGGCACTTGCAAGTCGAGGATTTTAGCCGCTAGGCTACTGCGCCGGGCCTAGATGAAAGGTCTTTTGATGTAGTATTTAAGCACTTGTACATTTCTAGAATAAACCTTGCGCATGCTACTTTTTGGTTTTGTTTGCTAATGTGTAGAGGATAATTCCATTTCTCTGCCTCTCTCTATTTACAATACCTGCCTTGAATTAATCCAGCTTCTGACAATCCCAGACACCTGCCTGGGGACTTGGGTATTGCTAGAGCAGTTGCACAGCTTGTTGCCATCTTCATTTCCTAATCATAAACTTCAAAACTTGGCACCCCATATCACCCAGCCATCCACCCTATCTCTGGAACACTTCCTAGGTCAACCTCAGAACGTCTAATTTACACCTTTCCCTCTCTTCTTGTATATTTTTTCCCTCACCCGTTTCCATCTGCTGCTTGTTCCTCATCTTCGCTTTGTACTTTAAGGAAAGCAGAACCATCCGCCTGGAAGCCTCTTCACCCTGCCAGCGCCTTCCCTGTCATTGTCCACACCCACACTGCCTCTCGCAAACACCTGACTTGTTGGAGCATCTCTCCCATCCCAGGTACCTAATCACTTCCCCAGGAGTTTCTGAAACAAGTGTCAATAGCCCCATTTTTTTTTTTTTTCTGAGAAGACTGAGGCTCAGTTAAATGCAACACTCTGCTTTCTGTCACTCAGTGCAAAGTTGTTGGTGAACTCCAAGGTCAAGGAGCCTGATTCCATCTCAGGGGCTCCTAATTATCAAGAACAGTCTGTGCACGGCTGTTTCAAGATGCATCTTTTTGAAAATGAGGCTGTCCCAGAGAGAAACATTCCAACACTTTGTTCTATAATCTGTCAAGGACACCAGTGTGTAAGGCTATTGTCACGTCCAGCTGGGCTGATGACAGGCTGGGACTTGAAAGGTCCCTTGCTCAATCCCAGTCTTGTTCTTCAGCATTTTGTTTTTAGTAGGCAGATTGGATCCTTAGTCGCTGTTCAGCTCCTCTCTTTACAGCTGAATCCTAGAAAAATGGCTCTTTGGCCCACGTTTGTGAAATCAAGGCATATTTTTGTGTTTATAATATCTACCTGGACTTATTGGGAGAGCCTAAAAAATGAGATCCGTATGAGCCATGCTAACTCTGCAGCATTAGAGGTAGTGGGGGGGAGAGGCTATTTCTTTATTTTTAAATTTTAATTGCCATTATTATTTCCCACATTATAGTTTTGTAACTATAGGGATGCCCCATTTCCCTCTACCACCCTTTTCTCCATTATTATAGTAATATAATCCTTTAGTAACAGCCATTAGTTTAATATTCTGCTATTTAGTGCATCATGGCACTGTAGGTACAGGCAAAGTTAGAAAACCTGGTATCGTGTTGTCAAGGTATGTTTAACTGTTTCACTGGGAGTTCTCTTTTTATTTTGGAGTACAGATGCTTCCTGTAGTGTGTCTTCACTTCCCAGTGTATGCTGGTCTCCATTTTACAGTCCATCTATGAAAATATATGTACGTTCGTATTCACTCATATATCTATTTGTTTTGTATTTTATGTGATGGTTAAGAGGGCTATTTTCTATATATTTTTTCAACTTACGAAATATTGGGACATTTTTAAAGAGCCAAATAGCTAAGCATGTATGTGTGTGTGCACGTTGAAATGTCTTTAATTATGCGTTCCTGTTGTATATAATTACCATGGAATGCAGGTGAGCTGAAGGCTGGACGTACTCTTCTCTCTGGGTTCTTGGGTTGCCGCGCTTGGCTTTGGCCTTGGTGGAAAGGCAGCAGCAGCAGAGGAATGTCCATGGGCGTCACACACGTGAGCTAAGGAGCAAGAAGTGGGGCTCACAGGCTTCACCCTGTCCACGTGTCCTGCCTCTTCAACCCATGGCTGTGATGGAGAGTCACAATGGACCTGTTATGTTATTTCAGCAGAAGAGGAGGACATGGCGAGACGGGAGGTAATGCTGATTGAGACACGGGATAAAAATACATAAAAATGTTTTGCCCAGAACTGCATAATTTCAGCCTTATCAGCTCTGGTGAAGGTGATATTTATAAACCACTTGCAACATAAGGGAAAACGAAAGCAGGCCTGGTTTTTCTGGGCTGTGGTCCCTCACCTGATAGACATACTCAGCCTGCAGTCTGCCCAGAGCTTCATACGACCCCTGCTGCCCAGCTGGAGTTCCGCAGGATCAACGCAGACTTGCTTTCCAAGCCCCTCACTTGCCTAATCCTAAATTTCTGACATGTCATCTGTGGTTTTGCCTGTCCTGCTTCTTCTTCCCTTCCTCCAGTGAGGGCTTTCCATCTGGGGGCGCCTCATCTGGATGTGTACCCACGAGGATGACCTGCCATCTCTTGGATGAGAGCATGTGACTTCTGGAGAAAGGCAGGCGCTGGAGAGATGGTCTTATAAGGTGTCCTTCAAATTGTGAACCTGATCCCATCCAGCTCCCTGATAATGTGCCTGGGGAAGCATCAGAGGATGGCCCAAGGGTTTGGGCACCTGGCATTCACATGGGAGACACAGAAGAAGATTCTGCCTCCTGGTTTGGTATGGGCCAGCTCCAGTCCTTGCAGCCATTTGGGGAGTGAACTGTCTGGTACAAGATTTCCGTTTAGATGTGACCTCAGAGCCCAAGCAGCACACGTGAGAACCAGGGAGGAAGGGAGCAGAGCCGGCAGGGGGAATATAGGGAGGCTCCCTTGCTGGACAGCTACTCCCCCTGGAGAGCGCATGCTGGGATCAAGGCAAACCGGACTAGGTAGGGCTACAACACCTGTGGGCCTAGATCAGGATGTGGACTAGATCAGTGAAAAGCCAGGCTGGGCTGATTGTTCCTACTAGTACAAACTACAATTAGAGTGGGTGAGGGTTGTTTGGGTTTAGCCATAGCATCAACTGGCAGAAGCTGGCTCTGGGGGCTAATTCAGTCAAGTTAAACCGCAGAACCACCTGGAGAATGCATAATCCGGGAGTGGAAATGGCCTAGGAGGAAAATAGTGGGCTCCTCTCTCTTGGGTTACCACTCCCACTAGAGGACACGAAAACAGGACAGGGGCTGGGGTGGCTAGACAGAAAGGCACCCAACAGCATGTGCATGGGATAGATAGTGGAGCTGGTTGGGTTGAACTAGGCTTCAATGCCCATTGACATGTATGAGAGCTGAATGGGATGTGGGACAGACTGTACTAGTCTGCTGCACATACTTTCAAGCACGGGAACCAGGGCAGGGGGCGGGCCTGGTGGGGGTTATTGTGGGTTGCTCTGACTACGATGCAGCTCCCACTGGTTTATGTGAGAGCCGAGTGTGTGCTGGGCAGAATCAGGCTGGACTGCAACGCCCATTGGTTCCAGTGGAAGACAGGGCTGGAAACAGAACCGACCCAACAATTGCAACCACCAACTGTGCCGGGCCCTATACTTGCTAGTACACACAAGAATCTGGTCTGGGAACACCTCACACAAAGTTTCTTTGGGGACCTCCCCAACTGAATTGCTGCACTGGGAACACTAACCATGAAAAGACAGAGTACAGAATAAGTCAGTCAACTACCTCAGCCATATGTTGGCAGTGAAAAACTGGACAAACGGAGACTCTAAGATGGACCACGCCAATCAGTGGATTCTTCAACGACCTCATCGTGCTTGGAGTGGCGAGATTGGCAGCAATTCACAACTGTTGAACTATCAAAACCACTTGAGCAAGACCCTCGGAACATGCCCCCCATCAGGGTCCTGGAATGGGTGGGAGATTAGGTGGGGCTTCTCCCTTTATCTCTCCCTTTACTCCAGATACATGAAAAAAAAACAATGTGGAAATAATAGTCTTGCCAACTTTCCTGTAGCTCTTGAACTTTTATGCCCTAGTTAACTATGTAAAGATTGTCAAAAATAAAGAAAAAAAAAAGATTTCCATTTATGTGCCTCTGTGTGTCACTCTGCTTTCCAAATAAATAAATAAATCTTGTTTAAAAATTATGCTCCTACACCTACAACTCCACTTATTCCCTAGAATTACTCCAAGACTAGAAAGTGGGTATTTGTAAAAACAAAAAAGACGGTGATCTGTCTAAATGGCACTGGGTGCCAACTCTGCTTTTTGCAGATAGCATGTAGCAAAGAACACACAGTCTCTGATAGAGCCTTTGTTAGTCTACTTTCAAAACGAGAGTGAGTTTTTATCTAGCAAGAAAGTAATACTGAGCTCAAAAGAGCCAAGTTCATTGATTTCTGCAGAGGAAAGTGATTCTTAGTCCCCCATCCAAAGCTGATGGCTGCCCCAGCGCTGACTTCTCTCAAAACATTCATCGTTCATATGTTTTTTTTTTAAAGATTTATTTATTTTATTACAGCCAGATATACACAGAGGAGGAGAGACAGAGAGGAAGATCTTCCGTCTGATGATTCACTCCCCAAGTGAGCCGCAATGGGCCGGTGAGCGCCGATCCGAAGCCGAGAACCTGGAACCTCTTCCAGGTCTCCCATGCGGGTGCAGTGTCCCAAGGCTTTGGGCCATCCTTGACTGCTTTCCCAGGCCACAAGCAAGGAGCCGGATGGGAAGTGGAGCTGCCGGGATTAGAACCGGCGCCCAAATGGGATCCCGGGGCTTTCAAGGCGAGGACTTTAGCCGCTAGGCCACGCCGCCGGGCCCCGTTCATATGTTTTTAGAACCTATGATGTTAAGAGAAGCATCTTTCTTCGGAAACATTATGAAAATAATTTGCGCTAGAGATGGTGTCGCTGTGTGTTAATTTCTGATATCACACCTGTGGGAGGCAGTACTTTCTTCTAGGTGAAGTTCTTCGGGCTTTGTAACTCTGACTATCAGGGAAAGTATGAAGTTCAAGATGCCCTTTGGAAAGAATGTGAAAAGGGACAGACCTTGAGAGAAGCTGAAAACCTGCCTGAGGTCCGACAAGGCTTCTCATAGCAGAGACAATGGCAGCTCTTGCACGGTATAGACGCCGGCTTACCTGCCGTTCACCTCGCATGATCCCACTCCCAGATAACAACTTGCACAATCTCTAATTTCGACAGGAAAAAAGGATTGCGAATTTCTTCCATTCTTATTCGGTCAGGTTGGCTGGAACTCCCTTTGAAATGTTCTTTCTGAAAAGCCCTTCCATGTGTGGCTAGCCTGCTCTTCCTCAGCCCATTTAGGATTAGTGGTTCTCAAAGTGTGGTCTTGGCACCAGCACCCTCTGGGAGCGCTCTACCCAAGACCTGCTGAATCAGAACTTCGAGTGGCATCCGGGAATCTGTGAGTTGACAAGCCTCCGGGGGGTTCTGATGTACACTGATGTGTGAGAACCATTGGATCATAGACTCCTTGCTTGAATTAATTATAACACTGGGATTGCACAATGGTACATTTCTACCCTCCAGGGAACACGTATTAGTTCCCATTCTTTTACACAGAAAAGTTTTCCTGTGTTCTGTCATATCTTTCTCTTTATTCCAGTCCACCTGTCGCAATGCACTCATCATAGATTAGGGAAATTCAGTATGCTAATTCTTACGTATGCTAGCATCCTTTTCTTCCCTTAAGATTTATTTATTTATTTAAGCAGAAGAGAGAGAGAGAAAGAGAGAAACAAGATACAGAGGAAGAGAGATCTTCTACAAGCAGGTTCAATTGGACCAGGCCAAAGCCAGGAGCCAGGAGCAAGGAACTCCACCCAGGTTCCACACATGCGTGGCAGGTGCCCAAGTACTTGGGCCATCTTCTCAGATGCATTATCAAGGACCTAGATCAGGATCAAAGCAGTCTTAACCTGGAATCAGCACTCTATTATACTACAATGTTGGCCTGATGTTCTTTTGGATGTCAACTAATCCCTAGTTTACCTGATGGAATCTGCTTGGAGCTATTTTTAAATTTTTATTTATTTTTATTGGAAAAGCAGATAAACAGAGAGGAGGAGAGACAGACAGGAAGATCTTCCGTCCGATGATTCACTCCCCAAGTGGCTGCAACAGCTGGAACTGAGCCAATCCGAAGCCAGGAGCCAGGAGCCTCTTCTGGGTCTCCCATGCGAGTGCAGGGTCCCAAGGCTTTGGGCCATCCTCAACTGCTTTCCCAGGCCACAAGCAGGGAGCTGGATAGGAAGTGGGGCCTCCGGGGTTAGAACCGGTGACCATATGGGATCCCGGCGTGTTCAAGGTGAGGCCTTTAGCCGTTAGGCCACGGCACTGGGCCCTTGGAACTATTTTTTCTGTTCTTTACACCTGGTTCTGAGGATTGCTGAGGGTGTACTTGCTGTCTGATGCAAGTACAAGCAGACTTTGTGTACCTGGCTGTGTGTTTGCCTGTTTTATACAACCTCTTCAGGAGTAAAAAAAAAAAAAAAAAAAAAAAAAAAAAAAAAAAAAAAAAATCCTGAAAGTGTGCTACTTGATCTTTCTTGAGAAGACCTAATATTCAAATGATGTTCTCTGTAATGAAAGCATTTACACAAGGAAAGTGGCCATTATTTTGGGTAGAGAAAAGGGCTACTCATAATTAAATTGTGAAGTCTAGTGCTCTTTAGAGGATTCCGGTGCTACAAATGGCAGTGTTTTGTGAAGATTCTGAGGTCTGATCACTGATCAGATGACATAGATACTTGTTCATAATGTGCAAGGACAAGCTAAAGACAGCGGGATGAGATATTTGGTTCCAGTCTTTAATTGGTACACTTCTAGGATCTATGGAACACCACATATACAGAGTCACTTAAAAATCATAGTGTCAGAGTAAGCTAAGCATAAAAAATCAATTTGCCAAGACAACAACACCATGCACTTCTTAAATAATTACCATGACCAGGCATTGCACCAAGAGCTTAACAAGTAACCAGCTCATTTCTTTCTTTCAAAACTCCTATGAGGTAAGCATTTTGTCTTGTAGATGAGAAAACTGAGGCAGAGAAACATTTAGGAGCTTACTTCAGGTCAGGCAGCTAAGTGGTAACTGCATTCCATGGTCTTAACCACCACACTGTAACACCTTTTCTAAATTTGCACCAGCAAATATAATTAAGGAGTTTACTTAGTGATTAACTTATTTAGTTTCACAACATTTTCAGGAAGAGAACCGAAGCAATGGAAAGAGCCCAGGAAATTTTGAATGTCAAGACCTGACTGTGGGTTCCAACTAAAACTCATGTTTGACCTTGGGGGGAGCTGTGCAGAGCTTCGGCTTCTTAATATATAACACAGGTCTAATGATGGCCGTGCTAGCTACCCCATGGCTGTCAGGAGCACCAGGTAGTATAATGTGCAGGAAAGTGTTGGACACATTGTTTAAATCATGCCCCAAAAATTTTTAAATACTTTTCTATTTACAAAACAGCGACTTTCGTTCCCAGTTTTAAACTTTCTAGATCCTTAAACTAGTTCTCTCTCCATGTATGACTGAAGTTTTTCAAACTGGTAACATTTTCTTCATTCCTTTGTAATTATTTGGCCTGCCGTCTTGGATTTTATTAACGACTTTATAAAATTGGTATGCAATTACAATCTTTTACCCAAGGGCAAATTTTAACTTGTCATATTTCCATTTTATCTGCAATATTCAAGTGACATAATCTGCCGCTCTGTTAGTTCATGCATTTGCACAATAAAATAGAAAAAAAAATAAAGAGGAAGAGAGAAAAGTTGGCTTGATGATTTTTTTCTTTCCAAGTAGAGAATAAGTAGGAAAAATGTGCATGGTCATGACCTCTTCGGCAGACAAAGGATGCTTGCTTTTGGTAGTGGCAATTGGTCACAGGGTAACAACCCATCTCCAAATTCCTGAGGCAGCCCTAGGTTTACAAGCTGAGGCTCTGAAATAGTTCCTAAGATGCAATTATTTCCAAATTTAATCACCCCCCCCCGAAAATAGCCAATTAAAAAATAATCAATAAAACAGCAGGCTCTTTTTGCAAAAATTAAAAACATGCTTTTCTTTTATTGGCTGCCTGGCCAAGTCTTGCCAAAACCTAGCCACCTGCTAGGTGGGGATGCAAGGCCACGGTGCTAGAGGTGCTAGAGGGTGGCTTTTCTGGGCAACCACTTCCTCCCAGTCTTTCCTGGAATCTGTTGCTGTCAGCTTCTGCTGAGATGTGACCTTGCACTTGCTGAGTAAAGATGGGCAAGGGATTATTTGTGTGTGTGCCCCCTTTGAATACTTCTTTCATCATTGCACTTGTATTCTTTAAGCGGCATCATTCCAGGGATGCTCCTAATTCGCTGTGTGCCCGGAGAAGGGTTCCGCCAGAATGATCTCTGCCCTCACTTGCTTTCCCACAGCCCCTGCTGCCCCATTTCCCCACGCTCAGCCCGACTGTCCAGGAAGTTGGGTGTGGTTTCCAGAAGGTTTGGTGGGTATTTTACATTTTAGTTTGCAGATGAGTTAACTCATTGTTGGGGCTTTTCTGTCAGCAGAAACCAGAGAGATTACTCCCGTGCCCCAGATTTGTTGAAATTCAAACTTCACGGGACAGAATGGCATCAGCAGAACTCCTGTGCAGGAGGGTATTTTTGTAAAATGAGGAAATCCTCCAGATGGCACAGGCTTGAAGGGAGAGAGTTGGAAAATCAATGCTGTGGAGTTGAGGTTCAGGCTCCTTTCTGCTTGCTTTCCAGAGAAATGTTCATTTACCCTGAGGCTAAAACAAACAAGAAACAAAGAAATTTAAGTTCATGAGCATTGTGAATTTCTCGTGTTGATGTCACTGAGCCGTGGAGAGCGACTCCAGTGATAGAAAAAACAAGCACTTGGTCCCTGCCACCATGCTCCAACCACCGGAGACCTGGAGTGAGTTCCAGGCAGCTGCCTTTGGCATGGCCCAGCCCTGACTGTTGAGGGCTTTTGGGAAGTGAATCAGTTGATGGGAGATCTCTTGTATTTCAAGTAAATACATTAAATAAATTAAAAAATAATAATAAAAGGTGCTCCAGTGAACAAAGCAGAGGAGGCTGGCTTTATTGGCAGTAAAGGGGCGAGGAAAGCCGAAACAGGGAACAAAAAGCACAGGTTGGGCAGTCTGAACTTGCCCTTTCCTTACAGAGTTTAAACTGAGGGTCTAAAACTGGCCTGTCTGGGAATTCTGCCTCTCCTAATTTCTGAGTTCAGATAAAAATGTTGATTTCAGCTTGACGATGTGGGACTTCTGCACAAGTGACTCCATTTCGATTTGGTCTGCTGGGGCCTAGGGCAGGAGTTTAACATCAGTGGCCTCCTACCCGCTTCATGTATCAAGAGGCATATCTAGACTCATGGGCTCTTTTGGTGTGTGGATTCTTTGTTCAACATAGTTTCCTGTGACTGGTGTTGTTGTATAGTGGGTAAAGCTGCCCCCTGGTATCTAGACATCCCATAGGAGCACAGGCTTGTGAATCCTGGCTGCTGCATTTTGATCCAGCTCCCTGCTAATTGCACCCTATCACCCATACGAGAGATTCAGAAGGAGCTCTTGGCTCCTGGCTCCAGGAGGACCCAGCTCCAGCCACTGCCCGTTTAGGAAATGAACTAACAGATGAAAGACCTCTTTCTCTCTGTTTCTCTCTCTCCCTGTTACTCTCCCTTTCATATAAATAATTAAATCTTTTAAAATACTATGCGATGGCAAATCTCTCATCTATGTTGTTGCGTGCATCAGGAGTTTCTTCCTTTTTTTGTGATAAAACACACACAAATGTACAGTTTCACTGTTTTTTCGAAGGCTGTGTTTATTTACTTCCGTTTTATTTGGAAAGCAGAAAGAAGGAGAGAGCTGGAGAGAAGCCTCCATCCATTGGTTCACTCTTCAAAAGCCTGCAATTGCCAGGGCTGGGCTAGGCTGACATCAGGAGCCAGGCACTACATCGGCCTCTTTCACATGGCTGGGCAGAGGCCCAGAGACTGTAGCTGTCATATTAGCCAGAAACCGGAGTAGTCGCAACTCAAACAAGGTACTTCACTGTGGAGTGTAGGTGTCCCAAGCAGACTTAACCGCTGCACCACATGCTGCTCTATTTGACGATCTTAAAGTGCATAGTTCAGTTGCATTAAGTACATACACCATGTTGTGCAACCATCATCATTATTCATTTCTAGAACTTTTTCATCATACCAAATGGAAACTCTGTATCCACTGAATAATAATTTCCCATCCCTGTTCACTCCAGTCTTGTCCCTTGTAGCCACCATTCCGCACTCTTCATTTTTTTTAAAACTTGTTTACTTATTTGAAAGGCAGAGTTACATAAAAGGGAATTGGCAGAAAAACAGAGAGATTTTCCATCCACTGAACCATTGTCCAGATGGCCACAACAGCTGGGTGGCTTCAGGCTGAAGCCAGGAGTCAGGGGCTCTGGTGCATCCCCCCAGGGTGACAGGCTCCAAGCACTTGCACCGTCTTTCACTGCGTTCCAGGTGCATCAATAGGGAGCTGAATCGTAGGTCACACAGCTGAGACCTGAACTGGTGCTCCGAGGGGGTGAGCCGCAGCATTAATCCACTGTGACGTGCCACTGGCGCCTCTACAGCCCCTCTGCAGATCCCTCTTAGTTACCCACATCCTTTCTGCTCAGACTAGTAGATTCTGATATTTTCGACCTAGAACTCTGGCCAATTTCAGAGAGTTACTTCTCTAAGTCTGTTGGCAGTGCTATAATCAAATATGCCTTGGATGAAATAATTTATAAATAACAGGAATTGATTTCTGGCTAACTCATGAACATCAGAGGTGATTTGCCACACACAGGTAAGAAAGAGACAGGTAAGAAAGACATGCTGGCAGACTCGGTGTCTGGTGAGGGCTCAGTCTCCGTTTCATGCGTGGCGCCATGTTGCGGCCATCCTCCCATGGAGGAGCAGGGAGTCCCGCAGACCTCTTGCACGCCTCCTGATGGCCCTGCCTATTAATCCTACTGCATTTCAGGTTAGATTTTAAAGCACAGATCTTGGAGAGGAGGCATAAACATTCAGACCAAGGCAATAACCACCACCACAAAGATTCCCTGGTTATCTTGGAGGGAGAGGGAGAGTATATAAAAAAGTCATCAAATTTCGTGATTTTACAAAAAGGTAAATATCCAAAATGTGTTCATGTTTAAGTAATGGAAAGTCAATCTCAATTACCATAAGCCAACTAGCACATTTTAAAAAGTTAACAAGCCAGACCAAAGTTTTCAGACATAGGTGATCTCTTCACCACAAATGGCGTGATAAGTGCTTTTTCAAAGGAATGTATCCGATGGAGGATATATTTTGACAAATATTCTTGGAAACGTTATCACTATATGACCTCTCATGAGCCTCAGGTCGGGCACGTGCTTAGCGGTTGCGATGCCACCTGGGACATCCCATTCCATACAGAAGGTCTGGGGATGAGTACTGCCCCTGCTGAGTCCAGTTTCCTGCTAACCTGTACCCTGGGAAGCAGCAGGTGATGGTTCAAGTCGTCCTCATGGGGTTCCTGGGTTAAGTTCCTGGCTCCTGGCCCTGTGGGTGGCAGGCATTTGGGGAGGGAGGGACCCATGCGATGAGAGGTCCCCCTGCCTTTCAAGTAACAGTAAACACAGAAAAAGTAAAACAGTAATGTCAAACAATATCATCTTGTTTTAAAAAGATGTCATACATTCACAGACACATAAAACTCGCAGACAGGATTTTCCAACATGTTCAAAATCTTTGGAAGACTTTCATTTAAAATGCACTTAGCAGAGATATAAGCATTAAACAACTTTCAATTAATTGCAAGAACTGACCTGTGAGAAAATGGAAAATTTTACTCTCCTAATTTTAACAAACCACCTACATAACTTAGGGATGAAAAGTGAATATTGTAATTTAGTAATGCTGGCCAACAATACGTACCGTTTTGAAGTATTTTTTTTCTTAACAAAAACGCTGATAGTCATTAGAGGAATATATTGAAAAAAGCAAAACATGGAAATAGATCTTTGGTTGCCTCATTATGCAGTGCTAACCCGAAAATTTTAATTGTGCCATAATCAAACATATTGATCTCAATCTATGTATTGTTATTACTAGTAATTATATTTTTAGTAAGAGCAAAATTTTTGGATTTACAGTAACTAAAGCAAACATTTTCAAATGCATGTATGTTTTAGCTTAGTAGCATGTGTATAAGTTAATACAGATGGATTAGGAGTGCATGCCCAAAACTTGTTTCTACCTTTTCAAAGTAATGTTTTTCAATGTGAAATTGGTTTCTTAAAAAATATTTATTTTTTATTGGAAAGGCAGATTCACAGAGAGAAGGAGAGACCAAGATCCTCTGTCTGCCGGCCTACTCTTCAAGTGGCCACAGTGACTGGAGCCGAGCCTATCTGATGCCAGGAGCCTCCTCAGCACCTCCTCCAGGTCTCCCATGCAGCTGTAGAGTCCTAAGGCCTCGGGTCATCCTGCAATGCTTTCCCAGGCCACAAGCAGGCAGGGAGCTGGAGGGGAAGTGGAGCAACTTGGACATGAACTGGTGCCCAGATGGACCCACATGTGGCCAGTGGCTACGTTGGATATCATAGCTTTACTGAGTCTAGTTTTACAATTTAATGTACTCATTTTCAAGATCATTTCTAATTTTGGCTGTTTTATTCTGGGCCAGTTTGTTGAAAACAGACAGACATGATCTAGTTTCCCAGCAGTTTTTTCAAAAAAACAACAAAAATCAGGACAAAACAATCTGCCAAGAATCGTATATGCCTGCTTCTGTGTGGGTTTTTGGACTCTTGCCTCTGGAATTTCTTGGCTGCTTCTTTGCAAGGTACAATCTATGCTGAGGACATCTTAAAGTAGATACAATAGTTCTTATCTACTCATCTCCAAAAGAGGATTTCAGGTAATTATCTTTTTAACCAGACTTGTGGCATTTCTGTAACTATTATCAGTGTATCTGAATTTTATCACATGAGTTGCATGTAATTGTTTTAATGCTTCATCTACCCTACTTGCAGGTAAACAAGGGGGCTGAAACTGAGTGGTTTGGAGGAAGGAAACTACAGGATCTTTCAGGGCCAGACCAACACACCCACCCACGTGGGAGTCCTGAGCTGGGCTTGGTAGTATTAACCACCTTCTACTGATGCACACAAAAGCTAGAGCTGTGGGGTCTGCCTGGCAGCACTCGAACACGGTACCCACCGCTGAGGGGATGGACCGTGTCAAGCTGGGCCATGACACTAGTTAGCATGTGAGAGAACCTGGTCTGGGAGCAAATTCTGTGAGGGATTTGTGGGCTCACCCCTGTGGACTTGCCACACGAGCTGGTTTGCTTGAAGGATGGAGTGGTGATGGGCCACACTAGGCATAACCATGGAACTTACCAATACTCATGAGTACAGGGGTTGGGAACAGGCTGGGGTGGCCCATGTTGCAGCACCCACAGGCACACCCAAGAAGTGGGTGTATGTGGAGGACGGCTGCAACATCAACCAGCACATACATAAGTCAAGACTGGAGGGCAGACTGTGCCAGGTAAGGTCCTAACACCTGCTGGTACATGTGAGATCTGGTTCTGAGAGTGGGCCTGGTGGAGGAATTTGAGCAACTCCCCTGGTGAACTGTAGCTCCTACTGGTGAACATGTGAGCTAGCTGGGTGTTGGTCAGGCTGGGCAGGGCTGCTTCACTTATTGGCAAATTTGTGGGTTTGCTCTTACAGGAGTGGACCAGGCAGAGCTAAGCCAAACCATAGCACCTTGGCATGTGCAAGAGCCAGGTCGGCATGCAGCCCATGCTGGGTTAGGCTAGGCTATCACACCTACTGGCATGCATAAAAGCCAGGGCTGGGGGCAGAATGGGCATGGCTAGGTTGCAGTGCCCACAAACAAAAGTTGGGACTAGGGATGGGCCAGGCCAGGTCAGGCTGCAGTATCAATGACAAAGGTGATGGGTTATGCCAGGCTGGGTCAGAGCAACCATCCCCATTCACAAGATCTGTAGTTGGGATCACATCTGGTCAGGGAATTAAGCCAACACTCCAGCTGGGCTGTGGTTCCCATTAGTAAGCATGACAGCTAGAATGGAGGCGGCAAACTGGGCTGGACATGGCTGCAGCCTCCCCTGGCATGGGTGCGAACTGGATCTGGGGTGTACCAGACTAGACTAGGGTCCAGCAGCTGCTGATGCTCGTAACAGCCACAGTGAATATAAGATAGATGGGATAGGTCTTCACATCCACGCAGGAGCTGGGTTAGGTTCATTTTCTTTTTAAAAGTTCAAAGCCTGATCCCAAGACCGTAGCTCATTCTACTCGGCCACATTGTCTTCTCAATAAAAGCAAAGGGAAAATAAATCATCCAACATTCAAACAGGGATGATGAATCCCCAGTGATATCACTGGCTGAAATCCATCCGCTATTAAGTGTCTCTAGCTCTCTCTGAGAGTCCCTGAACATGTTCCTCCTGTAATCTTTCCTGGTTATCTCACAAGAGAGCCGTTCAGCCCCTTGCTGAACTCACCAATGTGGGTGTTGCTGTCAGCCCCTCCCATAGAGACCATGGCAGAGAATGTAGGCTGTCCATCAAGGTCACATCAGCCCTTTGTCCACAGAGAAGACATACTGGACCGCTTGCCTTGCCAGAGGGGGCTTTGCACAGCCTCTGTTGTCCCAGCCCTGTGGAAGGTACCGCGATCATCAGACCCCAAGTCCATGAGATAGGGGGAGTTCTGTCTCCTTCATTTAGGGGGAGATCCTTGCCTCTGAAGTATCTGTCTTCTTCCTTCTCTTCCACCTGAGTGGTGCCAGCTCCCCTGACCTTGGCCGTTCTGCTTTGGGGCAGCACAGTATCTGTCCTTATGGGGACCTGGGCATCTGTGTGGAGCAGGTGACTGCTGATCCAGAACCTCCACCTTGGACAGAGAAGTAAGCTTCAGCCACAGCCTTTGAACTCCCCTTATGACTGACTGTGTTTTACTTCAGGGTAATCACTTCAACCGTTATGCCTATTTGTCTTTTCCTTGACTGCTCCACCACAATGTTAAAGCCCTTAGTTCCCCATTAGGCATCAACAGAAGGATATTTCTGTACATATTTGAGAGGCAGAGAAAGAGAGACAGCAAGCAAACACATATGCTCCCATCCACTGGTTCTCTCCAACAGTTGGGGCAAGGTTGGGGTTTTGAGTGACCGGGAAAACAAACTTAACAAACAAAAGTAAACACAGGTCATCAAACTAACCTCAGATTGCTTATCAGCATGACTGGATGCTTGAATGTTCTGAAACGATGCCTTCAATGATGAAGACAAAACAGGGCCACTAGAGCAGTCTGGCAGATGAAGCCAGCATCCCACATGAGCACCAGTTCAACTCCTGGTTGCTCTACTTCTGATCCAGCTCACTGCGAATGGCCTGGCACAGCAGCAGAGGATGGCTTAAGTGCTTGGGTCCCTGCACCCACTTGGGAGGCCCAGATGGAATTCCTGGCTCCTGGCTTCAACCAGGCCCAGCCCCAGCTGTTGTGGCCATTTGAGGAGTGAACCAGCAGATGGAAGACCCTCCCATTCTGTAGCAGGTGTAGTCCAGTGAAAATTGCCACAATCTTTCCTTTCCCCACCATCTTTTCCCTCTCCTTTCTTAAAAAACAAAACAAAACAGCAACAACAAAAAAACTTGCAAATAACCTGGGAGGCGTGTCCCCCAACAGAGACGGGGGAGGAAGAGAGTTTGAAGGGCTTTGCTCTGCGCCCCACCCCCCAATCCCTCCCTACTTATTCAAAGTCCAAGTTTTCACAGTGGTCCACAAGGTGCCCAGCCACTTTTTCAAAATTCCTTTTTAATTAATTTATTTAAATGAAAGAAGAGGGTGGGAAGGGAGAGAAAGAGGAAGAAAGGGAGGGAGAGAGGGGAAAGAGAGAGACTCCTGGTTGAGTCCCTAAAAGCCCACAAAAGCCGGGGGTTGGGTCAGGCCAAAACCAGGAGCCTGGCACACACACTCAGTCCCTTACTTGGGCCCAAGTACTGAAACCAAGACCTACTGCTTCCCAAGCGGGGGACTGAAGCAGAGCCATTGTGGGAAATGCGCCTCCCAAGAGGCACCCTCAACCCTGCACCAAGCACCCACCTCCTAGTCCCTGCCTCCCCGCTGGCGTTCCTGGCTTCTCTCTGTCCCACCCACCTGCACGGGGCCCTGATCCCTGCCCCCAAGCTTTGCGGCTTGCTCTCCTTCTGCCTGGAACATCTCTTACCCAGAAAAAAGCTTCTTGTGCATTTAGCATTCCCTCATGGTTGACATTTCTTTCCTAATGTTGTCAAGGTGGAATCCGTATTCCCATAGCCCTCGTCTTGAAGTGTCCAGTTCAAAGGCTTTGAGGGGAGTCACAGTGCAGGCACCCTCTCTCCGACCACGTGAGCCTTTGGTAGCAGGCACAGTCTCACTGTGTGCTCTGAGATCTACCGCCTTCTCCGGCCGGCTGCCTCTTCTCTGTGTGATTCTCCCACATTGCGCTTCCCCCACAGCGTTCTTTCGCACTTGCTTGTTGCGTACTTGTCTCCTTCCACCACTGGACTGTCAACTTTGCAAAGGAAGGGGACTCGTTTGTCCAGCTAAGGATGCTGTGGGGTAGTCTGTACCTGTATCCTGCAATCAAGTGGAGAATGAAAAATGATAACCCAAATTTTGCCTATTGTTTTTTTTCTTACTAATATGAAAGAAAGAAAATATATCTATTTGCTGGCAAACTCCTCAAGTGCCTGAAACAGCCTGGGCTGGTCTGGGAACCCAATGCAAGTCTTCCAAGTGACCGACAAGAGTCCGATCTCTGAGCCATCACTGCTGGAGTCAGGAATTGGAGCAAGGTATTGAACCCTGGTACTCTGAAGTAGGACGCAGACATTCTAACCCCCAAATCAAATCCTGCCTCCACTGATTCTTTTTGTTTATCTTTCAGATTTATTTACTTTATTGAAAAGGCAGAGTGACAGAAAGAGAAAGCAAGAGGGAAATATTTCGTTTGCTGGTTCACTCCTTCAAAAAATAGTATCAACAGCCAGATCTAGGCCAGATCAAAGTCAGTAATTGCGTCTCCCCCACAGATAGCAGAGGCCCAAGCACTTGAGCTATGAGTTGCTGCCCTTCCCCCACCCCCGCACACCAGCAGGAAGCTGAATATGAATTAGAGCAGCCATGATCCAATGGGCACTCAGATATGGCATGCTGGCAACTCAAGCAGTTGCTTGAAACTTGCTAAATCACAATGCCAGCACCTGTCCCTGCCTCCACTAATACTTTTGTTCTTTTAGAATCAATCGTTGCCGGTTCTAATCCCAGCTGCCCGCTTCCCATCCAGCTCCCTGCTTGTGGCCTGGGAAAGCAGTCAAGGACAGCCCAAAGCCTTGGGATCCTGCACCTGCCTGGGAGACGTGGAAGAGCTCCTGGCTCCTGGCTTCGGATTGATTCAGCTCCAGCTGTCACGGCCGCTTGGGGACTGAACTATTGGATGGAAGATCTTCCTCTGTGTCTCTGCTCCTCTCTGTATATCTGACTTTCCAATGAAATTAAATACATCTTTTTAAAAATGTGTTATTTAAAAGTATAGAGGTATTTAATAGAGGAACCAGCTAATGTTGTATCCATTTGGAAGGAAAGAAATGTGGGAATGAGAGGTAACAGACAGCAAAATTCTCCAGTCACAATGCCTTAAAGATATTTAGTTCAATGTTAATACTAATTCATAATACCACATGATTTCTACTTTGTAAGAAGAGTTAGCAGAGGTCTATGTTCTACTGACTTCGCATTAAGGCATGGGTAGCCCTGCAAAGACCTGCCCTGACACAGGCCCCTCCTATTGTTTATACTTCTGGACAGTCCCTTGGCACAGTGAGTCTGGGCTGCCAGGGAATCCCTTTAACTGATGGGAAGTGTCAGAGGGTCCCCCCCCAGGCAAGGGTTCAAGGCCCGGCAGCTTTGGCTTGTGTGCGTTTTAGAAGCCTGTGCAACACATCACAAGTCCTGCTACCGTGCTGGAGGACTCCATGGAGGGAGCACTCAGGGAGAGAAGGACCCAGAGATGACAGGGGAGAGAGAGGGAGGACCCCAGCTGAGCCCAGGATTCTAGAGAGACGCGTGGGGGAGGCCATCAGAGGCGCGTTGTTCCACGCATCTGCTGTAGCAGTACAAGACACCCCAAAGGAGACCGGCAGAAATTGTCATCCTGCTGAGCTGCAGCCAACCCACAGGACAGAGGGGGATGATAACATGGCTGTTGTTTCCAGCCAGTGAGTTTCGAGGTGGTTTGTTGGGCAGTCCAAGATAACTGAAACAGGCACTCCTAATCTCCTGTCAGGACACCCACTTCCTGCTCAAGTTCCAGAATATCCATCCCCGAATTCCAGGAACTGAGAAGAGCGAGGGGGTGAGGAGGAGAGAGAGAGGGGTACAGGAACAAGAAGACAGCAAGATGTGCTACATGTGAAGGGAGTTTGAAGAGCCCCTCTCTGGGCAGGCAACCAAAGGACTTTTATACCCGGGAATGTCACAATTCAAATTGGAAGGTGCTTGTCTTGCCCTGTGCTACTGCAATAAGTACCTATTTCCTTCCATTTGTTAATAAAAACGACTATGCATACCCTGCTTTGCATTGGTAGATTTTCGAGAAAATTAAGATTTGCGGCTAGATATTTCCTAAGGAGAAAATTTAGAACTCCAATGAAAAGATATAACCACTCTCTTTACCTGCGTGTGGACTTTACTTGGGCATGGCTTGTTAATTTGCTTTGGCAGGGCCCAGCGCAGTGGCCTAGCGGCTGAAGTCCTCGCCTCCAGCACTCCAGGATCCTGTATGGGCGCCGGGTCTAATCCCAGCAGCTCTACTTCCCATCCAGCTCCCTGCTTGTGGCCTGGGAAAGCAGTTGAGGATGGCCCAAAGCCTTGGGACCCTGCACCCGTGTGGGAGACCTGGAGGAAGTTCCTGGATCCTAGCTTCGGATCAGCGCAGCACTGGCCATTGCGCTCACTTGGGGAGTGAATCATCGGATGGAAGATCTTCCTCTCTGTCTCTCCTCCTCTCTGTATATCTGACTTTCCAATAAAAATAAAATAAATCTTTAAAAAATTTTGCTTTGGCAAAGGACTGTGATGGCATGCAACATGCACCACCGTGGAACAGATCACAGCCCTGAGAGGTTTCCTGGCCTTTCATCTTGGTGCCCTGCAGTGAGAAGGGCGTGTCCCTTGGCTTGGGTCCTGGAATGAGGAATCATACAAACTGGTTCTGGACCCCAGTGTGGAGTGGAGTTGCCGCAGCCGAGCTGCACCTGCCGGACTGGAACTGGAGCAGGACATCAACATCTGTTGTTGTAAGCCATGGGCGTTTTCAGGCTGTTATCAGGCACAAGCAAGCAAAACCAAACAAGAGGAAGTCTAAATCCTACACGCTTCCAGAAGGTAGGACAACAATCAGATCATTTCCAAAGGGAGCCGACTCAGATGATTTTCGACTCGACATCAGCAGTGCTAGGTATTGGAAGGTAATGGAGGCCTGGCCTCAAAGTTATTCTGAACTTTGTGCAAAACTATAAAGATACACTCAAACACACACATAAGGATTTGGAAAGCTCACCATCCATCATCTATACCTCTGTAAGCCCCCCAAAGTTATCTCATTGTATTTTTGTCCTACCAAAAGTGAAAAGAGAAAAAAACATCCTCTATTGTTAGTTGAGGGTGCAGGGAAACAAAAAAAAGATTAGGGGTGCTGGCCATTTATTTTGGCAGAATTCAGTCAAACATACCAACATTCCTAAAAATATTCTCACTTTACAATCCCACTCTTTTATTTGCAGTAATTTATTCGAAGGATAGCACGGACTCAGCTATGTAGATGAGGTACACAGCTTTATTTATAACAGTGGTTATCAGAAACAGCCCAACACAAGCTGGACATTAATTATGAGGGTATAACTTTCAAAAAATTCTTTTAAAAGAAATAGTTGGTGAACATCCTAAGAAATTTAAGAAAAATCAAATGTGTATTTAATAAAAGTCAGTTATTTCCCTCTCCTATCCCTCCTTGAAGGCGACTGAAGCTAGCTTCCCCTCCGACCTGCTGGAAACAGTCTCTCCATCTATTGCATCACCTCTGTGTGCCACGCTCTACCTTTGGCTCTGTCTCTACATCCATATTGTGCCGATATCTGTATCCAGATAGCCAATATTGGTATATAACAGCAGGTTATATTGCTCTGCCTTAGTCTAGTATTTATTTTTTAAATAATAATAATTTTTAAAAAAACAGAGAGAGTTCCCATCTGCTGGCTCACTGCCTCCATGGCACGCTGAAGCATGCCAAAGCTGGAAGTCAGGAACTTCCATCTGAAGCTCCCAGGTGGGGAGCAGGAACCCAGTGACTGCCCTCATCACCACGAGCCCCCAGGATCTGCAGTGCTGGAAAGCTGGAGGTAGGACCAGGAGTGGCACGCAAGCCCGGGTGCTTTGTCTTAACCAGCATTGTAACTGCAAGGTCAAATGCCGACCATGGCTTTTTATATTTGAATCTTGGAGATCTACCTCATTCGTTTGAACAACCACAGAGCAACCCTTTGATGTGCCTCCCTTCACTTATCTAGCCATTTGGAGATAACATTTGTCAAAGGTTTATGGAAGAACATTTAATATAACATGAACAGATGTTCGTGATTTATTGAAAAGATGCAGCCAATACCAGAATGTTGAAGTGCTGAGCTCGTCTGTACATCTGAAAGTAGCTTCTGGGTGCCTAGAATGTGTCATCCATTCTCATGTGAAGGCTTGGTGTTCGTCATTATGAATTCCTGGAATAACATATCTACTGCACCCTTTGTCCCGTGAGCTGGCTCGGTAACCAGGGAGACAGTCCTGATGGATTAGCTAAGGAGCTATCAGGAAGATAAGCCAGCAGAGGGAGCATGCAAGGTTGTATCGTCTTCTGGGTACTTGGTGATCTTCACCCACTTTGCTTATCCAGGTTGAGGCCAACCAAGGAACGGATTGAATTACCTTCCCGCCTTTCGCTTGCTAACAGACTTAGTAGAAGCGTAGACTCATCCAGATCTTATAGCTCCTCAGAAGTCATGAAACTAGTTTAGTACAGGTGCTGTCCTTGGGATCAAGCCTTAGAGATCAGCCTGCCCTGCCCCATCTGAGCCTGGACAGTCATTTCCTGAGCTGGATGCTGGATCCTCATCAGGCAGCAATAGTAAGAGGGAGACTGATGTGGACTCCCATAGTCTGAAAATCTGGGCATAGCTGGAGCTTATTTTTGCTACCTGAAAGCAGCTGCAATGGCCAGAGCTGTGCTGATCTGAAGCCAAGAGCCTGGAGCCTGTTCCATATCTTCCACATGGATGCAGGGTCCCAAGGCTTTGGGTCATCTTCTACTGCTTTCCCAGGCCACAAGCAGGGAGCTGGATGGGAAGTGGGGCTGTCAGGATTAGAACTGGCACCTATATGGGATCCCGATACCATTCATTTAAATGACACATGACAGTTGAAATTATGGGCAGTGTAATTTTATTGCTGTAAGGTGCGTGCTTACACACACACACACACACAGAGAAAATCTTATATAAACAGCCACAGTCGTTATCTCATGATAGTGAGATCACAAGTGACTTCCTATTTTGTTTTTTTTTTTCAAAGATTTATTCATTTTTATTGGAAAGCCGGATATATACAGAGGAGAAGAGACAGAGAGGAACATCCTCCCTCCGATGATTCACTCCCCAAGTGAGCCGCAACGGCCGGCGCTGCGCCGATCTGAAGCCGGGAACCAGGAACCTCCTCCAGGTCTCCCACGCAAGTGCAGTGTCCCAAGGCCTTGGGCCGTCCTCAACTGCTTTCCCAGGCCACAAGCAGGGAGCTGGGATGGGAAGTGGAGCTGCCGGGACTAGAATCGGCGCCCATACGGGATCCCGGGGTGTTCAAGGCGAGGACTTTAGCCGTTAGGCCACCGTGCCGGGCCCCCTATTTTCTTAATTTGGATTTATCTGTATTTTTCAGATTGCTTGCAAAAAAAAAAAGGCTCTATTATTTTTGGAAGCAGAAAAGCCAACACTATTTTTAATGTGCTCATCACAGAGAATTTGTAAAATAGAAAATCTTGTTGCCACATGGTATTGTAGGCTGACGACACAAAACACTAAGCAAGCGGTTCCTGCAGGTTAATGCTTCTGAGAGGATTGTGCAGAAATGTACGGGTACTTAATTTTTTTTTTTTACAATGTACATGTTGTTATCTCCATATTATGAAAAATAATAGAGGCTTAAAAATGTTAAGCTACCTTAAAGGGCTGCAACATTTTTTGCACCTTAAAAATTTCCTGGTTTGGGGCATTCAGGGTTGTTCCTACCTTCTCATGATCACAATCAGATAATGTCATGATGAAATCTTTGTTCTCGAACTTTCGCCTGAGTTCATTACACTCTATGATGAATGTGAAGCGTAAACTCTGATGCACTAATCTTAAACTGTTTTCTTGTAATGTCTGCTTGACACATCAACAGCAACTAGAGCGATGGAGGCAAGAGCCTGATGGTTTTAATCTACGAAGATAACTTGATGGGGGTTAATTCACTGCTGCTATTCTATTAAAGACACGAGAAGAGATTAAGTCAGTACTTCTTGTTTTTAGCACCTATTTTATTTTTTAAAAAAAAAACTTATTTAAAAAATAGGATTATATTGATTTAGTTCATTTATCATAAAATTCACCCATTTAAAATTACACAATTCAGTGGAATTGTTTTAGTATATACACAGATCATGCAATCCTCACAGATTTTTCTTAACATTTTCTTCATCTCTGCTTTTCAAAATTACTTTTCCATTTTATTTTGTAATTACTATATGTTCGGTGTATGAGGGGCCAGTGCTACAGTGCAGCGGGCTAAGTTACCTGAGATGCTGGCGTCCTAAACTGTGGAGTGTGAGTTCAAGTCCCAGTTATTCCACTTTAATTTTTATTTGTATTTATTTAAAGATTTGTTCATTGGAAAATCAGAATTACAGAGTGAAGGAGAGACAGACAGAAAGCTCGTCCATCTGCTGGCTCACTCCCCAAGTGGCTGCAATGACAGGAGCTTCCAGGTCTTCTACTTGGGTGCAGGGTCCCAAGGCTTTGGACTGTCCTCGACTGCTTTCCCAGGCCACAAGAACGAGAGCGGGTTAGCCAGGACACAAACAGGTGCCCATATAGGATCCCGGCACATGCGAGGTGAGGATTTTAGCAACTGGGCTATTGCACCATGCCCAGTTACTCCACTTTCTATTAGTTACCTGCTAATACACCTAAGAAAACAGCAGAAGATGGTCTGAGTACTATGGCTTCTGTCATCTGCATAGGAGACATGGGTGGAGCTTGTGGCTCCTGGCTCCAGCCTGGCCTAGCCCCAGCCCTTACAGTCATTTGGGGAATGAATCAGCAGATGGAAGAGTTCTCTCTCTGTCTCTCCCTTTCTCATCATAACTTTGTCTTTCAAATGAACAATAAAATAAATGAAATGATAAATAAATAAAAATAAGTGCATTATTTGCTCCATTAGCAAATAAGATGCTGGAGAGACACACACAATTCTATAAATGTTAGTTTGTCCATTCTCTTAATCTATCTTCAACATCTGCAAAGGTCACTTAAATTTTACAAGGCCTTGGTTTCCTTATCTTCCAAATGAGAATTTTATTGTGATCTCAGCAAAAATCTCCTTGATTTAAATGCTGTCTTTTTATGTAGGATTCATATTGCTGTTTCTATTTCCTAATAACTTTTTTCTTTTAAAGGCAGATCAGATTTATAGAGAGAAGAGAGACAGAGAGAAAGATCTTCCATCTGTTGGTTCACTCCTCAAGTGGCTGCAATGGCTGGAGCTGAGCTGATCTGAAGCCAGGAGCCTCTTCTGGGTCTCCCACGTGGGTGCAGGATCCCAAGGCCTTGGACCGTCTTCAACTGTTTTCCCAGGCCAGAAGCAGGGAGCTGGATGGGAAGTGGAACAGCTGGAACATGAACCAGCATCCACATGGGATCCCGGTACTTATGAGGTGAGGATTTAGCCACTGAGCCATTATACTGGGCCTATCTTTCAAAAATTTTAAAGTTGACTTTCTCACTTTCTGGCTACTACTGTAAACCTGAGATAAAAAACATTACACACTTCCCATGAACTTCATAAGAAGATTTACTTAACTTTTTTGAAAGTCAGTGGTAGAGAGAGGGCAGGAGAAACACCGAAATCTTTCATTAACTTTTTCACTCCTCAACCAGCCCTGGCAGCTAGGCCTGGGTTGGGCTAAAGCCAGGAGCCAGGAGCATCATCAGGGGCTTTCATGTGAGTGCAGTCACCCAAGCATTTGAGTCATCTTCTTGGCTCAAGAACGACTGTTTTCCCAGGCCATTCTTAAGGAGGTGGATCGGAAGTGGAGCAGCCAGGACAAGAACTGGCACCTACATGGGATGCTGGCCTTGCAATTGGTTGCTTTACCTGCTACACCACAACTTCGGCCCTGAAGCTGAGGATTCTTGTTTGTAAAATGTGAATGACAAACCTACCATCTATGTTGTCTAGGACAGTTCAGGCGGGAGTTTAGTGCCTGGCATGTGATCAAGGCTTAATGGAATTTAGTTCCCTTGAGTCAGTTAATCCACCAACAATTTAGAGACCATCAGAGAAGATGTACTAAGCCCTATGCTTGGGAGATGTTGGTCAAAGCCTATAAAATTTCTGCTGGAGGAGCTAGTCAAGCTGTTAAGAGTGCATTATGTTCTTGAAAACTGCTAATATAAAGGACATGAGTGTTCTCAATATACACAAAAAATTGCGCGTGGCAATGCACATGCAAAATGGCAGTCAGCAGTTTTGAAATATGTGTACTTATTTCAAACATGTACACGATGATATGCACTTTAATCAATTACACAGGCAGGTGTACAGCGGGCTCAGCAGCTGCTTGGGATGTGCACATCCCACATCACAGTGCCAGTTCGAGTCTGGACTTCTTTGCTTCTGATTCAACTTGATGATAATGTGCCTGGGAAGGCTACAGATGTTGGTCCAAGCTGCTGGGCCTCTGCCATCCAGGACGGAGACCACGATGGAATTCCAGGCTCCTTGGAGTTTCAGCCTGGCCCAGCTCTGGCTATTGTGGGCATTTGAGGAGTGAGCCATCAAAATGGAAGATCTCTTTTTAAAAGTTAGGTATATATATATATATATATATTTACATAAATTTGTAAAATCACTTTTAAAAGCCATTAATTTGCCTCTATACTGTGTCATGATTTGTATTTTAACGAATCAGCTATTTTATATTTAAACTATTTTTCCCTTCTACTACTTACGTCTTGAGATTTCTACAATTGTCTAGTACTTATTCTTAGATTTGGTTCTGTAAAATTCTCTAAAATATTAAACTGCCTTGGCCATAATTATCCCCTTAAGATTTTAGAAATTATGAAAATTAAAAAAAATACTATTTCAGATTGTGCAAAATAAGATGGTCAGCAATTTGAGATAGAAATCCTGAATACTTTAAATAATGTTTTTGATTTTTACATGTTGAGTGTGTGGGTGCGGTGCGGTGCGGGGTGGGGTGGCTCACAGTGTTGCTACCTGGAGCCTTCTTAGCATGCTGGCCAAGGCTTTGCTTGAATCCTTAGGAACTGGGCAATCTGGAAATTGAAGCTTCACTCTCACTGTGTTTAATGGTTGCCCTCCCTACCACGTGGATTCCTTTGTCAGTCTTATTGAGTAAAGGGCCTGATGTGCAGTTTATTGGCAAGGACGCAGTCTTCCTCTTAGCGGCAGCCAGCTCGTGGATCTGTGCTATGCCATTATCTGTAGCAACAGGGAGTTTAAACTGCTTACAGAGGCAAAACAGAACAGCAGCAATAAGACAAAAGCCAAACCCAGTACTGAAAGAAGTAGAACATTTTACCATTTGTGTATGTATCTTCGATTTGCTTCAAAAATGAAAGCCGAGCTGCTTCTTGCAAAACCACCACACGCCTTGGCGTTTGCATTCGCCACGGTGGAGGCAGCTGTGCACAGCGGTGTGGAGAAGGACGCTCAGAGGGAGAGAGGTGGACCGACGCAGCTCTAATCTCTTCCATGTGAAGTGGGAAAGGCACACCCTCTCACCTTCTCTCTGTGCAACTCCCTCCTCCCTGCAACAAACCTGAGGAGAGGAGGGCGGAGGTCTGCTGTTTATGCCACCTCCCTCAGCGGCGGGAAGGAGCCTCCAAGTCACCTAGCTGGAGAATTCCTTATCACACACGGCAGGGCCAGCCAGGAAAGAGGACCTGGCCAGGTCGTGGCAGGGCTGGCAATGCAAGTCAACCCAGTTGCTTCCGTTTCCCTACTGTTCTTCTGGATTTCTTTGAAAGAAAAGATGGCCAAGGCCGGTGCTGGCACATCTGGAAAGCAGACAAGGTTTCCCATCGGTGTATTTCCACGTTTCTTAGTCCTTGCGATGCACCTCTACTCAGTCACTCAAGAGAGACCCCACGCTGTTGTGCTGAACTGTCCCACTTTCCTGGACCTTTTTTTTTTTAAACATATGTATTATCAACTCCCACATCTAAAGTGCATTTTCTTCAAAATTGAGTGATACATCCCCAGCCGACTCATCTCTCATCCCCAATCAGAAAATATCTTGGAGTCATGGTCAGATAGATCGCGCGACATTTGTGTTGGTGTCTTCTTTAAGTTTTTTCATGTAGGGTACTTTTCTAATTAATTCCATGCGACTGTGTATACTTGGAGATTACATATTCCAATGAAGAGCAGCTTTCTTCTGTTTCTGCCCTTATAGTGTTTGCTGTACAATACACATTTTCAAAGAATGCTGATAAATGAGTTCTGTGAAAGAATAACAACTTGAAAAAAGTCATCACAAGCAAGAGAGGAGTTAAGCAGGATGAGGTTACACATCTCGTTGGGAGAAAACACAACAATCACTGCATTAAAATAATTCTAGAAAGACAGGCAAGGTGGGGAAGTGGGTGAAGCTGCCACGTGGGACACTCATACCCCATGTTATTTCACTTCTCACTTAGCTTTCTGCTGTTGTGATCTGGGGAGGTAGCAGGTGATGGCTGAAGTGGCCATGTCCCTGCTGTCTACATGGAAGACTGAGATGGGATTCTAGGTTCCTGGCTTCAACCAGGCCCAGCTGCAGCTCCAGCTATTGTAAGCATTTCCTTTTTTACTCTCTCTTGCTTTTGTTTTTCAAATAAATATATATTATAAATGTCAGAACTTTGTTTCGAAGAGCCAGCTTTTAAGTGCAGTCCCCGTTCTTCCTTATCTTTTAAAAAAAAGATTTATTTATTTTTATTGGAAAGTCAGATATACAGAGAGGAGGAGAGACAGAGAGGAAGATCTTCTGTCCAATGATTTGCTCCCCCAAGTGGCCGCAAAGGCCGGAGCTGAGCCCATCCAAAGCCAGGAGCCAGGAGCGTCTTCCAGGTCTCCCACATTTGGGTTGTCCTCTACTGTTTTCCCATACCACAAGCAGGGAGCTGGATGGGAAGAAGAACAGCCAGGATACAAATTGGTGCCCCTATGGGATCCTGAGAGTGCAAGCAGAGAAAGACAGAAGAGTGAATCTGTTGGTTCACTCTTCAAATGTCCCTATAGCAAGGCCTGGGCTAGGTTGAATCCAAGGTCAAAAGTCAATCCAGGGACCCAGGGCAATAGCATAGCAGTTAAAGTTCTCACCTCGAACGCCAGAATCCCATATGGGCACCGGTTCTAATCCTGGCAGTCCTGCTTCCTATCCAGCTCCCTGCTTGTGGTCTGGGAAAACAGTTGATGACAGCCCAAACCCTTGGGACCCTGCCCCCACATGGGAGACCCAGAATAAGCTCCTGGCTTCTGGCTTCAGATTGGTTCAGCTCCAGCTGTTGTGGCCGCTTGGGGAGTGAATCATCAGATTGAAGATTTTCTTCTCTGTCTCGCCTCCTCTCTGTATATCTGCCTTTCCAATAAAAATAAATAAAAATGAAAAAAAAAAAAAAAAAAACTCAATGCAGATCTCCCCTGAGAGTGACAGGGTCTCAAGCACGTGAGCCATCATCTGCTGCCTCCCAGGGTGCTTATGACTAGGAAGCTGGATGAGAAGCCAGGACTCAACCCAGGGGGTTTAAAATGGGACGTGATGCAGTTCTTTGTGGCCAAATGGGCCAAACTGGAAACCATAATGCTAAGGGAAATGAGCCAATCCCAAAAGGTTAAATACCACATGTTTGCCTTAATTTAAGATGATATGATGTTATGTATAACATGTTATGTTACGAATGTTATATGTTGTGTATAAACTAAAATTGAAATGTAAGTGAGGTGGCCACAGAAGGTGGCTAGGAACTCGCATTTACTTTTAACATATTGGTTACTCATTACTATGTCAATTAATTCCATAATGATGTAAATTTTTGCTGATGGTATGTTGGAGCTTTCAATTGACTGGGATGACACTCTGCTGGCTCTGTCTTCAGACCAGAAAGGGTATACCTAAGAAGCCGTTGAACTTGACTGGACAATAAGATGCTGGACTCTATGTTTGGTATACGCTTGCAATGGGGGAATCTCAACTGAACTTGAGCTGTGGTTATGCAACAAGGTGGAGGAATCCACCATGGTGGGAGGGTTTGGGGAGGGGTGGGGAGAACCCAAGTACCTATGAAACTGTGTCACATAATACAATGTAATTAATGAATTAAAAATAATAAATAATAAAAAATAAAATAAAATAAAAAAAGAAAATAAAATGGGACATGGGCATTCCTAACGGCATCTTAACTGCTATTATCAAATGCTCATCTCTAACAGAACCAACAGTAACCGTAGAATTTAAGAAGTTCAAATATTCTAGAGGGTAACATGAATAATATACTTCCATAGCTCTCGGTATTACAGAATGTATTCATACAATTGCTTCACTTAATACTCTTAACTACCTTACATGGTAGGTAGTTCTACTCGTTTTCAAGTGGAATGCACTAATGTTCAAAGGTCATGACCTCAAGGCAAAAACTTGACCTTCAGTTGGATGTGTTTCTAACAGAAAGAGGAAGAGGCAAGGCGATGGCGCCAGTCATCCTGGGCTCTTGTAGCTGCCAGAGACCATTGCACTGCAAGCAGATGCCCTTCTTGTACACCTTGAGGCTTGTCCCTCCCAGATCTGAAGGTACTTCCTACACCTGCTGAATGGGGACAAGACTGGGGAATGATGGGTGAAAACTCCCATCAGGACCCAGAGGGACTGGCTGCTTTGGGCTCATAGACAGAAAACTAAGTCTGTCATCTACTCAGCCATTGAACACAGACATGAATCATTTCCTTGCAAGAATTTCCTCTTTGATTGTGAAGAAATGGAGCCAATTTCTAGCACAAAGCTGCTCTAGCTTCTTTTGGCAAAATAAGGTCTCTAGAGCATTTCTTCCTCATGGTGCTTTGCGTTTCCCCACAGCACAGCTCCGTGTTGTATGAGAGGGGATGTTTCCCTTGGAAGTAGATCAGCTTTGATTTAGAGAGATAAGTGCTAAAGGCAGAACGAGGCCAGTGGGTCACAGGGACCAACGATTTTTCAGATTCCCTCCAATGTACTTACTAGAGTTCTAGGTTAGATAACATCAGATTTAATCCCCCACCCTTTAAAAAAACAAAGATTTCTGATTTTGTTGGCAGGATGACATCCAAAGAGAAGCAATAAGCATTAGAGTTTTCTATTGGCTGGTTCACTTGCCAAATGGCCACAAAAGCTGGGAGGGGTCCATGCCGAAGCCGAGAGCTTGGAATTCCATCGTTTGGGATACGTGTATCTCATTATCTGATCATGTGGATTCAAGTTGCAGCTCTGCTTCCAATCTAGTTTCCTGCTAATGAGCACTTAAAGTGCAGCAGGCGATAGTTCAAATATTTAGGTCCCTTTCATTGACGTGGGGGATCAGAACTGACTTCTAGGCTCCTTGTGCTGGTATAGCTGTTCTAAGCATTTGGGGAGTAAATCGGTGGATGGGTGGAATATTTATCTCTGCCCTTCAAATAAAGCAAAAAAACCACATACACACACACACACACACACACACACACACACACATGCACATCTACCACTTTAAATGGGACCATATCCACTGCTTTATGAATGGTTTTTCTGTCTTTTGATCATTAGTGTGAGCTTGGCTAAAGCCCTTTTCACCTCCCTAAACTCACAACAGGAACTGAAGTGAGAGTTTGGAACTGAAGATTTAAGAGAATTTCCTGTAACTAAGTACTGTAAAGAGTTACAGAAACATTTTGATAAATTGAAAAAAAAAAAGGATCTTACAAGGCTCAAAGTACAGCTGTTAAGAAGTTCTTGGAGAAAACAGCTAGCTAGTCAAACTGGAAAAGATTCTGCTAGTTTTTACAAATTGTGAAAATTCTCAATCCAAGACACAACAAAAAACTAGTTTGCCATGCCAGTTGCTCAGATATGCCAACCAAGTGTAAATTAAATAATGTGTTCTAGAATTTGCATATGACAATGATAGTTTTTCCTCATTTATATATAAAGTACCAGACAATGACTGACAGCTGAGTTGAACAGAAATTAAGAGACAGAAACATTTATACCTTTTATTAAAATAAGATAAAGAACATGTTCAGGATAAGTTATATGAAGTGATATAAATCTAACAAAATACTTAACCCTTCTCAATATCTGAAGCTCAATTTTTAGGAACACCATAATATTATGTATATTTAATTAATAAAACTAAAAGTGCATAATGAATTATTTACAGTAGCTTAAGTTAGCTTTATGTTTAGTACCAGATTCTAATGAGCAGAGTTACAATTTTCAGAGCTTTGAAATTGATTTTCATCTATACACATATGCTCTAGAAGCACACGTAGGCCCACAGCATCTTCACTGCAACAATATTTAGACATGGTCAATGACTGGAGTTCACAACAGAAAAAGAAAAATTTTAACTTGCAAATCACTTACACACCTGTTGGGCAAGATTAGCAATTCCCGGCTTGGGTAATTGATGGGTGTAAAATAAAAGGTGACTAAGTCTGAATCTTGCTGTTAAAACCCCAAATCTGTGGAATTCAGATGCATTTGCAAATTCTGTCAAGTAACCCATTACTGAGATTACTTCAGGGAATGCTACACTTAGAAAGTAACACTAGGTCCCCTGCTTTGCTCGATGTCTCAACACTTCACAGCACAATGTGTCACTCCCAAAATAATCAGAGGAACACATCAAGGAATCATTATCTACTTTCAAATCACACTTGTCTTGTTCAATGAATTAAAATAAGTGCTAATTAGCTTCAAAATCCACAGTTGCTTATAAAATGTAACCTCTATTAGACAGCTATCTACAAACTACTGTTAACTTGCAAACAGGAGAGAGATGAGATAGGAAGGTACTTCCCGGCTCCTGGCATTGCTAATGAAGAGCCTACAGCTGATGTAGGAGGCCTCTTCTGCTGGAAGAGTTATCTAGAATACCAACACTGTGCCTTGGAGACTCACAGAAGTGGAGGGATGAGGGGGAAGCCCCAGAAATCAGCCAGCTACTCTGCCCTCTTATTTTGTGCCTTAGAAAACAAAGACCCAGAAAAAGTGACTTCTGAGTGCAGGTATACAGAGTGGTACTCCAGATCCAGAGTCCGGCTGTCCTCACTTCCAGGCCAAATGAGCTTGCTTTTTATTTATTTTTATTACCTTTCACTCTGTCTCTTCTTTTTACTGTTCTTCTTTTTCAAAGATTTATTTATTTGAAAGGCAGAGTGCAGCATGAGAGAGAGGGAAAGACAAGGAAAAGGAGATCTTCCATCTGCTGGCTCATTCCCCACAGTTGGGATCCTGAAACTCCATCCGGGTTGCACATGGTATCAGGGACCCAAGGAGCTGGGCCATAATTCTCAATTCTCAGCCTCTTAGGCACGGCAGCAGGAAGCCAGATCTGAGGTGGAGGAGCCAGGACTCAAACCAGGCACCTGGACCTGGGATGTGGGTGGGTGTTCAGAGGCCGCCTACCCTGTAGCATACCTGTTCTGAAAATATTCTTTTATTCTCCATTTCCCGCTTAAAAATAAAAGACTTATTCTACTTGAAAATTAGAGAGAGAGAGAGAGAGAGTGAGAGAGAGAGAGAGAGAGAGAGAGAGAGAGATTGATGGATTGTATTTTCTTGCTCACTCCCCAAATGATTGCAATGGCCAGAGTTGGGCTGGTCTAAAGCCAGTATCTAGGAGCTTCTTCTGGGTCTCCCATGTGGATGCAGGGGTCCCAAACCTTGGACCATTCTATGCTTGTAGCTGAGACTCAAATCTGGACCTGTTGTAGGGTTTTTGAACCCCGAATACTGCAGCAACCTCAATTCTTGTCTCGCAGGAAAGAAGAATTTTCATGAGGACGCAGTTTAGTTTTAAAGCAAGATTTATTAGAAAAAGTTGAGAAAGTAGACTCCCATCCTAGTGATGGGAGGGGGCCTCGAGATCCTCTGCCATAGTGGCAGGGGGAAAGGCAAGAGAGAAAAACCCGTATTAATGGTGGGGAAAGCATCTTTTAAAGACTCCCCTCAACGATGTTTCTCCATAAACAAAGAAAATTCCTGGTTTCCATGGTACCTGGCCTTGGGACAAAAGGCCAGAAATGTGTCACTGGCCAACTTCCTTGGTCCCTTTCTAATGATAAAGAGGCCAGTCTGAAGCCCTCCCCCTTGGCAATGGCTGGAGACAGAATTGGGCGGAAGCTTCAGGTGGGGAATAGATATGTTAAAGTCACCCTTGTCTCCTGGGGAAGCAGTCCTGATAAGTTAAGATATGCACTTGTCTGGGGAGAGATGTGCTCTGGTGAATCCAAGACATGGTGGGGAAATTCCCTTTTATATTTGGGAAGAAAAAATGACTTGGGGACCCAGAATACCCTAACTGCCTACTACCCAATCTAACTCCTCTCACAGACCCACATTGTATGCTGGTGTTACAGGCAGAGGCTTAGTCTGATATGCATGGCACTGGCCACTATCTACCACTCCTAAAGACATTTGGTCTTCTACTAAAACAAGAATGAAGTTGTTGAGTATTTTAACAGAAAACACACATAGAACATTAACCTGTAAGTGATATTTTAGCTTGATGTTTTAAGCACACATATAAGTTAAAAACCTACAGGATTGTCTAAGGTATTATTAAGCTAATACCTTACACAAACATCCCACTATTTTGGGGGCCACAGCATCACTCCTTTTCTGATGGTATCTTTTCATTATACAAAAAATTATTTTCAAGATTTTTTTTCACATTGTTCCAAAGCTGGGATTGGAAATCATTGGTGGTGACAAATGACTAAGAAATGCCAAGTTTAAAAAATAGTATAATTTTAAGGCAAGGAAACTAAAGGAATACAAAACATCTTCAGAATTAAAAAAAACCCAGAATAATTTACCATTTTATGCCTTATAGGTTTGGAAATCTGCAGGGACAATGAAGAATGGTGGAAGAAGGAAGTTCTAGTTTCTTTTCCCAATTAAGAACTTAATCCTCAATCTTCTGTCTAAGCCCAGGGATTCAGAAGCCTCTTGCAGACAACCTGGAATGAGTCTTTAACTAATTACAAAAATCTTCGCCAAGTCACCTGCTAAAGGGCTCTGGGGCTGAGGCAAAGTGGAGCAATTAGATTTAAATAACCACCAGGCTTTGGACCAGAAATGGTCTCCCCAACAAACTGTTCAACCCATCTGGACAATGAGTAGCTGGACTCTTTGCTGGGTATATGTTTGCAAGGAAAGAATCTTGATGGAATTTGAACTGTAATACTGCATCAAGGTGGAGGAATCCACCAGGGGGGAGGGGTGTGGGGAGGGGTGGGGGGATTCCCAGAGCATATGAAACTGTCACATAATGCATAATAATTAATAAAAAAAATTAAAAAAAAAATAACCACCAGGGCTGCAACAGGCCCAAGGCCAAGTTCATGCACATGGCTCCTGGGCTGTGACAGGTCTAAGCAAAGGTCCTTGTCTACAGAGTTAAGAAAAAGTGTACATCTAAAATGGTCTGAGAAGTGCTGCATGCTAAACCAACCCCAAACCAAAAGCAACCTTGTAGATTCAACAGACACTAGGGTGTGGAAAGGCTGATGAAGAAGTCCACAACGGGAGGAGTCAGGCAGAAGTGGACCACAAAGACGAGTTCAGATGATGGTGCAGGATTTGGACAGCATCAGCTAAGAGCTATAGAAAGAAAGCTGGCGGGGGTGAGACAAGACGCAGGTGAGCCACAGATAGAAGGAGATATATGGTTACTCCTGAGAGCCCTGGGGCAAGATGGGTTTCAAAAGAGTCCGAAGTACAACTGTCCTCTGTGCCACTAAGGAGTGCAAGGGAATCCGTGTGACACAGAGGCAGCCCGAGGGATGCACTTGAAACAGAAGAGAGCAGCAGCCTAGGGTTCACGTCCCTGAATGACACAGGCAGTGGCAAGGCCAGGGAGACCGGGTCAGCTGGGGACGATGACACGGGCGGATGTTATCAAGATAATGATTTGTCTTCATGTCAACACGACTGCATCGGAACATTTTTGTTAAGTGTTAGATGCCTTTTTCTCTCTCTTCCCCAATGAGACCTAAGGGATGGATTTGAGCAAAAACAACACCACAGAGGAAAGCTAGTTTGAGTAACATTTTGAATACAATAAAAAGCAAGTGAAGACCATGAGCTCACCAATCCCTGCCCGAGACTCCATGATTTCATGCAGAGTGGGTTATGTAGTAACATGCTCATTTCTTATGTGCTTGTACTACCTGACATATATTTTACATATGATCTATGTCTACGAAGGCCAGAGCAGTGAGCTGGTTGGGTAACAAGAAGGTGTAAATGAAAAAAAAAAAATCCTAGCAAAGCTAAAAGGGAATATTTCAGCAAAGTTGCTTTTTATCTTCGGTTTCTCATTTTTCTTGTACTTGTGGTAACATCCTATTAAAGATCCAAGAAACACACACACTGTCGAGAACAGAATGAAAACAGGAAGACCCTGTCAGCTTTTGTTCACACTAAACATAAAAATGGGCAGATATGGTCCCTGAAGGCCTTCCAGTGAGGACAAAATGACTATTGAAATGTCATGATTCCTTAGTAAATAGGTACTCCTGAATAAGTCTGTTTCCATAACCACATTTGCAAATGCAGGTTTTCAGAGAGACACAGAAGATGCTAACTCTGCTTCCTTAACAACACACACTTCACTCCTGGTGCCAGACACCCCTAGCTCCTGGGCTATGGACCTCTGTAATTCGCGGGCATTCCCGTAAGCCTGCCAGCCCCAGAAGCAGGCTGGAGTTAGCGAAGTATTTTGTTTTCACCCATAGGAACATCACTGCTTTTAGCCATTTTGCCAAATAGCAACAGACAGCCCAGGGCTGTTACTTTACATGAACTTCTTGTTAGCAAACGAAGAACGCGATGAAACATTCTGCTTTGTTCTTGGATGTCTGGAAGAAAAGATGTCTAATATAATGCTTCAAAATGTGTAAATATATGCTTACATAGATTTTATGATATATACATACACACACACACACACACACACACATGCATATGTTTATTAAGAAGTTTACTTGGGAAAATAACCCAAAATTCAGCTTACCTATTAAATGTTTTCTTTGCTTCGCAGTTTTCAAACACAAAATGCAATGAACAGAAGGGTAGTTCTACTCTTAGAAGAGAACTGTTCTTAGAACGCTTACAAGCATTTACAAACCTGATCCGATTATGATGCATTTACTATGCGGGGGGCTGCACAAGTTCAGAGAGACTATGGGGGAAACTGTCGGGAAGAGTATTGGCAATAAGCTATTTAAATAGCATGCCTGGTAGGACTACTGTAGGCTCTGAGATGACAGCCAGGGAGAAAGGATAAAGCATTGTGGTCAGCAAAGGGGAGGCTAGGGTCAGCAACCAACCAGCCGAAGGTTTCATTGCATAATGAGGATGGTGATGTCTATCATTCATCCCCTATTTGTTATACAGGCAATTTCTGTGGCATTTTCTATAACTAGCTTTTTTTTAAAGCTTTATTTTTATTAGAAAGGCAGATCTACAGAGAGAAGATAAAGCAGAATAATTTTCCATCTGCTGGTTTATTCCCCAAACGGCTGCAACTGCTGGAGCTGAGCCGACCTGAAGCCAGGAGCCAGCAGCTTCTTCTGGATTTCCTGTGAGGGTGCACATGGCTCCTGGGCTGTGGGTGTAGGGTCCCAAGGCTGTGGGACATCCTCTACTGCTTTCTATGGGAAAGGGAGCAGCCAGGACATGAACCAGCACTCATATGGGATACTTTTGCTTGCAGGCAGAGGATTAGCCAGTTGAGCTTCGTGCTGGTTTGCAGCTATCTTTAAAAACAGAATTGTCGGGCCCAGCGGCGTGGCCTAGCGGCTAAAGTCCTCGCCTTGAACACCCCGGGATCCCATATGGGCGCCGGTTCTAATCCCGGCAGCTCCACTTCCCATCCAGCTCCCTGCTTGTGGCCTGGGAAAGCAGTTGAGGACGGCCTAAAGCCTTGGGACCCTGCACCCGCGTGGGAGACCCTGAAGAGGTTCCAGGTTCCCGGCTTTGGATCGGCGCGCATTGGCCCGTTGTGGCTCACTTGGGGAGTGAATCATCGGACGGAAGATCTTCCTCTCTGTCTCTCCTCCTCTGTATACCTGGCTGTAATAAAAAAAATGAATAAATCTTTAAAAAAAAAAAAACCAGAATTGTCTTTGTCTCATGAGAGAGCATTTAGAGAAACTAAAGGATAAACCCAGATGACCTTTCATGGTTCTCTTTCTTCATCAATGTAAAAACATGGAACAAAATGCCAGCATTACTCAACAGACCTGCTTACAAGAAGAGGGAATTAAAATGCAGGAACATAGTGTCATTCTCTACACAAGCAACAGCGAGGCAAGCTCTTTGGTATTGCTTTAAGGTACTTTGTGGTCTGTTGAAGCAAGGTGGCATATGTGAATCTTTTTCACAAAGCAAGGCAGAAGTCCACAAATTTCCAAAATAAATTGTCTCCGGAGGGGTTGCTAAGAGTGAAAATGTCTCCTTCAAATGTGCAGCTTCAGGCCTTACAGCATTTAAAGCAAATGTTCTAAAAGAGAAAATTGGCAAGGAGGAAGCCCGTGGAGAGGAATCAGCAAGGATCACGGCAAAGCAATTCTAGAAGGCATCTTCATTTTCATATGGCTAATTTGCATTTGAAACACTGAGAATCCCTATCTTGCTTGTACAAAAATGTGTACATATTAAATTACTTTGCACTTGAAAGAGCATTTTCCTAAATGTTTGGAAGATGATCCAATTTTAACTGGAGGACTTGTTTTCTTCCATCAGGTGTGGGGGAGATGTGGCATCCTGGTATGAGAGGCAACAGTTGATTCTAATAGCAGAACAAGATAAAAAAAATAAGAGAGTAAATTGAAACCAATTTCTATAGATACAGTTTGAGTTAAAGGTGGCTAAACAACAAGCAAAAGATATTATTACACCACGGTGTCAAAAAGATAGCCATTTTAAAATTAAGCTTGGTTATCTTTCTAAAAACTTGTGATCCCGTGAAACTTGAAAAGTAGCTTCTGCTGCTTGCTCTAGGATTCTCATGAGCTACTGTTACTTACTTCAATATTCCTTACAATTACTTACACAAATATTCCTGAGCATCAAGTCACTGTTTAAAAGATGCCCACTGGTTCTGAAGCCATAACTCTAGGAGTCTATATGCTACTTATTTCTAATTGTTAATAGCCAGGATATTAACATTGCAGCAAAGGTCTAACAAACCCTTACTGTTAACTCACGTATCCACCCTTGTTAAGATGACTCAGTATTAAAACAATTGTCACCCAGGCAGAATTCTAGAAGCTGGGATCTAGGCTGAAAGTCGAGTTCACACTGAATTCTAAGATCTTTCCGTAACTTTCCATTTGTTTTCTGGCATGGTAAAACGTCTAGGGAGAGATGTGTCCTCAGAAAAAGAGAACTTGAAAGGCATTTGATGTCTTCTTCCTGATCTTGCTTCCTAGGAACTTGACCTAGAGGAGAGAGCTGTTTAGGCCCCATCTCATGGTGGCTGAAGTGGGTAGGCCTATCACCCAATGTAGACAGGATGCCCTGAATGCAGGACAAAACAGCATTATGTAATCTTTGTAAATGAGCTGATCAAGCAGGTGGCTTATTTCTTTTCCTCTGGTTCTTCCTAGCTTTGCGGCGGCTTTCCGACTGGGATCAGAGAGGCTCTGAAGAGGGTAGGTGGCACAGACTTTGGAACCTAAATGAAGAGTAGCACCTGCCACCCTTGCAAGGTGAGTGTGGGCAAGCGAATCATCTGGGGCACCCAGAGGCAGGTGCGCAGGGACTCTGCTCTCCAGTGAATGGTGAGAAAGAGCTGAGATGTTTTTCAGGAGAAGGGTCCTTTGCAATTTTTAGTATATGTGCTGTTGAGGCGAGAACCAGGAGAAGGGGTACTTTCCCATACTACCTACATTGCACTTCAGATGGCTGCCTCAGTCTTATTTACACAAATCCTAATCTCTTTGCTTTTTATCTAAGCTGCATTGGGTTTGATTTGGAAATAATTAGCAATAAAAGGTAAAATAATAAATGTCATAATAAACATCTGGATACCTAGGAACCTTTGAACACAAGATATAATTTAATGTTTCATCTTGAATATAAATTGGCGTTTTCTCAATCAATAAACTTCTATTTTAACTATGAACCCTTCAGAAGAGAAAGATTGCTTTCCTTGCTTATGGAGGACAAGTTGATGAGAAGATAAAAAAAAACAAAACCTTACATTGCCAGTAGCAGAACAGGCAATTGGGGCTGGCAATGTGATGCCCAGGCAAAAGCAACACATGACAATTGTACGTCTCTGACACCACACTGCTTTATTAGTAAGCAATGTTCACCTATTTATTCATTAGAGAAGCATGGATTAGTACCTTCTATGTACCAGGTACTGGATTTACAAAATGAGGTTGAAAATCTAATCCCACACAAACCTCCTTCCATTGAATTTGTGCTTCCAAAATCTTCTAAAACTAAGGGAAGGAAGGAGAGTCTATCAAACTGCTCAACTAATGGTGACTACCGTGCTCTGTAATGCAAGCCCACTGTGGCACAGGATTTGGTTCCTAGTCAGCTGGTATCGTCCTTTGGTGTCTGGCAGAGCTTGTTCTTGGTTTCATGGGTTAAGCCGACATGGATAAAGAGACGGCAGAGTCATCCTTCCATTGGTGTGGGTCTGGACGCTGCAGCAAGGTACTGGGATTCTTTCATCACAGTGGCAAATTCAGTCCTGTCCTCATTAGGGTCCTATGGTGTAAAAGCTGGCAGGTGGCCGATCCAATCAGTGTAAAGAGTTGTGCAACAATTTGATTCAAATGCTTCTGGAATAAGATTTGCAACAACTCTGGGTGTTTTCATAGTTCTACGATTTTATTACATCAGTCATTAATGTCTACTCAGATGCAGACAACCAACCCAGGGTAAAGAAAGGGTCTTAGTGTCCACCTAGTCTCACTTTGAAAGGTGGAACAACCAAAGAATCCTGTTTATAGCATTTTTAACTTTCGAGTGGAAGTACCTGCTGACGTCTTCTGTTTCTTCCCTCGTTACGTGCTTTCCTTTTAATCTGTTCCTCTTGAACAGAATCAAAGTAGGAGCTCTCCAGGAGCTGGGCGCAGGTTAATCTGTCATTTGGATTCATCTTCAGACACCCCTTTGGATAATGAAGAAAGTAGACATTACAAGAAGGGTTTATTACTGTGCCCTCGAAATTTTGAATGGTAGCTGGATAAATACAAGTTTTAAAAACCTTCAAAAGTCTGTATGCTATCCGGTACTTAAAACTTATTAGTAATTAGAATAGTTCTTCTTTTGCTAGTTTGAATGCTTTGAAGATGAGATGCCTGGCCAACCAGTGTCTCACACTGGCTCAAGTGCTTCTCCCCAGGACATCTTTCCATCCCAGTGAAGGCAAAGCAGAAACCTGCAGGGGATAGCCATCTGGGAGCTTGTCAGCAATGCAAAGTCCTCCTCCAGCCCTGCCAAATCAAAGGCATTGGGAATGGGTGAGTGCCAGTGGTCTGTGCTTAACAAGCCCTCTGGGTGATGCTGATGCCCTTCGATCCAGTTTGAAAACCACCAGTGGCTTAAAGAGAAGGCTGAGGAAGTGTGAACTCCAGTGATCTGCATGGGGAGCAATGGAATATGGACTCATACAGGAATAATGAGAGACAACAAAGAGAAGATGGCCCTGTGGGCCTCTGTGTGTGAGCCCGTGGAAGCCGGTGGCTCAGCCACTGAGAACTGGGCTGGGAAGTGAGAGAGCAGCAGCCCAGGCACAACCCTGACAGTGGTTTCTGCCGAGGAGCTTTGATAGTCCCTGGCCAGAGAATGGGACAGGTTATCAGCAGCAGCCATATAACACGCAGGCACAGGTGAACCGACACTTCTGAAGACAGGCCAGTGTCACAGTTCTGGTTTGGAGGCAACAAGTGCTCAGCCAAGGGTGTTACCCAAGGTTGTCCCAGCTGTGGGCTGCTCTGTGGGGCCTGCTCCTAAGCCTGGCCTCCTCTGGTCTTTTAGATCCCTGACAACACTACCTCCCTCTAACCAGTCTCCCCTGCCTCTTGGAGTGGAAGCTGATGAGTGATATTCGAGGGACAGCACAGCCAGATTCACCTGTCCCTTCCCACCTACACCCAGTCACACTTACCCCCAACTAGAGATCCCTGCCTTTACCAACTCTAGTTGCCTCTAAACTTTAATATCTATAATCAGATGGTCTCTCTAAACTTTAATATCTATAATCAGATGGGAAGACTATTTTGAACACAAACCATGGCACTCTCTATGTCTTACCTCTCAATTAAAACATTTTTTTTTTAAAAAAGATTTATCTTCATTTTCCTGGAAGGCAGAGAAAGAGAGAGAGAGAGAGAGAGATGGCCACAAAGACTGATCTTCTATCTGACTGACTCCCCAAAAGCCCATAACAGATAGGGCTGGGCAAGGCCAGGAGCTCCAGCTAGGTCTCCCATGGGGGGTAGCAGCGCTTCAAGTCCTTAGACCATCACTTGTACCACTCATGGTGTGCATTAGCAGGAAGCTGGATCAGAAGCAGGGTAGGACAGAAACCCAGGCACCCTAACATGAGAGGCAGGCATCCCGAGCAGAGTCTTAGCTGCAGTTCCAAGCACTTGATCCTTTTCATAACTTCCTGGTTGCTGCCTCCATCATCCCATTCAAGTAGCTCCTTCTCAGACCCAGGGTCTCTACTTCTTACATGCAGAAGGAATTTTGAGTTTTCATTCTAGTTGTGTTAGACACGACTGACAATGTCCTCCTGCTTGAAACTCCTTGGCATCTCTGTTAGTTTACGTTGCTTCTGTCCACCCCTCAGCTGCTCCTTTTCAAACCTGAATTTGCCAGTTTACCTTCTTTTCCATTAACAGTTGGGTGGAACTCCTCAAGATTCAACTCTAGAGTCCTCATTTGTTTTCTTCATCTAGTCTCAGCATTTACCTGATCTCCCTGACACCCATGGCTTCAGTTACCAAGACTTGTCAGAGATTTCCGCAGCTGTAATTCTTGCCTCTGTACAACTGCTTATGGTGCTTCTTCTTAGTCTCAATGGCATTGTTAAGGGTTTAACTGTATCCCCTCAAAAGACTGTTCAAGTCCTGACTCCCAGTATTTCAGCAATGTGACCTTCTTTGGAAGTAAGGTCTCTGCAAACGTAGTTAAGATGAGGTCATAACAGGGTAGCATGCACCCCTAACACAATTATGACTGGTGTCCTTAAAAGAGAAAGGAGAAAAGGGTAAAAACAGAGAGAACATCATGTGGTGATGGAAGCAGAAATTGGAGTTACACTGTTACAAGCCAAGGAATTCTAACGGCTCCTAGAAGCTAGACAAGGCAAGGGAGAATCTTCACTGAGAAAACCAATGCCAGAAAACAGATACAACCACCATGACCTTCCATTAGCCTCTCCTTTACTCCCCAGAGACAGATAATAAAGACTCATCAGTTGTACTTAAAACATATATCCCTAACTCAGGCATGTTTACATGAGCTTCCAATCTACTGAAATCTAATTCATCACTAAACACCCATGGGCTTTTATATTACAGCCACGTTTACATTCTGAGATTGTTCATGCTGAGCTGCTCCATGGGGTATGGCCTGGGGCAATGCAAGCCGAGATCAGTTTAAGGAGCAGTGAGATGAATGGTGTGTGTGTGTGTGTGTGTGAGAGAGAGAGAGAGAGAGAGAGAGAGAGAGAGAGAGAGAGAGAGAGGGAGAGAGAGAGAGAGGTTGAGGATTTCATGTCTCTGCCTTCCTGGAGTTACAGCTTTCGGTACATTAAAAAGCAAAGGTAGTCTCAGAAGTACTCCCTGATTGAAGTGCTTCTATCCTAGGAAAGGTCTGGATGAGACAGGATATGAGAAATTCAGCCAGCAAAGTCCAAGCTTGTATCTTTTTCTGAAACTCCAATTTTCACAGAAAGCCCTCAAGTAGAATTTCTAATCATCTGTCACCTTTTTCGATGAGCAAACTAAACTGATCTAGGATAGTCATCAATATGGAGATGCATGGATAATAAAGAATAAAACTGTGATCTCTTTTGTACCCGATGAAGACCTGCCACACATTGGCCGCTGCAAGTACTGTCAATGGCCAACATTTCTACCTCCTGAGCAGGACTCTGGCCCAGTCCTGTTGGGTATTTACTGTTACAGTAGCCAGTACTTACTTATTGTTAAAGATATCCAACCACAATTAATTACAAAGTTTCTCTCATCTAACACGGGCTTCAGACCAGCCCAGCTCTGGCCATTGTGGCAATTTGGAAAAGTGAAACAGCAGATGAAAGATTTTCTTTTTCTCTCTCTTTCTCCCTGGTAACTCTGACTTTCAAGTTAAATAAATAAATCTTTGAAAAAAAAAAGACACAGATTGCAATGTCTCCATGCATAGAGATTCTGCTTCCATAGATTTGGAGCCAGGTACAGGAATCTGTATTTTTGAATAAGTGCCAGGCCATGCTGATGAGTAGCCATGTTTGGAAATGCTGTTGTAGAGAAATAAACTTAATTGATTGTTAAAGACAGATATTCTCATCCCCATTGACCAAATGGTTTTCCACAAACACTGTGGATGGAAGGACCACACTTAGCAGTGTGTCCTTGTGGGTCAAGCACGAATGGCAGGTGGATCATAGGTAAGTATCTTCTGATATTCTCATTGGAATTTGTCCTTTAATCATCTCTCTTGGGTTTGATGTTTGGGCTAGGTCTTCTGTCTGTATGGCTCTGACTCTGTTTGGCCTTCTATTAATTATAATGGATATGCTAGAATAATTCCTGCACAAACCATTGGTGCTCCTTTAGCTGTAATTGTTTTACAATTTCTAATAATTTTCAATGACTGTATTCTACTTCAGCATTAGTTGTCCTAATTCCCACTCCTCCCAGAACTACCACCTACAGCCATGATAATCTGCAGTCAACAACAGTTATAATTGATTCGTGAGTACCTTCATGAAGTTCAGAGCCACAGGATGAGCATAGGAGAACTTTTCCTCAAGAGTTTCCTGGACAACAAAGTGAAGGGTTTCAGTATTACATGATAACAAAGTAATGCATATTTTTATGTATTAGTACATACATACTAGTATATATTACTGGATACATAATATTAGAATATACATACATAGTATATATACCAGTCTATAGTAACACTTTAGGGTCAGAGTTGTACTGCCACTTTTAAAGACTTACACATTGCATCTTTATTTTTTTTTTTTAAAGATTTATTCATTTTATTACAGCCAGATATACACAGAGGAGGAGAGACAGAGAGGAAGATCTTCCATCCAATGATTCACTCCCCAAGTGAGCCACAACGGGCCAATGCGCGCCGATCCAAAGCCGGGAACCTGGAACCTCTTCCGGGTCTCCCACGCGGGTGCAGGGTCCCAATGCATTGGGCCGTCCTCAACTGCTTTCCCAGGCCACAAGCAGGGAGCTGGATGGGAAGTGGAGCTGCCTGGATTAGAACCGGCGCCCATATGGGATCCCGGGGCTTTCAAGGCGAGGACTTTAGCCGCTAGGCCACGCCGCCGGGCCCACATTGCACCTTTATATACTTTTACACTACAGGGTGAAGGTTCGAAAGGTGTTAAGACAGGAGTTCATTTCCTGAGGCGTTTTGACAGGGGCTGCATCAGTGTGGGCCCTCAACGCGCTCCTATGAAATCCTGCCACGTGGCCTGGTCTTTTTCTGAGCCTGTTTTGAGCCTTTCTGAGCACACACTGGGACCCATGTATAAGAGTCCTACAGAAATCAACAGAAACAACAGAATCATGGGAAGGGCAAGTTCTAACGTAATGGTACCATTCTGCTTATTTAGCTAGGCAGTGGATGACCATGAATTCGTTGCATTTTATTAATTAAACATATATACACATTATTGAGTAACCTTTGCCCTGATTTGATCTTTGACTTTAAAAAATTATTTAGGGTTTCTGACAAACAGAAGAAATCCAATATAATTAACAAGGTATTATTTGAAATAATTGATCTTAAATGTACAGCATCCAGAGACACTGGACCATCTGAACCTCCAATTGGGACGTGTCCTAACTCACAATCTAGCTTCCTAGATGTTTCCCTGTTCCTGTACCACCTGTCTTTTTCCCAATAGCCCTTTCTTTCTGTAGGCTGATTCCAGATCCTAGTGGGTCTAGCAGGGCACAGCCTGAACTCAGGCCACACTGAAGTACTGAATATCTGCAGAGAATAAGCGGGTCAGGCAGTCCCTGATGGGTTCAAGACTAAGGTGGAGTTCCGGCTGGGTACGGAGAGGATGGCTGTGCTCTGCAGCCTAAGGGACAACGCAAGGACCATTCTGCAGCATGATTGGCCTTCCACAGGAAAATATCAATCAGAGACAAAAGGGTTTTATCGATTTCCACTCTGTTTCACAAGTTGGAAAGACTTAAGTGGATGCATTCCTTCAAAATAAAGATTACTGTAAGTACTGTTGGTGACGATGTAATTATTTCAGGGAAAGTGAACCTAGCACTTTGCCCATAAGGGTTAAGGAATATGAGTGAGGCACAAAAATGCCTGCCTTTTGAAATCAGAATAGTGAAGACAGGCAGATAGGGAAAGCATTTTCTTGGCAGTTTTTTTTTTTAAATGCAGTTTCTTCAAAATGTCAGTATGTCCTAAGAAAACAGAAACCAAAAGTCTAAATGTTAAAAATGAAACAACTCCTTTTGAGACAGCAGCCATGCAAACAATACAGCACCCCAATGAGGCTCACCATGTCTTCCGGTTCAGGGATGCTGATGCCATGGAAAAACTGGTTACTTTTAAAGATTGATTGATGTCGTGGGATTAGTTTCCCTGTAAGATACAAACCGGCAAAATTCATGATGAAGGTGGTACCCCACAGTGAAGTGCAAGCCTGGCTGGTTTGTGAGGTGCATGACGGTTATTCGCCATGCTTCAAACTGCATCTCATCCAGCCACGGACAGTCTCACCACAGTGGCGGCCATGTCTTTGTCTCTACTGCACCTGTGGGGACAGCGCTGCTCAGGCAAGTTCCATAGCGTGGCCCAGAGCACACGGTGACTAAGAGACAGAGCAGAGATTTAAGCTTAGGTGGGACTAATGTCTTTCCACTGTACATTTCCAAAATGTACCAACAACACACACCAAAAACATGGCCTGCAGCCTCGCTCTACCCCATGTGTTCATGCAGTGTTGTCCAGGACAGGGCATCGTCCAGCAGCCAGCCAGGACAGCCAATTACTTCCGAGCGTGGAGGTTTCTCCTTCTTTGCACCCACAAAACTGGAGGGAAGCTGCAGCTGACCTTTGGGCTATACTTCATTTTCATCAGCTGGAGGTGAATAGATAATGACCGCCAAGCAAGCTGACACATGATTGAAAGGTCATGAAAAACACATGATTAGAAAAAACTAAATCTCAAGGCCCATTCCTGTTTCATTTTTAATTGGCTGTATGACTGCGTCAATCACGGAGGCTCCCTGAGTCTCAGTTTCCTCATGGATGAAATAAGTACAATAAAAATGGAAACTTTTTAAAAAAGATATATTTTACTTGAGAGTCAGTGTTAGAGAGAGAGAAGGATCTTCACCTGCTGGTTCTCTCTAAATGGCCACAATGGCCAGAGCTGAGCTGGTCAGAAGCCAGGAGCGTCTCCTAGCCCTCCCAAATGGGTTCACGCTCCCAAGTTCCTTTTGCATGACAACAGCAGAATGAAGTAGGCGAAACCCTATAGGCCTGCAAATCCTAAAACATTTATCATCTGGGCTTATAAAAACAATTTGCTGACCCAGATATAGAGTTCACAGTGGACAGAAATTGCATTTGGTCAAGTATCTCTTAGATAAAGCTCTAGGCAGCTGACTCATACCCATATCTCTGTCTCAGCCGTCCAAGGAAAGTAAATGTATAGTTTAGTCCATGGCTAACTGACCCTTTTTGGAAAAATATTTGAAAAGTCACTAAAAGCAGTTAAGACTATGTATTGGGAAAAGGACTGGGCTTTGGCTACAATCCCAAACCAGATCAAGAGTCCAAAGTAATATATATAAACAAGCAATAAAGTCCTTGTTTGGGTTTGCATTATAACAGGTATGCAAATACTATAACCATTTAGCAAGCCTGTAAGCCACAGAATGCAACTCATACCCAGTGTTCTGATGATCAGATAAAGTTGGTCCACATCTGATTTTCCTGGCCAGAGTGGCTGGCCTGTCAGGAGCTCTGCAAAAACACAACCGATGGCCCACACGTCCACTGAAGAACCATACTGGGTATCACCCACGAGAAGTTCAGGGGCTCGGTACCATCTGGTAGCAACGTAATCAGTGTAGGCATCTCCTGGAGCTGCAAATCATCCATCAGATCAGGTGAGTCACATTCTCCCGACAGGTGAACCTGCGAACTTCACTCCCAAGGGCCGGGCAGGCATTCAGCTTTCAGTGGTTCTCGGGACAGCATGGATGTCTGACAAAGCGGGGATCTGAGTGGACAGCTATGCTCTGCACTACGAAGGTGAAGTCAGCTTTCAGTGGCTCTCGGGACAGCATGGATGTCTGACAAAGCGGGGCTCTGAGTGGACAGCTATGCTCTGCACTACGAAGGTGAAGTCAGCTTTCGAGAGCTCTCTCAGTAGTTCACATCTACACCACCATGCACACAGGGAGGAAATGAGTTTTCTTGTAGCCGTAACTTCGAGTTTAGACCAACTATTGTTTCTTGCCATATTGTTAGCACAGTGTTTATTAAGGATTAAACTGTGTTTTCCCAAAAGACAGGTCTGAATTCCTAGCTAGGTTAGGGTGGAGCCTCAATTCAGTGACTGGTGCCCTCCCAAGGAGGTGATGCAGCTTGGTCTCTGGAGGAGCTGGTCCACTGTTTCCTGCAGCATTTTGTCATTTCACATTCTCACCAAAGATGCCTGAGGGCTCCACTTTCTACACGTAGTCATCAACAGTTGTTATTTAGTTCTTTTTGTGTGCCTTTTTTTTTTCCTAATAGCTGTCCTAATGGGTTTTGATTTGCATTTCGGTTAGTGACACTGGGCATCTTCATTTGTTTATTGACCAAGAGAGGTGTCTTCTATTCTGCGGTTCACTTTTCAAATGGCCACAATGGCTAGGGCTGGGCTAAGTAAAAGCCAAGAGCCTGGAAGCCAAGAGCCTGTGTCTCCCACAAGTGTGACATGGGCCCAAGCAGTGGCACCATCATCCACTGCTCCCCGAGCTGAACCAGAAGTGTAACAGCCAGGACTTGACCTGGCACCCATATGGGATACTGATGCTACAGTTGGGTCTCGTCCTCTATGCCACAATGCTGGTCCTGTAACTGGAATTTCTGAGGGTTCACCACCCAGACACTTTTGGGGTATTCATGCCATCAGAACTTCCAAGACTAATGACCAAGACTAAGCTGCTGAACTCAGCTTCAAGATTCTTCATTCAGAGAGACCGAGTTTAAGATTACAGAACGCTCAGCAGGAAAGCCAGAACACATATTCATTTAAAAAAAAAATCAAATGCAAGTATTTTCAGCAGTGCTGCTGGCTAACAAGGAAAAATTCCTCAAAGGAATCTAATGTTTGTGTTCTGAAGGTAATGACTTATATATGTAAGATTTTAAAAAATTTCCTTTTCATAGCAAATTGGGTGTTTTTTGGTGTATTAGATCAATGTCCAGGGGGGAAAAACCCCAAATCTCCAACTCCGCATCATTGGGTAGGGGATTATTCTCCACCTCATTTCCTAAGCATAGGGGTTACATTTCAGCCATTTGCTCTGTGTTTCCTGGCTAGCTGAGATTTTACCATGTAGGTAAGCTACCTTTTTACTTCCTTGTACACCCACGTTTCCCTTCTCACTCATCACCTCCTAAACATTTTCTGACACCACTGAACATTCTGCAAGCACCCATGCTGATGGGGGCCTCTTCTTTCATGATACGGATGCACTGTGGAGCTATCTTCCTAACTCACAGATTCGTTCCCAGCATTTGTGTGTCTCTCTCCAGCCCGATTATCATCAAGATCTCGCTCTCTTACAACCCCAAGCAGAGTGGCCTCAAAAAGACTTCATCAGTTTTTATTCTTTTTTTTTTTTTTTTTTTTTTTTTTTTTTTTTTTAAAGATTTATTTTATTTTTATTACAAAGTCAGATATACTGAGAGGAGGAGAGATAGAGAGGAAGTGGAGCGCCGGGATTAGAACCAGCGGCCATATGGGATCAAGGCAAGGACCCTAGCCACTAGGCCACGCTGCCGAGCCCCATCAGTTTTTATTCTTGCCCAGCTCTCCCAAATGCACTGCCACATCTCCTGGGTGTGAATCACAGCAGGACACGGGCTGTGCACCGTCTCATGCGGTAGCATGGATGTTGCTAGCATGCCTGCGGCACAGTGCTGGATTCGGGGAGAGTCCGTTACTGGCACCCATGCCCTTTCAGTACCTCTGTGCCTGGGATGGTTTCCTTTCGCTTAGCATTGTCTCTGTGCCTTCTCTGTCATCTCTAGTTTACCCTTCTAGTGCCATTAGTTCCATGAAGTTTTCTTCCCTCCCCACCCCCAGCTCCTCTCACTCTCACTGACATCCCCCTCCGGGGAACTGGCTGCAACAGTCACTTGAGTACTTTCATCCTGCCAACTATCTCATACTATTCTCTTGTTTCTGCTACTTCGGATGGTAAGTGCGTGGAGATCGGAAATGCATCTTGCAATTCCTTTCCTCTCCTGCGGGATACGGTGCGCAGAGGTGCCATCCAACCCATTCTAGCTGAACAGAATGGGGTTGAAGTGCGCTACTACAAGTAATGCCCTGACCACAAGTCTAAAGGGAGATTTTCCTTCTTGAATAACAATAGCACAATACTTAGCACACATTCAACATCTAAAGTAATAATTTAAATTATAGCAGTTTACAATCATCACAAATGGATAAAGCTAACAAAAAAAGAGAAAAAGAAAAAAGATTGCTGCCACTCACTCAGAATTCGTGCAAAGCCGAAGTCACAGATCTTGATTATTCCTTGCTTAGTGATTAAAATATTCTCAGGTTTCACATCTCTGTGAATACACTGCAAAACAATATTTGCTTATTTTCCTGAGACACCAAAATGACAAAAAATTAAACACTGTCTGTTTAAATGTTTGATAAACATAGCCTGTGAGATAAAAAACAAATGAGTTTCATTTTTGTAAGACAACTTAAATTGGTAATTCAATTTAAATAGGCAAATATATCTTATCAAAAAAGTCCAAGTGTTATATTACTGAAGAATTGAAAAAAAATCATACTTGAAAATTGTATTAATTTCTTTAAGGTAGGAAGGATCACACAGTCATTTCTTTTGCTTTCTACTGGATCCTGTTTGATCTCCAAGATATAAACCCTAAATGACATAGGACTCTGAGTAAGAACTGATGCCAGTTAGGATTCAGACACAATAACTCCCATCGATCTGAGAAGCTAGAGAAGCATTTAATTGATAACAAAAGCCCAAATCCACCTCTAGGGAGAGTGACCCTGTTATTTATCTTCTGGGTTGGGACAGTCCAGCGTGCAAGGGTGCTAACAGTGGCCCCCACGACAACAGGCCGGAAGTGGAACTGCGCAGGGTGAGCTGGGATGCAGAGTCCGTCACCTGCCTGCTGCAGCGTGCTCACATCTCACCATTGAGGAGTGGCTTTCCAGGTGTGGGGCTGCTGTGAGGAGACACCCTATGCCCTGCTCTGCAGGATGCTATCTTTCCAGTTTATCTACCCCTCCTCCTCTGCAAAAGAGGAAAATAATAACAATTTCCTGCTCCCTCCAGCCCTCAGAGCTCTGGCCTTTTGAAGGCATTTCCATATGTATTGTTCCAACCTTGAAATAATTCTGTGATTGCAGGAGCCTGAAGGTACTTCCGCATGTATTATTTCATCCTTGCAACAATTCTGTGATTGCAGGAGCCTGCTTTCCTCTGTCTGGAACAAGTGTACCGAGTCAAACCCTCTCTGCTCTCTGTACTTGTCAGATCTTCCAGTACCCCTGCCAAGCACACAGTTTTGAAAAAAAATTTCTTTGCTTCTATACCAGCTATCTAGGAAGAGGGAAGACTGGACTGTAAGTTTATTTTAGGTACTAGTAAGGGAACCTGGATCAATTACTGCCAACTGTTTTACAATGTATATGAGCAGCAGTTAAAAGAAACATCTGTAAGCCTCTTAAGAGCCTTATGGCTTTAGATAATAATTTTTGAAAAGTGTAATTTTAAAATATAACTCCTACAAGTACTTGTGATTCCACTGGAGCAAGTTATGTACATCAAATGAGTCTGTATAAAATTTCAAAATTTCTAGAATGGAGAAAATGGCCTGACAAATAAGCGGAATTACATTGATACTTTTCAGTCTACTCAAATACTTTTGGGTCTAATGCAAATCCTTGTGAAATTTATCACATTTATTTTTAACTAAAAAAATATAAAGGGAGATGCAATATTGACATGTGCCAAAGAATAGAAGCTTTTATTTTTGTAGGTACAGATAAGCTATTAATAAAGGATAGAATACTGTATAAAGATAAAGGGAGTAAAGAACAATTGAAGCAGTAAGACACAGAGCTTAAAGGAAGAGCTGTACTCAGACACCCAGCCCTCATTGTCTCACCACAAAACCACATGTACGTCGAACTCTGCAAAGATCATTTTGCACCAAAGAACATGTAAGTCAGTGTAGCAGAAGGATTTCAAGAAAGTTGGGTTTCACACTTAGTTTTTGGCAAACACTGCTAAGGCTGGGTATAGTGACTGATGTAGCATCATTTTTATTTGGCTCTAAAGTTGGCTTCAAGAAGAGGTATCCATGGTGTTTTAAATGTGACCTACTTCAAGTTTAAGAGTCATTTCAAAAACCTCCCACACCAGCAGTTTTGCTTCTTATGCACTGACTAAACAACGGTGTTGTGGGCCCGTAGTGTAGTATCCGCGGGTTAAACTAGTGTCTGAGATGGCGGCGTTTCATATGGACACTGCTGGCTGGAGTGTCACCTGTTCTGTTTCTAGTCCAGTTCCCTGCAGCCAAAGATGGCCCAGACCTTGGGTCCCTGTACCCACACTGGAGACCCATATGAAGTCCAACTTACTCTTATCTTGAAGAAACCACTGCTTGTCTGCACCAGTTTTTAAAATGTATCCTTTCCCTGCTGCCCTTTATCCTATTCTGAGTTTGCCAACATATGTCTTGTACTCATTCTCATTTCATTTAGGAAATTTGCTGTGTTAGTAAAAATCCCTGAAACCAAGTGGTGTCAGAAGTGCTGTGTCGGTAAGTGAGGGGCCACTCGCATCAACCCTCCTGCGCTGCACGGCAGTCAAGGCAGACCTGCCCTGAAATGTGCTTTAAGCAGTATGACCAGGGCTTCCTGCCAGCCATGCTTCCTGGTTCTCCCTTGAATAAATTCCTTATCATTGTGTCCCAGTATAGACTAAGCCTGAGACAGCACCTTGCACGCTGCAGCAGGAGACCAAGCTGACTCGTTCAAACCAGAGTGCTTTACCACCCGTCCTGCATAGGCCCTGCTACTGGTCGTCCTTCCCCGCTGTGCTTGGCAGGACTGTGTTCATTCTTTCAGCTGTGTGCGTGTGCCTCTGATGATGTGAAGCCCCTGCTCCCTGTCCACATGACCCTAGTCTAAACTCTTCCACTTGGGAATTCAGCTCCCATTTGTGGTGCCCCCTTGTTGGCGGGCTCTACATTCCCAACCCAATTTCCTGCAAATGTGCCTGAGTGACAGAGATGGCTCTAGTACTTGGGTTCCTGTCACCCATTGAGGGAATTTCCAGTTCCTGGCTTCCAAGTGATCTAGCCCTGGCCATTATGGGCATCTGAGGAATGAACTAGGAGATGAAACTTCTCTGTTTCTCAATCTTCCCTTCCCCCTCTGCCTCTTAAACGAGCAAATCTGCCTTAAAAACCAAACAAACAAAAAACAAAACAAAAAAACCCAGAAATCTTTAAAAGCAATCACAAATCTTTTGGCAACCATAGGAGAACTCTGATCCTTCCTAAAGCAACTACCTCTGTGGAAAGCAACAGACATGGATTCAATTCAGCATCATATTGACCAAGAAGGGGACAGTCAATGTGCACCATGAGAAATGTTCTGTGTGTTGTGAATAGCATCCCTGGGCCATGCACAGGGAATAGAAGCTTTTGGTTTGTTTTAACAAAATCCTCACTGACTCTCCTACAATGAACCACCATTTTGTATTTTCTTTTCCAGCAACCCTAGACTATTATGGTAGACATGTGGCTGGCAGCAAAACTGCCCAGATGGCCGTCTGCAGTGTGCCTTGGCATTTCTTCATCTAGGCACAAACTCAAAAGCCTTACGTACTCTGCAGAGCTGTCATCACAGCCAAAGCACCCAGGAGCCAACTTGAAGAAGCTCCCATTGGTCTAATTAATGGGATAAATTCAGCATCAGAGGGAACAGGGACATCCAAGGATTGAACACTTCATGCACACAGAATCCGTGCTCACAAGGATGCCCTTCCCTCCAAATCTCTTATGGTTCAGTGCTGGAGGTCACCGACATCCAACCCATCACTCCGAGCAGTGACGAATAAAGCACCGTGTCTTTATCTTATTGTTTTTAACAGCAACCAGAGTTTATGAGGTTAATTTCTTTCTCATGCAATTCCAATTAGTATATGCAGAATGAACAATACAAGAGAAAATGACCATCTTTTACCCTTAAGAAATCCTGGATACAGGCAACAGTCATCACCACAGAGATGACTCCCCTTCAGGGAGACGGCCAACAGAGCTCATGCTGGGATCACCCAGCCCACCTACTCGGCTGGAACCTGACCAACAGTGGGACAAAGAGCCACCATATGCCTCCTGTTGGTGCTGCAACCAGGAGGTTACAGCTCCACATAGGAGGAACTTTCTGAAAAAACTCAACTGTGACGTAAAGTCTCTGAGTAACAACTCTCAGGAAATGTGGGTGAAACACCCAATTGTGTTATACACCAGGAGTGAGCCATCAGATCATTTGTATAACCCAGGGTGTGCAAAGCGTGGCTCTTGGGTCAGCAACGTCAGCATTTCCTCAGGGAAATCAGAAATGCAGGTTCTTTGGTTCTGCCCAGACCTATTGATCAAATCAGAAACGTGGGTGTGGGGTAGGCAGGGGACAGCAAGCTCCTGGTGATCCTTACGCAGACTCTAGTTTGAATTCCAGGTGCTGAGGAACTTCTTGGATATTTACAACCATTTGGACATAGCATTCAAGGGCCACACAAAAGTACTAACTTAAACATTAGCCTGCTGTAGGTTTGCTGAGCTCTGCCTGTGTGTGCTTGGCAGGATCAGATCCAATGGTTCTCTGGGTCTTACATCGCCCATGGGCCAGACTTTTCCCAACAGTAACAGTATAGAAAATGGAATCAGGGCTCGGCAGCGTGGCCTAGTGGCTAAGGTCCTCACCTTGATCCCATATGGCTGCTGGTTCTAATCCCGGCAGCTCCACTTCCTCTCTATCTCTCCTCCTCTCAGTATATCTGACTTTGTAATAAAAATAAAACAAATCTTAAAAAAAAAAAAAAAGAAAGAAAGAAAATGGAATCAAAACATTTCTCCCATGCCTCCGGGGAGGGGGAGACTGTTACAGAATAAAAAACATAAGAGGGATAATTTAAAGAACCAAGTATCACGACACATCTGACCTGAAAACTTACTTTAACCTAGTTTGATATGGAGGAAGATGGTTGTGGTGTGATGGTCATGGGGGAAGAATGGGCAGGCAGAAAGGGAAGTGGAGGGGGAATCTTTATACCTACAAAAACATATTATGGAAAATAACAATAAAAATTTTTAAAAAAGTAGTCATTAGTAATACAGCAGCAGGTGGCATTAAGTTTATACAAACTTTTAATTCACAAAGAATTCGTAATCTGATTCTTATGTAAACTGAAAAAGGACCCTATAATACATATCTTTTTCTCATATTCTGGGATTTTCTTTTGCCTCGCTACTCTGGTTCTTTCTTTCCCCCACCACACATTCTGCCTTCTTCCAAAAGACCTCTGGAGGTTTTTGAAACAAGAGTCATCATGAAGGGATAAACACCTTAGACAAACGGTACTTACGTTATGTTTATGGCAGAAATTAAGAGCTTGAAGTGTCTGCCACAACACACTTTTGATCACTCCATCTGTAACACTTGGGGAAAAGAGAAAAAGGTAATGAGAACTCGTAGGTCAGCAGGCCAGGAGCAAGGGCTGGGAACTAGAGGAATGGTGGGGCTGCTCACAGTCAACCCATACAGCGCCAAGGCGGGCTCCCAAGAAAGGGAGAGCGCTGGACACAGAATAATCAAGGGTCAGCCATGCCAAATGACAGTCATTATTTTGGGGTAGCAAGATTTTTATTCTTACTTTTCTTTATTGTTTGACCTTCGGTGATAAGCATGCATCATTTTATACTTGTAAAGATTGAAATTATAAAAAATTATGTAAGTAGGGCCCAGCGGCGTGGCCTAGTGGCTAAAGTCCTCGCCTTGAACATGCCAGGATCCCATATGGGCGCCGGTTCTAATCCCAGCTGCTCCACTTCCCATCCAGCTCCCTGCTTGCGGCCTGGGAAAGCAGTCGAGGACGGCCCAATGCTTTGGGACACTGCACCCGTGTGGGAGACCCGGAAGAGGTTCCTGGTTCCCGGCTTTGGATCGGCACAGAACCGGCCATTGAGCTTACTTGGGGAGTGAATCATCCCATCCTCTTTAAAAACTCAACAGGCATTTTGTATAATGCATTCTTGGCAAGGGAACATGGACAACATTTATCAAATACGATAGGCAAAGTTGTCACTCTTTTTTGACTGGAGTATCTCATGCAGATTTCTTTGTTGGGTTTTTTTCTTCAGCTTCCTTCTCATCTTCATCAGCAGCAGCAAGCTTTACTTTTTTCCTGTAGTACCTTGCTGCCACCTCCAGGGGGCAGCCTGCTTTCCAGATACTCTGAGTAGCTTCACATCCTCTGGGTGTTTCTCCGGTTCTTCCTGTTCCTTGACAGCTATGAAGTGATGCCCACGAACATGCACAGGCCCTGAGCCACACTCCAACCTTAACACAGCAGGTGGTTTGATTTCAAAACCGCTAGTAGAAACTGTTGCCTGAACAGCCATTTTCAAAGTTGCCACAGTGACTTTGATTGTACTGCCTTTATAATTCATGACCTCTGCTTCAGCAAGGCACACTTCATTGTGGGCACCAGCGCCTAAACTGACTGGTTTTTAAAAAGATAACTGGTGCTCATTCTTACCACTGTTCACTTTCAAGTGGTAACTCTTATTTAGTTCACGGCCTAAAAAGATAGTCCTGGGGCCTCAGGGAGCCCATCTATGTCCATGAATCCTCCATGTTATGACAGGATGAACTGAGGTGGGAGAAAAGGCAGACTAAGATGCCCACCGCTGCAAAGAGCAGCCATGTAGTATGGAATCACGCCAGGTCACATGGTACATTTTGATCTTGAACCACTGAACCGGACATGCACACCTGAGACCTGGTTTTGTGGGGGCGGGGGAGAAATTGCATACTTGGAAGAGGGCTGTGAATTCAGCCAGTGCATGATAGTGGGAAGCACTCAAGCATGTGCTGGGGTTATTTGGTAATGGTTTTGTGCACCTGGTATAAAGGCAGACTTACAGCCAAAGAGGGGCCAGACAGAAGAAAGGTCCCATAAGAATGGGAAGCTGAGCTTCATGTCCTTGGCAGATTTTCCATGCTGTGTATTTTTCACTGGGGATCTGGGAAACGTGCACTTTGGGAGAATTCTGCTTTGTGTATCCATCTCTGTAAGTTAGAGCAACTGCATTCTTTTTAGCTTTTCTGGTTGATGCTTTTCCATAACGCACATCACTGTCCCATAACGATACTTTCACATTTACCCACTGCCAAGCTACCCTCTCTGGGGAAGGTTATACCCACTTCCACTCCCACCCAACATCTGTGCAGGCAAGTCCCTTGCTTCTACTGTCTTGCCAACATTTGAATTTGCCAATGTTACATTTGCCAATCTAGTTAACAAAAAATATGTCTTACTTCTGGTTATTACTTGTTACTCAAGTTTTAGTGGTTATTAATTTTCACAAGGCTATTGGACACCGTGGCTCTTCTCTTGTGTGTTGTCACTCATTTTCTGACTGGGTTGTTAGCTTGAACCTTAATTTACAGAGACTCTGAGTTTAGCAGGGTCTGTTAGAGCCAATGCATACTTCTTCTTTGTGGATTGTCAGCTCTATTGATGGAGATGGGGATGTTTGTGTATTTTCCAAGGGTTTATTTTACTACGTATCATTTTACAAATACTCATGTATCATTAATATGTAACTTGTCATTTTGAGGTTTTAAATAACATATTAAGGTCACTTCTGAGGACCTGGCCACAAGATGTGATCCCGTGAGGCTGGACTGTATGTGGCGAAGCAGAAACCAGCATGGGGAGGGAGGTCTTCTCACAACGGTTTGCTGGACTTACATCACAGTCATGGTGGCATGCCCTTTATCTCAGTGATCTGGTCCAACCTTTTACTTTGACTTTGCTAACGTGATGGAAGCATCCAATTCCCAGCAGCAAGTCTAGGGGAGCAGCCCTTTGGCCTGGGAGCTGATCCCTGGCCGATGCCCGGCTGGACCTAGTGGCCTAGCGGCTGATGCGTGGTTCCCACCCGGAGCTGCCTGATCTTCACTTCAGGCTCTGGCTCCTGACAGGCCCTCAGAGGCAGTGGTGAAGATTCAAGCACACAGGAGACCTGGATGGTGTTCCTGGATCCTGGCTGCAGCTCAGCCCAGCCTGGACCAACCCTACCACTGGTCCAGTCTTGGCTGTTGCAAGCATCTGGAGAATAACTCAGCTGATGGGGAGCTCATTCTCCTTCATCCTCTCTTACTTTAAGTAAATAAGACCACAACCAAAATCCTTTTACACTTGAAATGTCTGTTTCTATTTCTTATGCTGAATTCTTACAGAACTGTCTTTTCCTTTTTACTTAGAGCCAAACCTGAAACAACATTGTACAAACTGATTTTTTTTTTATGTAAGAGGCAGAGAGAATAGTCTAATGGCTATTTGAATACTTATAAAGAGCTGGCAGAATCTGAATCCCAGCTCTCTTGCTTCCTAGTGGTTCACCTTAGGCAAGGTATTGAAGATCTTTGTACTTTGGATTTTGCTCACATTTAGAAACATGAATAACTGATGCTGGCATTGTGGTGCGGCAAACTAAGCTGCTGACTGCAGTGCTGGCACCCCGTAGAGGAGTGCTGGTTTGAGTCCCAGCTCCTTTGCAAAGCAGCTGTGGCCCATGGATTCTGGCTCCAGTACTTGAGGCCCTGCCATCCACAGGAAAGACCGGAATGGAGTCTCTGGCTCCTGGCTTCAGCCTAGCCCAGCCCTGGCTGTTGCAGCCATTTGAGGAGTAAACCAGCAGATGAAGGACATGTCTCTATCTCTGGAGCCTGTCTTTAAAGGAAATACATTTCTTTTCTTAAAAAAAAAAAAGGAAAATAAATTCCACAAATGTGTGGGTTTCAACATCCACAGGATTCGAGAGAGGCTCTGGAGATCAGATGCGGCCAGCAGATGGAGCTGACCAAATGTCAAAGGAGGCCCAAGGATAGCAAGAAACTGAGAGGTGAGAGAGAAGTGGGGATGTGGGAAATCCAACAAGTAGGCTGCATGGCTGGAGCCTGAGTGAAGAGTTCGAGACACCTGGCAGAGGCCTTACGCATCTAGCTCTTGCTCAGGAATTACAATATCACGGCACCTCCAGCGGCGCTGGAAGGAAGGAAGGAAGGCACTTAACATTGAGAAGGCAACTCTGGGATCAAGGCGGAGAGGGGCCGCTTGGATAGCAAGGTCAATCAGCAGTCCTCCTCTCTCTCTCTTTCAGCAACTCTATCTTTCAAATGAACAAAAATAAATCCATCTTTTTTGAAGTGGTATAGCCTTTTTTAAATTGTTAGAGTGGCACAGCTAAATACTTGAACACTTGGAAAACTTTAAAAAATTTTTAAAAAGTAGAGATGAGGGTGAGGAGAGATCCTTACATCCTAAACACAGGAGTGGTCTGCGTTCCTCCTTCACCATGTGCCTTCCTCCCAAACTGTCCATCTAGCAAGCTTTTTGCTCCTTCCAAAGTTTCAGCCCAACTGTCACTTTCCCTGTAGAATCTTACCTGATTCCCCAATGCCAGTCATAGCTTATGTTCTAGTGGACATGGAGAAAGCAAATCATTAAAATGTAAGGAGGGGAAATTACCTTGATACCAATGAAGCCATGCATTATCTTCCCTACTAATCAAATAAATTAAAAAAAAATTAAAATGTACCATTTCTTACCACCTAACTCCAGTGAGACTGGCCTACATTCAGAACTCAACTAACAACACCTGCTGGTGTGGATGTGGGGAGAAAGGTACCCTCCTTCACTGCTGGTAGGAGTGCAGGCTAGTACAACCACTGTGGAAATCAGTATGGAGAGTGCTTGGAGAATTGCAAATAAACCTGCCATGTGACCCAGCTATCCCGCTCCTATGAATATAGCCAATAGAAGTGAAAACTGCATATGAGAAGGGGATCTGTAATCCTATATTTGCAGCAGCACAATCCACAATAGTAAAGACATGGAAACAAAGAAGGTGGTTAAAGAAACTGTGGTACATCTATTCCATGGAATATTATTCGGCTATTAAGGAGAATGAAATTATACTACTTACAACCAGGTAGTCCTAACTAGAGACCATAATGCTCAGTGAAA